>NC_065876.1:1250000-1875000 GCF_933775445.1 Argentina anserina
GTATTTAACATCACATAATCGATCAATATATTAGTGTCAAACATAATGTTTTTAAGGAGCACTTGCATTTGTTATATCAATTTTCAAAATACTAAATTTTTTGACCAACCTTAAATGAAGTTCTGGATCCGCCACTGCTTATAAGTATTATGAGATTCTCTTACTGTATCGGATAACTCTTCTACACTTAGTTCTGATATGTATTTTTTTATAAAGGAAATGGAACGAATCCATTGGCAACAATGCCATAACGATCCAAGGATCAAGCAATAGCGTGACATGACACTCTAAGCTACTTAACTATAAGAGCAAATAATAGCGCATGTATCGCTTAATTAACAAACAAAAAGTCTGAAAAAAAATGTTCAAAACAAGCTGACATACTAAAAAGCAAATGTGAAAAAGCAAATTAAAACTCTATAAACACTAGAATCATCAAAACACCAAACTCGAGTCTAAGCCAATAATTGGGTACTCTACATTGGATACTTCCAAACTAGAACCATACATTGGTAAAGTCGTGCAAGGTGAGAGAAATATATCGGAAAAGAGAACCTACTAGGCTTAAAGAGAAGCCGAATACGATTAGCCCATTGCTCAAACGCAATATACCCCAGACTTGTCGTACGGTCCAACCGAGACCATTGCCGTAAAAAATTCCGGCGGACGGACCCTCTCTTCCACCATAGCAGTCGGTGACAACCTAGATCAAATTGTCGCTGCTTAGTACAGCTCCTCAACCAAGGCTAAAAACTATACCGATTCACAGAGACCACTGTCGCCTCCACCTTGAATCTGCGACCTCCTCCGCTTGAAATAGCACCTCCTCACTCTCGACGTCAAAGCTTCGCGCCGTTCCTTTCGTTGACCCGCCTACCAGCCGAAAACTCCATCTAGTCGCCTCTCGACACCTGCAGTCGTCGAACACCAGAGCCACGCACGACCCACCCACAGAGAGAACTCTGCACGAGATGGAGAGCCCGCGCCGGAAGACGCCTTTCTGCCGACGTAGCACACGAAACCCTAGAGAGGTTTCGGTATTGGTGCTTCGTTTTTTCGGGAGCCTTTTAGTTACGTAAGAATTTGACTTATTGAGTTGTCGTCATGCTGCTATAATTGGTAACGGAAATGTTTATACTATATGCAGTTCCGATCAGTGTTAAGCTTCCGTATTCATGCAAATACGAAGCCGATTTCCTGTCTTTTCATAATCGAAGTTTACCACGTAGCATAGTACCACGTAGCATAGTAATCGGAACTTGTACCGGTTTTATGTCTTGCCGTTGTTAGTAGATCTCGTTGGTTCGTAATATAAATTCTAATACAGAAATTCATACTTAAAAGTTGTGTGATAAGTACATGTATATCATAAGTCTTTCAAAATTGAAATTATGAGTTTGTACTGATGAGAGTGACGTAGTATAACCAATGTTCTAAAAATCTCCGCCTAGGCGCCCGGAGATCCTTGGCTGTCTCAATTTTAGGCCGATTAATCCCTGATTAATTCCCGATTAATCCCCGATTAATCTTCTGGGCGCTGATTTTTAGTTGTCCACCCGATTAACGCCTAACATTTTTTAGAACCTTGAGTATAACCAAACTCTCACATATTTCTAGTTTCACACTCGTGTTGACGGACCCAAAGCGTGTGAACAGTTGAGCGTGGTTGTTAAGTTTGATTTGAAACTGCTAATTAAAGCAATTGACGGATCAAGAACGTGTTCGTGTGGTAAGCACACAAGTAGCCAAGCCACTGAAGTGTGTTTCGTGCTAGAAAATCTACACGGTCCAATTAAAGTACAATCCAGTTTCCTAATTTCACACTATAAAGTTATTCCTATCATATGTCGTCGTCATACATATTTGAGTCTTTGCTTCCTAGATGTTTCCGAGTTAGCTACGTACGTACCTCCGATCCTGCTTTAAGTCTTCGATCGACTTCCTTTTCATATCATGCATGCAAGTTACTCACTTTTATTTGTATCTTGTTAATGTCGCTTAATTAGCTCTCTATATGTTTCATAGTGTGTATCATAGCTAGTGGTAGAGCCAGAAACTTATAAGTAGAGGGCCGTTAATACACAGTAAAATGCACTGTAAATCTTAGCAACATATTAAATCAAATACATTAGCAAATAAAAATTTATCTTTTATAAATTAAACTTCAATATTCATTGTTTTATATGCCAATTACTTATAGAAATGGAGATAAATCACATATAGACATTTCATTTCTAATGCAATAATTGAGTGCAAAGTTTGCCACGTATCCTTTGCTCCCAAGCTCACCTCGATCACGATGAGTGATTACCAGATATGCTCATATGCAAGGGGTGCCATCAAGCACAATTATATAGCTAGAAACTCTTTCTAAATCCATAGCATTTTTAGTTAGAATTACACATCCGTTAGAAGGTCAAGGGGTGCCAATGTGCCATGACACCCTCAGGCCCTTTAATAGTTCCACCTCTGATCGTAGAATAAACACCTCGATCACTAATTAAGCATATAAGATAATAAGAGTGCCTCTTTCCTTTGCAGCTTCATCGATCCTGCTTTTCATTATGTTTTGAACAATCTGGTATTGTATGTTGTAAGAATCTCTTCTAGCTTGTTTGAAATCAAAGAAATAAATCATGTAGCTAGGTGGCCTAGACGTGCATGGCCCGAATTCGGACCAAATGAAGATAAATGAAAGTCGTTGAACAACAACGTACTGAGAACATTTCAAACTTAGCCAATGACTAAGAAATTAATCCCGGCTAATAATCTCAATCGGTGACAGCCTTATTCAATCTTACAATACGTACGTACTTGAGCTACATGCATGTGTAAATGTGTTAGTGTTCGCACGATGTATCGTTTGATTCTGAGTGCGTTATTCTTGGAGTTCTTATTTTTCATTGTAAACTTTTTGTATCCAAAAAAAAAATCTCACTGGTTTCAAATATGAATGGGTTCCGTTTTATTTTTAACAGTAAAGACTATAGGGTTTAAATAAAGTTTGTACTCTACTCTTTCACAAGGAACTCGTACCTGGAAGAGTCATATTTTTGCTCTAACCTCTTGTTACTTGCACCCAGTTGTCCCAGTATTAGCTAGCTCGGACCATTCATCCTACTCAGGAACTTGGCCTACTTACTTCTATAGCTAGATCCAGGGCTTGGTGTTAATGATCAAGATCATGGCCGGCTGGCCTTCAAATTGTCATGAAATCACGGAAATAAACTACTTTCCATTGTCGTTTGAACATGTCAGCTGTTAAGAAAATAGCAAGATCTATCAACTTTTGTATCCAACATTTTGTCATTGTACCCTTGTTAAAAGCCAGGTCCATCCTCGACGAATATCCTCTTGATACTTTTCTCCGATATAGAATGTTTGATCTTTCTGAACTCGATCTGCTTGGTTGCTTCTAATTTGTCACGGTTGCCATGCTGATCCAATAATGAAATGAAACAAACATTGAATTTTCAGTACTTATGGTTACTTATTGTGTATATACTATATATAGAATAGAACTTGCCGGTCTAGAACTCCAAAATAATTTCAAGAACTGGTTGGCTGTCAACTTTAAGCCATGGTAACCTCATCACCAAGCTATCTATGCTACTTTGTAGTTTCAGTTCTTCTTCTTTCCTTGCCCTCACATTCTGCAGACCCTGATCCATTGCAAGACTTCTGTGTCGCAGATTTCACTCGAGCCTCCAAGTCCGACAATGTCTTCCCCTGCAAACCCATCGAGGAGGTTACTTCCGATGACTTTGTCTTTGATGGGGCACGGGAGAAGGGGAACATCACAGATGTGTTTGGACTCAATGTGACGGATGGGAATGTGCTTGCTTTTCCTGCCCTCAACACTCTCGGGGTGTCAATGAACAGAGTTAACTTTGCTCCGGGTGCCCTGAACCCACCTCACTCACACCCTCGTGCCAGTGAGATTGGGATAGTCATTGAAGGAACAATTCTTGCAGGGTTTGTGACAACCAACAATGTCTACTACTCGAAGGTATTGACCGCCGGGCAGATGTTTGTGATTCCGAGAGGACTTGTGCACTTCCAGCTCAATGTTGGACACGGGAATGCCCTTTCCATCACAGCTTTCAACAGTCACTTGCCTGGCGCTTCTAAACTTCCTTTGAATATGTTTTCCACGACGCCTTCGATCCCGGACCAAGTGTTAACAAAGACCTTTCAAGTAGACCAAGACGTTATCACCAGCATTAGATCCAAGTTTGGCTAAAGATTTATCTTTCTCGCCCGGCCCTTGTGTCAAACTCGGATATCAAGAGCTTTTTTACAATTAAAATCTGCAGTAGAATTAATTTTAAGTAATTCGTTTGACTTAACTGGTTCAAGTTTCCTATATATATATAGATTGATGTCATGTATGCTGCTGCAGTTAGTTTCATTAGTTTATGCTTAGTAACTAGGAACAATTGCATTTCCAAAAAATATACGTATATTTCTAGCTACTCATTCTCACAACTGTGTAATATCGTGGCAACTCAAACCATTTGTGGCTAGCTATGCCACAATCAATGTCATTCGACATAGTAGTTAGGACAATTAAGCATGATCCAATGAAAGACAAACACGGCGAGGAGATAGACTCAAATAGTCCTTAGATTTAGCCATTTCCTTTTCCTTTATTAGACCGACACTATTCGAAATTGGTAATTTATTCTCCTTTCTGGATCTATATATATTAAAAACATTACAGTTTTTTTAAATGAAAAACATTACAGTGTGATAAACATAACGGCATGAATGAAAGTAATGCAACGCTAGAAATTTTGGACTAAGCTTCATCTTAGGTTCAGTAAATACTATATAGTTATATTAAAAAATATATAATCACGTATACATGCCGGTTATGGAGAGGATGTTTGCACAATCCTTAAAGTGCGGACGTCGGCGATTTTGGCGATCAGTGACCCACAATGACAGCGCGGATGGTGCTGGTTGTGCTCCCTCTCCCGACGCTTATGTCTGTGTAGGTCGGAGCTCCAGTGCCGGCCTACGGTGGTCGGAATCTGTACATTTCCCAAAAACTTAAAATTTACAGAAGAGCCGGAAGAGAGGAGCACGACCGACACCATCCACGCCGTCATTATGCGTTAACGGTCACCGGAACGTCCGACGTCCGCATTTTGATATTTATGAGTTTACAACTTGTTTGAATATTTTTTTTAGAAGATACAACTTGTTTGAATTATGTTCTGTTCAACTTAGAAAGGGATTCACGTACTTTCCATCTTGTAATAGGAGTATAGATGATTTAATGATTTCAATCCTACAAGAGCTTGTTGTACTAACCATAATGATGTCAATTCTCTGATCAGAAGCTCCGCCTTCATTGGCCACCATCTCTGCCGCATGATTGAATTCTACCGCCGAAACAATGTTCACATCCTTCTGATCAGGGAACAAAAGGTGATTTACTCATTGTTTTGAGATAACCATTATGCACTTGGTACCGATCGCGATCAGTATGTTGAGCTTCCATATCCATCGAAATATGTAGCCGATTTCTGGCCATTTCATTGTTTGGGGACTTTCGGCTGGTATCAAAGCATAGCCGGAACTTGTAACGGGCTCGTATGTCTTACACCTGCTGAATATGATCACCCCACAATAATTTGGAACCCTACGGTCAGGAAGTTTCTGATCTTGCCAATGCCTAGTTCTAATTAAGAACCTGGGTATCGACAAACTCATGCATTTGGCCATGATTCGAGAAACAATGACTATAAGGTTTTGAGATTCGCAAGTGGTAAATATGAAGCAAAACCAACTAGGGTTGAAGTTTACTCATTATCTAGGGGATCATGGAGAAGTCTTGCCGCTCCTGTACCTGCTTGTTTCAAGCCTAAAGGTAAATCTGAATCTAGTTTCATCAATGGTGCTTTGCATTGGATTCAAACCATTAACAAAGTAGGAAGGAAAATAGCGGATGAAGATATGTGATTGTGTTGTTCGATTTGGAAACTGAGTTATTTAGTGAGATGCAGATGCCTGGAGGTTTCAGAAAACACGAACAACTTTCGTCTTGCTTCATTTCAACATACGAGGAGCGCCTTGCCTTGATTGAAACCGGAAACCAAGGGGAGCTCAATAGGCTTCAAGTGAGGGTTATGAAAGAGTATGGAGCGGTGGAATCATGGACTAGATTATACAATATACATGATTTCTGGCTTTCGGAAATCCCAGGGTCCCCTTTTCATTTCAAGAGCAGTTGTGAAGTAATAGTCGAGTTAGGCCGTTATCCAAATTTTAAGCAAGTTGTGAATTTGGAAACTGGAGAAGTGAAAGATTTTGAAATCGACCCACATTACGCATCAACACGTCTATATGAACCCATCTCACAAGGCGCGCCTATTCATTCTTTTGTAGAAAGTCTTGTCTTATTTGACCAACCAGGCGCTACTTCTTACTAATTATGTATCGAAGCATACTGGTAATAATACTCGTAATGGACCTGTGCAGTGTGCTCTTAGCAACATACCAAGTTGTTCAGCACAAGGCTGGTAATGAATTTGAATTGTCCTGGCTGATCTGCAAAATGCAATTCTTTTGTTTGTAAGTTAATACGCGACATCTGATTAATTGTGGATTATGCAGAAACAAAATTTGCATATTTAAAGTCAGAGATTCTGCGAAAACAAAATGAGAAGATGTTGTAGACGTTTTTTCCACCGGTTCTATTGTATTTTACCTTAGTTTTCAAACGTATTTACCTTAATGCATTTTCCACAATAAAAATGGAGTCACTGCTGGTGTTATTTTTCTTCATCAAAGACTGATAGTCTAATACTGAAGCAAAGTTGCAATCACCAAATGAATTTGCACCATTTCAATCCAAAAAAAAAAAATCAAAACAAAAATTATAAAGCTGATACGAAATAACCCACTAAGTTATTGGGCCTGGGTGGCCCATGTTCAAATTATTTTCAAACTGCCACCATCAATTTTGTCCCATCAAAAAGTAACCAAAGCTCGCTGCAAATCTATTACTCTTCCCACTCCAGCAGAGCAAAGCCTCTTCTTCTTCTTCTTCTTCTTCTTCTTCTTCTTCTTCTTCTTCTTCTTCTCAAGCTCAGCTGAATCTTCCTCTCATTTCTTCATGTCCAAGATTCACAAACCCTAACGAAACCCTAGCAAAGGCCACAGACGACTCTGAATTGTGAGAATGGACATACTCTTCGCTCAGATCCAAGCCGACCTCCGCTCCAACGACGCCCTCCGCCAGTTGAGCGCCCTCCTCCAAGCCCTCCAGCAATCCGCCGCCGGCCGCGACACCTCCGTCCTCGCCAAGTCCGCCGTCGAGGAGATCGTCGCCTCCCCCGCCTCCGCCGTCTGCAAGAAGCTCGCCTTCGACCTCATCCGCTCCACCCGCCTCACCGCCGACCTCTGGGACACCGTCTGCACCGGCGTCCTCACCGATCTCGACTTCCCCGACCCCGACGTCGCCGCCGCCGCCGTCTCCATCCTCGCCGCGATCCCCTCCTACCGCCTCTCCCGCCTCATCACCGACACCAAGAACGAGATCACCAAGTGCTTCGACTCGCCCTCCGACCACCTCCGCCGCTCCATCACCGAGACGCTCGGCTGCATCCTCGCACGTGACGATCTCGTGACCCTGTGCGAGAACAACGTCAACCTCCTCGATAAGGTCTCCGGCTGGTGGGCCCGCATCGGCCAGAACATGCTCGACGCCTCCGACGCCGTCTCCAAGGTCGCCTTCGAGTCGGTGGGCCGGCTGTTTCAGGAGTTCGACACCAAAAGAATGAGCAGGCTCGCCGGAGATAAGCTCATCGACAGTGAGAACTCTCTGGCGATTCGATCCAATTGGGTTTCGTCGATGGTGGACTTCGTCTGGAAGAAGCGGAGTGCTTTAATGGCGAGGTCGTTGGTTCTTCCGGTGGAGAATTTCAGAGCCACCGTGTTTCCGATCGTGTATGCCGTCAAGGCTTTCGCCTCCGGCTCCGTCGAGGTGATCAGGAAGCTGTCCAAGTCTTCTGGTGGTCATAATGCGGCTGTTGTGGATAGTAATGCTGAGAGATTGGTTGGAGTTTCGGATGTGGTGACGCATTTGGCGCCGTTTTTGGCCTCGTCTTTGGATCCAGCTCTGATTTTCGAGGTGGGGATTGACATGCTGTACTTGGCTGATGTCCCTGGTGGGAAGACTGAGTGGGCTTCGCAGTCGATTATCGCCATTCTCACACTTTGGGATAGGCAGGAGTTTGCTTCTGCTAGGGAGAGTATTGTTCGAGCTGTTGTTACGAATCTTCATCTGCTCGATCTTCATATGCAGGTAAGCTTAGTTGCTTTCGTTACTCTGTAAGATGCAATGTGTAGAGTTGCGTTATCATTGGATTGAGTACTGGAAATGTCCTAGTTGCTAATTTGCATATTGCCTAAGTAATGCTGGTTGGCTTGTGATTAAGGGTGTGTGAATTTTTGTGTAGGTTTCGTTGTTTAAGAGGCTGCTTCTTATGGTGAAAAACTTGAGGGCAGAATCAGATCGCATGCATGCGTTAGCGTGTATTTGTCGAACAGCGCTTTGTGTTGATCTCTTTGCAAAGGAAAGTGTCCGAAGAGGCCAGAAACCTCTTGCTGGAACTGATATAGCCTCACTTTTTGAGGAGGCGAGGATAAAAGATGATCTTAATAGTGTGACAAGCAAGTCCTTATTTAGGGAGGAGTTAGTAGCATCGTTGGTAGAAAGTTGCTTTCAGTTGTCTCTACCTTTGCCTGAACAAAAGAACACAGGGATGGAGAGCAGGGTTATTGGAGCCTTAGCATATGGAACTGGTTATGGTGCACTAAATTGGACAGAGCCTGCTCTGGAAGTCGTGGAGGTTTGTAGACCATGTGTCAAATGGGATTGTGATGGTCGGACTTATGCCATTGATTGCTATTTGAAGTTACTTGTTCGGCTGTGCCATATTTATGATACAAGGGGAGGTGTAAAAAGAGTAAAAGACGGGGCTTCACAGGACCAAATTTTAAATGAGACAAGGTTGCAGAACTTGCAGCGTGAACTTGCGAAAGGTCTACGTGAGGTATGTATCTTTAAATGAATATGAGCGTGCTGCTATGAATAAGTAGAAAAGGACACTTAATGAAGCATATCATATCCAATCTAATATAATACCACTTCAGATTGTTAGTGAGATAAATTTTGGGTTACAAAAGGAATCATACCGACACTCTTGTGTCTAAAAGGGTATTATCATTATATTATTAGAAACTGTGTAGTTCCAAGCTGTTAATGATCTTTTATCTTTTTCTTTTTAAACTGTCTGAATTCGTATGCTTCCCCTGGTTGACACCTCTGTCAATTTGGCAGGTGAATACCCCACGAATATTGGCTCGCGTTATTTGGGCTATCTCAGAGCACATAGATATAGAAGGGTTGGATCCACTGCTGGCTGATGATCCTGACGATCCACTGAACATTATTATTTTGAATATCCGCAAGGTTTTGTTTGATGCAGATTCATCTTCAGATTCTACAAATAGGCTTCTAGATGTTCAGGCAATTTTATTATGTGCTCAGCGATTGGGATCACGCAATGCTAGGGCTGGACAGTTACTGACCAAAGAAATCGAAGAGTTCAGGAGCAGTAGTATGGCTGATTCAGTAAACAAGCATCAGTGCCGTATGATATTGCAGAGGCTGAAGTATGCTTCAAGCCATCCAGAATGCAGGTAAACTTCTGATATAACTTCATAATTCTGCATTTGGGTTCTCCATGGGGCAGAGTTTGGTTGCTCTTATGCTTACAATATTCTTCATTAATTTTGACCTCTTCTAGGTGGCACTCTTTATTTCCCTCAGAGTCCCAGTAATTGCTGTATTATTATCTTCGTAGGCTCGTATCTTCTATTGGCTCCCTCTCTTTGAATATCTGACTTCTAGATCCAAATATTGGGGAGAAATATGTGTAGGCTTATAAGACTTATTTTGGTCAGAGTGCAGCACATTCTCTCACTCATCATTATCACTCCTTGTTTAAGTCGTTCATATATTTATGCATATATAGATTGAGGGATGAAGTGCCCTTCTTTCTTTGGTGGCCACCTTTTATTTCTTGATTTCTATTTTTAGTGTTTTATATTAAGCATAATGTGATTATCACTTTGATCAGGTGGCCAGGAGTCACAGAAGCCAGAGGTGATTACCCATTCAGCCACCATAAACTAACTGTTCAGTTCTACGAAGTAGCTGCAGCTCAGGATAGAAAATTAGAAGGATTGGTTCATAATGCTATTCTAGAGCTTTGGAGGCCAGAACCTAGTGAACTAACCCTTCTGTTGACAAAAGGAGTTGAGTCTACTTTACTCAAGGTTCCTCCTACTGCAACTACTTTGACTGGTAGCAGTGATCCCTGCTACATTGAAGCATATCATTTGGCAGATTCTAGTGATGGAAAAATATCTTTGCATTTGAAGGTCAAGCCTGCTTCCTACCTTCTTGACTTGCTTTTAGTAGCCCTTTATTTCTCAGAAATCAGTTTTCTAATGTCTGTTGATAATTGTTAATCCTTTCTGATGATGTGCAGGTATTAAACTTAACTGAGCTTGAACTCAATCGGGTTGATATCCGAGTTGGGTTATCGGGTTCATTATATTATATGGATGGGTCTCCACAAGCAGTTCGACAGTTGCGTAACCTTGTTTCTCAGGTTTCTTTTCTTGCCTCCACTATTCTATGTCTTTTGTACTCTATGCCATTACAACACATGATCATTGTATTCTTAAACAATGCATTCTTTAGTCTTTAATTACCTGTGAAAAGCTAACTGCTACACGCCGAACTGACGCATGTGTATTTTTTTTTTGACCAAAATCGTGTGTTCTTAGTTTCTCACAAATCATGAGCATTAAGCAATTTCAAATCTGATGGAACTCAAAAATCGCTATCAAATCTTTTGTATACAATTTTGCTGAAAGTAAGAAAATGAGAAAATTCGTTAAGACCATCGGGTCTAAACTTTTTGTGGTCAATCATTTGGAGAATCTCCTAAAAATCATGTTTTACCAACAATTCTCCCCAATCAATTTATGTCTTGTAACAAGAGGTGCTATTTTACATCATATTCCAGTATCATTGCCCATGCTTGCACTTTTTCCTGACGGTAAGATATTCGAATCAACGTATTTCTTCTTTTGTTCCCAGGATCCTGTACCATGCAGTGTAACTGTGGGTGTCTCCCATTTCGAAAAATGTGCCCTTTGGGTTCAAGTCTTATACTACCCCTTTTATGGAAGTGGTGCAGCTTCGGTTTATGAAGGTGACTACTCTGAAGAAGATCCACAAATCATGAGACAAAAGAGAAGTTTAAGGCCTGAACTGGGAGAACCTGTCATTTTGAGGTGTCAGCCGTACAAAATTCCCTTGACTGAGCTACTCATCCCACATAAAATCTCACCGGTTGAATTTTTCCGGCTGTGGCCAAGTTTACCAGCCATAGTTGAGTACACTGGGACATATACCTACGAAGGAAGTGGCTTCAAAGCTACTGCTGCTCAACAGTATGGAGCATCTCCTTTCCTAAGTGGGCTGAAATCCTTGGCATCAAAGCCATTCCACAAAGTTTGTTCACATGTTATCCGGACAGTAGCAGGATTTCAGGTAACGCCCATTAAAATATTGTCTTCTGTTACTTCTAGGGTAATTCTCTCTGTACAGTAGGTTCTAGGGACCTTAGTGGCAAATTGGGTGTCACTTATCCTAGAGTTTTGTTAAATCCTTTTATGGAATGTTTTAGCCCTTTAACCAACCAATGAAACTCTGATGTTAAATTTCCTTACTTGGAACAGCTTTGTTTTGCTGCGAAAACTTGGTATGGTGGCTTCCTGGGCATGATGATCTTTGGAGCTAGTGAAGTGAGCCGGAATGTTGACCTTGGGGATGAGACTACAACCATGATTTGCAAATTTGTTGTACGGGCTTCTGATGCATCAATTACGAAGGAGATTGGATCAGATCTACAGGGATGGTTGGATGATCTTACTGATGGTGGTGTTGAGTACATGCCTGAAGACGAAGTAAAGGTGGCTGCTGCTGAGAGGCTTAGGATCTCAATGGAACGAATAGCTTTGCTAAAGGCAGCCCAACCAAAAAAGATTCCCAAATCTGACGATGAGGACAAAGAAGAAGACAGTGATGAGGAAGATGAGTTTACAACAAAGAAAAAGGAGAAGAAAAAAGATGGCGAGGAGGAAGATGGCAAGAAAAAAGGACCTACAACCTTGACCAAGTTGACTGCAGAGGAGGCTGAACACCGTGCTCTTCAACAAGCAGTGCTCCAAGAGTGGCATACTTTGTGTAAAGATAGAGCTGCAAAAGTAAATTAATCTACATTTCTTCGACCAGGATGTGTCCTTGCATTTCGTGGCGCTCAACTCTTGTGGGATATCAAGCCATGTTGCCCACCCAGGTTGAGTCGATCCAACTCCCGTCTCACCCTTGTACCGCATTGAGGGAACTAACATTGTGTGGTGATATGTGACAACTAACTGTGTACTACAATTTTGACTTTGCCAGGTGCCGGGTGGGTGTTTGGGCTTCAGCGGGACTCCCTCCCTTACCTATGCAACTTCAAACAGTTACTGGCCTGTGTCTTTTATACGCCCTTTACTGTATTTTTTCTTTATTCTTTGACACCTTCACACTCTGTTCATGTGTTGCCCATTTGTTGTAGATGCGTTGGTAGTTTTAGGTCTTGGCTTTTATGAAGTTTGTATCATTTGATGATTGTGCCATTTTTTGTGGTTTGTCAGTCTTGCCATTTTTTGTGTTATTATACAGAGACTACTTCTGGGTCTGTTGTTCATCAACGTTTTATAGTTCATAAATGAAAAAGATTTCACTTCCTTCAGTAAAAGCTTTCTCGTTGTACTTCATATGTTCCATGCTGTCTTCCATTTCTAGGTATGTTACCTCCTTTAATCTGTTACACATGTTCCCCCCATTAATTTGTTACGGTCATTACTCCGGAAGTATTTGGATTCACATCCGACTAAATTCACTTGCCGGACAATATTTATTCGTGACATTGAACATGTATGTGTAAGAATAATCAGATGTTCCAATAAATTCCAGAAAGCACAATCTTTCTGTCCAAAAGTTCGACTAAATCTGCCGAGACATTTTCTATATATGAAAAAGCCAAGCAATAACATAATGGTATATATCTGCTAAAGATGAAATGACAAGACTAGATGCATTTCCAACGGCTAATATGATATACTACCGTGTTACAATGAGTGATCACGCTACACTAGGGGCATTCGGAAAATACATTTCTATTACAGCCGATGTATCCGAGCCATTCCTTGAATTTATGTTGTTCTTTCAAAGCTACCACCAACCTGCATATGCAGCCATTCAGCTTGCGAGCCCTGCGCATACTCCCTTGATGCGTGTGATCCAAATAACAATGCAGCCGCATCATATTGCTGTGCATTAAACTGAAATACCAGGTGAAAAAGTTATATAGTCCGTGACAAATATAAACGGTAAAAGATTACTTAACATGTCAAATACATCAACCAAATAAAGACGACAAGGTATAAGGACATAGAGATGGGCAATTGCCAAGGTGATGACTCGTAATTATAGAAAGGAATTCCTGATAATTATGGTGCACCCAAATGGTGACAATCCATATTTCCAGATGGGAAATCAAAACCAGCACAAAAAGAAAATGTGATGATTTTTTAACATTATCACTGAGTTTGAGTTTGAAATCTCACAAGAGTCACAAGTTACACTATATAAGGCAGGTTACATGTTCAGTGTTCATTGAAAATAAAATTCTATTAATCTTTTTGTTCAAGATGGAAACTATACAGAGAAGATATCCAGGAAAATTGACGCATATGGAAACGGTTGGTTAGGTAAACAATGAACAAGTTTGTCATACAGTTTCAGAAACCTGTGATCTGAAAAGAGACCAGCAAGTACAGTAGACGAGCCCTAAAACATAGGGAAGTGCTGATGACAAACCCCTTGTAAATAAAAAAAAAGCAGCAGGATCTTCAGAGAATGGTTTCAAATCTTGCGAGCCAGTGATCTCTATCTATGTATTGCAAACTTACATCTTTTGAAGGAAAGGCTTCGATGGTGGGATTCATGTTCACCCTTGAATTGACCGCTTCAAGCTTCAACGATAGGAACTACAGAATCCATATTAACATAGAGATTCAAGTTCACAGTTTATGGAAAAATCAAATACAGTCAGCAATGCACAGAACCTGACAGAGATAAATACCTCAACTTGGTGCTGCAGTGACTGGATGTAATTAATAATCTCATCA
Source organism: Argentina anserina (assembly GCF_933775445.1). Taxonomy (NCBI): domain Eukaryota; kingdom Viridiplantae; phylum Streptophyta; class Magnoliopsida; order Rosales; family Rosaceae; genus Argentina; species Argentina anserina. The sequence goes on from NC_065876.1 coordinate 1,264,335, forward strand.
AGAACAAGTGCTTTCCCAATAACCTTCTCAGAGAAAAAAGTACGACAGGTTACTTAAGACAGATACTAAGTGAAACAAAATTGAAATCAGAATACAGAGCGCTAGATCTTACCTAGATGTTTACAGGGTTAGACAAGTAATCAGAAACAGTATCAAGAAGATACCGAATTCATCATCAGTTCCCTATACTTCATTCTGTAGTAAATACTACCTACATGTGCTAAATAATATGACTGACCTAAAACCAAGTAGAGACAAGACGAATACCTTATTACATCCAGGAACCAAATCTTGAAGAATTTTCATCCTCTCGCTGATCTTTTCTCTCCTTGCCTGCCAAAATCGCCGTTGTAGAGTGAGTTAGTCGCACGAAAAGCGTCAAAATCTTGTTTCATGTTATCAAACTCAAAAGCACGAACGGTGCATTACTCTCTCTGCAAGACTGTGGCTATCGGTAGCTTGGCCCCTTCTCGCCCTCACATGAATATAATCCTGCTTAGGTGGCTCAGAAGGTTTAGTGCTTTGTTCATCTCGCTTCTCACCAGCCCCTGAACTTGTTTCAACTTCAGCTTTAGACTTGCCGTTTTCATTTCTAGATCCCTCTAACTTCATCCGTTTTCCACCCGAATCTTTCTGGTCAAAAATAAAAACATGACATCAACACTCAAGTTAAGCCAACACAAAAGGACAACCATTAGCTGAAGGTGCCTGAAACCAAATTCACCACCACTTCTATAGGTCATAATTAGTCTCATAAGGTCAAGTCACTTAACCTCACACACAGACACACAGTTATACATGCAGCTACCAACTAAAACAACCTGCTAATAAACTTCTCACTAAATTAAGCTCAAGTGTGCGTTTATATAGCTTAAAGTTTACTCCTTTCACCTCAAAGTTCATAACTTTCCTATCAAAATGTAAAACCAGAACCAAAAGCAGTAAAATTTAACTTCAAAAAATTAAAAAACGAACCAAGGGACTAGCACTACTAGTAGAAACCATCTTAGAAGACTCATCCTCAGAGCTCACATCCTTCCTCTTCCTTCCTCCGCCGCCGCTCTGCTCCGTCACCGTCGACTCCTCCAACGACCCATCTCTATTCCCGGAGCTCTCTCCCAACCCACCACCCAAACTGCCCATTCGGAGGCCCAATCCGCCGGGTTCGCCGCCGAAGGGCCAAATCTCCGCCAGGCTGTACGCCGCCGGGTTCACCGCCGAGAAAGACGCCTCGTTGATCAGTGGAGGATCCATTCTTGACCTCTCAGAAACCCGAACTCATCCGACCCGAATCCGAAACTATAAAGAGAGCTTGTGTGAAGTGAGGGCTTAACTGAGAGGTGATGGGTTTTAATAAAGGGTGATTTGGAGAGAGAAAGATTTGATCTTTAGAGAGAGAGAGAAAGAGAAGCATTAATGGATGATGATGAAAGTTAGAGAGAGCGAGAGAGAGTGAGCAGGGACTAGTGCGCATTGCGCCCACTGCGCTTCTTAGACAGAAGCGAGTAAGCGACAGTGAAAGCTGAGAAGCTCTGTTTGGCAAGTGGGTTCTGATTTTTTTCTTGTTTTTTTTTTTTTGTCTTTAAATAATTTTCTTTACTTATTGAGAGTTGCTTAATTGGTTGATCTAGCTTATGTAACGCCAGTTATGGGATCCAGTGCCTAACTAAAACATTATTAGACAGATAACTAATAATATATCCAAAGTAATGTCAAATATATAGACAGTATAATTGAGTTTTACGAGTTTCATTCTCACTGTGTCGTGCTGTTATTTTGTTTTATTGAGTTCTTTGTCAAGATTTTGTAAAAAAAAAACACATATTTAAATATGAAAGTTTGTCATATTGTGTTGTCAAGTATACCGAAGCAATATCATTTACGAAGTTCATTTATCGATGGAAAAAAACGTTTGATTAACAATGTCAAATTCTTTGGTTGAAAGAAATGGTCTACCTTTAGAATAATACCTAGCGAGCGAGGTGTGTAGATAGCAGAGTAATTGGCAGCTATGACGAACTTGAGAAAGAATAATGCATGCCCCATCTAATTTTATGAAACTTACTGTTCATGTGAGAGAGCTTGGCATCTTATTCTGTTGAGACTTAGAGAAATTTGGGTGGAAACAAAGTTGGTGGGTGTTAGTAATCAGTGCAATACAAACCCTCCAATATTTTTCAAAAGGGAAAGAAAATTCTATGAATGATCTTTGGATAAGCCTAGTTAAAGCCTTTCATTTCATTATAGCTTTGAGATAGAGAGCACCAATTCCATCACTGCCTAACACACCCTTCTAATTTTAGTTTTATTACTTGTCACAAAACCCAACTCATTCAGTGCCTAACTTGCTTAGCAGAAAATTGCTACTCAGCTAAGCAAGTATAGTTACACTCAAGAAAGTGAGTTTGAGATTATGCCCAAGATGGTTGTTGTTCACTCCCAACCCCCTTCATGTGCTCAGGAATCTTGCTAATGAAACTTGACTTGCCATTGCCCTCTGTGACACTTTGATTTGGACTCACTCCTTTGGAGGCTCCTATTCCTAATTGGGTTACCAAGCATGATACAATATCCTAGATTTGGATTAGTGTTAAATGTCTGTTTCGTTTTCCATGTCCACTTCATTCATATATGGTCTTGCTTTACCTGCCTAAGCATCAAAAACGATGTATATCGTACATACTTCAGGCCAATTTTCTCTGTTAACATCAAGGGCTATGTGTCATGCTATGCAGCTTCTTAGTAGATGAAACCGAATCTCGTAACGAATGATAAAGAGGAAAGTGAATCTCGTTTATGTAAGGGATGTAAAAGCTGAAATTTACATATTCAGTTCAAGCTCTCATACCAAGCTTCTCTCCATTTTGTGATCTATACCTCTTTTTTCATACAAGTAAGAGGGTTTGATATATAGGCATAGCTGATATCGTTGTGATTGTTTAACAATATCGGTACAATGATGAATCATGCGCCATGCTTGTAGCTGTTTGACGTACAGTAGCGATGATGGTGCATTCAGTAAAGACTATACAACAGCGTCCATCTAACTATCTACAAATAAAAGGAGGGACTGTTACAGATCATCCAACCATATTCCAGTTTGGCAAATGAGAACCTACGTCAAAATTTGACAATAAGATCACTGTCTTGCGACTGTGTCTACTTTCCATCACAGTAATGAACAGCAAGGTACAGACATGAAATAGTAGTAATTACATCTTCCCTTCAAATTTGGAAGAAGCAAGCGAATGTGGGCGGTGGCTCTATGTTTAGTAGGTTAGACTGCGGATAGCACAAGCTTTCTGCTAAGAAAAACAGTTTCTTTCGAATACGTTAAACTTGATTAGTTCACAATCACTATCAACTTAATAGCTGAACTCGGCATTCCCTATCATCACATCAGCTGGTGTCCAAATTTTAGTATAAACATGGAGTAAATAGTTGCCATGCCAACCATGATGTCTAGCTCATCCTCATATAGAAGAAAAGTAGGCTCGAGGAGGTTGCGTACCTATTTTGTTTAGGAAGGTCCCAATTCATATGGAGAATTGCCAGGTCGATTCCATGGTCAAGTTTATCTGCCACCATAATTGTACTGTTGGAAATTATGTTCTGGTTCGTCGTCCTACATGTTGCCACTTTACACTGATGTGAAAAAAGAGCTCTGCGATATCACTTGTGCTGTTGTACATGGATCTGATGCCATTCATTCATCTCAATTATCATGTCTCTTCAATTCCTTAACTGAAGCTTTGTTTTACTGTTTTAAATTTTCGGAGCATTGTCGTTCTTAGTTTCTTGCGAATCAATTAAAATGTTACAACTAGTTCTTCATGATTTAAATTCACAATCTCCAAGTTGGGAGCCTACTAAATCAAATGGTACTGAGAATGACGAGTGTAAATTTCAAGTACAGGGAAGTTCTGAAACTGTAACCACCTTATTTTGATATTTGGGAGTTTATGGCAGAGGGCAGCATGTACCTGAGAACTTCACCTGTAATACATGAAAACGCTCTCGAGCGGTGCTCAAGATTTGCCAGTGTGCAAGTCTTAACGTTGCGAAAAATGTCATTTTTCATTTTCGTGGAAGAGAAGGATGGATTGGAAGTTTGGAACTTAGATCTCTACCTACAATTTTGCTAAAGATCCAATTTTGCTAAAGAGAGAGTCTGGACTAAATGAAAGTTAGCAGCTACAAACTACATGAAAAGTTTGCTAGAGAGAAGGCTACAACTCTTTTATGGCTCAGTGGTGGCAGACCCGGACTACCCACATCTTATTGATGATCAAACAGTGCCTGGATAACCTGGATTGAAGAATGGTGGCCCAAACACTCGGTGGCATCCCAATTCCATAGTCGATGTTGGGCTATTCATTTGATTAAAACCTTTGAAGAGACCGTTCTGTCAAACTGTCAAAGCTTCATGTCTAATCTAACTAGAAACAGTCACATGATTAGATTTTTGTAGGAAGAAGAATACTCGAGGGAGGTTATATCCATGTGCATCCAATATAAGCTACAGTTCCAGAACCTTACTATACTACTATATGACGCTTTCTCAATTTACAGGAACACAAGGACCCAATGTACAAGCAACTTAAATGATTTGGGGGTCCTAGAACTACCTAAAGGGTTTACCTTCTGGGCCTAGGACCTTCTATCCCTATACAGTGTACAGAATGCAATGTAAGTTCAGAAAAACTGACCCTTTTGGATGTCATCTTCTATTGGAATGAAACGGAAGTTTGTAAATCTGTCAATGCAGACACATATGACCTTATTTACTGAGCATTCTGATTCTTCTATGTGGTTGATTGATCCCGTCATCCTATGAATACTAAAGCAGAAGCCAAACTAGGCCAGTGGGCAATGAATATTGATCGATCCAAAAACAGGAAAAGAATCATAGAAAAGCAGGAAAAAAAAAGACTTGTAAGGATTATATTATATGTAATGAGAAGTGACAGATGCATATGAGCTTACAGAACAAACAGAAGGGATTTCTGAATCAGACATTTACCAAAGCCCCACAACTTCAACCACAATAATGTCAAGGTTTAAGCTTTTTCCCTGCTGCATAAGCAACTGTACAAGCTGGAAAGGATTACAAACTTATTTTTAAAGCTTTTCCAGATCTTCTTCTCTTCTTCTTCTTCCTATGCTAAAAATGATTGAAAACTTTCAGTCTGCTCTTTGTACTGTGGTCTTGAACAAGAGGATGTACAACTTTTGATCCATTGAGAAATACATGAAGCCACTTACTGAGTGTGTCACGAAGGACCCAAAGCTTGTTCCTACAATGCAATGCCAAGCTGGTCCGTATACCCCATCAAATTCCTGCACAAGAAAAGGTAGCACCAACCCCACAAAGCCACACCAATCAATAACCAACTCGCATGCCCAATTCAAAATCAAACTCAAAGTCTCAACAAACTTAACCCTAATCAACAACTAATCAAATTTTTACCTTTTTGAGAGTCAAAGCTACAGTCTTGGAGGTGAATTTTTCTAAGCTATCACAAGTCCTTCTTGCACATTCCACAGCATGGATCTGCATAAATGGAGGCATATCAACTGAAACCACTTTGACACCATTGCTTGCAAACACATCTGCCAACCTATTCAACTCAACCTGTGCTGACTGCCTTCTTCCTCCCAAGGACTTTGAAGAAGAAGAAGAAGAAGTAGAAAGTCTCCTACTTTCATACTCATGTTCCTGCTTTTCTTCTTTCAACCCCATCAATTCCATCTTCACCACCACCTCCTCAGTTCTCTTCTTCTCCGCTTCTCTACTAGGCTTCTTGGGCAGCTTCTCTTTGCTCTGTTTTTCAACACTTGTGAGACTTGGGAGTGGATACTGGCTACTGGGTCTTTGAGTTGTCCGGGTTTTGTGATTTGGGTTTAGCCTTGAAGAGGGTTTAGAGGGCATGGTGGGATCTAAAGGACACTGCTGCCTTGGTGGTTCTGGTTCTGGTTCTGGTATTGGTAACATGCGCCGGTGGGTGGTGCGGTTAGCCATGACCAGTTTTTGGTTAAGTAAAAAAGAACAGAGGAAATGGAACTAAAGTGTTAAAAACAGGGTTGAGTGTATGGAGGGATATGTGTTGGTGTGTTGGGAGGGGCCAGTGGTAGGGATGGGTGGGATGGAGACTTGTGTGGTGAGATCTGGCGCTTTTTGTTCTAACGTGCGCCGTGGGCGGAGGACAAGGGAGGCTTGTGATGTTTGACTGTTGACTACCCCATCCTATAGTTCCATAACATCTTAAATCCCAATCTCTGGCCATCTAGGGCAACAAACATGTGTGTCCTCCTACCCAAACTTATTGGTACAAGAACCAATTGCTGGGGGTTCTCTTATTTGGACCCCTCTGACTCAACGATGTGAAAGAGATTAGTCTTTTACACCAGACCACTAATTTACAATTTGATCATGAATAATGTGAGTAAATTGAACACCCTATGAACATTTGGAGGTTAAGAGAAGCACAGTTCATTCGAGGAACAAAAATTGAAGCTAGATTATCAGTCCACTCTTTGCTGATCATCTGCTACAGCTTTAGTAGAACAGGCTTACTAATTACAAACTGAAATTCTTTCTGGTAAGGAGGGGGAGGAACCCTACTGAGTCAGGTTTTTTGACCAGTGATTCACCAGGTCACTGGCAAAGCTCATATACAAAGGGTCACATGCATTTTGAATCTTTCAATTGAACAAAGTAACGAGAGGGTAGCTTGGTTGTCAAATGCTCTTCATGGCACCCTTACTGGTGTTCAAATGATAGCCACATGGTAAACAAAGTAAGTGCAGAACCGACATCTAATTCCATGGACTTGGCAACCGAGCGTCTCTGAAAGTAGAAGTTCCTCCAGATGCTGCAGGGGATGGAGAGGATGCAATGAAATTTGTTCCTGATGCAGATACTGTTGGCAGATTTGCAGGAGGCCCTTGGTGCCCTGAGGGAGCAAAGCGTGAAGGACTAGTACCAGTGGCCCCCAAACTTGCCCGGGAGGAGTGTGGAACCTGCATTTGATGCTAAAGAATAAGTTCATGAAGAGATGACAAGAATAGAGAAATCAACTGCAAACTAGGTTTGGTCTTCTGCAAGAAAAGACCTGCATTTCTTTAAGGAAACTTCTTCTGGAAGTCCCAAACTTGAGCTTACAATTCAACAGGCTCTTAATATAAAGAGCTTTCACAAGATGATGGGAACCATGAAAAGAAGAAAATAAAGATCATGCATATCAGAGTTTTCTGGTACTACAAAGGCATGTCCACATGACCAGGCAAAAGTATTACCACACTGAGCTGAAAGGCCGGCCTTCTAAGAGGAGACTCTGAAGAAGGTGATGTACTGTTCATCCGATGTACATGGCGAGGATGGAAGTTATGATTTAAAATATCATCCCCTTCAACCCCTTCCATATCACCACTCATATTTGCATCAGAGCCTAACCTAGGAGTAACTTGCCTATTTATGGACCCTGTGTCATTTGTGACATCCACCTGAAGTGAAACAGTCGGACGAACCACAATTCCTTGCGCACTACTCCGTCTCTTTAATTCCTCCTCCGCATTCAAGATCTGCAAACCACAATAAGCCAACACACTCACTATCGATCCTACTCAATAAAGCATAAAACATGCACTAACAAAATGAATGATGAATCCAAACTTTACCTGCTTCAACACTTGTACCAGGTTATGCTTCTTTTGATTCAAAACCTGCAGCTTCTCCTCCACTTCTATCTTCCTCTTCTGATTTTCATCTAACACATCTTCTTTTATCTAATACACAAACAATTCATAACTAAACATAACTCACAATTACGTAAAAAATTACTATGCCAATGTTCAACAAATTACATAAGTGCTACAGCATGTTAAAGTAAATCAAACTATCAAAGCTTGCAACTTTAGTTTCTTCACACATTATAGTCCCAAACCCAATTTCCATAATCAATCTCATAAATTACCCAAGCAATTTAGCAACCAATTAATATCTACTAATTCAAAACAATGAGATGTTCTTCCATTACCTCAGAATTAGGGTTTTCCAATTGCTCAACTTTCTCTACCTTCACCGCCACCGAACCTTCCCAACCTTTCTCAGGCAAATCAGCTCTAAGAGCAAGAGTCAAGTCGGAATTTTTCGCCGGAAAATCAGCGCCGTCCGGCTGTTTCTTCTCCTTAACCTCGACGGAAGGTCCAGCTTCGCTGTCGGCGACAATCTTCTCCGGCGGCGCTTCGATCTTAACCTTGTGTTCACTCAAAGCGACCACCTTTGGGGATTCACTGGGCTGGTCAGCTTCAAAATTAGGGTTAGGGTTAGAGGAGGTAGCGGCGGAGGCGGAGCGGTGGCGGGAGAGGGCTTTGGAGCGACGGCTCAAAAGGGATTTGAAGTCTTTGATTGAGATTTCGGGGGTCGGCATAAGCCACCGGCGAGGGACGTCGGGGATCCGGTGGAGGTTTCCTCTGTATAGTGAAATCGCCACCATTTTTGTCAGTTGGTTTTTTTGTTTCTCCGATTTGTGGTTTCTGAGTTTTATGCATTTTTCAAATTTTGGTAGGAATAAAAAAGGTCAATGAGAGGAAAGTGTTCGAAAGCGAAGCCGCTTTTAGAAAAAGCACTTTTGTGGTGAAGTTGTGGGGAACAGGTTAAAAACCATTAATTTGGGTAAAACAGATTAGAAGGAAAACACCTGGAATCATTTCCAATGTGGTTCAATTCGACTCTATTTTAAATTAATTCGAAAACATTGATTTAATAGATGAAATCGTGGATTATAATATGAATTTAGTAAAGATAATTAGTTAAAGTGACGGTTGAGACTGTACATATATATAAATTATATATATAAATTATATCGGTTTAATATTTACCTTATTCATTTTTAAAAAAGTCTTGTGTTCATTTGATGATTATCTTATTTGATTCAAGATAAAAAATAATTTTTCTTCTATGAACCTGTGAAATGGGGATAGTAGAGCAATTGAACAAGATTAACACATACGAAATGCATGAAGTCACAAACATGTTCGCACGTTTCTGAGTCATTTATTGAAACTAAGCACATACACAAAATCATAATCAAGAGGAGAAGAGATTTTATCACTGAAAGTTACGAGCTAGTTTAACCGCATCAGGGACATATAAAGTCGCAGCAGATCGCCTTTCAGGCTCTTCTTATTCTGAGGTTAAAGCAAATTTCTATTGCAATTTTGCTACTGATCACATCAGTAGTAGAATGGTTCTTCCAGAAGTAGTTCAGGAAACTCCAAGAACAAGTCCTTCTCTTTGGCTACCATGGCTTCCACAAAAGAACTGTCACACTGATCACCTGCAGCCTCTACTTGATTGCTTGACATCCCATAACTGATGCCCTCATTTTCAGTTTGTGCCTGGTTGAACATGCCTTTTGATGAAGACTCGGCCATATCATTTTGCATAGGTGCTTGGTCCCAAATTCCACCTTGTTGTGTTACGCCGCGAGCATCATCACTTGGCACAAATGCGTCTGCTAAGAGAAAATCACTCCATCCAAAGGCCAGAGGTGACTTCTCTTGCACGGCAGCTGATGAACAAGTAGACGAGGATGAAGATGTTAACGAGCATTCGCTGTAGAAATTGATAGGGGAGGGAACAGGGTTGGTGCTTGTGGTGGAGTTTGAGACCTCTGTCACATATCTCATTGCTTGCAGCTGTGTGAGAAGATCATAAGGTTGGTAGTACTTGAATTTGGTGCTGCTCGAGTCTTGCATTGGTTCGATTTTGGTTGTTGGCACCAAATGGCTGTTGTTAAAGTTTGATGAGCCTGATGTGTATGCTTCTGGTGACTTCATCAGCATTGCACTTTTCAGGTCCTTGTTTGGAGAAGGACCTATACCGATGCGCATTACAGATTTGGGTAGTCCACTGATGTTTCCATAGTCAGCTAAGATCTGAGAGAATGGCCTGTGAGTAATTGGATCAATTCCCATATCTTGGAGCTTCTTTTTCAGCTTTGTGTTCCAGTACGTCTTCACATCATTGTCTGTCCTTCCAGGAAGTTGTTGAGCTATTATAGGCCACCTACACCAGAAATAGCCATGACATGTTATCAATATAAGAAGAGAAGTAGGCTATTGAAGAACAAACGAGAACAATAAAGGTATCCAAAATGAAGCACATCAAGGAAATGTTCAATAAAAGACACAAATGCATCGAGTCTGTAATGTATTAAACTCGGAATTGAATACGAATACGACTCAAATCAGATGCCATAGAGATTATAAGTATATATAGTCTAGAACAACAGCAGTATAGATCAAATTTATAAGCGTGTGCTTAAGTCACTAGCGCAGAAATACAAGGCAATAATGTTGCTGTATGTCAATTATATGAAAACCAGAAGAATCAATATAAACTTACCTGCTACCAATGGTTGCATGAAGCCTAACAATCAATTCTTCCTCTTCGGGTGTGAAGGTTCCAATTTCATTCTTCAGATTAGCCCTCAAGTAATTACTCCACCTAGGCCTGCAACTCTTCCCACATCTATTAAGTCCTGAAAACAGAATCAATCTTGCATTTTGTTAATTAGCCTGGGAATGTAGTATACATAATACATGCAACTATTTAATGATTTCACACCCCCAAGAAATTATGGACCAACAAAAGAAATAGCCTCCAACTAAAACCTGCTTTCTTCGGAACAGAATTCCAGTTACTAATCCCATTCTTGGACATATGAGCAACTAGATTTGAATCATCCTCTTCAGTCCAAGTGCCCTTCTTCACATTGATCACTTTGTCAGAACAAGCAGGAGGTCTTCCCATCTTATCTGTTAGTCCAAAATTTCACTTAAAATTTTCAAAAACCATAAAACAGAAACAAGATAACAAGGCCGCAAACAAAAAGCAAATCAAAATGTAGTTTGATTGTAAGAGATTTTAGATCATGAGAAAGAGGAAAGGTGTTGGTTTGAAGTATAACAAGCGTGGGACTATTTGAGGCATAAAAAGCATGAGGCATTTGCTTCCATTTAACATTTGCATGATGAAAAAATGCATCAGCTAAATCAAATAAAAATCAAGCTTACCATTACTCACAGGCTTGGATCGCTCTTAGTATGGTTCGAATTGGGTGAATTATTCGGTTAAGCATAGATTAAATCTAAGAAAAATTGCATAAACAATTCATTGTTTAGAGTAGTCTTCCTTTTGTGTAAAAGAAAATGACTTCATACTATTTCAGCTTTTGAGTTTTGATGATCAAAAGTTTGATGATACAACAACTACGTTAAACAAAAATCATTCAACTAATCAAATAGTTAACCCAAACCATGCATATGATCGAGTTAGCCACAAAGAGAAGAAATATATCTTACCGATTATTGGAAATTTTTCTCTGTCAAGTATACTTCGTGAGGGATTAGTATTTTTCATCCTAAGATGTTAATGATATGAAAAGCTATTAAATAGACAAAACCTCATTCGTCATTGAGTAATTATTGGTAGAAAAAGTTCGTAATTTACCCTCCTAAACTTATCTAGTATCCACCATCCCAACTCATTCCTACAAGATTACACCATATATATCTCAGTGCATGCACTTAATTACGCCTTAAACGAAGCTACTCAAATGATTATCAACATCCTGGAAATTTCATATGAAACACTATTCAATGGAGAAAACCTCATCCATCTTTGAGTAATTATTGGTAAAACTAATTTGCAATTTACTCTTATAAACTAATATCCAGCATCCCGCTCATTTGCCCTAATCAAAGCTACTCAAATGATTACCTGCATCCTGGTAATTTCATAGAAGTTATTTTCCATCTTAAGTACGTGTATGGAAAACTTTAGTTGTGGCACAACTATAGGTTGTCCAACACAACATTACCCCAATCCCATATATTGCTCCTAGCTTTGGGCTTTCTCCCGTATTGGATTTGAAAATAAAAAAATATGAACAACTGGTTGTATAAAACAGAAAACAAATTAAAAGCCACTGGGCAAGCAAAATTCCCACAGGCCATATCCCCAAGCTTACAGGTTGTAAGAAGTACAACTGTGAAAGGAAAAACCAACAATCAAACACAAAGCTGATGGACATCATCAGGTTGTAAATCACCTTTACCTCAATTCCTAGTCTTCACTATCTATTGCCTTCTCAAAGTACCACGTAGGAAGTGATCAACTTTGGGGTGAGAAGTCGATTTGGCATCTAATCCAGTAATTCAGAATGACGAAACGCTAGTTTCATTAGAAGAAAATGGCAATTTTTTCCCCGCCACCAAATTAAATTGGAATTTAGTCTTCCTTAATTTTGGTTGTAACATCATTCATTACAAAGGGAAATACTGCCATTCTGAAGAAGTTTCTTGCTTATTTTATTTTTGAGGATATATTGGGACTAGACATACCACATAAATATAGATAATTGAAGAATTCCAAGGGCCCAAGGCTAAGAGACAAGCTCGACTATGCATCATTATATCAATCTATTACTCTATAATATATAGATTTTGACATTGCGATTGGCTTACATTACCGGAGTATATTAGATTCTGGTGCATAATTTTAGTCGTCAAGCTTTCAGCTTTGTCGATTTTGCATCAGAAACAACCCGGAAACATGTGGCACACAGCTAATACAAGCTTTTGGCTTTTCAGCCTCAAATTTTAAAACCCAACTTTCCAGAGTATGAGACTTGTTGGGAGAGGGCATATACTGTTCCATCCCCACCAAACTAAAACTCCCAAGTTCATGCATGTACCTAATCATACTTGTGTATAATTTCAATTGAGGTTACATGTTTTCTGCAGTAAATTAATTAGAGCCCTCCCTAGTAGTTCCTTAATAGCATACTCATTGAGTCATTCACTGATTCAACTTAACACTTTAATTCAGAGATATATATTAATAGATTAAATTACTCATAAGAATTTGAGATACCCGTTAACTTTGTTCGGTTCGTGACTTTATGTTGATAGAAATATGTAGTTGAATACTTATTCAGTTATTCATCAGAGTTTGTAGAGCTAGTGGGTTAGTGGCGCTCCGACGTAAGCCACAGTCGAGTTGAGTGGTGCAACTTTCCTTTTTGGTAAATTGGAGTTGAGCTAATTCAATGGTAGGTTGATTGCAATGCAAGAATTAATGCGAGTATATTCTTCTTTCTAACAAGGGGTGGTTCTTAATTAGTCAAATATTAATCATCCAATATTGTCACTTGGTGTCACATTGAACATAAAAATCCTTTCAATGTTCATAACATATATGGTTTAATCATACCTTACTAATGGGGCTAGTCCATTTGTTTCAGTTAGCTATTGAAAATTTAAAATGGTTGAGCGTACACTTTTAAAATGTTTCCAGATAAGTAGTTCAACTGCTTCATTGAATTCTCAGGATATTCTTCAGTTAGTTTTGATATGGGATGCTTAATTAGTAGTGTCAAGGCGGGGCACCTGACCCGGCCAAATTTGCGACATCTACAAAGTTATAATGCAAATTAATGTGTTTGTTGCCGAGTCGAATCAAAATATAATTGACATCGATCACTGTCTTCATTCCAAAAGGCCTTTAATTTGAACCTCGCGATAATGAGATGTGCATAATAATATAGTGTTTGTCATATTCTATATAGTTGGTTGGCGATATTTGCTTGTTCTCTTTACAAAGTTTAAGATATAGGATTACCATTTGCATAAAAGGACCCTTTTCTAAAGCATTAATTTTCCCTAGTTAAACAAATAAGATTACCAGAGGTCTTTTTTCTATAATTCTAGCTTTACCCTTAGTTAATCGTCTAATCGACTAGTGTGTACAGAGTTGGTGAATTTTAAATTGTTAACTAGTAAAGGTAATCACCTCTCCTCAATATATAAATTACCGTCATTAAATAGAAACAAGAGATATGTTATGATGTTAACAAGATTGAAAGTGATCGCTTGCAACATTTAATTTAATGACATCGTATCGATTTTGTAAAATAATTATATATCAGATTTATTAATTTTTAATTTAATTTAATATATTTATAAACATATACTTCAAAATATACCATATAAACTTGAAAAATTAAAACTTATACTTCAAAATGTACCAATTTATTTTTTCGAAGTACCAATTTAAACTTGAGAAAGAAAAATATCTGATTGTTTTGACAATATACATAAATAATACTAATTACTAAGTACAAACTAATGAATTAGATGATTTTTAGCTTTCAAGGGAGTGGCCGCAAAAGGCAAAAAGTCGACTCAATTTTGGCAAAAAGTCGTGCTAATCTTTAGTCTGTTACAATAGTAATTAGGGGCTAACTAGGATCATTATGAAATAATATCTCTTAAGCTTGAACGTATCCTGTTTTGAACAATCCCGTATCTGATAATGGTCGACATGTGTGATTATTGATCGATGGAGAAATGTGAGCTGTACGTGCGTTCAAACTGATTAACAAGCTGGTCACGCCGAGTTGTTTGAATATTAATATGCATACCCCAGAATTTGAGCAACTCGTTTTCCATCTCGATCGTATAATTTGGAGCTTAGATTAGTTATATGAGAAAAGAACAAAGTCGAACGAGTTGGAGTACGTACGTAGTACGTAGTCTGAATATTTTTGGTTACCGAAAGCATGCGGTTCGGACGTACACACCTGTCTCTGAAGATGGGTTTAGGGTTTACTCCATCTCTGGTATTGCCAAATGCCACCGTAAACTTGGAACTTGCATGTCAAGTCACTCAAGTGCATGCATCAGCAATCGGCACTACTATATCTGCAGAAAATGAGGATGGAGTTCGTCAGCTTGGTTTCTCGATGATGATCGGATCGGAGTAAGTGATGAATGAGTGTGATCGAGTCACAGCTAGCCAGCTTGCCGCTATATATGGTGGACTTTTCTACAAAGATATCGCATGTCGCAACAGAAGCATCACCACTCGCTAGCTAGACATTGCCACAAATTTGATACTTGCCATGCATGACGTTGCATACATGTCTAAATAATATTGAAACTCCCCGCCAGCTAGCTAGACGAGTTGTGCTGTACTTAAAATGAGTTTGTTTTTGCCGTTATGCCCTGTCTGTCTCTCGCATAGCTTTGTTTCTGTTCCAAGAACATTTTCCTGAATTGTGGGACGGCTTTGATCCTAATCATGGCGCTTTGGCATTTGAATTTGTTTTTACAATGCCATATAGGTTAAAACTTAAAAGAGAGAGCACCGTGGGATGTTGGTACGTGATGATTTGTTATTTCTTAAGAATGATATGAGATTCTGAGGTTAAAGTGATGATTAGATTGAGATGAAAGTGTGATCGATCGATCGATTAATCGTGTATATAAAAAGAGTAGTTAACATCTAACCACCTAGTACCAACCAAATAGAAGTTTTTGAGTTTAGCCTCTGCAATTTCTTTCCCCATCGTCTTAGCATTCTCACACTTAATTTGTTGATTATAGAGTTAATTATAGAACTATAGAGTTCTGCAATCAGAATAATACTTGTGTTCTTTTGAGTTGCATAATAATTATTAACCTCGTTCTCGTGCGATGCACGTGTTTGTGAACCGTAATCGTGCATCACACTAGCTATTTGTTAATAGAAGAAAAATGTCAAAATCATTTGTAATTTTTTTTGCAAAAGTGAAATTTTTTGTGTAATTATGTTCGATACGAAAATTTATGAGTATAAAAGATTAATATTTTATTTATATTTTACAGTTTTAACCCTCATTAATTTCTTTTATTTTAGGAGATCGCATCTTTACATGGATAATATAGGAAATTCAATTTTTTAGTAAAACTGCTGACACTAAAATCAGGCTTCCAATTATAGTAGTGGAGATTAAAATAAAATTAGAATCATAAAATAAAAATCGATTGATGATATACATTAATGATTATTTTCTTTTGTATAAGGATTGTAAGTTTACACATCAAATGAGCTATATATGATCTACGATCAAGTCAATAATCGGTTTCTTATAGATTCTTGTAATCCAACTTCATCGGAGATCCGTAATGACAACTAGATACCTTGTGCAAATTTTCTGTTAAATCTAAAATATGGCATGCTCCGAATTTCTCGATAGCACATATCGGTAAGTGGTAACCTTCTCAAATGTAGGCACTAATCTACTTTAACCGCAAAACAACTCCAATTTAACCCGCAGTTAATCACTCTAGTTAATAGTAGAATAATCAGTCCTTCAAGTTCTGGCAAGTGGCAACTAGTGTGCTTACTAGGTCCAACACCCCACCTCCAATTATATTAATATCTACGTGTGTTTCTTCAAACTCAGAATTATCGAGATTCCGTTTTAAACCAGAAGCATCCATCTCTCTCCCTTTTGTTTTTTTTTTTTCAAAACAAAAAATTGTTGCTTTCTGATCTTCCTCAACTAAAAAAAGCCGTTGTTTTCCACCGACCTTCAAAAACTTCTCCTTCTTCCTCCTCAACCTCTTGACGCGTCTCTCATTCTTGGGGACCCTGCTCGACCTGGGAACCTCAAATTCGAACCAAAGACTCGATTTTTACCACCGCCCAGATTCCAAAGGGCTTCATTTCTTTTTTACATCAAAAGCTTTGTTGTTCTTGGCTGAGATTATTATGAGGCGGCCCAAATTGGACCGATGCGGCGCCGTTTTGACGAGGCAAAGATCGGTTCAGATTCTCGTGGGTATTGCCGTTCTATATCTGCTTCTAGTCACTGTGGAGATTCCCTTTGTTTTCCGAACCGGGTTCAGCACCATCTCGCCGGATAGCTTGACCCGACCCGACAGGCTGCACAGCCGGGAAGCCGTGGAGGAGAAAGAAGCCCCGACCCGCCCGCTCCAACGAGTCTCGCTGAACTCGAACCAGCCGACTCAGAGTCAGAGCCGCCGACCCGGCGAGTCCAATGTGGTCTCGGGTCTGGTGTTCGACCCGAAGACGTTCGATTCGGAGCTCTACAAGTCGGCGAAGGTTGCTTGGGAAGTCGGCAAGAAGGTCTGGGAGGAGCTGAAGGCCGGGAAGGTCCGGGTCGCGGAGGAGCGGGTGGCCGGAAATGGATCGGAGCCGTGCCCGCATTCGATCACGGTGACCGGGTCGGAGTTTTCGGAATCGGGTCGGGTCATGGTGTTGCCGTGTGGGCTGACGTTGGGGTCGTATATAACGCTGGTGGGCCGGCCCAGGGTGGCGCATGAGGAATCGGAGCCGAAGATTGCGCTGGTTAATGAGGGACAGTCGGTGATGGTGTCTCAGTTTAAGGTTGAGTTGTTGGGTTTGAAGACAGTGGAGGGTGAGGACCCACCGAGGTTGTTGCATGTCAATCCGAGGTTGAAGGGGGATTGGAGTGGCACACCTGTGATTGAGCTCAACACTTGTTATAGGATGCAGTGGGGATCGGCGCAGCGCTGCGAGGGCTGGAAGTCCAAGGCCGATGAGGAAACCGGTGAGTGTGGATGATTGGTTGTAGTATTGTGTTGCTACTCTCTGCATTTTTGATAAGAGAAATGTGTTAATGCTGTTGACTTGGTTTATGGTGGATTGAATTGTTTGCAATTAGTAGTTTGGAATAGGGAATTGGTCAATGTGTGTTGTGTGGTGTTTGGTAGGAGAAGAGGAATCAGGTTTAGTGTGTGTCATGGCTTGCTTAATGATCAAGGCTCGGAGAAGATATGAGTGATTATGCATGTTGCGGTTATTAAATGTGCAAGGGTGATTAGCAGATTGTTTCCTTCTTTCCTGCATAGAAAGATTTGTTTTTGGGTGTTGCCTTATTGTATTTGTTGTTTTTGGATTATTTTTTTTTACCATATATTCTTCATATTTATTGTGACACTGGCCAGTTGTGTAATTTGTTAGCCTGGTTTTAGTTGATGGGCAGGTGAAGTGTGAGAAGTGGATTCGGGATGATGACAATCGCTCGGAAGAGACCAAGGCAACATGGTGGTTGAGCAGGCTAGTAGGCCGGACCAAAAAGGTGACTGTTGACTGGCCATACCCGTTTGGAGAGGAGAAACTGTTCGTTCTTACTCTCACTGCTGGCTTGGAGGGTTATCATGTTAATGTTGATGGGAGGCATGTCACCTCTTTTCCTTATCATAATGTGAGTAATTTCTGCTGCTATTTGACTTCATAGGGAGTTTGGACGTTCTTTCTAAGAATTTTTCAACCTTGACAGGGATTTTCTCTTGAGGATGCCACTGGGCTTTCTCTAAGTGGAGATGTTGATCTGCAGTCTGTATATGCTGCTTCTCTTCCAACATTCCATCCAAGTTTCGCACCACAGAAGCATCTTGAGATGTCACCCATCTGGCGTGCCCCACCAGTTCATAATGGGGAAGTCGAACTCTTCATTGGTATCCTTTCTGCAGGCAACCATTTTGCTGAGAGGATGGCCGTAAGGAAGTCTTGGATGCAACACAGTCTTATCAAATCTTCAAATGTGGTAGCTCGATTCTTTGTAGCACTGGTAAGTGTGGCAAGGATACTTTAATAATTTCTTCTTTTTTCATTCGTTGATATTACATGTCTTTTTGTGGAGTTTCTCAATCTTTGCCATCCTTGGTCAGCATTCCAAAACAGAAGTGAATGTTGAGCTAAAGAAAGAAGCAGAGTTCTTTGGTGATATTGTCATAGTGCCTTACATGGATAACTATGACTTGGTTGTCTTGAAAACTGTAGCCATTTGTGAATATGGGGTGAGTTCTTTAATAAACCCATAAATGAAGGCATCACATTGTTGATTTTTTTTTTAAATGAATTCTGATGCAATGTTATTGCTTTGCTTTGCTTTCAGGTTCGCACAATGTCTGCCAAGTACATTATGAAATGCGATGATGACACATTTGTTAGAGTGGATGCTGTTATCCTTGAAGCAAGTAGAGTTCCAAAGGGGAGAAGCTTGTATGTGGGGAACATAAACTACTATCATAAGCCTCTGCGCTATGGAAAATGGGCTGTAACATATGAGGTACTTAAGCTTTTGTTGCTGATATCCTTATTATGGAATAGTTATCCTCCCTTAATTCCTCTAAAATTCTGTAGTTGAAGAATTTTAATCATGTTGCTAAAACTCAGCTGTATGTCTGCAGTATTCACTTGTCAAAATGTTGTCTGGTTGACGGCTGCATAGGTTTGATATTAATACCGAGTCATTCACTTTCCATTTTCTTGTATCAGGAGTGGCCAGAAGAAGATTATCCGCCTTATGCAAATGGACCAGGTTACATTTTGTCATCTGACATTGCAAAATTCATCATATCCGAGTTTGAGAGTCGTAAATTAAGGGTAAGTAAAAAAAACATACTTGCTTGATAATGTGATGGAATGCTTTAGTTGATTATAAACAATCTGAGCTGTGTTGCAGTTGTTCAAGATGGAAGATGTGAGTATGGGAATGTGGGTCGAGAAGTTCAACAGCTCAAAGCCAGTAGAGTACATGCATAGCTTGAAGTTTTGCCAGTTTGGATGCATAGAAGGTTATTTTACAGCTCATTATCAATCTCCAAGGCAGATGATCTGCATGTGGGATAAATTAAAGAAGCTCGGAAGACCCCATTGCTGCAGCATGAGATAGCACCAACTGTCACACTGGTTACCAGTCATCTTGATAATCTAGGAGAGAACATGGAAGTTTTGCTTGCAGTTATAGCATGATGAACATAGATTGTATAGTCTTTTTTAGGACAGGGCAGGTTCGTTCATCATACCTAGGTCCCCTGTACAAAGAAATCTGCCTTCCAGAAAATTCTTTTCATTGTTTCTCTCGCTCGCACTTTGCTTTGTTTTTTGATCCGAGACTGAGGTTGGGAAGATGATGATGATGGAGAGGAAGAGG
Organism: Argentina anserina; assembly: GCF_933775445.1. Lineage (NCBI taxonomy): Eukaryota > Viridiplantae > Streptophyta > Magnoliopsida > Rosales > Rosaceae > Argentina > Argentina anserina. The sequence continues at coordinate 1,284,155 of NC_065876.1, forward strand.
AAGAAGAGGTCGACAAGATGGTTTAGGGAACGGTTGAGCACAAGTTCCGGCCAGGTGCTAATATTTAAATTTTGAACTACAGCAAACAGATGGAAATGAATATTTATTTATATTCAAAGTCTGTTACCCATTTGGTTCATTATTTTAAGTCACATGGACATTGATCACCAGAATCTACTACATACTGATCCTTGTTCGGTCACACTGTCAAGTAGTCTCATTTTCAACCTGTAAAAGTTTGGTTTCAAATTTTCAATAAGCTAATACAGAAAGACGAGAAATGGCCAGCGCAATCTTTGCTGTACTCTGTAGAATACAATCATGTATTCTCATGACCATATAAACTATAAAGAAAGTGAAACAATAAAAGATAGTGTACTTGCATCCCCGTGCACATTTTTGAAAGTAGATGTAAAAATGCAGTAAGACAGTATAAAAATGCAGAAATACAACTTTGCACACGATGAAGTGATGTACTCCGGTATGCTATGAATTATGTAATTAGAAATACGGTTTCGTATGTAGTTAGTGGTCACAAACTTAAAATGATATTACAGTTCTGTGATGGATAATTATACAATGTGCTAACTATATTACATGGGTTTATGACATACTTTTTATTCAAATATGAAGTAGGTGAAATTTATTTCAAAAGCAAAAAAAAATGAAGTAGGTGAAGTTAAGCGAACCCAACACCATCACTACGGAAGGAAATGTGTTTTCCTTGCAATATTGGTTGGTGTGTATATAATTAGTCACTAAGACAATTAATCAGAAAGAAATAGTTGAGAAAAGAAAGTATAGCCCACATCAATTTCTCTTGCAAACAGTAATTTCATCCTTTTGATGATTTTCCCATGTAGGATGACCTTAATGTGACCTCCAGCCCTCCACCCTCCCAAAATATACGGTGTTGAAGCACAATAGTCGTCATATCATGTGTCAAAGTAATAATCACGTATGATTTTAACTTGAAAGTTCCGGCACGAAGGTAAACATATGGAAGAAAAATTTATCGCTCACTTATATTATGTTCACCACATGCACACTATCCTAAATAAATGTTAATCAAAGTTCGAGAAGAACATTTGTACTTGATGAAAGTTGTAATTAGTAATTGTCATCTATCAAAAAAAATCTATTGGTCGACAATCTCAATACAAAGATTGATATCTATATATAGAAAATAATTTTGTGAAGAAGCTCACTGTGAACTTTTTTCAAAAAATCACTAACTTTCTACAAAAAACATTTTGTAGATAAAGTTCGCTGTAAACTTCCTTCCGAAAATAATTTTGTGAAGAAAGTTCGCAGTGAATTTTCTTTAGAAAACGATTTTGTGAAGACAGTTTACATTAAGCTTTCTTCAGAAAAGAATTTGTAAAGAAAGTTCATTGTGAACTTTTTACAGAAAACCATTTTGTGAAGAAAATTCATTGTGAACTTTTCTCATAAATTTTTTTTTGTGTTTCTTCAAAAACCATTTTGTAAGGAAAGTTCACTGTGAATTTTATTCAGAAAACCATAAAGTAAATTGTATAGAAAAAAAAAAGATAGGGCTCCGCATCTTTCGGAGCAACCATAAATCGAAACATAGAGTTTCAAACAGGCGGTGGTGCTCTCCCTCAAGTGTGGGCGGTGATAGTGGTGTCAATGAAGCGATGGAGCAAAGCTTCCATCGTGCTTTAGCGGCAAGGTTGCTCAACGACGGCGTGAAGCGGCTGAAGAAGTTGCCACCGTTCGCGTTGATGTTAGGCCTTCCAAGGCTTGGCGTTGGGAAACGTTGCCTGGTCGACATCACGGCTTGGTCGGGTGCTGGTTGGTTCCGCTGATTGAAGGTTTCTTGTGTTCTTAGATTTGTGAGCTCCAACGATTGGATCTAGGGTTCGTCAGTTTTGGTTGGGTTGGCTGAATGACGAGGCATTGGTGTGGATGGTTGGCGTGTAATTGAGGCTGCCAGTGCGTTGGATACCAGAAAGTTGTAGCAGCTCCATTCTAGGGTTACAAAGAGCTGGGTTTGGACCTCCCAGGTTTGGGCTGGTGCTCAAGCTTTTGGGCATGGGCCATGGGTCAGGTTGGATGAGGTTGAAGTTGGTTATACAATCCGAGAGGAAGAAGATGATCCCGGACCGAAGTAATCCGATGCTTATCGTAGCTCTAGATCTCTACATTGGCAAGTTAGGGTTCTACTTGTTACTTGGTTTGAAAGGTATACATTGGTCGCAAGCCTAATAATATTTGTAGCAAGTTCTCTTCATGTCAATGTAGGTTATTTGCTTTTGTTTTTATTTTCGTTTGGACTTTTAGTTTTTATTTTCGTAGTTATAGTAATATAGAGTTTATTCTAGTACATTGTATTGAAGCTTACTCATGCTTGACCTAGCATTACTTGGTCGTTATTGGCTTGAAACCTAATGAAATTATTCTTTCACCTAAAAAAAACTTTATTTATAAAACCATTTTGTGAATAATTAAACTAAATAAGTGTGCATTAAATCATCGACTATTTCATTGAAGATTTCGCCGTTTATTTATACAGATCACTCACCCCTACTCAAGGGTCATCTTTTGGCATGTATGCCTAAAAGCCCATAGGACCTGGCTCAGCCGAGTATTCAAGCTCGACCCTAAGGGCATAACATTGAGTAAAGCTTGATGGTTTAAAGCCTAGACCCGTTAAAAAAAAGGCCAATTGGAGCTCATAAAGCCAAAGCACGGCCCCGGCCTTAAAAAGTCAGATTTTTAAATATGTCAATTTATGAAATTATTAATTAAAAATAATAATAAATCTACTATGTTATATTTTTTATTTGTTATATAATATTTAATTCAGTAATTATCGTATCAAAATTTTTCTTTATTTTTACTTAATAAATATGTATTATACATAATTATAATGGACCAGGCCAATAAAAGCCCGTAAGGTTGCAGCATTACATAATATAATCTCATTTACTATCGACCAACTAACTACAAAGATCTCATATCAGAACAGTTTGAATTTACAGAATTTTCATTGGAGAGTAGTATCTTACTTAAGTTGAATGGACCACTGGTCCTCTGTTTGTCACTCGCAAACTCAATGATGTACTTGTTGAACACCACACTACCACACTCATATATTGTCCTTTACTACCAAGTCCTTAAATAATCCAGAACCCCACAAGCATGCATTGTGGAGATTTCTCATTGCAGTAGCTTTGCAGAACTGATGCAGTTTCAAAATAGGTGCATGATCTTCTAGTGAATCTCATGCCTACAACTTCTTACCACATCCATTTCCAAGACAAATCCCCGTTTATGAATCAATCTCCTTTGAAATAACATTTAGTTCTCGCTAATGAGTTAATCACAAAACATCTAAAATAGACTAATTCCGTTAATGTATTAATCTCGAAACACACTTTGTTCAAATTAAATATCTTCATAGTCACAGCTTTCTAGTTTGTCACACTTCCTATTTTTCCAATTACCATAGAAAAGGGAAGACAAAGCTATGTCCTTGTTGTTCCTCAAACAAATTACCTGTGATTAATCTATAATTTCAATACCATGCGCAGAAGTGGCAGAACCCCAGTTTCTTGATTTGGGATTTTGGGTATCTTATGTGCGTGACACGTGTTCATTGGTAGACCCTATGGATTAGTCACCTCCCATCCCACGCAATTTCTGTACACATTTTTGGTACACACTCCACGCAAGTATCACCAATCAACATGTAAATCATGTAACCTTAAAGTTATGACTTTATTCATCACCTTTCTCTAAAATATGTGTTCTTACTCATAATAATAGAGTTGTCAATAGATCACAAATGGAAATATTCAGTGTATGACATTATTACATTCTAGTTGTATCTGATCTTACGAAAGTGTTTGAAAAACGGATCAATTTAACAAGAAAAGATACTCTGTTTCCAACTTTCCATCACCTCAACCATTCCAATTTCACAAGTTTCAAGTGTTCACTGAAACACAACAAATCAAAGAAGATTAGAGATACGACTTCTCTTGGAATAATAATAGGTAGAGTGAATAAACTTTTATGAACAAGTCCAAAAGACTTTTGCATTATTGCTTTACAAATTTTGTTTACATTATTTTCCGGCTACTTTCTGTCATTTGCTTATAAACGATTCCACCCTTCTCACATTATCCACCTACTTGAGTCTCACAGTTACACTCTTCTTCTTCTTCATCAAACACAAAAGTTATGAAAAGGAAAAGGCCTTCCTTTTAGCCACCCTAAGATTCCCGTTGTTCTAGACGATCTCAAACCAGAACAGCTAGCTATAGAGCTCTCTATAGCTCAGATTCTAAACCAACAATGATGCCACCAATGATGAACCAGATGTGGACAACAATGGGTTCAACCCTAGCAAGTTTCATGTTCATTTGGGCCATCATCCGCCAGTACTGCCCTTACGAGCTTCGTAGATTCTTCGAGAAGTACTCCCTCAGAGTCACTGGCTACTTCTACCCCTACATCAAAATCTCCATTCACGAGTTCACCGGCGACCGCCTCAAGCGGAGCGAGGCCTACACGGCCGTGGAGGCCTATCTCAGCTCCAACACTTCAAAGAGCGCCAAGAGACTCAAGGCTGAGATGGTTAAGGATAGCAGCAACATGGTTCTGAGCATGGACGAGTATGAAAGAGTCACGGATGAGTTTCATGGTGCAAATGTGTGGTGGGTTCTGACCAAAGCTGTGTCGCCGGGTCGGTCCATGTCTATGTCTTACTATCCGGAGCAGGAGAAAAGGTTTTACAAGCTCACTTTTCACAAGAAGTATAGGGAGATCATCACAGGGTCTTACTTAGACCACGTCGTGAGAGAAGGGAAGGAGATTAGGGTTAAGAATAGGCAGAGGAAGCTTTACACAAACAGCCCTGGTTACAAATGGCCTAGCTACAAGCAGACTATGTGGAGTCACATTATGTTTGAGCATCCGGCGACGTTCGAAACAATGGCGTTGGAGCCCGAAATGAAGAAGGAGATCATTGAAGACTTGATGACTTTTAGTCAGAGTAAAGATTTCTATGCAAGGATCGGGAAAGCTTGGAAAAGAGGGTACTTGCTGTATGGGCCACCAGGGACTGGGAAGTCCACCATGATTGCAGCAATGGCCAACTTGCTGAGCTATGATGTCTATGATCTTGAGCTCACGGCCGTGAAGGACAACACAGAGCTTAGGAAGCTTTTGATTGAGACAACAAGTAAGTCTATAATTGTGATTGAGGATATTGATTGCTCACTTGATCTAACAGGTCAGAGGAAGAAGAAAGCAGAGAAGGGTGGTTTGGAAGATGAGATTATGAAGGCAAGTAAGGAGAGGCTTAAGGAGCCCAAAGAGGAGGGTGGGAGTAGTAAGGTCACTCTTTCTGGTCTTTTGAATTTCATCGATGGGCTTTGGTCTGCTTGTGGGGGTGAGAGACTGGTGGTTTTTACTACTAATTATGTTGAGAAATTGGACCCTGCATTGATTAGGAGGGGCAGAATGGACAAGCATATTGAACTTTCTTATTGCAGTTTTGAAGGCTTCAAAGTTTTGGCAAAGAATTACTTGAAGCTTGAAAGTCATGAAATGTTTGATACGATTCAGAAGCTAATGGGAGAGACCAAAATGACCCCTGCTGATGTAGCTGAGAATCTCATGCCCAAGTGTCCACAAGATGATCCAGAGAGGTGTCTTTCGAATTTTATTCAAGCTCTGGAAGAAGTTAAGGAGGAAGAAGCAGCCAAGAAGAAAGGTGAAGAAATGAAAGAGATTGCTGCTGCTACAACAAAGGAGCAGCCACAAGGAAACAAAGATTTTAAGGTATCAGAATGATCTGGGGAGCAGTGATGAAACTTCATTTAGAGCATTATTTAGTAACTTTTGTAAATAAATTCCAATTTTCTGAGAGCAAGTGGGAGTTGAGTTCATGTTCGAGTAACTAATGTTTATTATAAACAATCCTACTTTTCATCTGGGAAATTATTAATCCAAAAGCAAGTAGATAGAGTTTATCCAAAAGCACCCTTCTTATTAGTGATTACACGTACATCCAAAAACGTTTTTTTATACTTTTTTAGTAATTAGATCTCCAAATTATCTTGACAAACAACTAAAATGTTATTTAAAACTCCTTAATTTTCTCAAAATGCCCATAATCCAAAATCTTAAAACTCTATTTTTTATTTTAAAAATTTATTCAATTGATTCAAACTTATTATAATTATATCGGTCTCTCAAGCTTACACAAAATCATTGTACAATTAGAAATAAAATTTATCTATAATTCCTAACAACAAAATGCATTTAAATGTGTGAATCACAATAAATTAGAAAAATAAATGTTTACAAAATGAGAACAATATTTTTGTTAGGATACATGTGAATTATTGAAAATAATAATATCATAGTTTAGCTAGATGAAAAAAATTCATTTGAAATTATTATCATAAGAAAAAAAAGGAGAAATCATATGTATGGTGTTGAAATCTTTGTTTTTTTGTTTATTCTTATATTTAAACATATTGGTAATTTTATATTAGTTGACAAATGTCAACATTAACTTGAAAAAAAGAGAGGTCTAAATGTTGAGAGGTATGAATAGAAGCTTATAATGAAAGGTAAATTGAAAGGTACATGAGTTTTTCCAATAAGGACCATCTTGTTGAGGATTAGTTGAGGACTAAAGAGATTCACCAACTTTTCGATCTTATATTCAAATCTTGACCGTTTAATTTATAGATATATATGAGTAGATCATCATTATAAATTTTTGTTCAAATTGAAAATCGTTAAGACATTCATAAATATAATTTACTCATTATGAACTTGAAATAGTTCATATTTAACAATTTTGGTCCGTTCATTAATTTAATTTACTTTGATACCTTAACCACTAATTTGTGAAAATTTATACAAATAATCTATTTATATAGACCTAAACTCTAAACGGTTGAAATGAAAAAAAAAACATTTAATTAACAATTAAATCTTTAGTCTTCAACAAAATAATCTTCGTTTGAAAAATAAGTAATGAATAAGAACTTGCCCCGAACATCGGAACAAAACAAGCTTATAACCGCACGTAATCTCCTTACTCACCATGCAGTCATTATGAAGGTAACTAGTTGCAGAGATGATTCGATTTTGTTGTGGTACAGTGATGAAAGGCATAGATAGATAGGTGGTGATGGGACTAATCAGAGAAGCACCATGTGGGTGATGCAGACTCCGTTTTGGAGTCTTGCTTCCCCACCGGGAGGGAAGTAAACCCAAACACCAAACAAAACAAGCTCATCCTCACTCGATCTTGAAAGTGACCAACTTTATGCAGTGGCCACCAAGCAAAGCACCAAAATCTCTCTGAAATCACCACCTTCTCTTCTGCAATAAAAACTCACTGACCACTCAAACAGAGGCCCCGAGTCTCTGTCTGGTACAAAGGCTTGGTTCAAATGATATAGAAGACTAAATAGTACCTTCGAAAACAAACAGATGGAAGGGGATAGCAGATGAAGAACTGGAGCCCACCAGAACTAGTTTCAGACGTATTTTGTTCACACTCACATATGCCCTATTAATGATGTTACATGCATGCAGCTATACGCTATTAGGAGTTGGACTGAAAACTTGTAAGAGTATATTCTTGTGTAGAACATGGGTGCCAGAATCTGTGATAATGATTTTTCACCATCCTGGAAACATAATAATGAAGGGTTGATTGAAACCTTCATATATTAGGTTCCAGTCTCGTCCTTTTCTTTCTTTGAATCGAATTGTATGATGAAATCATATGCTATAATGCTATATAGGTGCGGTGACACTTTCTCTCGACTTCCAAAAGAAGTTATTAGTGATGAACTGCACAAAGAAAACAAATTAACAAAACCCTAGTAGAGTATTGTCCACTGAAGTTGAGCTATTCAACGTAAAAATATACTGCTCCCAAGTCCAAACCCGCCAGCATGGTGGTGAATCTCAAAAGTAAAGTTCACATATCAGACAGGCACGGTGAAAGGCTTAGTGTTTGTAATGAAAGGAACAAATGAACCAACGCAATATTAGCACAATGATAACAAAGCGAAGACTATGTTTCTTTGGAACAGATTCAACCTTCGCATGTAAGCACTTATGACAAGGGAACACTGAATATCAATCTAGTTAGACAAAAACAAGGAAATCAGGAATTAATTGTGCCTAGCTTTCATCTAGTCTCTGATAATGTCATAAAACGACATATCTAAAGAAAGATCTTGCCAAGGGAAAACCGGTGTAAAACAGATTAACAAAAATAAGAGAACAGAACAGTAACAGAAATCTATAGTTAAATGAAAGAAGCATAGGTAAGCCAGTCTTAATAGAAGATAAAATGGAGTTACCTTTTCAGGGAGGATGGTTCCATTACAACCCAACCAACCCAACATGCTAAGACTCGTGCTGATCATTACCATGGGATCAACGCTCCTGAGAAATAATACTACAAGAGGCTTCAACTTCTAATGAAAGCCAAGCCATTAAGTTACACATTAGTTGATGATTATGGTACATTGATTGGATCAACTAAACAACTCCCAACTCTCCATTCATCTGCTGTAGGTTTCTTTGAGTGCTGAGATACTAAAAAATGACTAACTAATCTACATAGCCCTCCGCATCATGTTGCTCCCCTGTTGCACATCACGCACCAAAGGTTGTTGCTTAGATTCTGCCTTGGAGAACTCTGGCTGAAACTTTCTCCTAGCTCTAAGCACAAAATTTATAAATTTTACAATAGTACAGGCTTCCTTGCAATATCAGGCTTGTTTTCTAGGATACGAGGAAGCTTTGCTCACAAATCATCCCCATCATCTTTCATAATTGTATTTGGACCATCGTCAAAACCTGAACCAGGAGCAAGTTCGTTTAGGTCGAGGAATCGCCTTTTTTGTACACCTCCGACTTCATTTTGCCCTGGGCTGTTTGATTTTTCAGGTGGCTGGCTTTCTTTTTTCTCCAATGTTTCGGGGTAATTTTCAACAGCCTGATCAGCCTGACTAACTTCCATATCATGGTGACCATCATTAACATCTGAATCTTCCATTTCATGGTGACCATCATTAACATCTGAATCTTGACTTTCCATTAAATAGTCACCATTCTCAGTTGCATCAGAATGTTGCTCTGATGCATTGGACCTCTCAGGTTTCATAGGGTCTGTATCTGAATCTGAAAACTCTAACTGCCGATAATCAATGCGATTTCTGGTGGCCCTCTTACTGCGTCTTAGACCTGACTGGAGCTCATCAACTGACCTCAACTTAGCTTCCCTCCTAGTACGTCCTGGCAATTCCTTAGGCCGACCTCGCAGTTTCTTTAACTTCCGGGGTTCATCACTTTCTTCACTGGCACTTGCAGAATCTTCATCTTCCTCCTCCTCCTCCTCCTCTTCGGGATTCTCTTCCTCCCAACGATACTCCTCATCTCCTTCAGAACTACTGGAGAACTTTCTCATCTCCTTACGTTTCTTTAGGTATTCTTCATCATAAATAGCTTCCCCAACTATCTCATCATCACTATCAAAGTCTGCATCATTATCTGAAACTGCTTCAACAAAATCTTTTGCAGAATACCGTTGGGGCCTCTGTCTTCGCCGATTGCTACAAGTAATGAGTTTAAATTAGAACACAAAACAACTTCAAGGCATCAGCACTGACACTGTACACCTTACCAAATACAGTAAAACCTCTATTAATGATCAATGTTGGAACTATGAAAAATTATTACTTTAGAGGTTTAACATTATTGATAAATGAATAAATTGTTAGTTTGTTGATTATTGAATATATATTATTACATAAAGAGAGGTTTGTTGCTAAGCCTGCTGAGTTACATAACCTAATGACTACATTGTATATTTCTAGTTGGATTCATAATCATATTATAATTATACTTTCCAAATTTGGTACAATATGATGAGGCAATGTAACTTCAAATTGGTAATTTTGGATAATCACTTTGTATTATGAATTTTATATTATTTATTTTATGTATTTATTAATTATTAGTCTTTTTTGTGAAATCTTTTAATCATTATTTTATTCATTATTACTTTATATATTCATTGGGACCTAAAGGGAGTTAAAAAAAGTTCATTATCTTATGCATTTAACGAGGTTCCTACTAATATATACTGGTTTACTTAATTGAGGTTATGAATTTATCAAACATTCATTATCGCGGTTGAACTGTATATAATAAATGAAAAGTTTGTGCACCTTCTATCCATTAGTTCAGATGTGTCATCCTCCTCAACGTCATCTTCTTCTTCGTAATCAGGTGATTTTGGAGACAGGGGGCTAAATCCAACATGCTCATTGGAATCTGAAGCGCCACTCCATTTACCATTACTAGAGGCTTCATGTTTCATAACATCTCGTTTCTGTAAAGGTTCAGGGGATGGCGGTTTCGTTCTGTATAGAAAAATAATTACTACTTCAAACGTACATCTGACTGGAATAGAAAAACAACAAAACCAAGGGGGCAGATTCATACTTGGTTATCTTGATGGCCTCATTGATCGATTTATCATAATCATCTTCAAAGAAAATTAGAACATGAATAGTGTTAGTTTGATTGAGTTTTCAATTGGAAAACTAAAATAAACAGGTCAAGCTTGTTGCAGTGTTGCACTACCGAAAGTGTACGTGACAGGTTTTCTGTCACGAAGAGAGCGCCCCGGACCAAGCCCATCCACAGACACATAATTATCAAGGAGGAGAGCTTGTCTATGTTGCTTCTTCAGCATCTTCTCTTTCCTCTGTAAATGCAGCAAAATTAAACAAAGGAAGTATATATGATGAATTTCTTGCTGCAGAGTAACCAACTTTAGTGTAACCCCTTCAGATCTATTTGAAAAAAAAATATCCTAGAACCACATACAAAAGTGTCAACCCAAGAAAGCAAAGAGGAATCAGTCAAGAATCACTACTTACCTTGTGAACCTTCTCAATCTCTAAAAGCATGTCACCTTTCAACTTTTTTCCTACAGCAGCCTCTGTTCTATTGATACTGGAGAAAAGTTTTTCCTGTGACAAAGCATTTTAAATGAGGAACACCAACATAATCATCATAGATGGTCACTAAAACTATCATTCTCATTTTGAGTCCCACTACTTATATGGACAGATAAGCAATAATCTAAAGAACCTAATACCATATGGTGTAGAAATGAACTAACAGGAACTGGACATCCCTAAAGATTTAGAAACTATGATATGGTATGTCTCCCCTAAAATTAGTCTATACATGAAGTATCTTACATTAAGTATTTAATAGCAAACAAAAATTGCAGCAATCAAACAATCTCATCCCCTTGAAATAATATATATCTACAAATTCAAAGCTTGCTTGCATTCTACATATCAAGGAGAATCAGAAAAATAATATGGTAATGCAACCTATTCACTAAAAGGCCAATCGTATAGAAAGGATAGCTGTGAATGTCACACCCAGTTGAAGAGATGAAAAGATTTTGGAAAAAGAAATTGAATCTGACGATTCTTTACAAGTACATCATGTTGTAAAAGTTCAAATTTTAGACACTTGTTTCCATTTCTGCTGATATTGATCCCGCAACAACATAATTTCATGTAAAATCACCTCAATCATAACCAATTTGTCAATGGTTGCTAATCTGAAGGTTCCCAGATTCTAGACTTTATTAGAGTAGGAAAATGATTTGAATGTTCAACCTTAAAATTTTGCAAGGAAATAACATTTTAGTAACTTACTCCAACATCTTGAAATTCGTCAAAATTGGTTGCAACTGTTTCCCACTGGTATGTTGTACAAGGAAGGACATGGGAACCCTTTGTTCTTACTTTTTTCACCTCAGTTTTCCTTATCTCCCGGTACAACCGATAACCAATTATCGGATCATCTTCATACCTACAGAGACAACAAACAGGGTCGGGTTACTGACTAAGACCAAAACCCATCCACCAATCTCAGTTCTGTAAGATAGTTCCACCAACTAAAAGTAAACTAAAAAAATAATCTTGACAGATTCCTTTAGAAATTTGATTATATTACCAGTAAGAGATTCCTTGTGAATCACCCCCAATACGTTCTTTTCGAAATGTGGAAAGCTGAACACCATGTTTCAGTGAATTGTCAATATAGTTCCGGATATCCTCTTGCTGCAAAATATCAGTCAGACATAATATTTTTAGTAAAATAACATAAGCATAGATCAATTGATTAATCAAGAGATAATTGCTATGAAATCAGCTTTCTAAATCTGCAATTCATGAGTCCTAAGAATCAATTTTCAAAGGTTGGGGATGAGGCCACTAAAGACTTGCTAAACCTTAAAATTTCATTGATATTAATACCTCAACACGAATATCACAAAGTGCTTTCAAAATGATCACGCGGACACCTGGATCAAGTGTTTTATATACTTCAATCTCCGCCCTATCAAACATGACGTGATATGTTATAATAACAAGCAGATTCACAGTCATGCGTTAGAAGTAAACAAGTACAAGTGATTGCTCACCCATGTGAGGCAACAATAGGCAGATCCCCATCTGCAACCTGCAAATGAGATACCAATCCAGATTAGTTACTCTACTTGTACACACACCTACTACGGTTAAAGTATTGCATAGACTAGACTTACCCAATGCCACCAGTCTCTCAACTTTCTGCATAAAACAGTGATCCAAGTATCACGTGTAAGTGCCATTCTCGTCACAGGGGGAATTGCCTATAAAAGAGATCAGCTATTAGATGTAGGCAAAGCCAGGTAGATCAAATATCAACAAAACACAATGTTCCAGTAGCATAGGATGGCATACAGTCGCATCAAATAAAAATTGAAGGGAGACCCTTCCAAGTTAGAGTTTGGTAAAAACCAATAGTTATAAAAGTAAAGCACAGACATATACACTGATGTATAAGCTGGAAAAGGCTTATTGTTTCAGAACATTGAGATTTCGTAAGTAATTCAGTGGCTTGTTGGTTTTCTGTTAGACAACTGCAAAGTAAACCACAACATAACTTGTCTTTGCAGTTGTCTAACATAAAACCAACAAACTCTTCTTTTTTACGTCTTGCTCCTATGACTTCTAGAGGTGCTTTGGAAAACAAGCACTCAAGTCGACAACTTCAGTGGACTACCTATCCTATCTCATCTCCTGACACAAAGCTTACGAACCTAAGAAACAGAAAAGTTCAGAGCTTTTATAAAACACTGACTATCTACATTATGTATTAAAGTTCCAAAATTTCATGAGGAATGAGCTTCAATCTGTATAAAGAAGCTCACTAAATACAAATTTCGACGAAGTTGAACTTAGAAACTGAAACTTGATGAGCAGAAAGAACCAACCTTCATCAAGGGAATGTGAATGTCACTCAAATTGTCATTGGGAGTAAGCAAAGCCGTCTCCAATTCCTCCGCCGAGAACTCAGCTTGTATATTCAAAAGCGGCCGAAAAGCCTTAAACAACATACATTGCATAAGCCCTAAAACACAGACTCACAAAACCCTAAAAATCGAAACTTGAAGTACTCACATGGAGGAAATTGAGAACCGAGGCCAGCTCCCACATGGACCGGAGCGTCCACCGCGGCAGCTGCGACGGCGAGGGCGGGTCCACCAGCGACGTCACGATCTTGCTGGCGCTGCCGCATTGCTGCGGCGGAGACGACTCGTCGTTCTCCAACTTCCGCTGCCGCTCCTTCCTCGCGGCCTTCGGCCTGCGCGGCTCGGCTTGCTGGTGGTGGTGGTGCTGCTGCTGCTGCTGGAGCCGGGCCGCGGCGCGTAGGGTGCAAGCGCGGGAGGGGCGGTTGCTGCGGGAGAGAGGGGGAGTGGGGGTTGCGGCGGATGTGGCGGCGGCGGCGGAGGCGTCGGTTTGAGAAGGGTGGGGAGGTTCCGGCGAGGATCGGTCGGAGGGGATCGGAGGAGAGGAGTCGAGAGACATGGTTGGGTGGGAGATCGAGAGGGTTTAGAGGATTGGGGAATGGAGATGAGGATCAGCTTCGCCGTGGTTTTGCATTTTGGGGGTTTTTTTTTTTTTTTTTTTTGTTGAGAGTGGAGAAGAAGAAACAAAGAAGGGAGGGAGGAGGAGGAAGAAGAAGGAAGGACCAAAAGCTTCAAACCACCATTCACATATCACACGAGGGTTTATTGTTTTTTTCTATTTTAATTTTCCTCTATTATTATTAATAATAAAATATGATTTTGGGTTTTTTGAGTAAAGTGTTGTATATAGCAGTAGCACAATCTCTGGGAGTCTGGGGCATTAAATTAATAAGGAGAATAAATCTACTGTATTTTGATTTTCAAATTTTGTTTTTAAAAAAAAGATGAAATAAGTAATTCAGAAATTAGTGGAGGCTCTCTCTACCTTAATTTAGAATGCGGTCTTATCACTGAGTTTGATCGACCGTCCAATCATTCCATTAGAATCTCCTCAAGCATGCAACTCCTCTCTCGACCCTGAATCACTAATTAGTGTTTATGAATGTAAATGTTAACGAGGAGTTTTTCCATTCAAAGGTAGTTCTGACTAGGGGTGGGCATAAAAAACATAAATTCTGATTTCTTCTCGATTCCGTTCTGAAATTCAGAGGGACGAGACGGGACGGGATAGAGGTCTAAAAACGTTCGTCCCGTTCCGATCTCATCCCGCTTCATAATAGTGGGATGGGACGTGAGACAAATAATTTATATCCCGCTTCGTCCCGTCTCGTCTCACCTTTAATGAAAACTTAAAAATTCTTATATATTTGTATCAAAATGAAACTAATTTATGTTCTTAATAACTCTAAAATTATATCAACTCAAATAATAATTGTAATTTATAATATTTTGAACATAATATGTATTTTTTGTTAAAATTTCATTATTGAATGTTAATTTGTTATGAAAAAAATAAAAATATAGGTTTTTATTTAACTTCATAAAAATGTGGGATTTGACCATTCCCGTCCCGATCCCGTCCCAACCGGGATTAATCTCGAGTGGGATGCATTATTAGAAACCCTCGTCCCGTCCCGATCTCGTCCAAATTCAAAAGAGTGGGACGGGACGTGGGATGAGCTTCGTCCCGTCACATCCCGTCTCGTGCCCACCCCTAGTTCTACTCTTGTGTTTCCAATTTTTCCAAAGCATGAAACTGATGAATGCATTTCATCCAAGACCCATAATGGCCCGAGATGCATCTCCCACTCGTGCCTGTTCATCTAATAGCGAATCAGAGATTATGTACTTGCCTCAATGGGGGTTTGCTTGAATACTTCTGTACGTTTTGGCTGATCCATTGATGAGATTATGCCGCAAAGGTGGCGGATCAATGATCAAGATTTGATCACTGGTTTTCTGCCCCAGCTCACAATTTGGTGAACTTGGATATTCATGTTATGGACCGGAGTACCAACATCCTGGACCAAGCTTCTTTGTCACATCAAAACATTAATATTATTGCAGCATTTCTTAGATCTTCTCACAGCGCGGCAAATTTCTTTCGCAAATTAACGATTGGGATATTATTGGTGTGAGCTGGGGTCTGGGGATTAATAGCTATTTGAACCTATTTGACCGCTATTTTAGGTTGGTTTTTTGGAGGAAAACTAATAACTATTCACAATGAGGCTTCTAAGTTTGTCATTATCCAACTAACGCGCTGCTTCCATTTTTTTCTCTTTTAATCGCACAAAATATAATATACCGGCTTTAATTGCTCTTTACGCGCTAGTTAAGCACTTGAAGGTAAATTAACAGATGTGCCCCATGTATTTATTGCCATTGTTTATTACCGTTTGTAACCAACCGATCAATTGATCCCCAATCTTTAATTGCCTCAACTCAAAACTAAATTAATTGAAAATAATAATAAAAAATCAGAAAAAAATTGAAAATAAAAATAAAATTGATTAAAATATAAAATAGGTATGGGTTTTGGGTCACCCTTGTTGGAGATATTTTGATGATTTGACTAAAATGAGTTTGAGTGACCCAAAATTTGGGTTTGAGTACGAGTTTTGAGTCATCTTGTTGGAGATGCCCTGAGAGAAGAGAAGTGCTCTGCATCGATATCTGGCTTGGGAGTAGGACGTTAACGACGGTAACATTTGTGCTTCTCAGGAGGCGACTAGAATCACCTTGGAATAACTCTTGCTAACCAATTGAGTCCTAAGGTATTCTGTAATAAAGTAGGGTTAGATTCTCTAGATCGTAGTAGGGATTTTATTTTCCACACTAGAATGAAATTATAGCACTGATACCATGATTGGCAATAACCACAAGTTTGAACAGTAACTCTGAATACAACTACTTTGATTCAATAAGTCAATGGTGGTTTATGTAATTGGAGCAAAACAGTTATCTGTGATGATACAAACACGTTAATACCTCTTATGATCAGTACTCCTAAAATAAATAATTACGGAGAAAAGCTGTTATCGTACAACAATCATATATGATGCCGTTGCAATTTATACTTGGATCAAACTGAGCAGAAGCAGAAGTACCAGAGAAGAGACTAGGAACACTGTGCTCTTAGGTGGGTTACTTATCCAGCAAGCATCATTAGGTGAAGCAGAAGGACCTTGTGTTTCAGCAGAAGTAGCATTTTCCTTGGAGCAAGTATAATTACAGCGACTAGGACGAACAACTCTATAAACACCAGAACTAGCCAGGACGATGAGATCTTTGCGGTTGTCCTCCCCGAAAGAGAAAATGTAGCCCAGAGATGGAAGACTGCTTCCAGGGATAGATGTACATGCTATGGGAGAGTCACGTCCGCAGCTGAAGGGTATTTTGCTTGTGCTAAAGTTGCCACTGTTTTCTGGGTCTTCACTGCCTGCCCATATGGCACCAGCATACAAATCTCCATATACATACCTTAAAATATCAAACAGTTTTAACTTTCAATTAGGATCAATAGTTTTGGAGAATGTAGCTACATTAGAGAAAATATTTTGCGGATTGAAAGAGAGGAGTGATATGCTTACCTTCCATACATGCAGGGATCAGTTGCGGAGCGATAGATGTATCCCCCAGTTACGGATGCTGAACCTTCTTTCTTGTTTACTTCAGAATGGTTGTACCCCATTATTGGAAAAGTCAGGTCTTTGAGTTGTGTGGATGTATTTTTACTAGTTGAGTTCTGAAGAGCGTAGGGATAGGGTCCCTCATAAATATTCCAGCCATAGTTTCCACCCTTGGTGATAACATCCACCTCTTCATACAGATCCTGGCATTGTATAAACAATTTAGTAACAGAGAAATATGTAACCTCATTCAAAAAACAGATATTCTTGGGCTCTTGGCATTGTCAAGAAAATTTGAGGAGTTGGGAGCTTAGATTAGCTAAATAAAAAAACTGCTCATAAGAAACTTGCAGATGATGGTAATATATCTTACCTGTCCAACATCTGCACATATAAAATAGGCAGGGTTTTCTGAATCGAAACTGCAGCGCCAAGGATTTCTTAACCCTGTCGCCCATATTTCTGGCCTCAGTTCTTGATCTTCACTTACTGGATTGTCTTTCGGGATAGAGTAGTTCCCCCACAGATTAAGTTTAGTATTTTCTGAAGCACCTGTAAACATAACAATGTTGAGGAAAACAAAACTAGTGCTTTGAAAGCATACTAGGAAACATGAAATTCACAACAAAACTCTATTATTTATAACTGATACTTACTTAGTACATTATCAACGTCGAGCCTCATAATCTTTCCCAACAATGAATTCTTGTTTTGAGAGAAGTTGTAGGGATCACCTTTACCTCCACCATCTCCCATCATGAGATATAAATACCCATCCTCTGGTCCAAAGAGTATTTGTCCTCCATGACCACCTGTGAAAGGGAGTCCCATAGTAAATATTCTTCTAACTTCTGATGGTTTAGCACTTGTAGCCTGGAAAACAACATCAAAGTTCATTAGGAATAGTCGAGTTAAAGTAACAAGAATAACAATACATATTGCTTTTAGTGTGTGTACCAAGGAAGGTTGTGAGCCGCTAGCATTAGCAGTGTATTCTGCTATTACAGTTTGGTACTGGCATGGTTGAGCACCATTATCAGTACCAATCTTTGAAGGATCACAGTTGACGTCTGAATTACATGAACATCTTCCTGTACATCCTGGCCACTTCTCCTTGTCACAGTTGAATGAAGCAAAGAACCTCCCATTTTGCGCAAAATTGGGATGAAAAGCCATACCCATCATGCCAAACGCAGTATCAAAATGGACAGCATCAGTTAAATCCACAAAGGGACTGGACTCATCAAGCCCCATTGCTTCTCCTGATCCCTCCTCAGGAATAGTTGCCAACCAAACCTTACCCTCTTGACTAGAGAAAAATGCACGGTTTGAGCCATCAGGATGAGCAACCATGTTCAGGTAAGATCCATTTCCGATTTTCTCAAGGCATAGACCATGTGGGGGGATAGGGGTTCCAGTGTCATTCAGTTTCACAGGCTCACCATCAAAACACACTGACTCATCACTAGAAACTCCACCAAATGCATTGCAGAAATCGGCTTTCGATTGCCAGAATTGGGTTAGCTCACTAACAGTGGAATTCACAGGTATTCCAGCTTGGCCTTGTAATGAAGGAGCAAATGGGGAGTTTGATATGGAGACATTTGCACATGTGTCCCATAAATTAGAGCAGAAGTCTTTTGTGACTTGGATTAAGGACTGTGATGAATTTGCTGAAGGAAGAGTTGAGTTGCATAGTATAGGAACTGGCCTAGGCACAGAATCAACTACGAATAGCTCAGCAGCAAATGGATCACACCTCTAGAAACAATTACGGGAAACATATAAGAAATTCATATTTTCAGCTTATGCAGGATTGCAGGTTAATCAGTCCAAAAAAAGCTTAGACAAAAAGACAAAGACTTACAGCACAAAGTACTGGTTTCAAGATAGAAGAACAAGCAGAAGTAGAGATGTTCATGGACAGGAATTGCTTCTGTATCTGTGAATCTTCTGTGGAGTTGCAGCAAGCAGTTCCATTGTAAGAGCAAAACTTGAGTGGTGTGCTCAGAGTAGAAGGTGCTCCTGCATAATCAAACCATTTAAGTTCAGCCTTTAGACAATCAAGCATAAAGTTGCAAAATTTGTATAGAAAATCAAATAAAGGAGCAAACCTTGTATACTAAATCAGCAAAGAAATAAGTAAAGTGAGCAAAAACCTACTTGAATCAATGCATAGAGGGTGTGAAATTGCAGGATCAATGAGCAACACCAAGGAACAAAGCAAGAGCCCAATTGCATGAGCACCACCCATTTCACCAAAACTGGGATAGAGAAACAGAGAAACTGAAGCAAATGTTCCTCTACAGCATCTATAGGGTCACCTTGAAACAGTGTTGGATTGACTTCATGAAGACAGAGGGGTTGTGAAAGCTACCAGCATTCTGCCAAATTCAACAACTTTCTCCTCAACCATTATATGCCTCTCTCCATTTTGTGCAGATCAAAGTTTTAATATTCCAGCTTCCAGAAGGGACATGATTTTCAAATCTCTCCCCCTTTCTTTTTTAATTCCACTCCCACAATGAATCATTCAGACTATTTGTTTTCAACTTTCTGTCCCTCTCCAGCTCTCTCTTTCTCTAGCCTTTGACAAATGATTTCGAGTTTCTCAACACCATGGAATTATATACCCATCAATGGATCATAGCGACATAGCTTAAAGTGAAATAAAGACAATAGGAGGCAGTAGACATTTGCAGATTAAGAGTTGAACCTTGACTTTGCTTGAGTTTTATATCTAGCTTAGTGGGGGTGGTTGGTCTCTGAAAGAACCCACTTGCCTGGGAAACCAAGTTGGTTAGATTTACATAGATCTTTGTAGTTTAACGTGTCTTGTGCCCATGATTACCCATCTGCCCTTCTTTATGTATTACTTACTTGTGCAACCCTAACATGAATTCTGGAACCTGGCTCTTTCTCTTCTTATGCGAGAGACAAAGAAACTATTTTCTTTTCGCGACTAAACGAGACCAAAGTTCAAGCAAAATACATTCTAAAAAAAAAAAAATCAAGCAAAATGGGGCCAAAATATTCAACTGTGATTGAAACCATGTTGGAAGTAGCAGTAAAACAAGGTTAACAAGTCGACTGAACAAACGGTGGGGATAGAAGAAAGAAACAAATACTGGGAGGATAAGAGAGTTGACCATATATTCATGTGGAGCTAGCTAGCTCTTGTCGAAAAATAACACTATAACGTCACATGGTTCATCATCAATGGTGTGGCCACGATTTCTGACAAAGGAAAGCAATTATAAAACTGAGAGGGCCTGTTGTCACATTAAATACGTGAGAAAGGAGCTGTATTTTTTTTTCTTTTTCTTTTGAGAATGGAAAGAGCTGTAATTGTTGAACGTAAAGAGCAGAAAATGGTACCAGTCGGATACATGCAGTAGATGCAGTTGTGGTAACAGGCTGTTGTGTTTTAAGCAAGTTTTCGAGTTCAAAAATTTTGTGGATGCAACACCATGCGCTGGGAGAGTCAATTCCGGAAACTATCAAATCATCAAAAGTGATGGCTTTTAAAGAAGTACGACCCTGATATACCAAATCATTTAAAAAAAAATTGTTGGAAAGATGAGTACCAGAACTGGTGGAGCTTCCTAGTCCCGGCCGGAAGGTGTCTTCTAGAAACAGATCCAGTCTTTCATATATCCGATCGCAGTACAAGCTAGTCGCACGACTTATATAACGGCCTCACTTGAGAATTGAGATCTTTTCAAGAAAAATAGTGACTCATTTGTATCCGGCGCGCATATATGGCATGGCAGGCACGCATGGTTGGCGAGCA
Organism: Argentina anserina; assembly: GCF_933775445.1. Taxonomy (NCBI): domain Eukaryota; kingdom Viridiplantae; phylum Streptophyta; class Magnoliopsida; order Rosales; family Rosaceae; genus Argentina; species Argentina anserina. The sequence continues at coordinate 1,304,982 of NC_065876.1, forward strand.
CACCGAACTAGACAGGAACCATAACATTTTTGATCTCCTCTCCATCATTATGGATCAATTACCAATAACTACAGTGGATCACAAAGTTAATTACAGTGGATCAGCTCAAGGTTGACTAACTGATTTACCATCTTTTCCATTAACACTCTTTGATGATCATTTTGAGTTCCAAAGCAACATTTCCCTATTCCCTGGATGAAGCAAGACAGAATTGTTATGGATGATACTTATAAATATCAAAAGTTAAAAGTAAAACCTACATTGCTTCAAAAATGTAATTGTGTCTTGTCTTCCCTTAGTTAAAAGTAAAACCCACATTGCTTCAAAGATCATGGTTTCATTATTGTCTTCCCTCAGTTGTCTAGCTAGCTATGACCTCAAGTTTTGTTTCTGTCTCAACTTTTGCATGGTATGCATTTGTCAACAACGATTTTCCCAAAAATTGAATGCTTGAAATTATTCACCTGTCCAAGTCCATAATGCATGTATTGTGTTAAGGATCACCTAGCCATTGTGGCTAGCTGTAAGTTCTCAAAGACAAGAATGTACAAACAAGCCTACCATAAGATTCTCAGATGTGATTTTGACCAAGAGGTTAAAGTTAAGGATCGGTGTCCTCGTTGTTGCCATCTTAGACATAGAAGCTTTTAAGCATCTAGCGGTTATAGAACAATTCTGTGGGAATATGTCCCCTTTTTCTATTCCATCTATGTTATCTTGGAAAATTTCCTCGTTCCCTAAGTCATTTTGGAAGATTTCCTTGTTCTCTAAGTTATTAAGCCTTACACTTTGAATCATGCAGTATGGCTTCTTCTCTGTTCATCATCATATGCTACTCTCTTCTGGCCATACTTCTTCTGGTACACGAATCTGCCACAGCGCAAAGTGGTTATAATGTAAAGGAGAAGGAAGCTCTTGAATCCTTGAGGGCTACTTTTGACAATGCCTTGCTCAATGATAACTGGACAGGCATTCCTTGCTTCTTTAGTGAGCCATCAAATTGGTATGGAATTCAATGTGATCGCAATGGCCGCGTCACAGGCATTGTCCTGGAGAATATGGGACTAGCAGGGAACCTCAAAGTTGATGCATTCAGAGACTTGACTGAGATAACTGTGTTGAGCTTGAAGAACAACAATATACGGGGACACATGATGGATTGTAGTTCCAACCAGAAGCTGACTCGCATTGACATCTCCCGGAATATGTTGTTGGGGCCAATGTCAATTTCACTTTTCAGTCTTGGGATCTTGGAGTCTTTGTCTGTTCAACATAATTGGTTGGGAGGTCATATCCCGGACTTGAACCAATCCACATTGAAAGAACTCAATCTCTCATATAACAATTTATCTGGGTTGATTCCAACAACTCAAGCTCTTCAAAAATTTGACTACAGTTCATATATTGGTAACAGTGACTTGTGTGGATCACCTTCTCATGTTCCCTGTGAGGCTGTCAGCCCTTCTCAGTTGAACAGTGGTAACAAGAATGGTTCTTCTGGTTCTAATAACAAAGATCCTGGTCCTTCCCGGTATGCTGTAATCTTTTGTGGTTTGCTTCTTGTTTGTCTAGCAATCGCCAGTTTTCTTTCGGTTCTCTATTATATGAAATATAGGAAGCTAAGGAAGTTGATAAAGCAAGTGAAAGCCACTAGTACCAAACAAACGAATGAGGAGAGCAAAACAGGTGGAGAGAAGGACCAAGATGAAGGTGTAAGAGAAAGGGATGAGGCAGTGAGTTATGTGGGAGGAGTACAAGAGAAAGGGAAGCTTATATTCACTGAGGTTGAGGATGGAGCAGCTGCAGAGTTTGAACTTGGAGATATTTTGAAAGCTTCTGCTGAGGGATTAGGCAGAGGGATTTTTGGAAACAGTTATAAGGCTAAGATGATTGGGAAGGAAGCCGTTGTTGTAAAGAGGATAAGGGATCTGAAACCATTGATTACTGAAGAATTCAACAAGCAGTTGCAGTTGATTGCCAACTTGAAACACCCCAACTTGTTGCCACTTCTTGCTTACTACCATACCAAGGATGAAAAGTTGCTCCTATATAGATATGTTCCAAATGGGAATTTGTTCAACCGATTGTTTGGTGAGTTTCTTTCGAACTATTGGTTCATATTGTTCTTGACATACTTTCTGATAGTTTAATTAACATGTATAACCTTGCTAGAGTGTCAAACAAATAAACTAGCCTATTCTTATCAGATATGTAGAAAGAGCACACTACTTTCCATATATAAACCATGCATACGTACCACATTAATTTTTCTAACGACTGATGCAGAAGCAAGAGGGCCAAATAGGATTCCATTTACATGGACATCAAGACTATCAGTTGCTCAAGGTGTAGCGCGAGCTGTGGAGTATCTTCATCTCAATGCCACATCCCCTAATATACTTCCCCATGGAAACTTAAAGTCTACAAACATTCTTCTCAATGAGAATGGCACGGTTCTTGTTTCAGATTATGGTTTTGCTTCACTAGTATCACATCCAATTGCAGTTCAACGCATGGTTTCGTATAAAGCACCCGAGTATAAAAGGACCAAAAGAGTTTCAGTAGAGTCTGATGTTTGGAGCTATGGAAGCCTTCTTTTAGAGCTTTTGACAGGTAAAATCTCGGTCTGCACTGCTCCATCAGGTGTCAGTGGTGTAGATCTTTGCAGCTGGGTTCACCGAGCAGTTAGGGAAGAATGGACAGCTGAGATTTTTGATGTTGAACTATCTGACGAGCACAGAACAACCTCTAGTGGAATGCTTAGACTGCTGCAGATTGCAATGCAGTGCTGTGATCCATCTCCGGAGAAACGCCCCATGATGAGTGAAGTGGCAAGGGAAGTGCAGAACATAAGGATTACTGAGACAGCTGGAGTCGATTCAGATGATTCGGTAGATGACTAACTACTATCCCTGCAAAAATTTCTCAGTGATCATAAGAGGTAGTAATGTGTGCATCAGGATTATTATTGGAACAGTATTGCATAGCAAACCACATTTAAACCCCCATTATTTTTCATCACAGAAAGTATGGTTCCAACTAATGGTGCTATAGTTGTTCCGAAATTGGTCATATGCACTATTGAAAGATGATTGCAGCCTGCAGCAGATAATCTGTTATTTTTGTTGGTTAATAAGTACCATGCTTGTCATAGTTCTCATACATATTGAACGCTACTTGTTTGGCTTTAAAACTTTGAGCTGTTTATGTAGAGAGATGCTCCACATCATTCATTAACACAAGTAATGATTCAAAAGATCAAAACCAGGGTACAGAACAAAAAGAAAAGAAACAATGCAATATCTGTGCGTCCCTCAAACATTTTTCTTGACATGGAGGAATTGGAACTCTGTCGATGAGTCCCCAAATATACATGTTCCTTAGCACATGTTAAGTTGCAGCGGCTTGGTCTTGTGACTCTATAGACACCGGTGCTTGTTAATACATAAACATCCTTCTTGTTATCTTCAGCAAATGAGAATACATACCCCAGGGAAGGAGTAGATCTTCCTGCCACAATGTTGCATTGCATTGGAGAGTCATAAGCACATCTGAATGAAACCTTGGCGGTGGAGAAATTCCCACTGTTTTCAGGGTTTTCAGTGCCTACCCATAAAGCATCAGCATATAAATCGATGTAGAGATACCTGAAATGTTGTCAATAAAGATGTTACATTTACAGCAGAGACTAACTGAGAATTTGGATGTGACTAGATTTCATATTCAGGATAAACCATCTACCTCTTATACATGCACGGATCAGTCATGGACCGATAGACATAACCGCCTGTAATAGATGCAGATTCAGCAGGCCCTATATCATTATCTATATGAGAGTGATTATAACCCATTACTGGGAATATGGGGCTTATGGAATCTGCAGAGGTGTTTCCTCCTGTAGACTTAATTGGATAAAAAGGAATAGGACCCTCATAAACTCTCCATCCAAAATTCCCACCCTTTGTGACTAAATCAACCTCTTCATATTGATCCTGCAAAATGCCATGAAACTTCATACAGAATCTGGAATGTCACGCACTATATATAGAACTAATTAAGTATGAAAACAACCTGTCCACAGTCTCCACAGAAGAAGTAGGAGGGCCTTTCTGAATCAAAGCTACAGCGCCAAGGATTTTGAAATCCCAAGGCCCATATCTCAGGCTCTAGCTCCTTGGTGTCAATGTAGGGATTATCACTTGGTATAGAATAATTTCCCCATTTTGCTTTTGCTCTTATTTCCATTGCACCTAGTGGTTGTTGCAAAACAGACTATATATCAGAACAGAAAGACAAATGAAACAACTATTTGTACTAGTTGCTCCCAGGACTTACTTGGTATGTTATCTATGTCAAGCCTCATAATTTTCCCAAGCAAGGATTTCTTGTTCTGTGCAAAATTGTAAGGGTCATCCCGATGCGAACCGTCTCCCATCATGAGGTACATATAACCATCAGCAGGTCCAAAAAGAATCTGACCAGCATGACCACCCTTATGAGGAAGTCCCATTGTGAATATCCTTCTCACTTCTGATGGATTTGAGCTTTTTGCCTATGAGAAGAACAAACATGCTGATCAATGCCTTTGTTTTTTTGTTTTGTTTGAAAGGTGATCAGATTCCATTAAAATCATTTGGCTGATAATTTTGAAACATAACAAAGAAAAAGTGTGTACCATAGAAGGCTCCGTTGCTGTACCATTAACTGTAAATTCAGCAACAACACTGTGGTATTGACAGGGCTGCACCCCACTATCAGCAGAAAGCTTTGAAGGGTCGCAGTTTACATCTGTATTACATGAACATCTGCCTGAACAGCCTGCATGTTTTATCTTATCACAGTTGAATGATAGAAAGAAGCGGCCATTCTTCACAAAGTTTGGATGAAATGCCATACTCATTAGACCAAACTCAGTGTCGAATAGCACTTGTTCGGTAATGTCCAAAAATGGTTCAGACTCATTGAGTCCCAAAATCTCACTTGATCCATCATCAGGAATAGTTACCAGCCATATCTGGCCTTGTTGGTTAGACACAAATGCACGGTTGGAACCATCAGGATGTGGAACTAGATTGATATAAGCACCATTTCCAATTTTTTCAAGACACAGACCAGCTGGAGGAGGTGCAGCATCTACTTGGCTAAATGAAACCGATTGACCATTAAAACACACTGCATGTTCTGATCCACCAAATGCTTCACAGAAGTCCTGTTTCGAGTGCCAATGGTCAATCGTTCTGCCTTGAGTGGGCGGAGCAAATGGAGAGCTCAACGAGGATATGTTTCCACATGTATTCCACAACTTTGTGCAGAAGTCACTGGAATCTCCAACTTTCGACTGGTGCGGTTTCATTGAACTTGTGGTGTTGCATAGAACAGGAACCATTCTAGGCCTCGAGTCTATTTCAAAAAGTTGAGCTGAAAATTGATCGCATATCTGCATCATGAATGGAAGACCAAAAGTTAGCGCAAAGCCACAAATAGAAGTACGTTTTATGGTAAATGTAGCACATCTTTGCTTGACATAAACATACTGCACACATAGTCGATTTCAGTAGAGAAGCACATGCAGGATCGACGACGTTTAGTGCTTCAAATTGTTTCTGTAACTGCAAATCTTGAGTTGAATTGCAGCAGACGCTTCCATTGTAAGAACAAAACTTCAGAGGACTTTCTTGCTTCATAGGTGCCCCTGTTTTGTTTCATACGCAACAACAGTAGCAAGTTATCATGGAGTAAACACAACTTAAGCTGAAACGAAGAACACACATAGAAATGAGGACCAACAAGAATCAGTGCAGAGTGGAAATGATGAAACGCCATTGAGCAAAATTGACGAGGAGATTATGAATAGAAGACCTATAAAACTGTACATCTTTTGGTGTTTGTCTACAATTGGCAAAACACAACTTTAGCTTCTACTTAATCTGAATGACAGTAGAAGATGAATGGCCAACTCAGTTACAATTCATTTGTCAATGTATTAAGTTTTGGGGTTCCTGAAACATCGTACCGAGGAAGGCATCCGAAAGAGCAAAGATGTAATTTTAGATTGCAGGGGCAGCCATATCAAGTCTAATGCACTTGGCTTTTGCTGAAGGAAATCATTTTTTACAGACTCCAAGATTAGTTTGCTTAATAGAATGAAGCCATGTCTGCTTTGCCACGACACCATTTGAGTACCTATGTTACTTGTAATTGGACGTTGTGTGAAGAGCCGAGAAGGAAATATTCATTTCCACTCGCATATTATTGCTCTTCAGCTTCATTTAAGAAGAAACTAAGCAATGCCTCGCTCACAAATGGACCTTGTGTTTTTAGCTGTGTTCATAAAGCCGCTGTTTCAAAGGTTTCTATTGCTCAAATGAGCAGGAACGCGGGCACCAAACTTAAGATTACTCAAGAAAGAGCAGTTAATAATCATTTGTATTAAAGATCAATTAAATATCATACAGCCCGAACTTCTACCACATATTTGGTCTGATAATACAGAATTTCACCATGAAATTGATGCATTGGGATACTGAGGCAATTGACATTTGAACATGCTCAATCCCAGTTTCAATTCGGCCCGTTTGCAACAGGCATGCCATCTTTCTTTTGTCTTCGAGCCCCCAAATCAGTGGTATGATATCAACCTTCAAGTGCACCGAGTGCCTTCATGTCCTCCAAGAAGGCCATGTATGAATCATCAATGCTTCCTGCCTTTGGTGCGGACGATGAGTCCACTGGCGCTGGTTTCACAAAAGTAGTTGCTGGCCGGGCAGATGCTGCTGTAGTTGGGAGTGATGCTTTTGCTTTTGCTTTGGGGGCAGCCATCTCTCTCCTAACCCTAACAGATGCAGGAACCTGAAATACAGAGCCAAAGACTTTGTTTAGCCCAATAAGAAAAATGTTCTTGCATCTTGACATGGAAATTGTAAGTGCACATAAACTAAGGTATTTAAATAACCTAAACCATGACCTGGTGTTGACTTCTGATAACTTTACCCACTCACAGATATTGCTACAGAACTAAGGTATTTAAAGTACATAAACTGGAAAACCAGCATTTCTGTCTATTGTAAGAACAATAGACCTCAACCAACATACCCATGTCAACATCCCCTATACTATTTTACTTTTAAAATGTACAGAATTGATGTTAAAACTTAAAAGCATTGCTTCTTATGAATGCATAAATATACTTACTCATACCATAAGGAACTACACGCATAATATAACTACTGAAAGTTAACCAACTTAATTTAAAAACAAAAGAACAAACATAACCAACTTACCATGGCTGTAAGTTCTGGGGTGTGCTGAGCTAGAGGCCTCTTTACAACAGTAGATGCTGCTGATTTTATATATGATGGTTTATGATGAGCAGCCACTCCGTAAGCTGCATGGTCATCTTCTTGAAATGTAGGAGGAGGGCCAGGTGGAAGTGGCGGTCTCATCATTGGGGGAGGTCCAGGAGGAGGTCCATATGGTGGCCTGGGAATCATCGGAACCATCATGCCTGGTGGAGGTGGTCGACTGGGAAGTCCAGGAGTGGACAATGGTGGCCGCATATCTGTTGGAGGTGGCGGCGGGGGATGAAACAGAGAGATACCAGGGGGTAACACATCAGGATGAATGTTTGGAATCAGGGTGGGTCCCGGCACTGGAGGTTGTTGTCTTGGAGGAGGAGGTGGTGGAACCATTTTAGTAAAATCTCTGGCAACTAGAGTATTATTGGTTTCAGCATCAGATGTTGCACCTTCAAATTGAGTATTTGCTAAATTTGGAGGCAAACCAGGAGGGGGAGGAAGTATTGTAGGCACCTGCAATACAGATAAGACACTTTATCCTGACGAATACCAAAAACAATTATAGAAAATACCACGGGTTCCTTTCATTAGGTTCAATATATGCTATCACCCAATATTTTTCACTTCTGAAAATTACTACTCCTATTGCAATATATCAAGACAATGGACAATACAGAATACGGAATACATTACCTGTGTCAGATCCTTGGAAGGTGGTTGATCAGAAAATGCAGATTGATTATTCTCCCTCTCGCTTCCACTGATACCAGGTGGTGGTGGTTGTGCAGAATGGTGAAGAGGTGGAGGGGGAAGTAGAGTGCGATTGGCAATCTGCTCTTTAGGAGGCAGGGGTCCAGGAGGAGGAGGTGGAGGTGGTGGCAATGAGATACCTGAGTTTGCAGCTGCAGGGTTGGGTGGCAATGGAGGTGGTGGAGGTAGAGGCAAAGACTCAGGTAGAACAGATCCATCACCGAGGCTGTTGTTAACAGAATTGGGCAGCGAATCAACCAAAATACCATCCTCAGAGGATGATGCAGCCCCACTTGATGAAGCAGCCGATAAAGGAATTCTAGGCCCTGCATTCATTCACAAGAGAACGAGAATGAGAATGTGTGTGAGAGAGAGAAACATAGAGAGAGAGAGAGAGAGAGAAGTTTCTTCAATATATATAGAAGAGTACAGACCTATCGATGATTGAAACATTGGAGGCTTTCCAGGTGGTGGGGCTCCAGTAGGATTCAGGGTTGGGTGGTAGTATACAGAGTCCTGCAACAACAACAAAATACATAATTGTGAGGTTAAATGAATAAAAAAGAATTACAAAAGCAGTCACAAATAAGGCAATTCTTACCTCAGGCCTTGGATTCTTCGCTCTTTCTTCTTCCTCAGCTGTTGTTCGTCTTTTGGGTGGTCCCAAATGACTAAGAAGAAAAGAAAGAAAAAAAAAATATGTTTATTAAATCAAAATAAATAAAACTGTTTTGAGAAAGAACATAGCACAAATATAGTTGACAGAACAGAATTTGCACCTGAACATAACTGGGGTCTCACCCTTCTCCTTTGCTTTCTCTTCAACTTCCTGTCCAAAAGTGCAATTAAGACCTGATCATCGAATGCATCAAAATAATTCTAACAAAAGTATGCATAGGACTAACAGCAAATAAAATAGAAGACTTTGAATACTAATTTCACATTCAAAAATAACATTTTTGCCGATCATATATGACAAAACGAAACGAGCCATACAACAAGGTGGAAAATTGAAAATCTAAACACGAATGTATGAATGAAAACAGTACTGTGAATAATGTGACAATTACCTTCCTCTTCTTGATCACAAGATTAAGTGTATCTTCTAGTTGCCTCTTCTTGTGTTTTCTTGCTTTGTCCAGAGCTCCATCAGCTTCTGTATGAATGAGTCAAATAATAACATCAATCGTACAAATAACACATGGACAGTAAAAGAAAATAAAAGTTTTAAATGATAAGGAAATTAAGTTACAACCTATGCAGCACTCAGAAGTAAAACTCTCTGACTAATGAGCTCATATTATTTGACCCCATAACCCTGAAAGTCCTGATCCATTACTAAAATATTATTCTCAAAAGATAGCAAGAGACTTGCTTTCATGAGATCCTAAATCTAAGTTTTTGACAGTTGATGCACAACTTCATATAGTTTGCAAACTTCCCTCTGCACAAATAAAGCTCTTCCTAATTAACTTAAACAACAAAGAAGACCTCGTATTTATGTAGATCTATAACAAGTGACAATCATGAACTTTAGGTCTCTAACATTTTACTTTAGAGGTAGGTCGTGCATTAATCAAGAAACGTTCATCTAGATGACAATTTTTTTTTTTTGCAATCTCAACACTTCTAAATACTAGTTGGACCCCAGGCATTAGAAAATAAACTCACACTACCAAATTTTAAACCTTTAGCCTCCTGGCTTGATATCTAAGAAGATATTGAGACGTGAGAACAATAAATGTAAGTGGCAATCGAAATAATGGGAAATCAATAGCACATCCAGATATCCTATAGATACTTGAGATAAATGAACTCGACTCATAACTGTAAAGTGTGAGGAGAAAGATTTAAGTAAACTTACTCTGCTTATTCAATTTATCAATCTGCTCCTTCAGGGTCTCGGGATCCTTCTTCAAGATCCCCACCTCCCTCACCTTCTTCCTTTCTTTCTTGTTCTGTCAAGCATATATAACATAAACCATTAGTCTATAATAGCAATAACACCACATAATCATTGTAAAGAAAGTATTAGATTTGTAGAATACTACCAAAAACTAATCTGCTACGATAAAAAAAAAAACACGGCTCTGTCAGTTCTCGGCCTATTGGCTCAATTCAAGTATGTGTGTGTGAATGTCTGATCAATACATTGTCCTGTCGAATATCGGCATTGACTTTACCCAAACCTAATTCCATCATTCCAATTCAGCAACCCAATCATATGTGCTTACATCTTGAGACTATCAAAACTAGGACTACATCCACTAAATTCTAATTCTAATGTTTCACTTAAACCTTCATAAAGCCTTTTAGGGTTTCTAAGCAGCCAAAAACAATGAAATCAGAACAATAATTGGGCAACAACGGAGCATAAAATCAATAAAGCAAATCGAACACGAACAAAAACGAAAATCAGAGCTCGGAATTCAGAAGTGAGTGTACCCTTTTCAATTCCTTTTTGCGAAGCTCCTTGCGGTAAGCGTCGGTAGGGTTCATGACCTTGCCTCCCTTGGTCGTCTTCATGTTGACCGCTCCGTCTCTCTATCGCGCTCTACAATCTGTTAAGTTTTTCTGCTTCTAATTTTCGAATTTGAATTCGATTTTGGAAAATCTAGGGCAAACTTGAAGCTCCCAGGTTGAAGAAGAAAGCCTTTTGTTATCGGACAAATCCAACTGTGGATGTTATTTCTTCACCTCGTTTTGCTTAAAATAATCGGCCCAATATGTATTGTGTCCTTGTTGGGCCGCCTGAATAAGCATGAGGATAGGCACTGTATATGTATGAGAATTTCATAAGTGAAAAACATTAAATTTTTAGCATGAATGGGAGGGTGTTTTCATTTCATATGTATGTTTAGAGACTACAAATTCGTATATCATAGCAATGTGTGTCATCTCACTCATCTGAGATTGTTAAGTGTCATACGTCTGATAATGTAAGATATTAGAGAAAATTAATAACATGAATGTTTGAGATTGTTAAGTGTCATACGTATGATAACGTAAGATATTAAAGAAAATTAATAACATGAATGTCATGTTCAAATGGTCTCCAATTTAGATTCGATTAGAGTTACTTAATTCCAAAAAATCATTGATATTTGTAGCGTCCCAAACAACCTTCTCCAGACCTTGAGTTATTGGTTAGTTCACTTGGTTGTGTGTTATTGTGCCGTCTTATTTCTCGATCATTAGTATTATATTCTCTTACTGTATTTTGATAGATTATTAGCATAATAGCATTACTGTATTTTGATAGATGTTCTCTTATTAGAAGATATTTTAATAGATGTTCCCAGTGACAATTTGACCGATATACTTGTATAATTATTCTCAAAATAAAATAAAATAAAATAAGAAGCAGCTAATGTTGATATAATGAATTGAGAAGAAAACATAAATCATTGAATACAAATTGTTCATGACATCCAAGTCAATGAAATCTTGTATGTGCAGCTAAACTACAGACCCTTATATGAGCAAGTACTCCAGCAGGTTTAAGAATTGAAATTATGTTATGGTATAAAAGTAAGAGTGAACCGAGAAACACCTAGATTCAGCTGATCAATACATTAGAATGATTAAGGGAATCAGTATCTGCATACATCTCTCATTTATCTCCGACGGGTTGCAGCGCACTCCTCGGCCTAGACTCTTCTGAACACTGCCATCACCAGCAACATCCATGTATAAAAAGATATACTGTAGTAATGTCTCATAGTTCATATGACTGATAAGAGCTCTAGATTCTAGGGTTCTAGATCAGAAGATTTATAATTATCAACTGATCAACCATTACAGCTTAGCTTATCCATACAGAAGCACAGCGTTAATCCAATTACAGAACTTCTGGATCAATGCTGGACATGCAGCAGGAAAGAAATATCTATCCGTTGTGGTTTCCACCAATATCCTGCATAACATGTAGCAATCAAAACATTTCAAAACATACTGGATCTCTCTGCCCTATTTGAAAATACTTTTCATTTTTAGTTTCTTTACCCTTTTGTATATATAACCAACCAAAAGCAGCAGTATTGGACAGAATATATGTAATATTACCTGACTATAGAAACTTCTTGTCCGAAAGAACAATGCCAAGGCAGCAAGAGCCCCAAAGAGGGTAGCAGCTGCCATAATAAGGAATGATAACATAAAGCAATGAGTTCCGAAGCATGTTTTCTCTGGTTTTGATGCTTTCCTTGTCATAAATATATCCGATCACTCTCACAGAAAAGATGTAAGACCCAACAGGACTGGCAGTGGTAATGGCATTGAAGATTGTCCCCATATGTAGCACACCAAATATTTCAGGAGTAATTGTGGGCATTAGTGACCATTGAGCACCATAACAAACACCCACCAATACAGATCCAGCATAGAGAGCGCCACGCACACCAGAAGCAATCACCAGATGACCAGTGCTCATGGCTGCTAGAGTGATGACCATGAACAATGGCCTTGCCCATCCTCTACAATGCAGGAAATAATCTGATATATATCCAGCTCCTAACCGACCAAGAAAATTCCAGATGCTCAGCAAAGCAACCAAAGTACTGATCTCATTGTTCCGGTAACCAATATTTGATTGAGATTATTAACTACAGAAAGTCCCGAACCCATTCCACATGCCATGGCAATAAACAACATCCAAAAGTCTATAGTGCACACTGCTTGTAATAGATTGAGATGTGCATCATATCGCAACCTCCTTTTATGATTATCATCTTCTAAACAATCGCCCTCAGTTAAGAAAGGCTCTGAAACAGTATCCGACTCCCCTTGATGTGCTCTGATTACAATGCAGAGCCGCGAGGCAAGGAGCAGTACAAGTACAAAAAAAAACCAACTACCCGTATACTAATGGCAGAATGATGAAGTCCTCCAGTAGTATTTTGGCCACAATATAGGTAGCAACAACGAGAGCAATCATGGAAAGGCTTCCAAGATGTTGCTTCTCGTTCCCCTCCTTCTTGTTGTGGAACCTCACAAACCACATAAGCAACAAAGTATTTATTGGAGGCAGCAGTGCTAGCATCAGAAGAAATGAATTGGTGTTTTTGTACACGAACATCTGATATATTTGGATTATTATTGCTCCACTCAAACCAAGAAATACCTAACACAGAAAACACAAACGAACTCATCCACATCAAGTCCAAGTACGGCAAGTTAGAATGTACTCGATCTCAGATATTAGCTGTAACAGAAGCTCACAATCACAAAGGTGGAAGATGGTCGCATCCAAATCACAGCAGATATTCAAAAGTTAACAACATACACTTCTATAACATCAACCTAAATATTCTCAGAGAAGAAAAAGAAAGTTTCAAAATTTTAAAAAAGAATCAGAATTTCAGGTACCTGCAAGATACCAACAATGGTGCCTTTATGATAAGGGAAGTTTTTGACACCGGTGACAACATTAGAAGTGTTGAAGAACGACCGCCAGCAACATGAAAATACACATCACCGGCACCGGAGGCCGGGGAATCACTCCGACCACGGCGGCCCACATCAGAAAATGACTCAAAAACACTGTACTGCTCCGACCAAGAAAACCACCCAAGGTCCACAACCCCACGAAACACTAAAGAATAGAGAACACCAGACAGAATCCCACAGTTGGCTCCAAAGTCCTTGAACACAGAAACAGTGTCCAGCGTTGACTGATCGTAACCCTGTGTGGACTTCAGGGTCTGAGAGTAGACGGAGAAGGTGTATAGGGTGCCGCTGGTGCACTGTATCCAAGTGCTCGCCACAGTAGACACCCATTTGCACTGTATCAGTTTCTTGAGTCTAGCTTCCATCGATGATCAAACTCCATCAACTCCAATTTTCATGTCCTCTGTTTTGTAGTGACCGCTTCACAGTGATGATTGAGCTTCTTGGGCTCTGCTCTTGCTCCACGTGTTAGTTTAATTCATATACAATCATGTCATAGACTCATAGCTAAACAGTTTTGCTATTCCAGCCATAAAGATCCGAAATTTGGGGACGTCATTGATAAAGATTGAAATTTAATCGGTTCCATGGAATATACTTGACAGAAAATTATCTCTTTCCGAAAATAAATTTAATCTGTTACGAATTCACAAGATGAAAAACCATTGCTTACAAATGCACAATTTTTTTTTATCTCGATCAGTGTATCTAGTTTGGAAAATGCCGCAATCTTTTTATCACAATGGAGTCGTAGAACCTCTTGGTTCTGAAGAACAGTACAAGAGCAACGAGAGACCCCAAGAAGGCAACAGAGGCCATGATCAGAAAAGATATCATGAAGCAGTGAGTGCCATTGCAGGAGGTCCCATCTTCTTCAGAAGCTTGTTTGTCATATATGAATCCTATCACCCTCACTGAGAAAATGTAAGACCCAACAGGGCTGGCTATGGCAATTGTGTTGAAAATGGTACCAAAATGTGTGACACCAAAGATCTCAGAACTGATGGTGGGCATTAGTGACCACTGTGAACCATAACAGATGCCTACAATGATTGAACCCACGTATAGATTTCCAGAAAAACCAGATGAAATTATAAGGTGCCCAACAGCCATTGTTACTTGAGTGAGAGCTATTAACAATGGCCTTGCGCACCCTCTTGTATGTAGCAAATAATCTGAGACATAGCCAGCTCCAAATCTGCCTAGAAAGTTCCATATACTCCATAGAGAAACAAATGTGTTGATCTCCACTGTTGTGTAACCAAGTGACTGGCCTAATTGGCTCATGTTGTTTATGGTAGCCAAGCCAGTACCCATTCCACAAAGCATTGCAATAAACAACAACCAGAAATTAACAGAGCTCATAGCACTCACAAGATTCATATCTTCACGATCATATTCTATAGAGACCTCTTCATCAAGTAAAGCATTACTCGCAGTAGAAGTACTCGGTTCTCGCCGTCTCTTCGACTCCATGAACTGAGCTTTGACTGCAATACCAGTGGGTGAGGCGACTAGAATCAGAAGAAGTAATGTGAATGTCAAGACACTTGCCCATAATGAGAAAGTGAAAATGTTTCTCAATATGATTGTGACCATCAGATAAGCAGCAATGAGCAGAGCAAAAGCAGAGAAACCATTCAAGTACTTCTTATCAGTTTCAGCTCTACAAGCTTCATAGATTCTCACGAAGGGCATGGACAAAATGGAGACTAGTGTCGGCAACAAAGCCAGCAATAAGAGGAAGTAGCCAGGGTTGCCTTTGCATAGTGTGTCATAGAATTGCACCAGTATTGCTCCACTGAGACCCATAAACCCCTGGCCACGAAAACACAGAATAGCAAATGAATCTCATTTCTATTATTACATTATTTACATCAAGAGTATTAACAAGCTGCAGATACAAAATGCTTGCATCGAGAACGAGCAATGTTACTGAAACCACCTCGAGCTCACATTTGTGTTGAGTTATGTGACATGTATCCCACCATGTTTTACCAGGTAATGCCTATAATTACGGACATTGCATTACTCGAGAACATTCGGCATGATAGAAATGCTAAAGGATTCATATGAAAATAGGCTAAATTTGTATAAGGGGTCATCATGAAATAAGAGTAAGAAGACGTGTGGCAGGACTCAAGAGTATGAGGCAAGTCATCGTGGCCAAAATGCGTTACCTTCATTATACCAACAATGGTCCCACCATAGTCGGAAAAGTTCTGTACGCCGGTGACGACACTCGTCGTATTGAAGAAGGTCTGAGAATGAGCCGCTAAGAACATGAACAAGCAAACAACCGCCACCGGCGGAGGCTCCACCAACCCGGCCACGGCGGCGTAGAGAAAGAAGTACCCCGCGAAGCATTGGATTGCCCCCGCGACGTGCACAACCCAGGGCCCTCCGAAACGGTTGAGCGCCACGGCGGAGTATAGGAGTCCGGAGAAGATGCCCGCGTTGGCGCCTATGTCCTTGAAGACGGACACCGTGTCGAGCGTTGATTGGTCGTAGCCTTGGCTGGACTTGAGCGCGGAGGAGTAGATGCTGAAGGTGTAGGAAGCGCCGCCGAAGCACTGGATCCAGATGCTGGCCGCCGTCGCCGTCCACTTGGTCATCCTCAGACGACTCTCCGTCGTCGGCATCTATGTTTCTGTAACGGTTCGAGCGAGGTTGGTTGGTGTGTTAGATAATGGAAATGGATGGAAACGAGTTAGGTTCCAAACAGGGACCAAAGCTTCCTATATTATTGGATTAATTACAACCATCTAACAATCAAAAAGGACCTACAAATGTGGACGTAGCTGTGTGGAGAAGAGAACAAACACGAGGCTCCTGAAGCCTGGTGTTTTGAGGAAGATGACTGTTATCTTACGAAGCAGGATATGTATGACAGCCATGACTGTTACATGTTGGATGTGGCTTCAGCCACCTTAGGCACGAGTCCAAATTTGACCGGAACATACCAAAAGAAAACTGAACAAAAATAGAAGAGTACGTAAAAATTCCAATGTCATTTTCAATCTGACCATCATCAGGGATTCAGCGGCAGTTGTTGGATAGTAACACTCATGACTGGGTTTGGACAGACTGGATGGTCCACAATTGCGTGAGTCCATTAACGGATCCCGCAAATAATGTACGTACCTTTAATATTTCGCACGTCTTAGAGCCATCACCCTGATAAAGAGGCCCAATTAGAGTTTTGGACCCCTTATATAGCCAACCACAATAAGCAATTGCGACCCAATCTTGGCACCAAACAATTTTGACTCTCTCCAATTGTTGTAGAGATCTTTTTGATCATCATGTCGCTGAAAGAGACTCAAGACTGGTCGGCTATAAAACAATGCCACTAAAAAATACCCCCACAAACCCACCACACTAATATATGCGACAAGCGCCACTTGTCCGAGAACGTAAACATTACAATCACATGTGAAGCTTTGAAATAATGTTCTTTTAATGTCGTTAATTTCATGTGTCACGACACTGATTTTTTATAAGCGTATAGAGGACCAATATTTTCTTACGAAAAATTATTAAAAGAAAAAAAGATATAAAGAAGACACTGATATCGAGTATTGCCATTCAACAGACACATTTGCGTGTTTGATCGTGTAACTTTGTCGAAATTGAGTTGATTAAAGTGCCGAAGTAGATGGATAGAATGGGATCCAAAGGTAACATCATCATAGCCACTTACATTGTTTTGCTCTCTTTTATCATCCTCGCTCGATCATTCCCTTGTAGAAAAGGAAAAGAGATAGGAGAAACGAAAAAGGTTTCCTCTTTTTTTAAAAAATTACGGGACCCCGTAACGTGGCGCGAAAAGCTGAGGGCGGGAACGTGCTGACACGAGGCCACCACGCGCCTCAACAATCGACGCCCGCACACATCCCGACAAAAAGGTTCTTTCTACGACCGTTGACGTCAGGACAAAGCCATCCCCTCAAAACGCACCGTTCCACCTCGTTTTAGTTTACTAAACAACTCCAATCAAAGACTAAGCCAAAACAAAATCAGGAACGGCGTGAGCAACCCCTCCTTCCTAATCCCAACGCTTCTGCATGTTTAAATAAACAAAATCAAAACCAAATCCCCATGATTATTATATTTGGCGGGAAAAATCTCCCAGAGGTCGTCATCCCACGCCCCTTCGCCGTTTGTACGGACTCGCACCAAAAAGCACGGGTAGCCTCGGGTCGCGTGGAGTTCACTCGCGCGTGGGAGATGCCGCTTAGTGAAGCGCTGGCAGGGCTGGCCGTTCGGTACGACGTCGCTTTCAGTTGTCGAGGGGACAAAAAAATGGGCGGGGGGATTAAAGAAATCGAATTAGGGATTAAAGAAATGTAATTAGGGATTAAAAAAGAAGATTGAGGTGGATTAGGGGGAAGAAGACTAAGAGAGAGAGAGAGGGACTGAGGCCTCAAAACCTGAGGAGGTTAAATTGCATTGAGCCTCAGCAATGCCAGACCTCTTCTTCTCCACGTTCATGGTGCTTAAACGACGTCGTCGTCTCGTGTTGGATGGGCGGCGACCGTCATCACCACAACCACCGCACCCGGCCGGAGAGTTCGACTTCTTCGTCGGAGTCGCCGGAGGCGCGGGGGCTGGCTCAGTCGCCGATTCTGCTGCTGGTTTGCTTCCACAAGGCGATGCGAGCCGAGCTCGCCGATCTCCGCCACGTCACCACTGCCGGCCTGGACGGCGGGTTCAGAGGCCGCGGCTTTGTTCTCGAGGTTCTGAGGCGGTTTGAGTTCCTCAAGCTCGCGTATAAGTACCACTGCTCTGCAGAAGACGAGGTTAGTTCAAATTGCTAGCTTTGAATTTCAATTTTGTACCGAACACGACGGGTAATGTAGGATTAATTTGACTAATTAATTGTTAATTTCCGTTGTAATTTGGAAACTTGCTTCAGTTTATGACTGTCAAATTTAACTAACAAGTAAAAATTAGTATGATTTATGTGAAATTTTGGAGTGCTTGTATTGGCTATGGTTTTTGGAGAGTGATTGTATGCTTTGCTTGGGCAGATTGTGTTTCTAGCTTTAGATGGAAGAACAAAAAACATAGCTTGTACATATTCATTGGAGCATAGGAGTATAGATGGTCTTTTCGATTCTATTTTCAGTCGCTTGGATGTGTTGTTAGAAGAGAGTGAGGATTTCTCCAAGGAGTTTCAGGAACTTGTGTTCTGCATTGGGACGCTCCAGGCTTTCATTTGCCAGCATATGGTGAAAGAAGAAGAACAGGTCAGCCATTTACTTCTTGTACAAGCTCTTGTTTATTAGTTTTGTTGATTTTGTTCAAATTGTTAAATTATATGGCGTATTTCGGTTTACTCTTTTGATTTATTTCACAAGTTAATGGATTGTGCTCCATGGACTACTAATGATGTGCGCGGGAACCAGGTTTTTCCATTGCTCCTGCAGCAATTCTCTCCCAAGGAGCAGGCTGCACTTGTGTGGCAGTTCATGTGTAGTATGCCCTTAGTGCTGCTGGAGGATCTTCTTCCATGGATGATCTCGTCTCTTCAAATTGATGAAAAAGAGGAAGTCATACATTGCATAATTGAGATTGTACCTGACGAAAAACATCTCCGAGAGGTATTATGCAACTCAAGTTCTTACTTTCGTATACTGTACACTAATCTTTTGTAAAGCCATGTTCTTACCCTAATGCAAAAATAATACCTTGGTAATGATAGCTTAAATGTTTTCTAGGTGGTAAGCTCGTGGCTGGCTATCAAGGGCCAAGCTCGACACACTAGTGATGATGAATCTGCAGATATGAAAAAGTTACTCAAGTCTCATTCCCCTAAGAGGTTCTTTGAAGAAAATTGGAGTTGCATGAAGGAAGACAGAATCCAAACCGATACTGGATACAGTCCTGTTGATGGGCTTCACCTTTGGCATGGTGCCATAAGGAAAAATCTAGAAAAAATGATGGGAGAGCTATATCAATTGAGAAACTCAGTCAATTTTCTGAATATTGACTCAATAGTTGTCCAACTAAAGTTTCTTGCTGATGTCCTTACTTTCTACAGGTAGTCATGCGGTTGCTGAAGCCATTATTTGCTTGTGTTCCTATTTTTAAATTTCTTTTTTTCAATTGATTCTTTACTGAACATTTCCTGACCTACAGGAATGCATTGGAGAAGTTATTTCACCCTGTGTTAAAAGAACTTGTCAATGGCTCCCTGTACCCCTCTATTGAGAATTTTCCCGATGAAAGTTTTCTGGAAAGTTTGCAGAATTTACTATACCATAGCCTCGAAAATGGAACACCTTTGGGCAAATATGTTGAAAAACTTTGCCAGGAATTTGAGTGTCTTGTGGTGGGAGTCGGCAAGCATTTTGATTTTTATGAAACAGAGGTAAATAAATCAAGGAAGGATGAATATTACCAACTTTCTAGCCTCTAGATTTCTTAAATTTTGGCATATACAGATAACTATGACTTAGTTTGTTTAGAAAAGTTATATGATTCCCTTCGTTGGGGCAAGATATTACTAAACTATGATTAAGAAAATTCTTGGCTTATTGAATGCAAGTTAACACTGATCAGCTTTTATCAGGTATTTCCCATTATGAGGAAGAACTGTAGCCATGAAATGCAACAGCAACTCGTGTATGTCAGCCTGCATATTATGCCACTTGGGTTGCTGAAGTGTGTGACTACTTGGTTTTCAGCTTGCTTATCTGAGGATGAGTCCAGGTCAATTCTTAGCAGCATGAAGCAGCGAGATTTCATAGTTAATGAATCTTTTGTATCCCTGGTACATGAGTGGTTCCAAATTGGCCATTCAGGTAAAACCTCAATTGAAAATTTCCAAAAGGACTTGCAGCAAATATTTAAGAGCAGATGCACTTTCTTATGCAACCAATTACATGCCAGTTCATCTGTAAGCTCCAATACGCAACATCGAGGGAAATCAAGCAACGAGGTATTTGAACTAAATTCTTCAAACAAGGCAAAGAAGTCAATGCCACACTCTTCATCTTTTGCCTCCGACTCTTCTACATATTCTGAGACGTCAAACTCAAGAGGAATCAATCTCCAAGTATACTTCTCTGGACTGAATACAGCATATCATATTCGTGAAAATCTTAGTGGAGAAACCTTGAGTGGTTACGGTATCCATGAACCCAAACCAATAGATCTCATATTTTTCTTCCACAAGGCTCTCAAGAAGGATTTGGAATACCTTGTCCTTGGTTCAGCTGAGTTGGCTGAAAATGCAGCTTTCCTCACAGATTTTTGCCTACGCTTTAGTCTTATACAGTTCTTGCATCAAATACATAGTGAAGCAGAGGATGAGGTTGCTTTTCCAGCCTTGGAGGCAAAGGGAAAATGTCAAAACATCAGCCAGTCTTACACAATGGACCACAAACTAGAGGTCGAGCTCTTTCAAAAGATATCCCTCATTCTAGATGAGATGTGTAAATTGCATTTTTCAGTTTCTATGGTTGATTCAAACACGATGGACCAGATGTCGCCAAAGCACTATCAGCTGTCTATGAGGCTTCATGGTCTGTGCAAATCTATGTGCAAACTACTGACAGACCATATTCGTCGTGAAGAAGTTGAACTTTGGCCCTTGTTTAGAGAATGCTTCTCCATTGAAGAGCAAGAAAGGATAGTGGGATGCATACTTGGAAGAACAGGAGCGAAAGTATTACAAGATATGATACCTTGGCTCATGGATTCTTTGACACCAGAAGAACAGCATGCCATGATATCTATATGGCGCCAGGTCACAAGAAACACAATGTTTGATGAGTGGTTAAAAGAATGGTGGGAGGGGTATGATTCAGACAAGGTGGTGGAGGAGTCAAGTCTTCCTCCTTCAAAGACTGTAAATCCCTTGGAGGTCTCTACATACATTTCTAAACTGGATGAACAAGAGAGAAGTGTCTGCAAAAGAAGTATCAATTTTCCTGAAAATGATTTCCCTGATACTAATACTAAGCCGTTAAGAATCAGTGAGGCTAATCATAAGCTGAGGGATGCTGATAGTCACCAATGTAATTACAATCCTACAGAATCGGGAAGTCTTTCAGAAGGTAAGAAGATGAAATGTGGAGATAATGAAGATGCCATAAATCAAATCAATGATCCGGTACAACTTCCTCAAGCAAGTGGTATAACAGATTGCCATAAGTGCCTAATGACACTAAGTCAAGAAGATCTGTTGACAGCAATAAGTAAAATCTCTCACGACTCTTCCTTGGATCCTCAGAAGAAACCTTATATGATGCAGAACCTGCTATCAAGGTCTGTCATAAAATTGTTTATTCTACTCTATTTTCTTTTTAAAAGCTTTACTTTCCTTTATTCCGTTTGCTCTCCTGTTTAGGACAAACATGTTTATTACTCCAATCATAATACTTGATATATGTGATACTAATATAAGCTACGATCAGGTATCAAACATGGTCTATTGGTCAGCAATGTTTAGCTATTTAAGATAACACTGTGTTTCTCTCACACACAATTCAAGCCTTAAACATGCCGTGCAAGCTATACGAGAAACAGGGATCACCAAGACTTCAAACAAATTAGAAAATACACAGATATTATGTTAATTTACTCTTGATTCTAACAGAATAAACTATTAGCAACTCAGTTGATATGGAGTACATGCAGACCAACCCTGTTGGGAAAGAATCTATGATGGGTTAGTTAATGGTCATAATGACCAGATTACGAAATTATTTTAGACTGCTTCCCTAGACTAAAATAGGTTACAGATCAACTTTAGAAGTGGTTGCAGCTTATATTCGAGCAAAATAGTCAAGTTCAAATGTTCAATAGTTTCCAACAGAAACCTAATAAATCTTATATAACAGGCATAAGTTGACAATTATAGATGATACTTGCCCCGATTTGCATCAGTGTAAATTTGCTTTTCTTAACTTTCTTTTTATTTTCTCAACTGTCCATCTTTTTGCTACATCTGCATGCTGATAAAGTTTGGATAGACTGTTCCTGCGGAAGAAATGACATGTTCTTACATTTACACTCTTCAGCCATTGGAGAGTCAGACAACACTCTCAATTAATTGCAAGTGATGGACAAAAAATCCCTGGTCAGCATCCATCCTATCAAGACTTTTTTGGGCTAACATTCGGTTGTAAGCACTACAGGAGGAACTGTAAGGTTGTAGCTCCATGTTGCAACCAGCTCTACACTTGCATACGCTGCCATGATGAAATGGCCGATCACACAATAGATAGGTATTTAATAGTGTGAATATACATGTTAATGTTTCCTATTCTTGTTTTCTCATTATGGGATACATATGCAGGAGATCTGTAACAGAGATGATGTGCATGAAATGCTTGAAAATTCAGCCAATTGGACACACATGCTCAACTGCATCCTGCAGTGATTTATCCATGGCAAGATACTTTTGCAAAATATTTGATGATGAAAGGTGATTTACCCAGTTTTATTGACTATATTGTTGCTAGATTTGATCGTAATGTGAACTATGTTACCTACTTACGTAATTAAATTGTTTTAGCCCCTGACAAACTGTGCGTAGTTGCTAACTGAGGAGGGGCATTTGCGCTACCTTTGACTCTCTTGGCAATATTTGTATAATTTGTTCACCACTTCGAAATTTTATATGTTTCTAATGAACAAGCTGTTTTTCCAGGATTATCTACCATTGCCCTTACTGTAACTTGTGCCGAGTTGGAAAGGGATTGGGTATTGACTACTTCCATTGCATGACTTGTAATGCTTGCATGTCCTGTTCTCTCTTCAAGCATATATGCAGAGAGAAAAGCTTTATGGACAATTGTCCTATTTGCCATGAAGACATCTTCACCAGCAACTCTCCAGTAAAGGCCCTCCCATGTGGTCATTCAATGCACTCAACATGTTTTCAGGTACTTCGGTTGAATAGTTCTTGCTTTTATCCTTATGTGAGTACATATATAGATATAATGATATATATCCGCAAATATTCAGAAAGCTTTACTCGTACTTCTGATGCTGCTTCTAGGCCTATACATATACTAACTATACCTGCCCAATCTGCGGCAAGTCACTTGGGGACATGCAGGTCAGTTACCTGTGAAGTATACCGATTGAAAATTAAATTCGTCAATTTCTTCATATGTTAATATGTGTCCAATTAAGATGTGTTTAAGGTACTTGAACTGTATGCTTATCTTGCAGATGTTATTTAGAATGTTTGATGCGTATATGGCTGGAGAGAAACTTCCAGATGAGTATTCTGGCCGAACTCAGGTTTGTCTCCCTCTTTTTCTTGCTATATGCATTAGCTTCTAGTACTTCCACATGTAGGTGTTCATCGAGTGTTGATGGAATTGCAGGCCATACTATGCAATGACTGTGAGAAGAAAGGAAAATCTCCCTTTCACTGGCTTTACCACAAATGCTCTTCTTGTGGTTCATACAATACCAGTCTTCTATGACTCCATTCCATAGTGTCTGGTTGAGTATTTCCACGTAGCGATGTAGCATGTAAAGGGACTGAATTACAATTTGTAATTCACTACTTGGGATTTTGTTGGAAGCATTCTAAATTCTTTTAGGAATAGTTGCTGTCTGTGAATAAAATTAAGTTCCCTCATTTTTGAAGCTGAAATACACAAGTTAATCCTGGAGGGGAAACATTCTTCTAATCTAGATTGATGGCTTCTACTAGTACTTGACAGCAATACTGCAATATATATACAGTATACTGAGGGAAGCTAAAGAAGAAGCTCAGAATTGTGCAGTTTTTATTCATAAATCAATAAAACAAAATTGTTGAATATTCCCTTATGAAACTCATGATGGAGAACTATAAATAAACAGAAGGAAAAAAAACACAGCCAAAATGGTGTATCTAGCTTACTGATAACTTGACACTGGAAAGACTGAAGCATGCTGCGGCACTCTTCAATGTGTTATGTGGCGCATGATCCATCGATATTTGTGTTGTGTCCTTAAACGATTCTTCAGAGCTGCGCATGAATTGCACAATGAACGAAAAAGTTAAGCTCGAAGCACATTCTTATATGGTCATCAAGTTCATCATTTTGTGACAAATGAATATACCTGCTTGATTCATAAGCCTCTTTGGAATCAACGTATGATTGTCTATCATCTATGGTATCGAAAAATGGGTGCAGCTCATCATAATCTTGAGCATCTCCTGATTCAAATGCTACCGTCTGCGAAACACAAAACTGGGTTTGAACTGTTTCTGCATTATCACTATTCTCATTGATGCTGCTGTCGTTGGTAGTGAAATGATAGTGTTCCCATAAAACATTCTCCGCGGTAAAGTTCTGCTTGGAGTCAATGTCATAAGCAGAAGTGTAAGCATCGTCACTTTTATTAGAGTAAGGCTGCTGCTGTTGTTGTGTAACAGGTGAAGCGTGAGGTATGGCATTGTTGTTATCATAAGCTTGTGGAGTACTATGATTAAATAGTGAGATGGTATTATTATTATTATTAGGTGGTGCCATGCCCAATTCTAATTGTGAGGTCACATAATCTGGCATAGCTGAAATCTGCTGCTGCTGTTGGTAGTGATGTTGTCTGTACATTCCAAGCTGTTTATGAACATTTTGAAGCTCTTGCTCCGCAACCATAATTTGGTACTGTAATTGCCAGATGACCTCCCAACAGCCGTACACCGGAAACTTGTCTCTGATATTGGCTTGGTATATGATGGTCTTCATGGTCATAAACTGACGACAAGGCTGGACGCTTTTAAGTATCTTCAAGATGTTGCAGACCCCGAAAAGCTTGTGTGCATTTTGGAACATTTTTGGTTGGTCTGGTGGGAAATAAGGAGCTAAAGGGCATTCCGGCGTGCACTTTCTTCTTTGGTACTTGCATGCAGCACAGGCCTGGCTGGTGGCACCCTTAAGGGTCATATTGGCTTGGTTCCCAAGTAAGTGTCGTCGGCCAATGTAGCTGTTGGAAGCTTAGTAATGAGTTGGAGAGATGAATGTAAAGGTGGCGGTAATGATGTAAGAGAAGAATGAGGAAGAAGGAGGATGTGAGGAAGATGGTGAGGGTGAAGAAGGTGGGAATTAGAAGCAACATGGTTGTGGTTTTGGCATTTGGTTTTGGTTTTGGTTTTTGGGGATCTGAAAAGGTCTGGTAATGTGCGGATTTGCTAGAAGTAGAGAAGAGGACTAAGTAAAAACAAAGAGATTGGAGAGAAAGCGAAATAAACGGGGAATGGTTTCTGTGTTTTTTCAAGTGTGTTTGTTTGTTTGAGAGAGAGAGAGAGAGAGAGAGAGAGAGAGAGAGAGAGAGAGAGAGAGAGAGAGAGAGAGAGCGTTAGGGACATATGTAGGACTTTGGGGGGAGTCCGGAAATTTGTGCACCATTTTTGGTTATGGTCGTAGCTACTTCGCACTGACTTTTCGTCACATGTGAGAAATTCATTTCCACCAATTAGTTACCGGTTTAGTGAAATTTCTACATCCAAATGTTTAAGGAAAAAGTAGCACATAATTGAACGGCGGAAAGGTAAGTAAGACGTAAATCATATAAACCAAGTAAGGCAAGGACTATTGCTCAATGCAAAACACACGAGGAAATGTTTTACGAGAGGACTTATATCATTGAATCGTTGTATTATTCATCGTATGTTACTATTCTCTAATAATAATGTAGAAAGTTTACCAAGTTGGAACCAAATTGCCGCTGAAAATAAAACCAAGCCATAGACGATCCTTTTGGTTTTGGATACAGGCGGCAAATGGTTATCTCCATCTTTTATGGAATTTTTATCCATATGAGGACAAAATGAAGATCTAGTTACCCATTACTGTCAAAATGAGGGCAAAATAAAATAACTAGATTTTTCATTTCAACCCATTAGTGTCAAAATGAGGCAACAAATCTACTGTTCAAGGACCAGAAGACCTAATGTGATCTATACAAAACCCTTTTCAAAATTGGGGGGAAAACATGAAAGATAGAAAACGTCGGCCAAGATTACGATTTCAACAACCTATATTCCCCCTTAACTGTTACATGCTCTGAGTTTGAGGAACTGCTAGAAATCAAAATGCCAGCCATCTTGCTATGTTAAGCTCCTTAAATGAGCTTATATGGCCCAGACAGCTTCTCATCAACCAGATCACTTGATAATGCTGAGGTTATATTGGAGGGAGGAAAACATACCACATGATGATAAAACTCTCTGATTACTCCGACTGCTGATGATTATTGCTTACATGCTTTAGATCATGGTTTCTCCCATGAGGACCAGTTGCTCAGAAATTTTTCTTCATCATATCAAAAAAAATTTGTTAATTCTACACCAGAACTCTGGACTTCCACTGTAACTGACTTCGCAAACTTCTAGCGCGCTGCAGGGTACAGAGGAATTCAGTGCTTCCTCACCATAGATAAAGACTTAATACACATACAACATTAATGCTCTCCTTCTGATGCTAAATCGAGTCCCACAGGATGTCTAGTTTACAGCTTCAAAGAAAAGAAGTTGTGGTTGCAAATGCCCTCTTTCACACATGGTAAGTACATCAGCCCACCCGCCAATCACCTATGATAAGTCACAAATTGTTACAAAAAAATACAAAAAAGGGAATGACAGATAAGGAAGCATAATTTGCAATAGAAGATGAGTTTACCTTGACAGTATTGTCATCATACATAACCCAGCATTCGCGCTCATGACTATAGGCAAAGCAATGGTAATGTTGCCCGTAGTAGCAAACCTAAGAGTGAAGTGACATATCAGTACCAAAGAGATGATCTTTTAATCAAGACAAATACATCCAAGTTTTGGAAGGTAAGCCTACTTGTCAGCCTTACCACACTTTAATTTACAACCAAAGAAAATTATGATGCAAAGACTTTGACTGAAACAGGATCGTGCGGCTTATATAAATATACATACCACAGAAACCAAGTTATGTGTACTCTTTGGATCCAGACCACGGTAAAGGACACTGATATCGATCTCAGTATTTAAAGCTGCCAGTGTTGCTTTTATATCATCAGCACTCTCGCACGTATTCTGCCAACCCATAACTACAAGAGAAAATATTAACATGATTACGGGTAGTTATGGAAGCAAGTTTCCTCTTTACAAACCAATAAAAATTCTCTAAAGTCACCTGTTGTGAAAACATGTGGTGGAGTTGAAAGAATGTGATGAATATAGTTGAGCTTCCCACAGCCACCAGGCTCAGGATCACAGGCCAACTGATGATTCATCTCCACAAGATTCAAAAGCTCATCAAAGGAGCTTTCTGCACACATAACCTAGAAGCATAATAAGAGAGAGAGGGCAAGGAAAATTAGTCAACATGGCAAAAACATGAAGTAGCTTAAACAGCAATTGCAACCATCAGGTAAAAAGATGAACAAAATGTTCTTCACATTACCATACCTTCATAGTTCGTAGAGCACTGGCATTTATATTATGAAAGAAAGAAGTGTATTTGAGATGCCTGGACTCCAAACCACAATTGTAGCAATTCATTCGTTCAAAAATGTTCATTCCAAACATGGAGTGCACAATACAAGCATTGTTTGAACAATCCCAAGACCCCAGGCAGTTACTTTCCACAGATTCAGTATCAGAAACACTCGAATCAGGAGTATATGACCGGTGAAGGCATTCAAATATCACTCCCAAAACTTCAGAAGCATCATTCATCTGAGCCTGCATAGTTGCTATTATCTTAGTCACAATTTCAAAAAATGAGATAATTTATAATTCACAAGCTAATGATTTTAAAGTTTCATAAAGGTTATGTTGCAGAGAATAATGTACCTCTTGGAAAAAATTACTTTCTGGATATAAGTTGCTTAATGCTATTCTCAAAGAAGTAGGTGCAACAGCTTCTCTTCGCGTATCTGTAGATGCATTACTCAAGGCAGTAAATATTTCATACAATGCACAGATCACACATGGATGGCCCACATGAACATGTTCTGATGTTGATCTTTGCAGGAACTCATCTCGAAACAGTCTAATATGCCATAAGGACTGAAAGATACAGAAAAGGCAATGATCAAGATGGAGAAGAAAATCAGGAATGCTACAGTGATAAACAAATCAAAAATAATAAATTCAACAGATGACTTTGCATCACGAGCACCTGTATGATAACATTGAGAAAGCAATTGTACTCCCCAACTTCATTCTTTAATCCAGTACCCAGGACATCAATATCAGTTGCATTTTCAACTCTGATGTCACCATGTAAAGCACCACCTTCATCAAAATCTGCAGAAATTCTTTTGGGTGTCCTGGAAGATGAAACTAAAGGCAATTTCCGCTGCTCTTGGAATGTGTCTGAGAAATAGCATGGATAAAAATGTTAAGAGGTGCAGCAACAAGTGAACAAAACCCCAAAAGCTAGGAGAATGCGTTTGTAAGATAATTTGGCAAGATAAACCTACTTTTTAATCAATCTCCTATTGTCTAGGTGAGACTGCATTAAACACCAACTAGCTTATGTAGATCAGACTAATGACTCACACGGTCAATAATTGTCAGAGTTAGGAAAACCCGGTCATGTTTCTTAACACAGCCAGAACAATATCCCCTGTCTACTGATCATATTTCATTAGGATCGTAGAACAGCTATCACATTATAAAATTCATGCATGAGTACCCAATTGCACAAAATTTGTCTCCAGAACTGGACTGCTACTGGAGATGACCGTCATTCTATTTTATAATACAAGTAAAACTTATTCATTCTACTGTCTCATACAAGTCAAAGTCATTCAATGATTAGGCTCTGTTACAAACTGAGATTACTAAACCAATTCGTTGAGAGACCATAAACAAACAGATTCCATAAATAGTTAACAGCATACACAATCTTTTTCTGCTTACTAAAATGATAACCTATAAATCACATAACGACCAGCTACTACACTGTTGAACACAGCACCTCCCTCAGTAAGATAAAGGTACCACATTAACTAAAGTGGCCTGTGGTTAACAAACTTGAATGTTTAGTAACAGAACAATGAAAATTCCACAAAATGAATAAATTATTTTACCAAGGCTTTGGCGTACAGCCTTTTTCAGGTCGGCCTGGAATCTTTCTTCATCATCTTCCTCTGCATGTTGCTGTCTCAATTCTGTTGTTCCCTTGTCTGCCAAAACAGAAATAACCAGATTTTAATTAACAAAAACCATGCCTATGATTATTCAAATTCCAAAACTTAATGCACATAAATGAATGCGTACAGAGATAGCTGTTGTATACATCATATTTGCAGAGCAGCAAGAACATATATTTACAAAGAGGAACATTTTTAAATTCTAAATTAACAGACTCGTGAAAAAAAAATGATGTTGGCAAAAAGCACAATGACAGAACAATTAATGCTGGCATGGTTCACCATACAGCCAAAATGACCTTACCAAACACACTATACTTAAACTAAAGAACGTTAAACACACTCAAGCATCTGGAATAGAATAAAACAGCTAAACAATATGCCCCTCACAAGTTCCATTTATACCACAAGAACAAAATGCTGAAAAGTTGAAATTTCTGATGAACTCAAGGGGGTGAGAACTCACTGCTGTCTGCAACGAGATGGTCATAGGATCGAGATTGTTTACTTAAATGACCCTCAACATTTGACCTCCCAACTTCAATATTTTCCCTTTCAGACGACAAGGATAGACTCTTTCCGTCAGGCAGTTTGGTGGAACTCCTCTGCCTTCTATTCTTCCTTGGCCGTCGATCAGATGGCAGATAACCATCCTCGAGAATTCCTCCATTTGGTATTCCTGTTCAAGAAGATGAGCAATGAATACATTTTTCATTATCACATTACCCCAGCCTCATCCAAGGAATCTTAACACCAACCTGGGTGAACCTTATCTTGTGCACCATTAATCATTTGAGGACCAGAAACACTAGATGATTTTACCAAAGCTGGTGAATCATTGGCCATGTTAGTGGGCACGCCTTCTAGATTGTTAGGAGATCCAGTCTTCAGTCCCAACTGCTCCTGGAAAGAATATTTTCATCAGGTTGTGTACCTTTTAAGTTCATGTAATTGAACAGGATGGAAATACTCTCAAGCAAATGATCTTCAGTAATCAATTCATGAACCACTTAGAGTGGTTGATCAAGACAAGTAAACAGACCAGGCAAGGCATAGCTTAAAAACACTTACCTGCACATATGGCGTAAGTGGCTCGTGCATATCTTGATCATTAGGAAAAGGCTCCAAGTTAACAACCTGCAGTTTCTCTGCCACCTTCTCTGGTTGTGTTTGAGTAGATTTCTTACTTTGTTCCGCAAGGTGCTTCTGCTTAGCTTTGTTCTCAATTTGTCTTTGATACTCCAAAGTTTCTTCAAGTTTTCTTTCCTCTTCTTCAAGTTCAATCCTACGTCTAGATTCTTCTTCATGTTGCTTCACGTCATCACCATTTACAGAAACAACAATTTCAGAATCTGGATGGTCACCATAAGATGCGACTGGAGAGGAACTGCAATAGGAGGTAAGTCTAATATACATCAAACTGGGTACATCATTATTACACCCTTTAAAAGCAATCATAATCAAATGTTACCCATTTTGCGAATAATAAATTGATACATATGCACATAAGAAACATAAGAAGACATACCGCTCAGTAGATTCATCATGATGCATGTGCTCTTCAGAAACACCATTACCCTGCAGTAGTAGGGGAAAAAGTGTAAGATATCCGAATAGCTAAGGACCCCCACTAAGAAAAAGACAACCAGACAGACTTAATTGAAACCTTTGTATCTTTTGCTTTCCTATACTCCTTATTCTTCTTCTTATCCTTTGATTTCTCCTGTGTGTGTCTCAAATTATCATTTCCTCCTTTGACACCTTTCTTAGAATCAAGTGCAAGTTCTGCCAAAAAAGCCTCCCTTGCAGCATCCGACTTTTCAGTGGCGTCTTTCTCAGCCAGATCCTCCAAATGTGCCTACAGTGTTACAAAAATGCATTAAGTTTAGAAAAATAGCATTACAAGAAAAAAAAAATTTCTTCTTCATTACATACCCTAAGGTAGGACTTCACTAAAGGCAAGATTATTGACCGATAATCATGCGCAGAGACGGGGTCAAGCTTAACTTCCAATTGCCGCATCTCAGTAACATTTCGCATAATCCGTGCATCAATTTTGCTAAGCTGCATGAGAAGAAGAAAAAAAGGAACAAAACAAATATGAAAAAACCAACAACAACAAACACAAAACAAAAGTTGAAATCAGAACAATGAAAATTTGAGTTGAATGTAACCCCAAACTGACCTCTACATATAACTGTTCTTTCTGTCTCTGGATTGCAACTTCTACACATGTGTCCACCTGATGCACATAATCCTTGGCCCTCCAATCATCATCTTCCCAAGATTCCAAGTCACATAATTGAGAGTTCATACCACCATAAGTTTCGCCATACCCAAACTGGTTGATGTTCAAAGCTTCAGATTCTCTCAAAACATTTGATATGGCATCTAACTCAATCCTATTTGCAGGGAACATCATATCAATATCTCTCTCAAGCTCTCCTTTCCTCTTCCTTAGCACAGACTCGTAGCTACGATTGGAAAATTCTGTGGCAATTTCTCTCTTCCTTCCTTCTTCAACACAGAGATCCTCAACAGCCTGCAAAGCTTCTTCATAGTTTAGATGCTCAAATTTTCTCTCACAAAGACTCTGCAGGTGGTAAAATTCTTTTTCGAGCATTTGGAGAATTTCCATTCCTTGTTGTGTTTTCTCTTCTTTTGTCTGCATCCAGGATGTCAATTGTTCAGCACTAGATGGGCCTGCAAATATCCAGGACAGCAGAGCATCTGAATCAGGGAGAAGCCCAGTTCCATCAGTAAGGGTTTCATTCCCAGCACTACATGTAAAATCAGTGGTGTCCAGAAGAAGGCAGGAGGCATCTGCGCTGAGAACAATCCTCTCTTTGATCAACTCAACACCCTGATTTGTGTTATTTCCATCCTCCATAACACTGCTACTTTTCTCAGAATATCTACCTAAACCACAAGCATGCGACAAATCCTGCAAGAATTTGAGTATTTTCCTAAGCTGTGTAGCTCCCAAGAAGCAAATGCACATAGGTGTTTGCTCCACACCATGGTTAAGAAGCTCAGAACCTGACACCTGTAGCTCATCAATTGTAAATTGTATCACCCTATTAAGATGAGTAGCAGCAAGATATTTATGCCTGATAAGCACCTCAAATAAGCCATGAATTCTTTCGAGAAGCTTCAAACATTCGGGGTCATCAGATAACGGCCAACCACCTGGTAGAGAAAAAAGAGCAATAGAGCCGTTGTCCTCATCACATTCTGTACACTCACTGTGGCCAACCTTCTCAGGAATATTTCCATCATCAGTACAATTACTAGGACCGTCTCCAAGACTTTCCTTCTCAGTCGATTCATCCCAAGCATCCTTGAAACAATCCTCACAGTCCTTGCTATGATTACCAGAGTAGAAATCCTCAACAAACTCAGAGTCTTTGCATTTTCTTTTATCTCTGAGCATCCTAATAGCAGCAGAGACATCCAGCGGTTTCCAAGAACAAGTAAGAAGCATCTCAATCCATTCATTGTCAACATTTGGAGGCAAGATTGACTTCCTTTCCGGCAAAAGGCTTCCCATATGTTCATTTATAACATGGTGCATATGTGATTCCGAATCCACAAACTTCTCATTACACCTACAACAAACCCAGTAGTTCCAACTCCTACGGCTCTCTGCAAACGCCAATGCTTCTGATAAAACATCATTTGCCAAACCATCCTTGGACGAGCTAAATTTGGCTTTAAGATCACTAACTCTAATCCTAAGTAACTCTTTCTTCATATCAACACTCACTGATTTCCAATACGACCTAACCCAATCCTTCCTCTCCGATGATGACCCGTTCTTCCTCAAACCCCCAAACTTCCTTCTCTCACTACCTCTCTGACCAGACCCCGACAGCGAATCCACTGCCCTGTCACTCTTCTCACCCTCATTGCTCAGCTGAGGCACCCCAGACTTCTGCTGCAACAGTCTGGCAGCTGCAACCCTCACTTCAATCTCCTTCCGTCTCTCCTCGGGCGTCTTAGTAGCCTTTTTAATCTCATTTGGCCTCCTAGTCTGCACCAGCCTCACCTCCATGGGGTCCTCTGTAACCCTCCTAATCGGAATCAACCTGAACTTCTCTTCTCCATTCCCCAAATTCTTCATCCATGTCGAAATCGAGGCGATATTAGACTTCTGAATCAGCTGCCTGAGCTCATTCTGCACGTGGTTAACTCGAGCCTCCGCGGTGTTAAGCTTCTGCTGGCTCTCCTCCTGCAAGCTCTCTCTGCCGGGATCAACAGGCTTCTCAATCGCCAGAGCTCTCTCGCACTCCGCCACCACTTCCTCATACTCCTTGCCGTCGTTGGCCGCCTCGTAGAGCAAATTGGCGTAGAAATGAGCGAACTCAATCGAGTTCGGTGACAGCTCCACCGCACGCCGCGCTGACTCCGCCGCGTTCCTCAAATGCCGCTGCTTCGCGGTGGGGTCGTCGATAATCGCCGCGACCTTGACGCACACAGTGCCCTGGACTCGGTGAATCAGCGCCGACCGAGCCGAATTCTCGTGCCGCTGGCACGACTCCTTCATCAGCCGCAGCGCCTTCGTGTGGTTCCCGCGGCGGAGCGCCGTCAGCGCCCGCTCGCATTCAAGCTTCGCGGCGGCGCACGACTCCGAATCAAACACCACACCACCACCACCACCACCACCGCCCGATTCAATCGACGGCGCGGATTCGATCTTGCTGTTGTGAAGGACTAGCAGACTGTTAGGGCTATTATTGGACTCCGCGGCGTCGCCAAGAGTGAGCGGAGCAGCATCGGGCTGGGCCAACACCACGGCGTCTCCGCCATCGACAATCGGCGCAACCGCCGCCGGCGACTGTTTGGAACGCGGAGCGGCGTTTCGCTTCTTGTGCCCCATTTTGTGTTAAGCTCTATACAAATCCAACTCTCACATGCATATATGTATTTATAATTATCCTTTCTTATATCTCTATATATCTCTGTATCTGTATTTCTGTATCTCTATAGAGCGAGCGAGCGAGAGAGAGAGTACTCACTGGTGATGGTTTTTGGGGGAGACGAAGCTTGGGGAAGCAGGTGAGGGTAGAAATGGAATTTGGCGAGATCGGCGGTGTGATCGAGACACTACCTACTTGTACTGCGAGTAGTGCCCATGGAACACAGGGCTCTATCAAGAACGAAATGTGTACTGTAATTAAGAAGAACCAAGATTATATACACAAATCTGGGCTCTCGTATTCTGATTAGGTCCATTTTAGTGTAGGGTACGGCAATCTCTCTAAATTTTCCACACGAACGGATAATTTATTCTATATCATTTTATGTTTTTCGAAGAGAAAAGAGTAAAGACTTATCATTGCGTATTTAAAATTTATGTTCGGGAATATGGATTCGAATCTTTCGCCAATTATTTTAATTGTCGTATTTGAAGTTTATATAATTGAATTTGGGACGTGTATTCGTATCTTTCGCTTATCATTTTGATTCTCATTCAATGTTAGTAACGCTATTTAGATATTTATATTTTGTCTTTTTAGTTTTTCAATGTATAAATTTGAGAACGCATAATTTGAGATTTCAGAACAAGATAATGAGAGCGCCTCATTTATTTTCATTCTCTCCCGATTTTGTGGATATGTATTTCAAACTCGACAACCCAAAAGTTTTTTTGCCAAAATCAATTTCTCGTCATCAAAACTTAGTCATTAGCCTGAGTTATTTGGGCGTATACGCGTTATAGTTTAAATTTGTCTTTTAATTGTCTCATACGCTATTATAATTGATTACGTCTTCTTCATTTGTTTCTTTGGCTCTAATAAAGAATAGCATCAAAAAATTCAAAAACATTGTTCATTACTTGGCGTGTAAAGTTCTAGTTAATTTAGTCACATTTTTTTAACCCCAAATAATGATTGTATTTAAAGCCGTCATGAGAATCCTTATTATGATTCCAAAAATATAATTCTCTTTGAGGGCGTTAAAGTGGCATGTTGTGAGGCATCAAAGTTCAAAGAAATATTTGCAATCCAACATCTAATATGAATCTTGGTATATCCTTTGAAAGGTTCAATGGAGGGTCACATTGATTTTATTTATAGGCTTATTTAGGTACAAATACCCTTATTATTTTTTGTTGTAATGCTTCATTTTCAAGATTTCATGAAATATTATCAATTTAGAAAGCAAAAAAATAGTGATGATTTGGAAACTTTGGATGTGATTCTATGATTTTTATCCAATAAATCAACTCATGAACAATAGCAAAAGACCGCAGCAACCAGCTGAAGTGATTCCATAGAATTTCACTAAAGATCAACACATTTTTCCAGTTATCTCCAGGTAGATGAAGTTTTGAAAACGATGCACCTACTACAACAAAGAGTTAAAGTCTTCAAGAAAATCCTCAAGTTATCAACACTCAACCACATCAATTTCATGACATGAATCAGCTACATCAACCTTAGGATCAACCTCATCTGCCTACCCACTTTAAAAGTTGGCAAATCCTTCATGTTGTGACTTATTCCATATCTGACCTGTTCATTTCTGGTTAGCTTTGCATGTCCTCGTTGATTGAACACAAGAAGAGAATCAACACCGAGTTTACATCACTAGTGAAAACTAAATTTTATTACTCAACTTAAAGCTGCACATAAGAACAACTTGGATACAGTCATATTCTCATAAGTAGATAACAGTAATCGACTAAACCTGATGCTAAACCTCCTCTTCCTACCAAAAAGGAGGGACAAAAAATCGATGCTGATGACAGAGCGGAAGCATTACTGCCGTTTATATCAAATGCATCCGCTCCACATAAGATTCAAGCAACCATCTATTAAGAGACTCCCCACATCCTACAAAGCAGCCAGAATTCCCATTCTCAGTGAAAAACGGGAAACTAAACATGTGCAACAGTTCCCGCACTGCATGCCTCACCATAGAGGTTCCTGTAACCCTACTCCGCCGCCCCCATCCTGTCACAATATCAATCCGGTTTGGACAAACACCGGATATAAGCATTTGTTGGCGAAACCAAGCAAGTGTTCTTGATAGTGCTGTCACAGCAGTACCATCAGACATAACATGTAGGTTTATCAGCCAATAGCATGAGCCCTTCTCTTTGACAGCGTCTGGATAAACATTCTTCTGCGCAGCCACCTCCCAGACGAAACCAGCCTCCTCCTTGAGCCCTGATTTATGAAGGAAATCCACTACTGCATCTACAAGACCCCTCTTGCTTTCTCTATCCTCACTATGCATCAGATCCAAGAAGCTGCCCATATGTTCTCTCACATTTTGGCCATCGGGTCCTGCTGATGGCATAGACAGTAGGAATGTATGAGCAGGATGGCGTGAGACAGCCATGAGCTCACAGCAAAAATCCATGTCATACGGTGATTGGGCTTCTGTGCAACAACTGAGAAGCAAGGTATATGTCTGCAAAGAAGGGTTCAGACCTAAGCCCACCATGCTCTGCAACAAATTATAGGCATCAGACAAACGGTGCACCCTAAGAAATGCACTGAGCAGAGAATTGCATGTAGGCACATTAGGACGCAAACCAGCACGGAGCATTGTGTGATACCAATCCCACGCTTTTTGCACATTACCAGCCTTGCCCCACAAATCAACTAAAAGGCCATAAACAGGTTCATCAGGTACCCAATTCTTCCATTTCATTTCACTAAAAAGTGCTTCTGCCTCCTCAAGATACCCGCAGTGACCAAGCACCTCCATTACTATGCTATAAGTCACTTTATCCGGCTGAAATCCAGCACCCTGCATATCACGGTAGAGCTTCAGAGCAGTGTCATAGTTCCTTGCTTTGGCCTGCAAAGCTATCATGATATTATAGGTGACCAGATTGGGAACACAACCATGATCCACCATTTCACAGAACAACCGGTCAGCAGCAGCTAAATGGCCAGCTTTCCCGAGGCAGTTGATCATAACACTATAAGTAAATGTGTCAGGCGAAAGACCAGCCTTTTGCATCCTATCATACAGTCCAAGGGCGATATCAAGAAAACCAGATTTTGCATGGATGTCAATTAGTGTACAGTAGGTGACACGGTCAGGCTCACACCCTGCTTCTTGCATTTGACTGAACACATTCATTGCGTCTTTCAAATAGTTTGCACGACCGTAACTATGAATCAAACGGTTATATGTCACAACATTTGGTTGACATCCTTCATCCACCATCTGATTAAGCAATTTATTGATGGCACCAAACTGCCTGGCACGACCAAGGATGCCAACCATTGTGGTGTACGTGTGCCCATCATGCCTGAATCCTGCTTGTCGTTTTAACCAATTAAAAAATCCGAGTGCAACAGAATGGTCTGGAAGTTGTTTCAAAATTTGGTTTGCCTGGTATGCATCCATTGAACATTTAAGATTTCTGAGAGCTGCCTCTGCAGAAGGGCCCCATTTAAGCTGTTGCAGTATGTGAGAAACATTTTGGACAACATTCCCATTGTGCATAAACTGCCTGTTAAATGGAGCAATCCCTGTTGGCATTTTCATCTCTCTTATGGGCTTACTGGAACCTTTAGAGCCAACCCTTGTAGTGTCTGCATCTGGAATCTGTACATTGGAATTGAAATCTGAAACATAGTGGTTTGGCTGAGCTTTTGATTTTCGTGGCAAAGCCCTTCTGTCACGTGTTTCTGGAGTCTGTACATTGTGGGCCACTGCTGGGTCATCTGTCCTGGTATATGGAACATAATTTAGCCCTCGAACATAACTGGATTTATCAACATTTCCTTTTGATCCCTGATGATTCTTTGTACACTCTGAAGCTGCTGCTATTTCCGTAGATGGTTTTGGATGAACATCAATGACATGCTCTCTATTTACCTGCTTCACATTTGATGAGTTGACACTGGAGACTCCCACGCTAGAACGAACCATGGTATTTTTCGGCAAACTAAACACTCCCATTCCATCCGATAAAGGAATCTTATAACTCACTATATCTGACAAAAAATTGACAGCTGCAACACCAGCCTTAACAAATTGCTCTGTAGAAGGAGGTGAAGAGATGACATCCTTCTGAATGGCATCAACGTTGCTATCATACCTTACGGTATCTGATCTCTCAAAAGGTGTGGGGGCAGTCACTTGCTTTATAGAAGTTGTCTGGTCAACACTCTCGGATTTACGAGAATCTGTCACTTTAACTGCATCTCCTGAAATTAAAATTCCTGCCCTCGCAGAAGGTTTAGATACGATGCTTGATGTTTTTTGGGCAAGAAGACCTCTATGTCTTGTTTGCTGCCTTTGTGGGACACAGTTTTCATCTTCAGAGGAAGTGCATGAATTTCCCTCTGTTGCACTACATCGTGAACCGCTAATAAAAATTGACCTAGCACTACTTGAGAGGTTACCTATATGCTTTGCTCGCAACAAATTTTGTGCCATGATATCACCTGCAGAAAAGGAAAGGATAATGGATGAGCAACATGTATGGCATATCAACGCATGATTAACATCTAAATACAGGGGAAATACACAGTTTTGACAGATATAAGAAACCCCCCACTTTTTCTTTTTACAGATTATTGATTTGCATCACCCTCACGCACTAGTTATCATATTAAAGTTGTATCACTATACAGATTTCAGCCTAGTCTAGAAAGCCAGAATACACATCCCCAAATAAGAGGAATCCTTAGCATTCTCACTGAACCAGTAATCCTAAACAATGCTTCAGCATCGGTAACAAATCTCTCACATATTCAGCTTCATGATTACGATACCACAAATTCGCCAGAAACACCACCTTAATACGAAACTTATCAGTAACAAAATCTTTAGGAAAACAACCGGTAGAAGAACATTGCAGCCTTACTTTCTAGCCTATTGTTCCAACTCTGTTACACAATTAACATGCCAATGTAATAACTGTTGGGATATATCAGAGATTGTGCAACAAGATTAAAACAACAAAATCTGGAAATCAAATACAGTTGAACACAGCAGAAATATAAAGGCAATAGACACACCAAATTTAACGTGGAAACCCTCCAATGTGAAGGGAAAAACCACGGGCCAAACTCCGAATAACTTCCACTATGAAAAATGGGATTACAGCCACCAATCTCTCTCTAGAACACTAGAGGATAAACTCTCAAGAGAAACACTCTTGGATGCACACTCACCAGAAGAAAGGATTTTGGTCTCTCTCTTTTTCAATGATAATACTCACCTCTCTCTACAGCCAAGCATCTGATAAATAGATACAAAGATCTCTCAGACCCTTCTAGTCTTCTTGGGAAGATTACAGATACTCCAACACCGATTAATTGCAGCTGCACTCCTTTTCTCTAGAAAAACTGAAACGTCCTTTTTCTTTTTCTTTTCTCCAAGGCAGAGACCATCTTGGGGTGTAACTCTCATTTAATTAAATGTCTAACATGAGGAGGGAATTAATTCCAACAATCTCCCCCTTAATTTCTGACTCATGCTTAAGAACGCAGACCTACTAAGAATGTGCAGCTCTCATGCTTGCCTTTTGAAAGAGATTTTGTTAACATATCAGCCTTGTTCTTACTTGTATGAACTTTTTCAATCATCAGCAGCTTTGCTTCAAACTTCTCTCGAATCCAATGGTACCTCATATTTATATGTTTGGACTTCGAATGAAAGCTAGGATTCTTGCTGAGGTGAATGGCACTTTGATTATCACAGTAGATAACAAACTTACTTTGGTGCAAGCCAAGCTCTTGAAAATATCTTTTTAACCATAGCATTTCCTTGCAGCACTCAACTACGGCAATATATTCTGATTCGGTGGTAGATAGAGCCACACACTTCTGCAATTTTGACTGCCAAGAAACAGCTCCCCCTGCAAAAGTGAATAAATATCCAGATGTGGACCTCATTGTGTCTATGTCTCCAGCCAAATCCGCATCTGTAAAGCCTTGAAGAATAGGATTTTCATTCCCAAAATATAAACACAGCTTGGATGTACCTCTCAGATACTTTAAAATCCATTTAACAGCACTCCAATGTTCTTTACCCGGATTTGCAAGGAATCGGCTAACCACACCTACTGCATAACCAATATCAGGCCTAGTACAAACCATTGCATGCATTAGACATCCTACAGCGGAAGCATATGGAACTTTTTGCATCTCTTCCCTCTCTTCCTTTCTCTTTTCTCTTTTAAAATTTCTGCATTCTCTTCTGTAATGGCCCTTCTCATGACAATGGAAACATGTGACATCTTTCCTTGGCTTAGATTTGCTTCTTGATCTCCCATGAGCATGAGGATGATGGTGTGGCCTCCGACTCTTAGCTCTTCCCCTTCTTTCTACAATCACAGCTTCAGAATACGAAGAATCTGTAGATTTTCTTCTCACCTCTTCATTCAGCAAATTACTGGTCACTTGACTTAATGAAACAACACC
Source organism: Argentina anserina (assembly GCF_933775445.1). Lineage (NCBI taxonomy): Eukaryota > Viridiplantae > Streptophyta > Magnoliopsida > Rosales > Rosaceae > Argentina > Argentina anserina. Next base: position 1,345,975 of record NC_065876.1, read on the forward strand.
TTCAGGAGCAGAGTTGCTAACTGAAACCACCAGTGTTTCCCAACTTTCTGGGAGTGAACTGAGAAGAAGAAGTGCCTGCAATTCATCATCAAGAACCATATTCATTGAGGATAGCTGATTGACAATGCTCTGCATCTCATTCAAGTGCTCATTGATTGAGGTGTCTTCCTTGAATTTCAGATTCACAAGTTTTCTGATCAGGAATGCTTTATTGGCTGCAGTCTTTCTTTCATATAAGCTTTCAAGCTTCCTCCACAATGCAAGTGCTGTAGTCTCCTTCGAAACATGGTGAAAAACATTGTCATCGAGCCATTGCCGAATGACTCCGATGGTTTTCCTGTTTAGTTTTTTCCAATCCTCTTCATTCATAGTCTCTGGCCTATCACCTTCAATTGGAGAAAACAGATCCTTGCAATAGAGTATGTCCTCCATCTTTGCTTTCCAAATCATATAATTTCTGCCATTCAAGCTTACCATCCTGCTTGTATTAACATCCATGATTGCCCGCCACCTAGTGGCTCTGATACCACTTTGTTGGGATATATCAGAGATTGTGCAACAAGATTAAAACAACAAAATCTGGAAATCAAATACAGTTGAACACAGCAGAAATATAAAGGCAATAGACACACCAAATTTAACGTGGAAACCCTCCAATGTGAAGGGAAAAACCACGGGCCAAACTCCGAATAACTTCCACTATGAAAAATGGGATTACAGCCACCAATCTCTCTCTAGAACACTAGAGGATAAACTCTCAAGAGAAACACTCTTGGATGCACACTCACCAGAAGAAAGGATTTTGGTCTCTCTCTTTTTCAATGATAATACTCACCTCTCTCTACAGCCAAGCATCTGATAAATAGATACAAAGATCTCTCAGACCCTTCTAGTCTTCTTGGGAAGATTACAGATACTCCAACACCGATTAATTGCAGCTGCACTCCTTTTCTCTAGAAAAACTGAAACGTCCTTTTTCTTTTTCTTTTCTCCAAGGCAGAGACCATCTTGGGGTGTAACTCTCATTTAATTAAATGTCTAACATGAGGAGGGAATTAATTCCAACAATAACAACTCCTCACATGAATACTCTGGTTACAAAACCAAAAAGTGTGTTTAGCTTGATACCAATTTGTAAGTTTCATTTGTCATTTTACTGAGACCAATCTGACACCCGTAGAAGCTCAATACTTTACATAAAGACAAAAACTTTCAATTTCACATCATTCAGCTAACAAAAAAGAACTCCATATGAACAATCAATCAGAGAGATTTAAAAAAAGAAGATCAAATCTTTGAAACATGTAACAGCTCATAAACTCAATCACCACAATACAAAACAAAAACCACTTCCAAGTCCCACAAAAAGAAACCAAGCAATCATCACAAAGCTCAAAACTTTACACAACCCAGTAAACAAAATGGCTCAGACAGAGAAAGAGGGTTTACCAAAATGGCCTTCCGGGCCCGTTTATAAATATGAGCAGAGTAGAGAGAACGGCGGGGTCGGCGGCGGCGCTGCTCTCTCTGCCGTGAAAGAGAGGAGCTTGATGTGGTCTCCAAGCAAGTAGGGAGAAGGAGAGAGAGAAGCGAGGCTGCTGACCTTGGAAATCAGCTGTTTTTGTTGTTTCGCCCTACTTTACAAAACTTCATACGTGCAGCGCCAGATGTGGTGACACGTGTCGGGAGATTCGCGGTTCACACGTGACGGCTGAGTTGAACTAAAAGCCCTGTCCTCAGTGTTCCCGACTTCCCGGTGTGTTGAGGATCACAAGAACGATCCGCTGCGGCTCCGGGATCATATATCACCCTTCAAAATATCTGCTCTCTATACTTCAATGAAGTCTTGATTTTTAGGGAAAGAAAATAAACTAAAATATTAAGTTATCGATATTTTTTCTTATACCTATTGAGAAATCACATATAATCTTACGGCTTGCTATTGGATATGACATACTCTGCTGCAATTAGGTTTTTGATTTTTTTGTTATGAGTTATGATGCACATATTGGATGTGGATTACGACTTTATGTGTGTATTTTTGTTCTCTCAACCGTGAAGGGGTAACGTCATAGAAACGATAATTTTGAATCAAATATTGAACGGATAAGTTGTAATGATCAAATGGTCGAATGATTATTGCTCGAATTTGATCACTAACGAGTTAGTCAATAAAAAAGGTAACTAGAATTAAAGTCTTTGAATAACTTAGATGCACAATAACCAATTTATATGATCAATCCCTCTTTTTTTGTGAACTAGTTTTCTTATTCTTCTGCTTAGTTTTGATCGGTTCCTAGCACCAGAGCAAGTCGCCTGGTCTAACGGTTGTGATGGTGCAAGTCTCAGACTTTGAGCTTGAGCAGATGGAGCAGCTGCAGTGTATGATTACACCTGGGAGCTGCCTACGTGGACGGAGACAGACCCCTCAGGACGACACCGATTGTCAATATATGGTTTCTTGAGAATAATCAAACATACCTTGTTGCCCAAGCCAGTATCGTCGTCGATAAAAAAAAATCAACCTCTTCCCCAAGTTTTCATTAGAAAATGAAAAGGTGGATAATATTGAAATTTCAATTCTCCTCTTTGTTTCGGCTTAAAAGTCTGAAACCTTGGTTGGGAATCTATGGGGCGAATGAAACCCTAGCTGGAATGAGACTGTATAAAAAGGGCCTGCTTTCTTGGGCTATAAATGGACCATGGCTTCATATTGCAAAAATTGCGGACTCGTAACCGGTAACCCTACTCCTTCATCTTCTTATTTGTATCAGAAATGAGAAATTAATAATTTGGCAGTAGGATTTTATCTATATATTTATACATTTGCAATTTGCAAAACTTAGAATTTTTCTTCTGAGCCAATTTAAACCATTTGGGGTAGCTGAAAGTTAGAACTGATCAGTGGCCATGGCTAGGTGGAATGTTCAGTTGTTCCTTATTAGGACATTCATATATGAAACAACATGTAACACTAAATATTGCCGCAGTAAGTACGTAAATTTCACATGAAAAAGATATATTTTAGCCATCTAGGTGGTACTGATCATCGATCAAGTAGCACTTCTCTCTAGTCTATTGATGTTGTTTAACATTCTCTTGTAGGAACAACGTTGATTGTTGAATTAGGGTTAATTTGTGTACTGAACAAGATAAGAAAATGGAGATGAGGATGAGAAATGTCGTGAAACAAGCAAATTATATATATAGTTTTATAATGTGATCAATTTATGCCTTCTCCTTCACATTCCAAAAACGAAAACGAGAAGATAGAACTTTATAGACTGGCATGCATGAATAGTAAACGCACAGTAGATGCAGTAGGGCAGTTCTTTATCCAAAAGTGTAAAGAAAAGGCAGAAAGACCAGGCCATGCCACTACAAGAAATAAGGTAATAAGCGACGAAATTATTTGCGATGATTGATGATTCCTCACAAAAAATTAGAATTTGCGAGGAATAAATAGTCGTCGCTTATTTATAAAAATGCGAGGAAATAGTCCTCCCAAATTCTCATATTGAGTGAGGAATTATAGATTTCCTCGCTTATGATTTGGCGGGAATTGAGAACAGAATTTTAGTCAAAAATTTCTCAAAATTTGTGTTTGAATGCAGCTCAAATTTGTTGGCGGGTGTATATGGCGCCAGATTGTAAACTTTCTGTAAGGAAGTCTAGCCAATCCTCACCTAAAAAACACTCAGATATATATTAAAAAGTCAAATTATAATTAATGGCCACAAATCTCAAGTGAACTCTAAACCCTTTCTATCGACTGCTATCGCAAAAAAAACCCTTTCTATCGCCACAGCCAAACCTTACTCCCGAAAATCTTCCAGATTGCCGGCGAGCGAATCGAGTACGTGCCTCTCATCTTTGCAAGTTGGGTAAGGATTTCTTCTTGATTTTAAATCCTTCGTCGTTTGATTTGGTACAACACAATCTGAAATCTTCTTTGCTTTTTTGTTTGCTTTTCTTGAAACTCGACCGGGCTTGGATTAGTCAGCGAGCATTGCAAAAGCATATTGAGGGTAAGCCTTTTAATCTTCTTCTTGTAGTCCAGATTAGAAGATGGAGCTCCTTTGGTTGGATTCACGTTTTAGTAATTCAATTTCTATTTCTACCCACATATGCTTGTTCATAATTTCATGTTCTTAGATTGATCTTCTGTTCACATTAAATTTTGGGCATTTTGTTCTTGTACTTTCATGTACTTTGACTACTACTCTTCTGGGTGTTAAAACAACTGAAATTCTTGGGAAATAGAAGACTGTGTTTATTGTGCCTAAGGTGTTTGTTGAAATGCCCAGCTGAGTTTGGGATTGAATTTAGTTTTTCTCGTGTAGGTTGATCAAGTTCCTTGATTAGGAAAAGTTCTGTTTATTGATTAACTTCACAGACCTGTTTAGATATGAGAACTAGTTCGAATTTCATTGTGTTTTGGTTAAAAATCTTAGTGGTTGCAGCTCTAGAATGGTGTTCTTGAGTTTGGGTGTCCAAATCAAATTTTGGATCTTTTTGATTCATTGTTTGTTGTGTTTGAAATCATTCTAGTGTTCTAGAATTGTTCTCATACTGTTTTGAAGCTTGAAAATCTCATTTACTACTCCAGAAATTGAATCTAAGTCTTCAAATTCGAGTTTCTATGTTGCTGGAAATTTTCCAGAAAAGTGCAGAAAACCTTGATTTTGGACCAACTTTGCAACATCATAACTTTTAGCTCAGTTCTTTGTTTTAGATTCCGAAAGTAGCATTGTAAACTTCATATATCCCTCTATGTGCATACCAAATTTCGTTGGTTTTGGTTTACTTTTGGTATGTGAAAATCCTTACCAAAATCTATCACTTACACAGCCATATCTGTTTTTACTGATGCATATCAGTAGTCTTTCAAAATTCATAACTATTTCCAGAAAAATCATTTTATGGTGATTCAACTTCTGAGATGTTCTTTATGATGTCTAGTTTATTTCTTTAGAAGACCACGAAGTTAAATTCTTTACAGATTTATCCAGATTTCAGTGTGAAGGTACTGGTCAGAAAACTGGTTTAGTTTTGGTTGTGTTAAGTTAGCCTGCTTGTGGTTTATTTCAATTCTTTTGTTTGTTAAAGTGTCCAATTAGTAAATTGGTTAAATTTGTGGCATGTCTACTTATGCACTCTTGCAATTGAAAGTTTCTTGTATTGATTTACTTGTAAGGTAGTTTACTAACTTATGCACTCTTGCAATTGAAAGTTTCTTGTATTGATCTACTTATGCAATTGACATTCCCATTATTCACTTAACGGAACATATACAATTCATCTTGATTGGTAGAGTCGAATCATATATGAGCAAACTCTCAGGCCACATAACTCATTTATATGTAGAATTGAACAAGTTTTAGGGTTTTTTTTGTCTGTTAGTGTCATTTGTATGGCTACTTTAATTGTGGTATGTGTATCTGACAATTTTCCATTGTTCTTATTTGTAGGACATTGTTGCCATACAACAGTTTCAGTCCAAACAACTTGTTGTCTTTGCTTGCTTCTTTAAGGTTAGTAATCGGATACATATAAACTGCACTGATACTACACACACTTTGTGTCTTCTACATCTCCATTATGAGAACTTTTGTCTCCATGATTTGTATCTTAGTACTTTTTTTTTGTTATTTTTACATTCTGTGGTAATGAAAACAAATCATGTTTTGTTTTGCTTGTAACATGAATACAAAAATAGATAAGTAATGCACACCTTTAATATGTCTGGAAACTTAGATAATTACTTTCCTTTTAAATAAATTTTAAAACTTATTTGATAGGTGGAATATATCCTTTAAGATGCCTATACATATAATATATTGATTCAGCATGCTTATATCAGTTTCTGGTCTTGTGTATGTTCTTAATGCTAATTGATTGTAAGTTGGCTGATATATACGTATGGGTCCTTTCAGCCCTGTTTATATTGGAATTAAGTCAAAATGAATAGGGAATGGATACTTAAGCAGGACAAATTTAGTACTGGGTATAAAGAAGGGGTCAGATCATTTATGGAGGTTGCTAAACACCATGTGAATGAGAGGAATGAGACAATATGTCCGTGCAAGGACTGTCTGAATAAACGTTGGCAGCCTCTTCATGTTACTCGTGTCCATTTGTTGCATCGTGGAATGTCAATTGCATATCTGAAATGGACAGATCATGGGGAACAAGGAGATACAGTGACCAGTGAGGTTGATGAGCAAGTTGATGAACCAACTGGTGACTTATTTGGTATGATTCGTGATCTATTCCCTTCAATGGAGATTGCATGATCACTATAAGAAGTGTGGAACATATGAACAAGCACGAGTCAGGTTGCCTCACCCAGACCTTTGGAATAGTAGACCTCTACATCATTGGCATTGGTTATGCGATAATGTTTATCGCAATGAAGACTATATGGTATGTATTTGTGCTTCATCATATAATCATGAATTATACATACTGTTTGTTTGAAAGAGTAATTTCATATGATAAAGCTGGTGATGCTTATAGTGTTCATAACTTTATTTCATTGATAAAGGAGATCTGTGCTACTAATGCTCAAAACCGGGATAAGCAAGAAAGTACTCATAGGGGCGGTGCAATGCCATTTATTCAGCATGCTTTGCAAGCAGCAAAGGTAATTAATTAAATACTAGTCACCCATGAGGTATTCTATCATTTCAAACTTGTATTTAACTGTATGATTTTTCAAGTGCAGGAAAGTGGTAAGCCTGTATCATTAATAGACAACTATGAAAATATGTATCAGGATGCAGAGCATACCTGGGTGAGTGAGGCTAAACGAGCGAGACATGTAAGTTATTGAGTTGTACTGGATTATCAAGGTTATATATAGTAGAAACTATTGAAGATCTAAAGTTCAAGTCTGCGATTTGTATCTTTATGTGTACATAGTTGTTATGGCCATGCAGATTAGATTTTAGGTACAATGTCTTATATATGTCTTTGTGCATGTTAGGTACACTGCATTATACCTAGCATCTTGTTTGTTGTTGTCAGTTAATATATATGTTGGTTATATATATACATAATGATCATTCTTTTTCTTATAGGAAAAAATGAAGCAGAAGAGAGAAGCTATCAAGGCAAAGCTCATAGAAGAGGCAGCAGAAGGTACTTCTATTGAATCAATAGAAGTGTCTTTGAATGAAGAGATTGCTATTATGGCCAAAGAGTGTGGGAGAAAAGGTGGAAAGGTTCATGGCGTAGGTGCTTTCCCTCGGTTGGATATCCCGTCTTCTTCCTCAACGCCAATCAATTCTGAGTGGAATGAGATGAAAGGTAACATACAAACTCTGTCGTCAACTGTAACTACATTGAAATCAGAGAATGCACAACTGAAATCCATGTTGCGAGCAATATTTACCAAATTGAGTGGGAGTAACAACATCAATGTTGATGCTGATACAATAGCAGCAGATGGTATTGAAGGTAGAGATGATTTCCCTGATGGCTTTGATGACTTTCCCATGAGACTCTAGTATGCCTTGGAGCTCAGTAGTATATTTGGAAAGTTTCTTTTTGAGATGAAGTTAAGGAACTGTCCTTAATATCTAGGAAGAATTACATCTCAGACATGTGGTTAAGGAACTATATATTTAGTCCTTGATGCCCTGTGTTCTATTTTGAATCCTTTTGGAATTGCAAACAGTTGTATATATATGTAAGCTTAACTCTAATATTAGTTGGCATGTTTAGTTACTCAATTTCTTGTTCTTTTATCTCAAATAACTTGTATGTTACCTTGAAGAAATGCATATGGGAAAGATGGGTAGCAAACACAGAAGCATATTACAGATTCCTTGCAATGTTTATTTTATGAGGAAAATGTATTCCTCACATTGGTTAATTTGTGAGGGATGTTATCCATTGCAATTGAAAATCGGTGAGGCATTGTTATTCCTCACATTTGTTAATTAGTAAGGAATCTTTGTTCCTCGCAATTATCAATATGTGAGGAATCTTAATTCCTCGCAATTAAGTGATTGCGAGGAATTAAGATTCCTTGCAATTACTTAATTGCGAGGAAACCAAAAATCCTCGCATATAGTAATCTGTGAGGGGGTTTAAGCGAGGAAAATTTGCGACGAACAAATTTCCTTGCTCATTAGTTTAAGCGAGGAATATAGACCTTTTGCGAGGAATTTCATTTGTCACATTTTACGTTTCTTGTTGTAGTGTGCATGTTGATCATCATCATGCTGTTTGGTCTCTCTGATCTATTATATATTTTAGGGCTTGAAGAAAAAGGTAGTGTATATGCGTACGTGATCGTCTTCTTCACAGCTCACCCCCCACGCCTACTGCACCACATTACACCATCAAACTTTTCCAGCTCCTTTGATCGAGTTTCATAAAAGCTCCCCAGCATCTATCTTTGATTCTATATATCTTTCTCTATAACAAGCAAATTAGATTATACGAGGCTCGACCCCAGTTATATATTGTTAACACCTCTCCCCCGACGGGACATTTTCCGGCGAAAATCTCATCTCATTCGGTCGCCGGACTGACAGAAAGGGACCCAACCCGGTCAGGTGCCAAGCCGGCATAACCTGCCATATAATTTCCGGCTCAGGCGCCATTTAAAGTATCTCGCCAGAACAGTAAATGTACAATGCTCATGTACGTTTTCCCACATCTGGAATATGAAGATTGCACTTCCTCTAATACGCCTATAAAATCCCGTCAGAAAATCTCCTAAAAATTGTAACGTATTCTTAAATCTTTAACTCTCGAACTTGAATTTCACTCCAGATACCAACTTAAGCTTCGGAGAGTCAAAGAACGGCGCACCGCTGACCCTTTGACTTTACATTTATTGTGTGTAAATCTCACTGAACTGACACATCGAAATACAGGCTACGAGGCGCAGGATCTCCCAGATTCAGCACCCGTAACATATATGTATTACTTAAGATCAAGGCTATCTCTTCACATGTACATTATGGTACGTTTAACACTTACAGTAAAGAGAGACTCTGTGACAGTTGCTTGTAGTCAAAGAAAAGTACCAAGATTTACAGGTTTTCAACAAATTTGGTACCCTATTAATATATTATCATGGTAAACCAAATTCCTGGGCGTCTCATAATTGACTCAGATATGCTTAATGTAATCAATCTCAATCGACGTATGTACTAATTAAGCATTATGATTTTCTGCGCGTACGTGAGAGTCGACATAGCACAGCTGATCGATAACGTTGAAACTCTATACTTGCATTAGATCAATTTGTTCGTCACTTTCATCAAGCCACATATATATTTGGACCACTGGTTATAGACCGAAGGAACTATAGTGATCGAGATCAAGGTGCGTTCAAAAATCAAAAATGTAAAAGCATAAGTCTATAGTTTTATAGACGGAAGGCTATGCTTAATTAATTGACTACAATAATGTGAAGCTGTGAAAGCAAGAGTCTATAAATTAAAACACAGACTACTGTCAGTTTGTTGCTTAAATAGTGATCATAGCGTGTGATCAACATCACAGGGAAAACGGGGACGAAAGCTAACCATGCAATCATGTACGTACGTATAATTCATGCCGACGAAACCAAGTTAACCAACTATCCCCTTCCCAACTAATTTTGAATTCAAGTCTAGATTAATACTGCAACTAAATTGAAATTCACCTTCGCTTTAAACTTTTGTTGTACCGATTGGCGATTGCTACGTACCCTTGTAGCCAGTAATTAAAATCACTAGTTTTTATGGTACGTGATCAAAATCACTCATGAAAAGATGATTAGAGCATCTGTCATCATAAGACAAAATTAGTAAGGTATAAGAGATATATGACTTATCACTTTGGCATATTCTTTAGTATCTTTTATACACTTGGTTTATGAGTTCCCACCATAAGGTATAAATGGTAAGGTATACATAGATTTTTGGGTTTGCAACGACTATTATTTATGTAAGAGGTGACGATGATTATCCAAAGTGTTGAATTCAGTGATTAGTGACTTCTCTTAATATTTATGCATTATTTGGTTATTTTACTTTTATGCATCAATGTGTATGGTACTTTTTATGAGTTTGGAGGTCATCTTCAAGATTTTAAACAAACCGTTAATTATCGTAATAAATAATAGTAATTATTATGCATTAAAATAATTTAGCCCTGATCATATTCAATATTAGACTCATATGAAATGGCTCATTGTGAGGTTCGTGATGGTATATTCGTTATTTGTAAAAAAAAACACGATGTTTATGAGAAAATTAAAATATAACTAAAACTAAAAGGGATATAATAAGAATATTAAAAATGTAAGGAGGATAGATTAGGAAGAAAATGACAAAATAATAAAACAAGAATCTCATTTAACTTACCTAATAGAATGCTATCTATTTAATGATCATACGGGAAAAAAAATTTCGGGAAGTGAAAGATGACTTATGGTGAGAGGTGATAATAAGAGAATTTTAACTTACGATCAGAGATGGTCTTACGGTTTGTGTTGTGATCTAATCAATCTGTTGAGGAGACAGGAGAAATAGTAAAGCACTGGTTTACTCGACAACCCTCGACTTTTTTCTGTTGATTTCATTTGAGGTTAAAGAGAAGGGTTTGTTTTAGGAAGGACAACTTCTATACACATCATACACAAACAGCAGATAAGCTTTTGAAAAGAAGATGTGAATTTCAATCATATTGTTGACTTTAATCATCGAATCTTAAATTTCCATTTTCGTCGGCTTTCAAAAGACTTATAAATATTGACCAAGTCACCCACCACCCAGTTCTCCCACTCACACTTCCTTTCTTACTATGTGCACCCATTCATCCTTCTCACTACTCGATCTATGTCTCCATTAACCAATCCATGCATATTTCTCTTTCTTAGCTATGTATGTTAATATGTTCTACGCAACTTCTTCTCAAAATTAAACTATCTTCTATTCAACTTAAAATATGTCAATTTCTTGTTTCAAGTGAGGTTTAAGAAAAGTCCATTGGGAAGAAATTGGATGGACATGTATATACTAGGTATTTTACATTCCAAATCATTTTGACCTAGTTTTCAAAATAGAAGGTTCGAAATACTCAATTCAGGAAACAAGTACAAATTACAAATTATATAAATAAATAAAAGAACCTTATATATATATTTATTATGAAACTGTCCTAATATATGTGACAAACTAATAATACACAACTAACTGAACCAAGTGATCGATAATTACCTTAATGAAAGAGTCTTGGTGACCAACTGACCCAGCATTATGATTTTTTACATATTATAGTCTATGGTAAGATACTTTTTTTTTAGAATATATATGGTAAGATACATAACTCACTTTAGATTACTTAAAATGAGTTTCTATTCATATCTCAAAAAACGGTATTTAGACCTCTATTTTACTTTTATAGATACCTAAAATATTATTTAGACTTCCAAAGTTTTCCTAAAATGTCTATTATCTAATTTAATATATCAAATCATACTAGTATATATTAATTTATTTCATACTCTATTTCAAAATCATTTATTATATACAACTGAAAAAATGCATAATAATCACACAAACTATATTCTCGAATTAATTCGATCACTATTCCGCTCGTTTTCTGAATTCATAATAAATTGGTAAACTCTATTTTTCATTCATTGATAATAACATCAACGTATATGAAATATTTTAACCTCTAATTAACGAGTTTTGTTCATCAATGTATATGAAATATTATATCCTCTAATGAACAAGTTTTATTTTTTGACTCAAATCGAAGTTTATGAGAAATTTTATATAGTTATATAATTTATATATTAAATCGTTCACATTCAATTTGATGTTTATCAACTACTTTAAATTCTTGACTAATGATGTTTATAAAAAAAATCAATTTGATATCCCATTTTGAATTATCTAGCAATAAATATAAATGATAATTATCTATATTTATATTTTATAATAAATAAGTAAAGAATTATTTATTTTTTATATTTTTATTGTTATATATTTTTTGATAATTTTATATACATTAACTAAGTTAAAACTATATTTAAAAAAATGGAGGTCGGAGTACTGAAAGGAGGTAAAATAAGGAACAATTGTGTTTGTGGGGTATTCAAACCTCAAAGTAGTTATATTTCGATAAGGCGTGTCAAGTTCCGGCGCGCCAAATGTAACAGAGCGAAATTAATTAATCCCAATCATTTGTGTTAGCGTAGGACAACACAGTCAAATACAAGGGGATGGCTGGTGACCGAGTCAAACCCTCGTGTGTCATGACTGTCATCAAACCCCCTCATCCACTCCCCTGAAATTTTCATCCCCTTTCATTTTCCAAACACGTCAACGGCTAATTTTCTTCCACGGTTGCTATCGTTAATCAGAAATATAATTTTGTGCTTAAGTACAATTTACATACATAATAATCCTATCAGAGGGTGAATCGTGGAAGTGGTGGCTAGGAAAACACCATCTGCAGTCGACCTCACAGAAACTGAAGTCATCATTTTCTCATACTTCTTGTTTAAGCTTGAAGGGTTAAGCTAATTCATCAAGCAACTACCAACGTTTACAAAAATAACCCTTTTCTTTTATTGTTGTCTTGAATTAATAACGTAGTCTCCGTTAAAAATGTAATCACATCAATCACGCGGAGAGGCTCTAGGATCCACGAGCTCAATAAGTGAATATATCAGTTGATTGTGCCTTATGAAATAATACATTCTATAATATAACGTGTACTTAAAATTAAATTATTTCTCGTAAATTGATTGTGACCCTAGGAGACTGTTTTTTGTATGAGCGAGCATGGTTAAAGCAATAAGATAGGTAATGCGGACTTGCGGAGTCATACTCGTGTTTAATAATTACACAAGCGTAGTGATTAGCAAATCAAAATAATGTATTACTGTTTGTAATTTGGCGGTAAGTACCGGAAGACGAGCAGTAAAAAAACCAAACGAACTAACTAACTACCCCATTTCTCCATGTTCCCTCCAACACCGGGTACTTACCTTGTCTCCTTTCACAATCATATGCTCTCATCAGCTCAACTGGACAAAATTCCAGGCGACTGAGTTCTCTGGAAAATTAACCCCTCCAATCCCAAACCATCCCTACAATTCAAAACCCAAAAGAATTATTTGCTTATTACTTTTGTTCTTTTCACAAAAGTCTCACTTTTTCAGTTGCTCTCTCTCTCTCTCTCCTCTCTCCTCCCTCCTCCGCCGCCCTAAACGGCCGCGTTTTTTGATGCAAACAAAGCCGGTGGAGCTTCGTCTTCGGCCTTCTTGCTCCGCTTCAGCTTTACTGCCCCTGCTTTGCTCAAGCTGAGCTGAAGGGTTAAGTTTACAGCTGTAAACACATGGGGAACTGCAACGTCTGCGTCAGAGCTGACGTCATCGAGAACCAGGAGACCTACCAAGCTAACAACAAGAAGAAGAAGACCGGGGGGGAGCGGCGGCCGAACCCGTACTCCGAGGATGCGATCCGGTCGCCGGCGCCGATCCAGGTGCTGAAAGACGTGATTCCGCTCGGTCACCGGACTCGGATCGGCGACAAGTACATACTGGGCCGGGAGCTGGGCCGCGGCGAGTTCGGCATCACCTATCTCTGCACGGACCGCGAGACTAAAGAAGCTCTGGCCTGCAAGTCCATCTCCAAGCGGAAGCTCAGAACCGCCGTAAGAAACCACCGCGAACGGCGTCGTTTTTCGGTGTTTGTGTAAAGCGTTTGGTTTTGAATTTTGTTTTTTGTGTTTGCAGGTTGATATAGAGGACGTGAGGCGCGAGGTGGCGATAATGTCGAATCTGCCGGAGCATCCCAACATAGTGAAGCTCAAGGCGACTTATGAGGACAACGAGAACGTCCATTTGGTGATGGAGCTCTGCGAGGGAGGCGAGCTTTTCGACAGGATTGTGGCCAGAGGGCACTACAGCGAGCGAGCCGCGGCGAATGTGGCCAGGACTGTGGCGGAGGTGGTGAGGATGTGCCATGCTAATGGAGTTATGCACAGGGATTTGAAGCCCGAGAACTTTTTGTTTTCCAACAAGAAAGAGCACTCGCCGCTTAAGGCTATTGATTTCGGGCTGTCTGTGTTTTTTAAGCCTGGTATGGTTGTGGAATTGTGTTGAATTTTGTGGTGGATTGATTGTGTTGTTTAGTGTTTGAGCTTGTGTTGATGGATTTCTTGTGTTTGGGTTGGGGGGGTTTTAGGGGAGAAGTTTACGGAGATTGTGGGGAGTCCGTACTACATGGCGCCGGAGGTTTTGAAGAGGAATTATGGACCGGAGGTTGATATATGGAGCGCCGGAGTCATTCTTTACATTTTGTTATGTGGGGTTCCTCCATTTTGGGCAGGTATTTTCGAGTTCTAGTTCCGTCCAGTTTGTGTTGAAAGATGGTTTGCTTTGCTACTGTAACTGATGGTTTTTGATATTTGTCTGGTTTGTGAGATTGTTTCTAATTTTCGATTTCTATGACAGAGAGTGAGCAGGGTGTGGCGCTTGCAATCTTGAGGGGGGTGATTGATTTCAAGAGGGAACCCTGGCCTCAGATTTCAGAGAGTGCTAAAAGCCTTGTAAGGCAGATGCTCAACCCGGATCCTAAAAAACGCTTGACTGCTCAACAGGTGCTTGGTAAGTCCTTCTTGTCACTGTGTCTTGACTTGTTGACAGTTGAGAGAGTTGCATAATTGATAAGTTATCTACACTATTCGTTCTTGTAATGAATTTGTACCATACTGAGATTTCATGATCTTGCAAGACATATAATGTATAAATCATATGTTATTAAACATTAAAAGCTGAAAGCTAACCCGAAAACAAAGTCCGAGACTCCGAGGAAGAGGAAACTACTAACTGGTTCAAACGGTGTAGTACCAATACTGTATATTTTAGCAATGGATGTAATTTCCAATTCATTATGTTGGTAAACCAAAGGATCAGCCTTTTCTGCGTAGAAAATATGTTTCCCGTGAAGATTGTGCTGGATAAGACAGAGGTTTATTTGATGTTGGAAACTTCTATCAGTATTTCACATGAGCTAGTATATAATTATCAAACGAGCACTAGAAAGTTGTGGAACGGAACCAAAGTAACACTTGAAAACAAGACCAAGTTATAGAAAAGCAATGATCTCACTTGATACTAGAAGTGCTAGTCGTTACAACTGTAACCAATATGTAGACACCTAGGTAGGCCTCTCCATTACATCTTAATCTAATAAGAAGAAATGGCAAGTTGGCGGATAAATGAAACTCATAACTTGCGTTTATTTTGCATATGGAATTACTGTGATACGAGGGTTCTGAAAGAATTAGTATGAATGTCATCTGTGTCATCTGCAGGTAGACAAATCATATGGACCATGAATGATAAGTTCTTATTTGAAATGGAAACTCAACTCTGTACATGTCGAGAAAGGAACCTAATCTAGGCCTGAGAATGGGTCAACTCAGCTACACCACTACTAGTACTACCTGAGATTGATAGAGGGCTAGGAAATCATATTTTGGGAACCTTAGTGTCGTATATTCTTCCTACTTACACACATATGAAGCTTCTGTTGTCAGTCTATTGAAGCTGCAGGAACCCATTAGTTTGTGGTAATTGTTGTAATATATAATTGTCTTAAAAAATAGTACTATGTATGTCTGCTGCTATGAGGTTAATTGTATCTGCAAGATGATTGCATTTCATGAAATATGTGACCTGAAGTTTTCCTTACCTTTTGTGACTACAGAACATCCATGGTTGCAGAATGCAAAAAAAGCTCCAAATGTTCCATTAGGAGATATTGTGAGGCCAAGGCTCAAGCAGTTCTCAGTGATGAATAGATTTAAAAAGAAGGCCTTACGGGTAAGCATCTGTAATCTCAGTAAAGTATTGACTACCCTTCATAGTAATATATATACACAAAATATGTAATTATGTGAATTTTTCTTTCTGTATCAATTCTTGCAGGTAATTGCAGAGCACTTATCAGTCAAAGAAGTAGAAGTTATCAGGGACATGTTCACATTGATGGACACTGATAAAGATGGCAGAGTAACTTATGAAGAATTGAAAACTGGTCTTCAAAAGGTTGGTTCACAGTTGGCTGAACCAGAGGTTAAGATGTTAATGGAAGTGGTAAGTTTTGTAAATTCATTTGAGAACTAAAATCACGATAACTTTTCTTCTACCAATTTTATCAATAAATAATGGCTTGTGTGTTTAAGATATACAATCCATTTAACAAACACTTTCTGTTCTTTTTTTTCATAGGCTGATGTTGATGGGAATGGATATCTGGATTATGGAGAGTTTGCAGCAGTTACAATTCACTTGCAAAAATTGGAGAATGATGAGCATCTCCGTCGAGCATTTATATTCTTTGACAAGGATGGAAGTGGGTATATTGAATTAGTTGAGCTCAGGCAAGCATTAACAGATGAATCAGGTGAAACGGATACTGATGTGCTGACTGATATCATGCGTGAGGTGGACACTGACAAGGTTTGGCCAAACTTATTCATATCAATGCTGAAAAAGCTCCTTAATTCCTGTATTTTCCAGTATTCCGGTAGAATTGTTCCATTTATATATGATTCTTATATTGCATGATATTATAGGATGGGCGTATCAGTTATGATGAGTTTGTTGCCATGATGAAAACGGGAACTGATTGGAGAAAGGCATCACGACAGTACTCTAGGGAGAGATTCAAGAGTTTGAGCCTCAATCTGATGAAAGATGGTTCATTGCAGCTTCATGATGGTTTAACGGGTCAAGCTATTGCCGTATAACTTGCTATTCTTGTTTAGTTTATCCATTGTGGGAATTCATTCTAGTTTACTCTTCAATACACCTGAAAGCAGGCTCATTTGGTTTCGCAAAACTAAGGACTTAATCGATCTGATTTAGTAGGCTTGTGGATTCATGAAGCTTTGCATTCCAAGGGCAGCGTGTTGGGTAACCGAGATGAGCAGCAGTTCGTTCGGGTGAGTCAAGGCCGTGTATACATAGTTTGTAGTTTTTCTGATCATCTGTGTCACATAATACTTGTATATTTGTGTTGTCATATCGATATCATTTTGTGTTTGTTGATTTGCTTACACCGAGTCGATCAGAAGCAGTTTGTGAACTCTGGGAGTTGTTCTCATTTTGTATTTTTCATCCATATTCAGATTTCATATAGCGATTTGTTCTCAAGGATGTTCTACTAATCTGTCCGAGTAGGAATGAGTTAAATAACACGGTGCTTGGGAGTGCTATTATAGTTTTCTCATTAGGGTACTTAATCCACTTCTAATCGTACTGACTACTGTATCACACAGATTTTGCTAACAAAGAGAAACTCAAAAAAGTATTGTGAGAATATCTAACTATTCTCAACCAAACCACCCAACCCGCCAGTTTGGTGCACGTTAAGTAAAAAATAGAATGTAACCAAAATTATCTATACGTGTACCATATCATTTGATTTAGAACCGTAATTCGCCTTAGAGTATCTCTAATAGATTATGTATTTTAGAAAAAAATGAAGATTTGGAGAAAAAATATCTTTTTTTCACTCCAACAGCTTCTTTATAACATTATCTAAAATAGATAAATTTATGAAAGAGAATAATTGATTCTCTAAATTTACTGCATTTGGTAAAAATTTGCATAACCAAATATTAAATAGTTACACATTCTTTAATAACTCAAATTTAGATTACAACCAATAAAAAATCTGTAATAAATATTCTAAGTCAACAATATGAAATTATGAAATATTTTATGATTATGATGAATACGAAAATATAATATTTAATTGATGTAATAAATGTAAAAATCTACAAAATAAAAAAAATTAGTGGAGTTTGAGCATAAAAGTTTTAGAGATTTTAAAGTTTGTTTCTCTATTTTGAAAAAAATATAGAAAAACTGTTAGAAATGTTATAAGTAGGAGGTATAGAGAGTCCGAGTTACGAATTGTAATATAATATTTAAATTGTTTATGTTATGTTTAAATTTGCATAGAAAATTTCATCTTTGATATGGCAAAATCCAAGAAAATAAACTTAAATTACGTAAAGATATAAATACTGATGGTCCATGATTAGCATTAACCTGGGGCGGGCCCCACGCGATTAACGATGACGCAACCTCCCTCATATCACAACCGCGCACCAGAATCAGTGCTAACCAAAAAACGAACAAGAAGAAGAAGGAAGAAGGAAGAAGAAGAAGCGATGGGCGTGGATTACTACAACATACTGAAAGTGAATCGTAACGCCAGCGAGGACGACCTGAAGAAAGCCTACAAGCGCCTCGCCATGATTTGGCACCCCGACAAAAACCCCGCCGGTAAACGCCCCGAGGCCGAGTCCAAGTTCAAGCAAATCTCCGAGGCCTACGACGTCCTCTCCGACCCCACCAAGCGCCAGATCTACGATCTCTACGGCGAGGAGGCTTTGAAATCCGGCCAGTTCCCCCCTCCCTCCACCTCCCACTACTACCACCACCGCACCAACAACAACACGACGTCGTTCCAGTTCAATCCGCGCGACGCCGACGATATCTACGCCGAGATTTTCGGATCCGAGAGCGGCGCGGGAGGTGGAGGCGGGAGGGGGTATAGGGATGGATTCTTTAGGACGTCGAATGGGGCCGGTGGGCCGGAGTTTGCGGGGACGAGTAGTGGGCCTGGGCCGGGCCTGAGGAAGGCCCATGCGGTGGAGAACACTCTGGCGTGTAGCTTGGAGGAGCTCTACAAGGGATTCAAGAAGAAGATGAAGATTTCTAGAACCGTTACTGATTCCGCTGGGTATATACTTCTTCTTTACTTGTCTTTTACTTTCATTTCTATAATCAAAGTCGTAATGTTTGAATTCGAAATGCTGCTCCTTTACTCGTAAGATTAGAAATGTTAGTATTGGCTGTTGAACTCCTTATAATGCCGATGTTTGGAGCTGGATTTGATGTCGTAGAGCTGGTGTCGCCAGTCAAGGACTCGAGTTTTTAATCAAACTGCACTTTATATAATCAAAGTCGTAATCTTTGGATTTGAAATGCTGCTTCTTTACTACCACTTTATAAGATTAGAATGTTAGCTTTAGAAGAACTTATAATGCCAGTTTCTGTTGAGCTAGAGTTCTATGGTTGGCATTGTTAGTATTAAGCTATACTTGACCAAATGAAATGTAGACCCTTTAGTGAAGAGTGTATATTAGATGCTAAGGACACGGTTGGTTTGATGGGAGTGATGTCAGACATGTCTAGACTTCCTGTCATTTCTGCATTTGTTTGTGATTGAGTTGAACCTAAGAATGCCCTAAATGAGAAGTATAATTTACCAAGGCTAACGTAGTTGCTATTCTCTGTTTGCTTGTGTGTGTCTGCTATGCTTGAATGGAGCTTCTGTTTTTTTTTTTTTTTTGAATGCTGACTAGGTTGTTGATTAGGTTTGTTTTCTCTGATTTTTTTCATTGTTTTGTTACCTGCTAAGTTAGTTTTGCTTGCAAACTTAGGAGCGCTAGATGTTTGTAGTACCTTTTAGTCTTTCATCTCTATGTACATATATTAGTGGTATATCTTATGACTACAGTCACCTAGATGACTCTGGATCCTGTGGTCTCGGGCCACAAACTAATAAACACACAGATCAGCCTGAATGTAGTATGGTTGGATTTTCCTGAGGCCTTTAATGTGATGATAGAAGTACATATTGTAATTTAGAACCTTTTAATTTCGTAGGTGGTTGCGTTTTTGGCAAGATGTGTTTGTGGTAGTGATAAGCACGTATGCCTGTTGTTGCTTTGTATCACATTTTTTACAATCAAAGGAAGAGCCATAACATCTCATACACATTAAAGTCGGTAATTTATAATATGAAGCGGATAAATCTAGTGAAGGGTGTTTTTTTTTTATCATTGTCCATTTAAGAAATAAAGGTTTGAAAGATTCTTTTGCACATTTTTAACATCTGGCTTTTCTTTGAACATTTATTGATCTCAGTAATCCTCTTGCAGTAAGGTTCGGATTTTGGAAGAGATATTAACTATTGAGATCAAACCTGGTTGGAAAAAAGGCACCAAGATAACCTTTCCGGAGAAGGGTAACCAAGAGCCTGGTTTTATTCCAGCAGATCTGGTTTTTGTGGTTGATGAAAAACCTCATGCACTTTATAAGAGGGACGGCAATGATCTGGTGGTGAACCAGGAGATCACACTGCTGGAGGCACTGACTGGCAAGACTCTTGACCTAACCACCCTAGATGGAAGGAATCTCGTGATCCCATTGACGGATATTATCAAACCTGGAGCTGAAATGGTTGCACAAAATGAAGGAATGCCTATCTCAAAAGAACCGGGAAGAAAAGGAAATTTGAGAATCAAATTTGACGTCAAGTATCCTTCAAGACTTACCACAGAACAGAAATCAGATTTGAAAAGAGTTTTGGGAGGAGTTTCACTATGACCGGCTAACTAGGTTAACCATAATGTAAATATGATGTGTTTGGTATTTGAAGGATGTGAATACTAGAAGCGTCCTGGGCTTGAAAGGAAGAGGTGGCCTGTTTATTAACACTACCTGAGCCATGCCAGTTTTGAATTGGCACATTTTTTTTCCCATGCTTTTCATTCGCATGCTATACCCTAGAGTTTGTCTTCGGGTTGTGAATAGATAGAAAGTGAGTTTGTCACTACTAGAAATTTACATTTTTTGTGTATCAGGTAATTGGGGTTTTTTTGCGGATTTCTTTTTTTTTCTTTCTTTTTCCTTAACCTTTTTAGGCCATTAGTTTCATATTTATTTTTATTGGTTGAATAGCTCTTGCTCAAAAGAAACTGCTGTTTTCTTCAATTCCTATTTCCTAACTCTCTCAGAAGTGTGGTTTTTCACCCTGAAAAGGCGCGAAGGGCCGAAGAGATTACTACTAAGCATTTCAAGCCCATCGGGAGAACTCTGTTTGATTTGGTACCCAGTCCATTTCCATACAAATGGCAACTTTGATCGAGTACGAAGGGTACAATTAGTCGCTCATGTAGTAATTTGTTTACATATAGAATGGAATTTATTTGTTCTGCGGAAGGAGCAATCACAATATAATCTTTAAATCATCGACATTAGTCTTTTACAATATAATGGATCCATATATTTTATGTCAATTCTTAGTTCATAGTCTTTTAAAACATGATTGATGTATTTAAACTTCTATAAATTAATACGTTTGGGACTGAATAAATTTATTATTTTAGCGATATATTAATATATCGATAAGTTTATAATTTATCAATTTATCAAGGTATACAATATATTACATATTTTCTCACTTTTTCAAAAAAAAAAAGTTTTACTTTTTGTTCATGCACAACATTATTGAATTTATCATAGATATCATTGTTCAAAAATATTATGTTATCCGATGTATTATATTATTTTATTTGATAATAATTAAATCAACAAAAAAATTCAATGAAATCCTCATAAATGTAAAATTTATTATATAAGTTATGTCATTATTAATTTATATATTCGATGGGGTTTATATGAATTCTCAATTTTCTATTATCTTACAAATGTAGTAAAATATTAATTTAACAAGTTAGCCCCGAATCGGGACTGACAAAAATATTATTTTAGCAAGATTATTAATTAATCGGATATTAATTTAACGAGGTTTTACTATATGTTAGCTAGACATTTTCACAAGAGGAATAACTGACATACTTTCAAAATCTAGTGCTAAACATGGTTTCTGATTTGAGTGAATAAGAATGTGAGAGAGAACACTGAGCTAGCTCTGATATGTTGATCTATAGAATTTGTTATAAAGAAAATTAGGAGGAATAGAAACAGCAATAAATACATGACCTCCTAACTAACACGACAATTGTATGCAACTCATTAGGATAGCCTAATTAACTATTACAAAGATATTAGCAATAACAGAGATAGTTGTCATTCACACCCTCAAGCTCAGCTAGGGTCACTAGCCTAAGATTGGTACAGTGAATTGTAGCAAGGACATCTTGATGTTGTTGGTCATTACGTTGCTCGTTCTCGTACAATTTGGAAGTCATTGTTTAATTGCATCTAGTGCTGAATATAAGATTCACTACAACTCTACAAGTATTAACCATCACATTTCAGATGATTCACATCTGTTAGTCTCTTTACCTATTAGTTTCTTCTAATATCCCAATTTTTAAAGTGAAATAAGCTATTAGCAATATTAAGAAGTAAACAATATAGAGGCGGTAGGGCTTCGAAGCCTATACGTACCCTCAAATGCCTCAGTCACGAAAGAAGAACGGTCAACTGCACCTTTTAATTATGTGTGGCCAATAAAATCATTCTGCTGTAACAATCTCTCAGTAGTTGGAATGCTGGGATATTTATACTCTAATTATGTGCTAACTATAGTCATACCATTATTGCAACTATTCCATGTGCATGACCATAGCATCAAAAGCATATGTACCATGGATCATATTTGTGTGCATAGTATATATTCTTTTTATGATTATCTCAGACGACAGAAAGGAACCAGTCAATCAAATTAGTACTAGAGTGTAATAGTACTAAATACACATATTGGCATAGTCGTCCTTAGTATAAACAGAGAAGTAACAATCTAGTCCTCCCACACTTATCCGCTTGTTAGTTTCTGTGCATGTATCGGCTTCGATTCTCTTGGAATCAGATTATTCTTCTTAACCCATTTGATTAAGTTAAACACACACACAGAAGAATCAGTTTGGTTTTCTGGGATCGATTAGTTTTATTAGGCATGCATGTACGTTTAGCCTAAGTTAATTAAATTGAAAGAGACATCATCGTGTGCCCTAGGGCATTCGTATCAGTATTCTTAATTTTAATAGTCCATGCCCTAGAATATAGAATACATATACAGATGGTGCCATATATACACTCCTGTAGTCAGTGTAGTGTAGTTGATGAACTGCGCATGCTGGGTAATAGAAATCGTTGACCTAATCTGGCTAGTTTGCTCGTGCACTATTCACATATTATTATTCGACGAAAATGAATGAATGAAGAAGAAGAAGAAGAAGAAGAAGCAGCTTTTGGTTGTCTTTGAGAGAAGTCAGAAAGTGGAATATAATTACCCCTCTACTCTCTCTTTAAAAAGTTACTGGTTTTTTTTTCTTTTCATCTCATTTCAAGAAAACGTTCATGGAATATATTAAATTTAGTCAAAATCAATATTAACTCAAATATGTGGCTATCATAATGTCACGTCACCCAAATAAAGATTCACAGGGTAGGTGGAAGAATAATATTACTCAACAAGTGCATAGTACCAAAACAAAAATAACAAAAACAAAACCACGTCCACAAAGTACCCTAATAAAATAGACTGATCGAATAGTTTATTATACCAAATCTCTTGTCTTAACTCTAGCAAAATCACATTGTTCTTATTAGGGTTTGATCGAGTTGTTGTCGATCAGTTGGTACGTTTGTTCTTCATCGTTTATTGGTTACTGAAGAAATAATGGTTTTTAGACAAGAAAACGACTTAAGTTTCAATATCGATCAACATACCTTTCTCAAAATATCGATCAACAAACCAAGCATAACTCTTGGGTTCGAAATCTCTAATCATACTTCGCGAGTACAATTATTCTTATCTACTATATGTAAAGGAATAGTAATTGATTCTTGTAGAACAAATCAGTGGCCATAAACATGAGAAATGAAACAAATCGTTTTATAAATTCACGAACGTACTCAAAGTGAAATGGGAAGCACGTACGTACAGGATGAACAGCTCTTGGTGCCTGCAAGAACTAACGTTAATTAGTAGTTGAAAGAGTTCTTATTACGGGACCATTAATCGTATATAAGTATATATGTCTTTCTCATTTCAATTGCGTATTCATATTTGGTGGCTGCTGGGATGAAAAGGCAATTGCAAGGAAACAAACGTCAACAACATAACGTTAACTCCTTGTCCGACGTACACTTGCAACTTGATCTGATCAATCATTATACAAGTTATGCAATATTTCACAAAATTTATCACATACGTACATTGTTCGGTATATAAATAAACAAGCAAACTTGATATGGTTTCTTAGTCCAGCTACAATCGAGCCAATTCCTTTTCTTAATTATAAGGTAGAAAGAAA
This sequence comes from Argentina anserina, assembly GCF_933775445.1. Taxonomy (NCBI): domain Eukaryota; kingdom Viridiplantae; phylum Streptophyta; class Magnoliopsida; order Rosales; family Rosaceae; genus Argentina; species Argentina anserina. The sequence goes on from NC_065876.1 coordinate 1,370,095, forward strand.
CATGCATCCAGGTTCATGTTGCTAATTGAATTACGCAACACACTAAAGAGCAGGGGCATATATATGTTGGGGGCTCTATGGGCTGCAGTCCATACAAGATTATGGATATATAAAAATCAGTTACGTATTTTTATGAGACATACCATTAAATAAGTTGGCAAACTGCTTATTTCATTTCTATTTACCTACGGTTAGAGGTTCGAATGGTGTCAAATCATTATTTTGGGGTTTTCTTCATTTTATTCTTTCTTCATTCAATCATTATTTCCTATTTTCTTTGACTAAATTTAAATATAATTTTCTTTTCATTTCCATTTTTTTCTAACTTTCTTTTATTACCTTTATTTTTCCCTAAACAATGAATTTTTCACTTTTTATTACAACTATAGCATAGCATGCGCACAAAAACCTTAAACATATTTACTCATATTTCTACATTTTTATTCGTCTCTTTAGAAAAACATTCATTTAATGAGATTGAGCTTTGGTTCCACATCTTTACCAAAAAAAAAACCTTCCAATTAGCCTAGATGGAAATCTAATCCTAGATCCGCCACTACTAAAGAGGTATATATAAAACTTGCGTATACACGATACAAATCTCTATCGATCACACACACATATAGATTTCAGAATATCATTCTATAAATATACAAGTAACTACGTATTTTATATACCTACGTCAGGTTTTCATCTCTGTTAAGTTTGGAGGTTTGAATCAATTGAATGGCAGGTGCATGCCTTACCTTTCAATCTGGATTAAGCAATAAATACTCTCATCCACAATTCCATACGTATGAGATATCTAGATCGATTGTCTGCAAATTCCATGGACTTCGCTGGCTGTCGCTGGACAACACAATTATTGCAGTATCATATATATGACAAAGAGGCAATTCCCTATAGTTAATCAGTTCAGTTTTTGTTTATCTTCCCCTTTTTTTTTCTTTTTTTCTGTTTTCTGGTTCCAATTTTCTTTTGCCTTTGACAGTTCAGTATCAGATTTCATATCAAGCACTAGGCCAAAGATGATTTCCAGATTTCAAGCATCTGTATATATATATTGAAAAAACTGAATATATGACACCTGGTCTCTCGTTACCACATAAACTCTGAGATTATTTTATCCTCGAAATCTTTTGAGTCCTTGGATGATACCAAGAGGGCTTAGTTTTTTATTTAGAGCAAAACATGTACCCTTTCCAAGCTGCTTGATTAGATTAACAAGTATAGTGGCTTAGTCAACATTCATAGTGATAGAAGAAAAGAAATTTGATTTATAAATCTTTAATTTACAAGATCGAAAAGCATGAGTAGCTATTGGATTATGACTCGGTCATCACTTAACTTCTCTTTCTAGTTATGTATCGTTGGCGTGTGAAGCTTTTAAAGCTATACTTCGTGCAAGTACATGTTTTAGGGCAAGCACTTAGCCATCGGACCTTTTCTCTTCGAGAAATGATATGTCTACTACCATAGCCACTCACGAGATTTTAATCAAATGTATAACTATCATCTACAATTCTACATCACGCACTAGTTATCAAAACTAAGAATCTCGTGACCAATAACAATATAGAAAGAGTATTCACAAGTATAGGGTATAAGCACTTGATTTGTTTCCTCCTAGCTGTTAGTTGCAAAGAGCTATCACCGATTCTATGCATAGAGAGACATAGACCCAACCAATTTACTGTGTAGTCAACTTCAAAAATAAATTGAAATGTCTTTTTTTTTCTCTTCAATATGTCCGAAGCTCAAAAATTAGCAAAATCTTTTACACGTTGAGGGTTTAGATACTCAAATTATCAGTCACATAAACCAGTTATTACATTAACGACACAATCGCACTAGTACTTTGAGCATGTAACTTTTTTTTTTACGATAAATCATAGGTTTTTATAAGTTGTTGTGACATGAATAGCCATTACATACCTTAGGCTTTTTTGACTAAGGATATCTTTATTTATTCAAATGGTGCAGATTTTTTATTTTAGCTAAGTTTCCGATCATACTTTTGCATCTTAATTGTTCAAACCTTAGCTCCTAATGTATAAATTATCTCTACAAAATTTTCAGCCGATTCAGTTATTGTTATGACATTTAAAATTGCGATTTAGTATTAAAAATACGAATGGTTCAAGTTTTGCAGTTTTTCGCTCGTTCATAGTTCTAATTTTTTTAAATATTTTAACGATCACCAAATTAACTGAAATTTTTCATACATGATCTATACATTAGGACCTAAGATATGAACGGTTAAGATGCAAAAATATGATGAAAAAGTTGGGCAAAATAAGAAATATGCACCATTTGAATAAATATGAAGATATTTTTATCCAATAAAATTTATTACATAATTATCCGCTATAACATCCCACCGAACAAGTTATGAGCATTAGATTAGCAGCTAAGGTAGAAAAGGCCCAAGTCCTCAAATGCTGTGCGTCGCACCATATCAGAACTCCTTAGGGCCAATAATTGGGCATTAAGGCAAGACGTGGTACGATTGGGGTACGGATCGTACACAAAAGTCCGTGGGAGACAAACCTCATGTGGGGCGGTGTGTTGCCAAACTGTCACGCGCCACGTATACTGTGCCCACACTTGTCAGTTGTCACCTACCCCCATTTCTCCACATGGGCTTGTGGTCCAGGACCCATTAATAATTTCTTCAGGCTTCTTATTTGTTTTCGGATTAAAATTAAATTTCAAAGAAAATATAATATTAAAATGTTTAATTGGGAATGTTATTCATCTTTTGGAGATGAATTTAAAGTCGCTAATATGTATTAGGCTCTAATATGACACAACGTGAAAGGATGGTTCCTATGTGTGCCAACCTTCCAGAAAGTTTATGAATTTTTTTTTTCTTTAGATGTGAGGTGCTTATCTTGTTGTATATATATGATAGATAAATTTTTATGTTCGTGCTATCGAGATAGAGTATAAAAACTCACATCTGATAAATAAGATCTTTTTATGGAGTATAAGATTATGTAATGATGAAAAATGTTGGTTTACATTGATATAAAGTTCAACAAACATGCTTTGTCGTATACTATTATTTTATTCAAGAAGTAAAAGCTTGTTTAATAATTATGTCATTTGCATTACAACAACAGTCAAAATGTATCGTGTACTCTTTTATTACATTAGTCGGGTCAAGTTATGTATAATAGTTTGTCGAATGGGTAAGAACTTACGTGTTTTATTCTCATACTTAATTTTGAATTTTGTTGATGTTTACTTGCTTAGTTTCTTGTTGTCTTTTCACCTACTACGTTTTTAAAACTCTTAACAATACATCAAGTTATGTATAATCGTTGGTCGAATGGGTAAGAGCTTACGTGTTTTATTCTCGTACTCAAGTTCGAATTTTGTTGGTGCTTACTTGCTTAGCTTCTTGCAACAATAGATCACTACAATGTGTAAAGATAAGGTTCATACTTTAATCCCTGTCTGATACAAAAAGAAATGGGAAGCATTGCATAAAGATGATGATAAAAAGTGACTCAATAATGATACACTTTAGCCAACCTTTTTTACTGCTGTGTCACGTCCATTTCAATATCATATTTACTTGTTAGTAATAATTCTTACTTAGTCTAGCATCACGGTCCAACACCAAGTCCATCCAATCACATGGGCTCACTCTCATGCTGCATGCCATTCCATTGGTCCACCTATCCTCTTCTATTCCAGTAAGTGCCAAATTCTTAATTGATGCTTAATGTTGCCTCACATGTGATTAATTAGCTAATTAGTAGTTAATTATTCATCCCCGAATCTTGATCTTCTTTTGTTCTCAATCATAATGATGGTTTTCCACTTTCTTCCTAATATGAATAGATACATGAATCATTTGAAGACAACATAAAATCATCAAAGTTATGGAATAATTCATATCAGGTTGGCTTGATTAATCGATATATTTATTTCAGATTAATTTTATAATATGTTCATGTTCGTCTAATGTGTGACTAACCTACTCAATGGGGATGAAAAGTAATTAACCAGTTGGTGAGAGAAAGTACAAAGGAATATTAGAGATTAGGAAGCATAGTTTTGGGTAGTGGAAATTAATCCCTAAACCATATCATAAGAAAAAGGGAAGATTTAAGAAAAAAGCTGATTAACGACTAAAGAAAAAAGAAGAAGGATGAAGATGTTTATTCAAGGGTCGTACCTATCCACCTAACATGAGGGTTTAGTTCAAGGATGAGCTAGCTGTTTGTTTACCTAAAATGAACGACAATGGTGTGATATCTTACAAAGTTTTTGCCATAATTCTCAAGTCAAGTGTCTGTTTTGATTATGAACAAAGTGGACCTCTAGTCAAGTTTTTGCCGTTAGACATTATGTTTTTATTGCAAGTAAGATGGAAAACTTGCGAATCATGAAAATAAGAATGTATCGATCTCAGGTATATTAAACAAATCGATTTATTGCTCCATAAACAAAATATCAATTTGACTATCCATAAAACTAGTGAGAGCTACTGATAACTCTGCTCTCCATCTTTCGGTGGTCTTTTCGTGGAGTTTATGTCCTTTTGATTTACTTCCTTGCTTAATCAACTCTTGTTTTGTATTTTTGAAAAGAGGAGTCATCTCCATCACAAACAGATTTGCATAATTTATAAATAAATTTAAAATATTTTATAGCCATGCAATTAATATTATGAGTTCAAATAAAATAAAAATAAAAATAACCGATATATATGTATTTCTAAATTGACTGACTAAAATAACTTCTAAACCATTTTAGTTGAAATTTAACTAAAATATGACTAAACTTACTAAAAATGTTGTCAAAACTCAACTTTAAGAATTCATTTATGCATGTAATTCATGGCGTCAAAATGTTAATAGTAAACCTAAGAAAATATATGAACCGAATGATGGTTTATCACCTAACTTACATTATAAATATACCGAAAAAGTCATAGTTAGACACTTAGACTTATAAAACTCTTGAGTGTCAACTACACTCAATAATCTTACTTAAGCTTAAGGTAAGGAGTCATTTTCATCACAATTAATCACGACACAATCCTGAACGCATGAGGCAGGAGATTCTTCTCGTCACTAAACCACGTACAACCTTTCCACTACCTGAAAAAACGTTTTCACGTTTGTCTGGATCTAAAATTACCATCTTTTCCACTCTAAAAGATATTCTAAACTCTTTCTCAAAAAAAAAAAAAAAGATATTCCAAACTAAAAAAAATCACAAAAAACAAAAGGGTAACTTGAATAAACAAAAAACAACAAGAAAGGTAAAAAAAAAACTTGGCCAACAGTGCATGTGCAATTCATGATTCAATGGCTTTGGTTAGTCACCCCATCTATAAAAAAACAAAAAGAGAGAGGAAAGTTGGTGTTTTTACTTGCATTAAGGTCACAAAATTTACCAAAGAAAAGTTTAGGTTATAATATAGAGAGGGGTCTTATCAAGCAAGGATTTTTCATTGACATACAAAGAGAGGTAGTGGAAAAGCTTGGGACTGTTACTGACTGCTCTTTGCCACACTCTCTGAGCGGTTCATCATCCTCTTTCTGCGTTATTGGTGAAGCAGGTCACCCTCATTTCACTCTATTCTCATAAAAATCAAATCTTTACAACTGGGTGCTGCTCATCTTCCTCTGAAACTCACCCCTTCTGTTTTAGCCTTCATAAAGTTGCAGTCTTTTTTCTTGGGTTCGTGGTTTCTTGTTGTTGTTGTTCTGATCTTTTGGGGTGAATGCTTCTTCTTCTGTAGAGCTGTGACGAGAGGAAGGAGAGATGGCGGAGGAGAAACCGGAAGTGCTTGACGCCGTGCTGAAGGAGACGGTTGATTTGGTATATAGATCTGAGAAAAAGTTTGAAGCTTTGTGCTTTGTTTTTTTGATGGGTTTTGTTTTCTGTGTGGTTTGGTTTTTGGGTTTTGGTTCTTATAAAGTGTGTGGTTGTAGGAAAACATACCAATTGAGGAGGTGCTTGAGAATCTGAGATGTAGCAAAGAGGGTCTCACCAGTGAGGCTGCTGAGGAAAGGTTAACCATTTTCGGGCACAACAAACTTGAGGAAAAGCAGGTTAGCTTTTCTCATATTCACAGCCTTCTTTTCTTGTTTTTCTTCTTGTATTTCATAAACTGTGTTTTCTTGTTCATGTTCTCACAGTTGTGTGGTATGGTGTGTGTTGCAGGAGAGCAAAATTTTCAAGTTTCTGGGGTTTATGTGGAACCCTCTCTCATGGGTTATGGAAGCTGCTGCTATAATGGCCATTGCGCTTGCGAATGGAGGAGTGAGTGCTAAGCGGTTTTCGGGTTACTGTTGCTTGTTCTGTGAGGCTGCTTCTGTTTTTTGTTTTGGTAATATGTTGTTAATTTGTGACGTTTGTTTATCTCTATGCAGGGCAAGCCACCTGACTGGCAAGATTTTGTGGGTATTATCACTCTACTGGTTATCAACTCCACCATTAGTTTCATTGAGGAAAACAATGCGGGTAATGCTGCAGCTGCTCTCATGGCTCGTCTTGCTCCTAAAGCTAAGGTATCAGATTTGCCAACTTGTTGTCCTTTTGTTTTTGGGTAGTTACTGTATCCGTTATGGTGAACACTGAACACAGTAGTGTGTAAGTTACGTTTTGGTCTTTAATTGATGTATGAGTAGGAGTTTAGGGTGATGTGTACTTGAATTTGTTTGTTGGTTCCATTTTAAACGAACTATACGTGAAGGTTCTTCGAGATGGAAGGTGGAACGAGCAAGATGCTGCTGTCCTAGTACCTGGTGACATAATTAGTATCAAACTTGGTGATATCGTTCCAGCTGATGCACGGCTACTTGAAGGGGATCCCTTAAAAATTGATCAGGTTGCGACTGCATCTGTGGTCTTTCTTTAGTTTTAATTATGTTCAAATTTACAAATTTAGAACCTATGTAGGGAAGTTGGAACATTGTGGCTAATTCTGATGTATTTATATCAATATGCAGTCTGCACTTACAGGCGAATCTCTTCCCGTGACAAAAGGCCCTGGGGATGGTGTGTACTCTGGGTCAACTTGCAAACAAGGAGAGATTGAAGCAGTGGTCATTGCCACCGGTGTGCATACTTTCTTTGGGAAGGCTGCTCACCTTGTTGATAGCACTAACCAAGTGGGCCACTTCCAAAAGGTAAGAAAACTATACTGTTATTTATTATCATGTACTACTGAACTTTTTGCACATTGTGTGACTTACACAATCTTTTTCTTTTCATTCTTAGGTCTTGACTGCCATAGGGAATTTCTGCATATGCTCTATTGCTGTGGGCATGGTAATAGAGATAATTGTCATGTACCCTATTCAAGACCGAGAGTATCGACCTGGAATTGACAATCTACTTGTGCTTCTCATTGGTGGAATTCCTATTGCAATGCCCACAGTTCTGTCCGTGACAATGGCAATTGGTTCTCATAGATTAGCACAACAGGTTGGCTTATTTCCTTGTGAAGGTAAAACTTTTCATGATAGATTGTGTGTGTAAATGATTACTTTTGTTAATGCTGACTGCAGGGAGCTATCACAAAGAGAATGACAGCAATTGAAGAGATGGCGGGCATGGATGTGCTTTGTAGTGATAAAACAGGAACCCTAACACTGAACAAGCTCACAGTTGATAAAAATCTTATTGAGGTTGTTTAGGAGAGCGCTGCCTTTTGTTATATGAATTGCTTTTTCTTGATGAAATTCTTATTAAAATGTCTGGTCGACTTTTAACTTGTAGGTTTTTGCAAAAGGAGTGGATCCAGATACTGTTGTTCTGATGGCAGCTCGAGCATCCAGGGTAGAGAATCAAGATGCAATAGATACTGCCATAGTTGGGATGCTGGCAGATCCTAAGGAGGTAAATATTGGCATTTTGCCAATATAGGAACATCTTTAAGGTCGAGTTTGTCTGAAATACATATGTTACTGCTGTCTAATTTAGATACATTTATCTTTATTCCCATGAAAAGGCACGTGCTGGCATTCAAGAAATACACTTCCTTCCTTTCAATCCTACTGATAAGCGTACTGCACTGACTTATGTTGACCGTGATGGTAAAATGCATAGAGTTAGCAAAGGTGCACCTGAGCAGGTAATTTTTCTCCTTTCTATGGTATTGTTGTTATCCCTTTTGCTAATATTTCCTAACTCGTCGCTGAAATATATGTATATGTGTGTATATATATATAAATGTAACTTATCTTTTTTTTTTTAGATACTCCATCTCGCCCACAATAAGTCAGACATTGAGCGCAGAGTTCATGCAGTGATTGATAAATTTGCTGAGCGAGGGTTACGGTCTCTTGCTGTATCATACCAGGTTTATGCATTTCTGATTTATTTTTAAATGTTCAAATGTTAAACTTTTATTATATTTTAATTCATTTGTTTTATCATGCAGGAAGTTCCAGAAGGAGTCAAAGAAGGTGCTGGAGGCCCATGGCAGTTCATTGGTCTAATGCCACTCTTTGACCCACCTAGGCATGACAGTGCAGAGACGATACAGAGGGCTTTAAATCTTGGAGTAAATGTAAAAATGATTACAGGTGTGCTATTTGTTGTAGCTTAATTTTTAGTGTCCCCGCTTGTGGAAAATCTAGCATGTCTAAATAATTCTCTGTTGCATCTTAACAAATTTTATGCTGTCTAACTCCTTAGCTTTCAAAAACATCTTTTGTCTCTATGTGATTATGGGGGTGATATGTTGTGATATACTGACGATATCATATATATATGTATATGTCTTAACATGTATTGCTGTTTAAATTCTATATTCTGTGTTTTAATATTATGTTTGATGTGTGATAAAGTAGATATGATATGACCTGATGTTGAAATCAATTGAATTTTGTTCTGTTCTATTTGTTTAGTGATGTTAATACTGATTAGTAAACTTTCTTATTGTTATATGTATTTCAATTGTGTTTCTGGCACCACTCCTTTCAGCTTTATAAGAAACGAGTGATTATTTGATGTGATTGAGTACTTTGTTTATGTTTTTGTCTGATCAAGATTGTTCTCAGGTGATCAACTGGCCATAGGAAAGGAAACGGGACGTCGTTTGGGAATGGGAACCAATATGTATCCTTCATCTGCTTTGCTAGGACAAAATAAGGATGAGTCGATTGCAGCTCTACCCATTGATGATCTGATAGAAAAAGCTGATGGCTTTGCTGGTGTTTTCCCAGGTATGTTTCGTCCTTTCCGTTACAGGCTTTGATTCATGCTTGGCACAAGTTTTACAATTTACTTTCTTTCCCTGCAACCGTTGTCGACCCTCTTAAAATGATTGTTAAGATATTGTTTGGTACAGAGCACAAATACGAGATTGTTAAACGCTTGCAAGCAATGAAACATATCTGTGGAATGACTGGTGATGGAGTTAATGATGCTCCTGCCCTTAAAAAAGCTGATATTGGTATTGCTGTTGCTGATGCAACAGATGCAGCCCGTAGTGCGTCTGATATTGTGCTAACTGAACCTGGCCTCAGTGTTATCATTAGTGCTGTTTTGACTAGTCGGGCAATCTTCCAGAGGATGAAAAATTACACAGTAAGCTTTGATTTATAATGTGATTGACCACTTGTTTTACGCATTACTGGTGCAGCAGTATTGATAGCCAAATTCTGTTATTTGTGTTGGCAGATATATGCTGTTTCCATCACAATTCGTATAGTGGTAAGTGTGTTTTTTTTTTGGTTTGGTACATGTAGATCAATCTGTTTCGATTTGTTTTAAATTAAAATTATTTTGCACTCATCTGACTGTTTAATATGTTTGCAGATGGGTTTCATGTTGCTGGCCCTCATATGGAAGTTTGATTTTCCACCTTTCATGGTGCTTATTATTGCGATCCTCAATGATGGTTTGTTCTTTCTTTCCCCATTCAAAACCTCTCTCTCTCTCTCTCTCTCTCTCTCTCTCTCTCTCTATAGATGTTACTCATGTTAGTAGAGCTCAATATTGCTGTCATGTGTTTTCTTCTGTAGAAATTGGTTGGCTAGAGTCCTTAATACACAACAAATTTTCTTCTTGTCCTTGCTTCTGATGAAGTGATATCTTAATGGGCTAGTACCTGCGCATCAACTTACTAGCATTATGCCCTTTTTTAGGTACCATCATGACGATATCAAAGGATAGGGTTAAACCATCTCCTATGCCTGATAGCTGGAAGCTGTCAGAGATTTTTGCAACTGGAATTGTGCTTGGTACCTATTTGGCAATAATGACTGTGATATTCTTTTGGGCAGCATACAAAACAGACTTCTTCCCAGTGAGTATATCTGCCTCGTTCTATTTATAATATGTTCTCATCAGGGCTGGTCCATTGTTTTTTGTCCTGCATTCCTGGAGCTGCTAGCCAACTGCATGTGATTTTTCGTCCCAGTTTATTGATATCTGGGCCTATTTCTTTACAGAGAATATTCGGGGTGTCAACTCTTGAGAAAACAGCTAATGATGATTTCCGGAAACTGGCCTCTGCTATATATCTACAAGTGAGCATCATTAGCCAGGCCCTAATTTTTGTTACACGCTCTCGAAGTTGGTCCTTTGTTGAGCGGCCTGGAATGTTACTTGTTGTGGCTTTCCTGATAGCCCAGCTGGTGAGCAGATTACAAAATACTCTCAATTATGGAAACATTTTGTTTGATTGAGAGGGAGCACTGAACTTTTATCCTCCATTTTGAGCAGATTGCCACCCTGATAGCAGTGTATGCTAACTGGAGTTTTGCTGCAATTGAAGGGATTGGATGGGGCTGGGCTGGGGTGATCTGGCTCTATAACATCATCTTCTATATCCCTCTGGATATCATAAAGTTCATGATACGTTATGCTCTCAGCGGAAAGGCTTGGGATCTTCTCATTGAGCAAAGGGTATGTTTTCGTTTTCCTTTAATAGGTTTACTTGTGCAGAGACTTTTCTGCGAGCTGTGGTCTGAGGGATTATTTTGTTTTTAAGGTTGCTTTCACTAGGCAAAAGGACTTTGGAAAGGAACAGCGTGAGCTTCAATGGGCACATGCACAAAGAACACTGCATGGTCTGCAACCACCAGATACCAAGATGTTTACCGAAAGAACACATTTCACAGAGCTCAATCATATGGCTGAAGAAGCCAAAAGAAGAGCTGAAATTGCAAGGTGAGCAGCAATCTTTTGCTCATAGCTTGATACTCTGTATAATGTTCTGTACTTTGATTTCCCGAAATTTTTTTAACCCCAAATTCAATCTTGTGTAGGTTGAGAGAACTGAATACACTGAAAGGTCACGTAGAGTCAGTGGTGCGATTGAAGGGTCTTGACATCGACACAATTCAGCAAGCATACACAGTCTAGTTCAGGACAGTTCATTCACTATACTTGTAAGAAATTCCTAGTACTGCTGAGTGTAAAGACAGGCACTCGGCATGTTTTGAGTAACATCGTAGGGAAATCCTTTCAAATTTGCTACTCTGCTTTTAAGTTTATTTTTGGCATGTAAAAAATGAGTGCAATCAGCTGTTTTCTAATTCCTTATCCTCTATCCCCTTAATATTCCTTTCCCTCGTGACAACTCCACATGACTAGCGAAAGAGTATATAAGCTGCTCAATCAATCCAAACCATTGGTGACATGAAAACGAGATCAAATCTCATTCTGTAGAATACTCTCTCTAACATAGTACTCCACGTTCAACTGGGAATACGTTCGTGGAGTTGGGTATCTGAGGATTGATGAGTTTCTCAGGTTCTTTGACGTACTTAATTTGGAATAACACTCGATCAAAGTTCATCTCAGCCTAATATATTTTACAATTAAATTCCTAGGAGCACTCTAGAGCGGATTGTTGAGTTTCATAATACAAAGTTCACCGGGTGAACTACTTATAAGTAAGAATGGTTCAGGTTGAATAATTATAATGTAACTGAATATATTCTCAAGTGATTTACTCATAAGAAGTAAAAGTTTCACGGTGAAGATGCATTTATAATATCAAAATGTTAGGTTAAAAGCTGTGAGTTCCGTGTACTGAAGCTCACCGGAGAGCTCTAAAGCGCTCCTGGCTAAATTCCGCCACATACAGGTTGTTTAGGCCACTTTCTCAGTAACTTCGACTTCAAGTGTACTACTATCGATCCCGGTACCTTTATACTGATACCAACTCGCAATGAGCAAAAAGTATCCGAAATTAACGACTCCAAAAGCAGCAATCATGTAGTAATAGTAATCAAGTCTCCCCTTGTTGAGATCTTCCGGCAGCCAGTTTCCAGTTGCAGCACCTTCTGTGGTTTTGTGAACTATTGCAATCAAGAAACCACTCAAGTAACTTGAACCTGCATGTCCACAAAAGAAGAGAGACCCTGCAATGCTTCTCATGTTTTCAGGGAATTGCTTGTAGTAGAACTCAACTTGACCAATGGCAGTGAATGCTTCTGCAAGTCCAGCCAATGCGAGCTGAGGAATCAACCAGAAGCCCGGCAGAGAAGAAACGTCACCCCTTGTTCTGATTCCAGGGATTGGTTTGGTAAGAGCTAGTGATCTTCGACGGTCTTCTACGAGTGCAGAGACTATCATGGAGACAATAGACAGAAAAATGCCAGCTCCAATTCTCTGCAGCACTGTGATGCCTCCTTCTATCCCTGTGCGTCTTTGGAGAAATGGGACGAGAAGTCGGTCATAGATGGGGATCCAAATGGTCATGGCCAGCATCAAGAAGACATAGTAGGATGCGGCTGGAATCTCAAAGTGTTTTCCAAGTCTTCTATCAGATTGAAGAGCTTGGAAGGTTGCATAGGTGTTTTGTTGGACTATAACAACATAGTACACCAGCGCTGCAGACCATATTGGTAAGACTCTCACCAGACATTTCACTTCTTCTACTTGCTGCATGCTGCAAAGCCTCCATGGATTGGCTGCAGATCCATCTGTGTTTACTTCGTCTTCCGACAGCAAGATTGCTGCTTTGTCAAGGCATCTGAGGGAGGTGGTAACAAGTCAATTTGTGGACTTCTGTTATACAATGTGAAGGCAATACAACAGTAAAGTATAATTACCTGAATTGATGTGTGTAAGGAAGCTTTGAGTTGATTGAACTGGGAGGCATATAAACAAAGAGGGAGAGCCACGGTTGCTCTGGTTGCTTCAATTTCCTTTTCTTAAAAGCAACCACTAGGACCTGTGCCACACTTGTCATTGGACTACCATTGGCTTTCACTTTCACATACAATTTTGAACCCATGAAGAAGAGTCCACATGACAAGAACATCAGCATGGCTGGTATAGCGAACCCCATAGACCAGCTAACATTTGACTGAACGTAAACAATCACTGTCAAGGACAACATCTGTGCAACAGTGAAGGTGAAGAAGTACCAATTGAAGAAGCTATTGACTCCTTTTTTCCCAGCTTCGGTTTTCGGGTTGAACTGGTCTGCTCCAAATGCAAAGTTACATGGTCTGATCCCAGCTGCTCCTACTATTAGTAGTCCGAGACCGGCTGCCAAGAATGCCAAATGACCAGCTGTTGGGCCTTCGCACTCTTGTGCATTGCATTTGTGAGGATGGAGGTTCTTGAATACCGCAGTGAAGTCTATCAAGATCAGCCCCTTGGCAGAAGGTAAAGAACCAAAACACTAGAATCAGTTCCACTTTGATATGTTGAGGACATAGAAAATCTCGCTGAGGTCAGTCTTGCATAGCACTACAGAAAATGTTGATCCTCTCTATAAAGCTTGCTACTTTAAGTTGCATTTGGTTCTAGAACTGTCAAAAGATCTTTTTCGGAAATAGCTTTCAGTATCTTGGAATATAAATGAACACTGTGCTAATAAGTAAAGCTCTTCCGGCAAATGATTGAACATAGATTTTTTTTTTTGGAGAATAACACAAGCACTTATACTAGAGCAATCAAACTAGACCAAGTTTTGATCTGAATGATCTACTTTCTGCAGTACCAACAATCTACTTCAGAGTTGTATTTCTGCTAGTCAGCTAGTCCTTGTTACTATATGCATTTAATATTAGTCAATATAACTCCTTGTGATGCCACATTCAGGTTTCATAAAGTGTGTCTATATATATATACCTGAAAAGCCCCGTATATATATATGAACTTAAGTAGATATTCGACCAGAAAAAGAAGATGGTAGTATAATTCAAGTACCATTAAGGAAGCAATTGAAGCAAAAGCAACGGTCTTGAAACGGCCCCAGTAAGTGTCGGATACAAAAGCTCCAATCAAAGTAGAGAAATTGGTGGTGCCATTGAAGATGTTGAGGATAGTTGCAGCTTTAATGCTGCTCATGTTGAACACAGTAGTGAGATAGACCAAGAGGTTGGATAAGGTGCCAATGGCTCCTAGCTTCTCAAAGGTTTCATTTCCTGCAATTTTGAGCAAAAGGGTCACTCAGAATCAAGAAAAACACCAAAAACCGAAACTATATATGATTAAACAGAAAGAACTAACTGCATGATGGAGATCACCAAAACTGAGGAACGGGTCATTTCTCAAATCTCAGTATCTCTCACCTATGACAAATGGCATGGTTTTCAACCCTCTGTAGATTACTTTCTCTTCAGCTATGAAACACTGACCATCACCCTTCTCCACTTCCACCATGGTTTCTCGTTCACGGTTCTCCATCTCGTAGTCTCTCTAAAACACCTTCTGGGATATTAAGAGTGAAGTCAGTGCTAGCTAAAGGCTTCAGGCAAAAAGGTACATAATTAAGAAGTAAAACATAATGAAAAGCTAAAATTGATGGAGCATGACTCATGAGCTTCTAGAACCTTTTTTTTTATACAAAAATGGTGGATGAGTGAGTGAACCACTTCGGGCCGGAGAGTAAATAAGATGTTTTTCACATGAATGATTATTAAGAGTATTGCATTAACATTTCCCCAACATGCAATTATAACATGCTAGCACTACACCAAAACCGGTTGAGCTTCTAGAACCTTACCTGTACGCAACTTGTTGTATTTTTACCAGTTTGATTAGGACAAAAGTGATTTGTGAGATTTGTTTTTTGTTGTTGTTGGACCACTAAGTCTGTACTCTATGACTACCGGTCCAATTGTTTTCAGAGATTTCCCATTTACAAAAGACTTTCTGTTGGCAAAACCAAATAGCAAGAATATCACAACTTTTCTTCCTCAAAATGTTGAATAATACATCTACCAAAAACAAATGTAAATCAAATTTCCTGATGAAATATCCTTGATATTACCTAATGAATGTAATTGAAGGTTTGGGGTATTATACCCCCATTATGGGGTTTAGCTCGATATCTTCGAGTTTTTAAGAGAGTTTGTGTATAGTCGACATATATATATACATATGAAACACGCTCCTGGCTCATGCAAACCTACTTAAAATTGAGAATATCTTATATGAAGATGATAACCAGACAGGCATTTATTGGAAAAATGTAAACGACAGTCTCTGTTCATAAATGGAGAAAAACTGATATTTTCTTCTTGTGGCTGGCATAGGTTTGCGTTTTGGGTTTGGTCGCTTGATGCGTTGCGACTTGCAACTACTATTCTTCATGATTAGTTAGATAATGGACTTTGTGAGTGTTTCAGTATTTGCAATCAGTTGCCTTTTGACATACGTTTCTCATAGGTATATATGTTCTACTTGACTATCACTATGCGACGAGCATACGTTTGGTCTTCCCACTATTATGGCCTTTTAATAACGTCTTTTTAATTGAGACACTAATTAATTATTGATGTTATATGAAAAGAAAAATTGAGTGAGGTTAATCGTTGAATAGCATTGTCATAATTAGATAATATCTTCTCAAGATGCATGAGGTTATATGGTGAGAATTCGAGTAAAAATGTGACAATTAGTACTGAGAAGACTTAAAACGTGCATACATTGAGTGCGATCACGACACACATGAGAGCATCTCCAACAAATTATACATTTTGGAGAAAAAATGTTCAATTTTTACTCCAATAATTTTTCAATCTCATTCTAAAAAAAATAGAGAAAGAGATTAAAGAAAATATATGATTTTCTATATTTATAAGATTTGACAAAAATTTACATAACCAACTATTAAATGGTTGCACTTTCTCCAACAACTCAAACTTAGATATAACCAATAAAAAATAAGAATAATTTATTCCAAGTCGACAATTATGAAATATTTTGTAGTTATAAAATCTCACACACACAGGTCTAATAATGCCGATACTCCCCCCAATTTAACCACTGATGGATTTTGGGTATGAGGTTTTATACAAAAATGCATCGATATTAGTGTGTGTGGTATCAATCATTATAATCCAATGATAACTCTTCACTTTTTTCATTATAGGATTGCAAATTACTCTAATCTAAGCGACTAAGCCAACTTTTTCCAACAATAATATATAAGAAAATATAATATTATATTGTTGTAATAAATGTAAAAATCTCCAAAATAAAGAAACTGTTGGAGTTGGAACATAATTTTTTTAGAGATTTTGAATTTTACTTCTATATTTTTGAGAAAATATAGAAAAACGGGTGAAGATGCTTTGACTATATATACATTTTTTTAGCAATTTCGATATGTATGGGATATTTCTCTCATCAATATAATCATTTCTTTCCTTTATTTTCATATACTTGTATGCAATGTATGAGACATTTC
The DNA here is from genome assembly GCF_933775445.1 of Argentina anserina. Classification (NCBI taxonomy): domain Eukaryota; kingdom Viridiplantae; phylum Streptophyta; class Magnoliopsida; order Rosales; family Rosaceae; genus Argentina; species Argentina anserina. Next base: position 1,386,734 of record NC_065876.1, read on the forward strand.
TGTGCATAGTAAGTACATTGAAGCTTTTAGCAATAATTATTAATCATGTAATCACTGTTGAAATGATCATATAATGTGTACAACTGTAGTATATATCTAAGACATTGAGGAATTATTCTATGTACCCATTTTCATTATAGGGGAGATTTCTACACTATAACAATTGTCTAAGCTATCAAACAAGATGGTTCTCATCAGACTGCATATTTTTCAACCCAACTTCAGAGGCAACACTGCCGCCACTTCCTTTGTACTTGTACCACCTAGCAACTATCACAAAATAGACCAAATTTATGAACTCCAACCCAGCAACTAAGTAGTAAAAGTAATCCAACTTCCCCTTGTTAAGATCCGAAGGCAGCCAGTTGGTGGTACGGTGGACTGTCGACACCAGGAAACTATTCAAGTAATTCGACCCTGCTAGCCCTACAAACAAAAATGAACTACCAATACTTCTCATGTTTTCTGGGAATTGCTTGTAGTAGAACTCCACAGTGGATATGATGGTAAATGCCTCGGCGAGTCCTATTATGCTCAACTGTGGAATTAGCCAAAAGGCAGACATGGAAGAAATTGTACCTGTTCTTGTGTCCATTCCTATGGGACTAGACAGGGCCAAATTTCTTCTCTTCACTTCAACTAAGCCAGAGACCAGCATTGTTACAATAGTAAGTATCATCCCAAACGCCATCTTTTGAAGCATGGTTATACCGCCTTCTATTCCTGTAACTTTTCGCAGTTTTGGAAGAATGATTCTGTCGTAGAGGGGGATCCAGAGTGTGAGGGTGAGCATCGTGAACACTGTGTAACTCGCAGCAGGGATATCAAAGCTGGTGCCGCTGAGGCGCCGATTGGATTGAAGTGCTTGGAAGACAACAGAGGTTTGTTGTTGGACCATGGCAATGTAGAATATGAGGGATGAGAACCATATGGGGATCACTCTAACAAGGCATTTCACTTGTTCTACTTCTTGCATTGTGCATAGTTTCCAAGGGTATGCTACTGATCCGTCTAAGTTGATTGTGTCTTCTTCGGTGATGATGGCAGCTTTGTCCAGGACTCTGAGAACATACACGACATAGTAATTAAACGATAATTGAAAATATATATTGAAGAGAGAGTGAACATCAAATTTTAATCACTTCAGTTTAATTTAGAGGATATTGCATGCCATGTTGCACCTGTAAGTGAGAGATCTTGAAGGGTAGACTCTAATAAGTTGCTAGATTGATAATTGGTTTAAGTCTGATGACATGTACGTTACCATTTAGAACAGTTTGGATAACATAACAAATAAAATATGGAATTAATTGGTAACATATACTGCAAATCATTAAGTACGTAGGTTCTTATCATTGAATTTGTGATGCTAAATATATAGTTCGAACACTCAATTCATAGTTTGAGCATACGACTATTCTAGCCAAAAATAGATTGATTGTTTGGTAATGTGAGAGGCAAAGTATGTGCGCGACTGATCGAGTTGACAATTTGAAATATGAATATCGAATGCGAGAGGCGATTGATTGATACTTCTAACAACCAAACTAGCCAAAAATCAATAACAGCCGCACGGTCACCCTCGACCTATTATTTAGTATTGTAGATTTATAGTTGAGTTACCTGAATTGATCAGTGTAGGGGATCTCGGAGTTGATAGAGCTTGTCGGTATATCATTGTAAAGTGACAACCACGGTTGCTCCGGTGACTTCAATCGCCTCTTCTTGGCCGCGGCCACTACAACCCTCACTGCACTCGTCAATGGACTACCATCTGGTTTCACTTTGACATATATTTTCGAACCCAAAAAGAACATCGTGCATGACAAGAACATGAGAAATGTTGGGATTGCCAACCCCCATGCCCAGCTCACATTAGATTGCACATAGACAATGATCGTCAAAGAGACCATCACGGCGAATGTGAGGGTGAAGTAGTACCAATTGAAGAAGCTACTAACACCTCTCTTCCCTGACTCACTATTGGGATCAAACTGGTCTGCACCAAAGGCTAAGTTGCAGGGTCTAATCCCGCCACCTCCAACAACTAGTAGTCCAAGCCCGCTCAACAGAAATGCCATTTGCCATGATGTTGGGCCACTGCATGGCTCACTTTTCCCACAGTGGGGAGGATGTAGCTTTGCAATTGCAGCTGTTAGAGTTAGCACCAGCATTCCCTATTAATCCACCAGAGAAAAAATAGATTAAGAATGAAAACATTTTCTAGTTTTTGATATTACTGTGCAGGATAAGCATGCAATAATGAAACGCAACAAAGATAGACCGTAGACGATTGTATAGAAATCAATACCAGAAAAGATGAAACACAAGCAAATCCCAAGGTCTTATAACGGCCGAAATAGGTATCGCAGAGGAAGGCTCCCAGCAACGTAGCAAAGTTGATGGTGCCATTAAAGACATTGACGAGAGTTGTAGCTGTGATGCTTTTCATGTTGAAGACTGTGGTGAGATAGACCAACAGGTTTGTTGAGGCTCCGATAGTTCCTAGCTTCTCAAAAGTCTCATTTCCTGCAACAAATAAGTGGTTCTAAATACACGAATCCAGACATTATTGATCACTATGAAACAAGTTCCCATTTCCTTACCAATAACATAGGGCATGGCTTTGATCCCACTGTACTTGACTTCAGACTCATCTGGCACCAAGTTTGTGGCTGTAGTACTTTTCTCATCATTCTCCATTTTTCTGGTAGTGAGCTCTTTCTCTCCCTCACTTTCTGTGTTGGGCTGCATATTACGCATGTATAACACAGATGTAATGAAAATAACTGTGTTAAAAGTGGGACTTGCTAGAACAAGCTAGCTAAAGAACTCGAATGGTATATATGATATCTGGAGCAGCTAGCTAGCTCTCCCCGTATTTAAGCTTGATCTTCTTCCTCGTGATATAAATGTAATTAAGCTTGATATGTATACAACAGAATGGCATGGGGTCTCATACACTACATGATAATCTTTGTCAGGTAGCGCGCGAGGGTAGCTAGCAATTTATCATGAAAGTTGGCAAATTTGACTCTGCCACAAAATTTGAGAGTGACGTTGTGAATGTGAACTCTATTATATACACGTAGTCACGTACTTGATGCATATCAATCTTTTCCGATCCGGCAGTTCGTGGTGACGTGAAATCTTTTCACACATTGGTCATTGATGCATGTCAATTTTTAACCTGGACAAATATGAAGAATACTAAGCTGAAACAACGAACACAAAAGAGTAAAAGATCTGTATCCTTTTAAAAGCAAAATTACATTTGCTTCTCTATTGTTCTATATATAATCAGCTTGATCGAGGATGTCTCTTCGTTTGAAATTTAAACCACACATATATAGGGCCTCTCAGCTGCGGACGTCCACACGGTGCAGAAGATGCGGATTCGGTGATTTCAGCAATCGACGACGCGGATGGTGCGGGCTGCACTCCTCTTTCCCGACTGGGCTCCTGTATGAGCCGGTCATAATCTCGAAATTTCAAGTTTATGGGTACTGTATGGAAATTTCAAGATTCTGGCCGGTGTGGGCTAGCGCTATAGCTCCGGTCGGCACATACATGATCGTTGGGAGGGGGGAGCACAGCCGGCACCATCTGCACTGTCGTTGCACGTCGCCGGTCACTAGAATCGCCGAATCCGCACCATGCGGAAGTACGCAGCTGAGATTTTATATATATATATATATATATATATATATATATATTCTTTGACATCGACTGCTATATATTTTTCAACTTGTCTACTTCAGCTGAGTTGTGAGTAGTGTTTTAAAATAACTATCTTACCGGCCGACTAGTTGCCTCAATTTGTCTGAGTGGTGTATAATTACGAGTGTTTTATTTAGAAGTTAATCAAACTAGGCCGGGTAATACTAGTTCACATAACTTGTAGTTAAACCTCTTTTGATAACTAAATTAATGGGTATAATAGGGTTATCTTTAGAATATATGTATCAATTCATTCAAGAGGAATTGATTCCTAGCTAATATCTACAAAGCAGAATGAGTTGCTGAGTTTACTATAGAATCCACTAATTCTATTCACGTTTGCCTTAGTAAATGAAGGGCACATTTACTAATTCTAAACCCTAATGATTCCGCAATGAGGGAACCTACACATGATGAAATAAGAATATGTGTGGGATTCAATTTCTTGACCCGGATTTCAAATACCAAGGGGAGGTGGATTTAAGAATAAAAGTCATGGAATCACAATTTTATACCCAAAATATACTCAAATAATTTCAATAACCCGAAATTACCTATCATAAAATAATAAAATTTGGCTATCGAGAATATGCTAAATAATAATCAAAATTCAATTTCAATTTCTAGAGATCAATGAATTTCACTACATAAATAAATAAAAAACTAGAAATCCCTCAAATTTTTACCCATATATATATATATATATACAACATGCTAAGAACGATGTGATATTTTAATTAAAAACCGTTGTTATTGCCGTGTAGTCTCTCTATCTCTAATTGTAATTTCGTTCACATAACTAAAAATGCAGAAATGAAGCATATATATACATCACACAAATTCAAAGACATTACAAATGAGTAAGAATAAATCATTTTATTCAATCATCTTGTACCATAATACTTAGGGGTATTTTAATAATAAAACCAGTATCGATTATGATTTCTTATTATAAGTAAACAACATTAATCATAATAATAAACGTCTTAATAGAATTGAAATCTCCATATACAATTCTATTTCGTCTCTCATTCCTCTAAACTCTTATTCTTGATGAATTTCATTCCATACTAATAAACATGCCTGGCGTTTCAAAGGAATGAGCGATATAATTAAAGATATATTTTGAATAAGCATGTGCGCCATCAATCAACTCCATAGTCCAAGACTCAAAGCACGTACCGTTCTATTAGGCTTTTGAAGACTGAAAGATGACAGAGTTTGAACCAAATACAACATTACACATAGAAACAAAGTTTGTGTCCCTTAATCGAAAATGAAATGCTACTCCAGCGGGCCATCATGGAAATGTGTGCGTGGATCATAAGGAATGGACGAATAACTTGAAACTGGATGTGTCCGCAGCTACTAGCCACATGTGTGGTACAACTACTTTGGTTCATATTATTGACTTGATAGTATTGGCAACATCGACCATTGCAGATCGATTTGAAAGTGCAGACATGGTTGATTTGCTAACTGCAAGTCAACCACATGCATTGCTTATTCGAAAAGATCACAATCACAACGGGTGTACGAAACTTAATTTTTCTTCTTATGAGTTGAACCTCATCAAAATCTTTTCATGGTGGTGCAAACAGAAAGAATGGAAGATGAAATTTTAGAATCAGTATATACTAGATTCGCATTGATCAAACACTAGGAAATTAAAACAAACAAAAAACAAAAACAAAAACAAAACTGCCTATCGTTTTACTTCTACTGTTTTCGATATGGAGATATATAGGACATGCAACAAGAAGAATCCAATTGCGGCAGTACATTTAAACCCTTTCAAACTTTGTCTTCATCGTTCGAACTATCACGAGCAGTTGGATGCTAATTCTCTAGCTGCACTTCTCCCTTCCCATTGCCACTACCAGGCGTTTTATTGACGAACACGTAACGTTTTGCAAACATATTGAAGTATACAAAATTCACAGCCCCGAAAGCAGCAATGACGTAGTAGTAGTAGTCGAGCTTATTCTTGTTAAGGTCATGACTGCCCACCCATGGCGTTTTGCCGTCAGTCGCCTTGTGGACTATGCTGGCTACGAACGAGCCTAAGTAATTTGCAACCGACAATCTTAGGAAGAAGACAGCCCCAGCAACTGTCCTCATGCTCTCCGGCATTTGCATGGTGAAGAACTCCATTATGGCTACAGCAACAAATGACTCGGTCAGGCCCGTCAAGAAATACTGTGGCAACAGCATCGTGAAACTTGTGGGTGAAATAAACGTGCCATGTTCAATGCAGATTTCCTTCTGTGCTCTTCAACGAGGCCAGACACCAACATTGTCACAATGGAAAGAACTATGCCTGTATTGATTCTCTGTGTCATTGTGAATCGCAGATCAGTTGTTGATGACTTGCTGAATATTCTGGCTATAGGGAGGTAAATCCTCTCATAAATGAGGATCCATGTAGCAAGAGCGATCATGGAGGTTATATTCATCCAACCTGGTGGAAAAAGTGTAACGACCCCAAAATTTCGAGCCTAAAAACTCAAAATTTCAAAGTCGTTAGAACACCAAAAACAATCTCAAAGAAATCGAAATCATTTAAGTGCACAGCGGATCATCACTGAGTTATCAATACAACTCAGAAAATCAATTATTACAACCCAAATTTATAATTTACATTACGTAAGTTGGAATGTAATAATCCTCACAATCTCTCACAAAATAGTCACACAAAAACCTCACACAAGCTGGAGGTAAATCACTTCAAGTCCTCTGAGCGGTCCGTCAATTCCCGCTAATCTACACCTGCGGAGTCATCCACTACACCATCGAATTGGTGCACCGGGATTGTAAACACAAACCCGGTAAGCTTTACAGCTCGTATGAGTAAAATGAAAACATATAACTCGCATATCAATATATACGAAAATCCACAAAACAAACAAATATAAATGCACTCATGAGTCAGTGGACGGCCCATCTGGTTGTCCCAAAGAAAAGAAGCGCTCATGAGAAATTAAGTAACCCTTCTGGTTACCCAAATGCATTTATAATACGGGTACCAAGAACGCTGGTATACATCTGTTACCCCTCTCGTAATACACCGCTGATATTGGATAGCCACCCGCTACCCAACATCCAAAATAAACTGAGTACCCATGAGCAGATAACCACCTGTTACCTCACATGCAGTACTAAGGCAGACAGACTAGAGCTCTAACTGTATCGTAACTTTCGCCCGGCCAAAGGCTAGGTTTCGACTTGCCAAACACGTACAATAATCTCACATCATATTGTACTAAAAATCAGGTCCGAAGACAATTCACATTTTAACAATCTCAATGTTAAAAATCACGTACAATAATCACACATCATATTGTACCACACATCACGTCCGAAGACAAATCATAATTTTTAACATTCTCCGTGATAAAATCATGTACAATAATCACTCATCATATTGTACGTTTTAAAACTTTCACGATATCACCACAATAAAAATCATAACAGTATATTATATAGCAAACTATATATATTCGTATTTATTACCATTTATACAATATATACATAGTCCACTATATCCTATACATGTCATATTTCATAAACACCTGAAGAATTACGTACAATATTCTCACATCATATTGTACCATTTAAATCACATACTCATGCACAATTTTCCGTCACCGAAATGACTATTGTTAATGAATTAATAACAGTACGTAATTTAATGAACTATATATATATATATGTACTTATTACCATTATACTGTATATATGTAGTCCACCAAATTATATACATGTTGTAATTCATTTGATAAACACCCTTGCAAAAATGTTGAATCACCACGAGGGTAGATTCGTAATTCAGTGAGATTTTACTCACCTTATCAACTCAAGCGTAATTCCACAATTCCCAATGATAAATCATTTCCTCGATTTAACGATCACCTTGAAAAGATAAGAAAAGAATTTAGAATCGTTTCGTAAACCTTTAAATGCCGAAACAGTAATAATCGGTTATTGTTCAGCAATTTTCGGTTTTACGAAATTACTGTTCAGTGTTACTGTTCACCGTTACTATTCACGGTTACTGTACAAATATACGATTAATATGTATTTCTGTACGTATAAATATTAATATGTATTTCTGTACGTATAAATATTAATACGTATTTATGTACGTATAAATATTAATACGTATTTCTGTACGTATAAATATTATATACGTATTTCTGTACGTATAAATATTAATACATATTTCTGTACGTATACGTACTATTTAAATGTAAATACAAATTCAGTAAATAAAATTTACTAAATTACCCTTTACAAAATTACTTTTTACATTTACTGAAAGTAATTTATAATTACTTTTACCGAATGTAAAATTTAATTACATTTACCGTAGTAAATAAAATTTACATTTACATTTAAGTAAATTACCAAAATACCCCTATCGGAAAACACTTTCACACCGCCGCACGTGGCGGCGCGTGGGTTACACGCGCCACCTCCGGCAGGCCGCGCGTGGGGCCACGCGCCGAGCCCAAAACCGGCGCGTGTGATGTCACCACCGTGCCCAAACTCTCCCCTCCTCCCCCTCTTCCTTCCCACGGTCCTAGGCCGCCCCTACGCCACCCCACTCCTCCACACGCGCCGCCTAAGGCGGCGGCATCCCTAACTCTCCTCTTCCTCCGATCCTCCATCAATTCACCTCCGATTGAAACCAAATTCACAACAACAAAACAACACAACCAAATAAAATCAACCCTCACCTAATCGACGTCTCGATAGCCTCGGAATCAACCGTGTTTGAGTCAAGATGAGGTGAGGTGCGGCGTTTGGTTCCCCTCCGATTGTAGGTGGTGCCATGTAGGAGATGCAGCGGCGATGACGATGCGTGACGATGACGATGACGATGCGTGATGCAGCGGCGATGCTCGTGGCCGTGAGGCACGGTGCGGGGGAGCTCGGGGTTGCTAGCTGCGGAGCTCGCAAGGCCGTAGGAGCGGCGGTGCAAGCCTCAAAGGGCAGGGCGGAGATCGGAGAGGGAGATCGACTCGAGGGCGAGAGAGAGAGAGAGAGAGAGAGAGAGAGCTCGGGAGGAAGAAAGGAAAGAGAGAGAGAAACAGAGAGGGGCGGCGGAAGAGAGAGAAGAGAGAAGAGGGTTTCTGATTAAGGAAACCCTAATCCTATAATTATCTATTTATACTAGTTTCCAAATCGGAAACTAACTTCCGACGTTAATAACTTTTACGTACGTCGTCCGATTAGAACGCGTCACATATCCACGAACTCGTATCGACGAGCTCTACAAATTTCGTGAAGAAAGTTTTCGCAACCGAGCGACGAAATAAAAGTCGAAAAATACGTTCGGAAACGTAACGTTTTTCGAATTAAACGTTCTAATAACGTTTTCGTTTTCGACTTCCGACGTCACAACACGGAACGAACACAATTTAGTATTTCCGAGAACTTAAACACTTAGAAGTAGTCTATTAACTTGTCCCGAAAAAAATCGGGTTATTACAAAAAGAAACTTGGATCATATCGATCTGTCCCATTTGCAAAGCTTGTAGCACAGCAAATGTGTGTTTGGTCCATAGTTATGAAAGTACCAATTGCTGTTACCCAAACCGGTAAAATTGCCACCAGAAACTTCAGTTGCTCAACCTGTTGAATGCTACATAGTCTCCACCCACTTTTAGGCTTACCCTGATCGTCCAATTCTTGACTAGGATTTGTTATGGTGGCAACTCTGTCAAAGAATTTGAACCTATTAGTGTGAGGGTACTTGATATCATCACTTGGCTTTCAGACCCATCATCAACCAAAGGAGGATCATAAAACACGGGTCCTGAATCCGGTGCAACCCTAACCCTAGACTTCCTTCAAGCAGCTACTATCACTTTTGCTACGTCTAAGAAAACACTTCCCTGGGGCTTGAGGTAAATGTAGGTGTGCCGGCCAAGCAAGAAGATTGTGATGGATAAAGCAAGTCAGGCAGTGGGGATAGCAAACCCTACGGCCCAGCTGATGTTGGTCTGAACATAAACAACTCCGGTGAGAGCTATAATAAGAGCAACGGTGAACGAGAAGTACCACCAATTGAAGAAGCTCTGTAGTGCTGCTCTTCCTTTGGCTGTTCTGGTGTTGAATTGGTCAGCCCCAAATGCAATGTTGCAGGGCCTAATTCCTCCTGCTCCGATTGATAATAACCCCAGGCCCATAAAGAGTACGGCCAATTGCCACGTTTTCGGCTGAGGGCAATCATTGGATTGAACATCGCACGCGTGGGAGGGCCTTAGTTGGTTGATGCTTGCAGTTAGGGCTATGATTCCCATACCCTATAAAATGAAAGTCCAAAATTCAAATGGAACAAGATGCATGGCAAAATATTACGACTACATGTTCAGATTATGAGAATTTCATCGTAAAGATTGTGTTTATGATATTCTAAAGAAAGAACTACAATCAATTAATCTAGAGCAAATGAACTTGAATGGAAATCATGTTATATGTATCTCTACATATATATCTCTTCAAGGCCCTCCTGGTATAAAATGAGGCAATGAGTCTCAACTGAAAAGGAAAAAATGAAAGAATTTGAACTAAGTGTATATATCAATTCAAGAATAAACAGAATAATATATAAAAACAAAAGTTGAATCTTACCAGAAAAGATGAGATGGAGCCACATAGAAGGGTACGAAATCTGCCAAGGTAAGTACCAGAAACGAAAGCTTCGGCCAGTGCAACAACGTTTGAGGAACCATTCCATATATTAACCACATTCACCATAAACAAACCACTCAGATTGTACTTTGTGGTAAGATACACACTCATGTTAGCTATCAGGCTCATGGAAGCCAGCTTCTCAAACGACTCATTCCCTAATTCAGAATGAAATTATTACTAGTACTCCAATTAAAACCAGCATGAAACCCATAATATATTAAATAATCGATCATATGAAAATGAAAAGTGTTGTATATATATACCTAAATTGATGAGCTACTGGAGAAGAAGAAGAATTGCTCACATTCATCTCCATCTCCATCTCCCTGTACAGTCCTGGCTCGCTTTCTCTTATAAATATGGATCTTCTTGTTTTGAAGACTCTTATGTCCTTATTAGAGCAGAGTTAGAGACGTACGGACGTACGTAGTATTCAAAAGTCGAGAGTTATCTCTAAGAAACTAGTAACTCTCTACCTGTTTAACCGGAGTAGGTTTAATCTGCATGTATATTTTAGTTAACAGAATAGGAAAAAAAAGATTAAAAAAAACCATTTTATGCGCCTTTGATTTTTCATCCAATGGCTGTGATGCCTCTGATTTCCCTATCGGATTTGCTTAATCGCCCTAGGTCGTTACATGTCAAACGCTGGCAATCACGTTTAAAACTAAATGGATTAGATGAGTCTAGTCTTGGTCCATGAATGTGATTCATATATCGCCAAATGGATTAAAATGTGAATATGATCAGGTTGGTATGGGTCTTATGAGGTATAAGTCAATTGACTCTTGACTTTGATCGGCGGTTCCCCTACAGATCGAGTAGATTATCCCAACATTTGATCTCAAGCCTTCAGTTTTTTGTAATTAAACATTAAACGGTTGAAAACGAATATTATTTTTTTAATCCTACCCACAAAACAATATCGATCGTCGAATGTGAGATGTATAGTATACATTGATGTATACTATAATTTTCCCAATTAATTCAACTCTAACAAAACGAAGAGGGCCAAACCTAGTCGGTCGGCCAGTTAAAAAAATTTAACTAGTTGCCTACTTATTAGTTAAAGCCTATATGCTCATGCTTATGATATAGTTCAATTTTTTTCAGGGGATAATACATTAATACGTATTAATTGTAAAATTCAAACTCTTAGCTTATGGTTAATAGAAAATCAAATGATGATGTGTGAGTAGGATCACTTAGCCACGCACACTTCATAATTGTTAAAACAAGCACCGTGGAAATACTAATATGTGGATAGCTCTCCCAAAACTAGGTTTCCCATGGTTTGGGTTACTCGATCATGTGGTGGTGGAACTAGTTTTGGTACATTCTTCCTCTCAAAATATCAAAATGCAAAAGAAAGTAGGGGTTTCTATTCATTGGTGAAAAAGGAAAGTCATGAATAACGTATTCAGAAATTCCAAACATGGATCACATATACAAAACCTAAACTGAAAGATTACAGGTAGATCAAAGTGGAAGAGATACACAATCATGTCATTTTTTGAATTAATGTTGGTGTAAATCCTCCTAATCATGAACAGTTGGCACTAAAATATTTGGGGTTAGTTCGACGTATCATTGCCTCCTATGATCAACAACTTGAATTCTCTGGTTCCATAATGGAAAGTTGTCCCGATTTTATTATATAAACACCAAGTTAACCACCAAACTGATCCAAACATTATAGAAGACACATCAGAATCTGACAAAACAAAGTAGCACATATTAGATATCTTTGCACAAATTTGTATAATTATGTTCCCAGGCCCATTATCACTTGACAAATATGATCCTGAACCCAAAGGTATGTGCTCTAGGGTCAGTTTTTGTAATTTTAACATCTGTCTACTGAGTACCCAGTCAGTAGCGACCACATGTTCAAAAATCAAAATTACCAGTAAAACTAACAATAACTCAAGGTTGATATTAATACACCATTTTTCACATAATTTTTTTTAAGATGATGACATGCAATACCATTTTATGTGAAATTAACGTGTTAATAACAAAAAAAAATGTGTGTTAATAACATCACCTTAACTAAAAAAAAGCTAAAATCTATTTACTGCATCTTATATCATCAACAAACATGATATTTACTTTTAACTAAAATTTGCCTGTGTTAGCTATCACTTTTAGTTGATCTTGATTCTAACAAGCTGCGCTCAAATGTAGAGTTTGAATTGTATTTTTTTTTTAAAAGTACACAATATCCGCGGTACTTGCAACCTAGCACGATTCTTTCATAAAATTTCTTGTTTTGTTTTATTTTCTGATTTTCTTCAAGGTGTTCTTGTTTTGGCCAGTAATGAAATGAGTGAGCAGTAGTTGACAAGTTTCATGGCACAGAGAAGCTGTAATTCCACAATTAAAAAGAGTGAATATTTTGAAATTTGCAGAGTGCAGACAACGGCTATTGCATGCACAACTTTCTATCTTCAAAAGTCTGTCTGTCTGTCTTCACTCTGCTCATAATTTATAGGAGGAAAGCAATTTTCCCTCTCTCTCTCTCTCTTCGTGCTTCAAAAATTATGATTAATTTATTTCTATCATGGAAGTAGTACCCCACCTCCATCACAGCTTCAGCCTCAGCTTCACTCTAACCCCCACTGTTGCCATCATACTTCACAAAGTTCAAACTCCCAACACTTTCACTCTCATTGAGTCATTGTTCTGTGAATAAGAGACCAAGTGCAAAAACAGCTCATTCTGAAGAAAATGAAGAAGGGTCTTCTCTTCTGGGTCTTCTCAGTGATTGTAGCAGCCACTGTTTACTCTCATTGCTCTCTTGCTCTCAACCAAGATGGTAAGTCAAATCCCCAATTCTTTTTTTCTTTTTTGGTAATTTTGAGCTACAGCCTTCATCTTTTTGCTCATGTTTTGAGTTGGGTTTTTATTTTATTTTTCTGTTTTACATATATTGATCTTCTCTGCGTTGTTTAATATTTCTTCTACTAGATTTTTTACTGATGTAATGTTTTGCTCCAGGTTTCACACTGCTGGAAATAAAAACTAATTTGAATGACAGTAGGAACATGCTCAGTAACTGGCAGGACTCGGATGAATCACCTTGTAATTGGACTGGTATTACTTGCCATCCTCAGGACCAAAGAGTCAGCGCTATGTATGTCCTACCCGCCTTTTAATTTCCTCACTTTGGTTTTAATCTGATTCACTTATTCTCATAGATTTTGTATCGGGTTCTTTTCAGTAACCTACCCTATATGCAACTAGGAGGGACTATATCTCCCAGCATTGGCAAACTCAGTAGATTGCAGAGGCTGTGAGTCAAATACTGAATAATGAATACCCATTTAACTGAGAAGTTCTGCACTTCTTAATTTGGCTTATATTATTGGTTTACGATGTGAATCAGGGCACTTCACCAGAATAGCTTACATGGATTTATACCTAATGAAGTTACCAGATGCGCGGAGCTTAGAGCATTGTAAGAGGAAATCACTCCTTTCTCTATTGTAGTTTCCATTTGAGCTGTAACATTTGCTTGTATAATACCAGAACTGAGTATTGGCTATCCTTTCTGTTAGGTATTTGAGGGCTAATTATCTACAAGGAGGTATACCATCAGACATTGGAAACCTTTCTTCTCTAACCATATTGTAAGACTTTCTTTTTCTTTCTTCATTTTGGATACCAAGTTCTGTGTGTGCTTGCTTGTACTTGAAAATTCACTCCATAGCTTAAAATTCACTAAGGAGAGCCACCCAATGCTGGTTGAGCTATTTTCAACCAAGTAAGATGCTGTTTCTCCAACATGATGGACTTTATATAATTTTGCAGAGACATATCAAGTAATTTATTAAAGGGTGCCATACCTTCATCTATTGGCCGCCTATCACGATTGCGCTCTCTGTAAGTCCCAGTTGTACCTAAATACCTAATACACATGTATCCTACAGTTTTTCTATGCTTTCTAGAACTGATGGTGTCTCAATAGCATAATGGATTCAATGCTTCTGTATGTAGGAACTTGTCGACTAACTTCTTCTCAGGGGAAATCCCAGATGTTGGAGTTCTGAGCAACTTTGGAAATAATTCGTAAGTTTTCATAGTGTCATCCTATGTTTTCCGGATATGCCGGTTATAGATTTTAGCTTTTTAGAAGTGGAATTTAGGCATATATGCGAATATAATTATTCATTAAGTTCTTTGGACATTTCGAATGACCAGGCTGTGAATTTTTTTAGTTTGTGGAGAAGGTAGGATTGATAATTTATCCATTTATCTTGCTTTTCTCAAATAGTGTGCTCATATGTGATACAGTTAAATAAAAATGTCAGTAAGTCTTCCAGTTTTAAGCGTAGCTGCATAATCTCTAGCTGTCCATCCCATTATTCTTTTCTTTCAACATGCGTAGGTTTATTGGAAATCTTGATCTTTGTGGCCAACAAGTGCACAAGCCGTGTCGAACCTCACTGGGATTTCCTGCTGTATTGCCACATGCGGCGAGTGATGAAGCAGCAGGTAGTTTTGGGGTTCTACATCATTTTCTATATAGCCAATTGAATCATGTGCCAAGTAGGAAAGGCTGTATTAACTCTGTTTCTTTCATTGTGGATATTGTAGTGCCTGCCAAGCGATCTTCACATTACATTAAGGGACTGCTTATTGGTGTCATGTCCACCATGGCGGTTGCACTTTTCATTCTCCTGGGCTTCCTTTGGGCTCGATTACTATCAAAGAAGGAACGAGTGGCCAAGAAATATACAGAAGTTACGAAGCAAGTGAATCAAGAAGCAGGTAGACTGAATGCTTTCTGATCTTTTAATCAAATTATTAACCTAAACAATAATAAGGTTGCTGAGAATGTTTTGTGTTTAACAGGCACAAAACTCATTACTTTCCATGGAGATTTGCCGTACCCTTCATGTGAGATCATAGACAAATTAGAGTCACTTGATGAAGAGGATGTTGTAGGATCAGGAGGATTTGGCACTGTGTACCGAATGGTCATGAATGATTGTGGAACATTTGCTGTTAAAAGAATTGATAGAGGTAGGGAAGGATCAGATCAAGGTTTCGAGAGGGAGTTAGAGATCTTGGGCAGCATTAAGCATATAAATCTGGTTAACTTAAGAGGCTACTGCAGGCTCCCTACTTCTAAGCTTCTGATATATGATTATGTAGCTATGGGGAGCTTAGATGATTTCTTGCATGGTAAGTACTTTTTAATTTCTATATGTAAAATATTTGTTTCACAATGTCTGCTTTAGAATTGGGTGCTAATATTTCACCTTTTTTCAATTGCTTTTTCTATCTCTTCTTCAGGAGATGGGCTGGAAGAGCGATCTCTGAATTGGGGTGCGCGTTTAAGAATAGCTCTCGGTTCTGCCAGAGGGATAGCTTACCTGCATCATGATTGCTGTCCAAAGATAGTACACCGTGACATAAAATCGAGCAACATTCTGCTTGATGAAAACTTGGAGCCCCATGTCTCAGACTTTGGTCTTGCAAAGCTTTTGGTTGACGAGGATGCCCATGTTACCACAGTGGTGGCTGGCACTTTTGGCTATCTTGCACCAGGTTTGTTTTTGTGTCATAATAATTTTGTGTGTACATGTATCCTCTTATGGAGAATGCTACAAAATGAAAAACAGAATAACCATCTCTCATCAATTAGTTAATGACATCTACTAATGAAACCTTGCTACTGTTGCAGAGTATTTGCAAAGCGGAAGAGCAACACAGAAGTCGGATGTGTATAGCTTTGGAGTTCTTTTGCTTGAGCTTGTGACCGGAAAGAGGCCTACTGATCCGACATTTGTTCAGAAAGGCTTAAATGTAGTTGGTTGGGTAAGCTCTACTTCATCTGTCAATTGACCAAAAATAAATAGCCTTGTGTTCTGTATTCAGAATCAGACTCAATTTGTGCAGATGAACACGCTATTGAGAGAGAACCGGTTGAAGGATTTCGTTGACAAGCGGTGCAGAGATGCAGATCCTCAAAGTTTGGAAGTAATTCTTGAAATAGCTGCAAGGTGCACGGATGCGAACCCAGATGATAGGCCATCAATGAATCAGGTACTACAGTTGCTAGAGCAAGAAATCATGTCACCTTGCCCAAGTGATTTCTACGACTCCCACTCAGATCATTGTTAAATGTGAAGAGAGGTAGCCCGGTACCTTTCTGGGGTGCATATGCTTGTAAATGACATAACTCTCCAACTGGATTTTGGTCTTGGTAGCCATATTGTACCTGCTGGCTTTGCATGGTTTCTGTTTGTCAATGATTCAAAACTTTCTCAACTTGTTTCACCAATCTATCATGGTATCATTTATGGTGATACTTTCATCGGTGGTATAATTAGATAGACGTCATAGCGAACACATTCTCCTAGTACAGAACAGTAATGCACCTTGCAGTTTGCGAACCCCGGGCCAGAGCTTGATGACAACCCACAGTGACAACACCATTTACCCATAAATTTCTTCCGTCTACAGGTAGTTTAGGTACTGGCATTTCTGCCTCTACAGGTAGTTTAAGTGGGATTCTCCGCTCGAACCGTGACCGATCTGAACAATCGATAACACCATGATGCCGACAGTTATCTCACATCATAAAACTGACAAGTAATATACAATTTCTTTGATTAAACGATATTTTCGAGTGAACGATATTTTCGTAATTAAAACTCAACATCTCTCAAATGTAGGATGAGAGAGGCCAAGACGTCGCCCTTGGAGAAGGTAGTTTAACAATATGTCCATAATAATTATATACTTTATAGAATTGTACGGTTGTACCCGTAACTAAAACAGAACCTAGCCGATATTAAAGTAGCCACCCTACTTCCTCTTATGCTACAGTAGTCTTGTCAAACCCTAGCTTAGCGTTAAATATTCATCATCGTCATTGTAAATTAATACCCAAAAATCTTTGTACCTTGACAATGTAAGAAGTTACGAACCCTAGCGGTTGTTCATATTGAAATGAAAGATTGTTTGGTTAATTAATCAAGCAATCTAAACCAAATGTTTTGGTCTATTGACATATGGGTTGTACTCGGCCGGCCAAATCTAACTGAGGTTCGTTCTTAAACGATTTGAGTACGTCAACTATGCTTAGATTCATAAATACGTAACATGGAATATGCACCGTATGTTAGCGTGAATGACGGAGGAAATCACTGGCGTGATTAAATGAGCGAATTAAAGAATGATTTATGGTTAATTATATTCTTGTTAGATCATATATATAACGATTATGTGTATGAAGTAGTAATAATAATCAATATACAATTTGACTTGGCATCAGAGCCAATTTTTTGGAGCCTCTGTTTTTCTGAGTTTCCACTGCGTTTTTTGCCGTGGAACTGCTCCTTCTTGTAATTGGTACTCATCACTGATTGGCACTCTTCTTGGCTTCTCTGAGTTTTTTCTTTTTAAAAGAACAACTAAATAGCCTCTCATCACTAATAGGAGCACCTCCGGTATTGCCTCCACCATCCCCACAGTCACCATTTTTTAGCATCAGACCCTCAACTTTCAAGTAATACACTACAAGTCAAAGTAGCCACAACTCCCGGCAGCGCAAGCTGCATGGATGAGACAAAGGCCCGCTCCTCCGCCAATGATGGAGTATCAATAATTCAATATTGCTAATAATCGGAGACAACGAAGGCGATCACGGCTGTCAGCTAGCCGCGACCATTGGCCACCATAGATGTAAATTGACGTGGCAAATGAAGGTGATGAATATCGAGTTTGTTAAATGGGCATGATTTGGTTGTTGATGGCTCATTAGTTGCCCCATGAAGCTCAAGTTTGTTATTAAAAGCCCAACTCTTTCCTTTCCTGTGTTGGTATGTTTTTGGGCCAATAATGAGCCCACAGATTTGTTTCAACTTTTGCCCATTGGTTGTATTTTGACTAGAATTGTGTGATGCTGACTGAGGTGTTTGTATGATTTGCAGGCTGTGAAAGAAAATTTGGTCACTTTTTTATGTAAAAATGATAAATGACAAACAAGAATTTAGTACGCAGTAATATAAACTTCAAACCAGATGAATTCAAGTTCTTAATTCACAAAAGATTTACGACAAAAAAAAAAGTGCATGTTCCAAATATGTATATATCATGTTAATGCGTTTGTCATTGACATGTATACTATTATTACTATATGTTACTAACAATGCGTAGAATAAAGAAATGATGTAGTTGACATGTATACAGTCGTGTCTTATTCTATTATATCATTCATATGTGGTTCATTTGTTGTAAATACATGTATGACAAACATCAAGTTTTGCAGACATTAATTAAAGGAGTACGTGAGATGCACGATGATGAGGTGTATGTGAGATTATACTGTGTTGCGCACAACAAATTTTTCCATTCATATGTCCCAAGTGCTCAATTTATTCAATACAATATTCCACCATAGGTGAGCTAGTGGGTAATCAAGTGATAATAGAGAGAATAATGCTATGTGTATTATGCTCATATATATACATGTGAAAACAAATTTTGATACTGGGAAAAATAATGTTGGTACTGTACCGTGTCACATTCTACTAGGAACGTGACAAGTAAATTATCTGAAATAAAAACACACTTTATGAGTGCTAAAATGATGGGCTAATGTCTCTTCAACCTCACCAAAAGACCACCTCGTTTGTCAATCCCTCACATAGGGCTCTCCCTTCTCTAAAATCATATCTACCGGGAACTAGTACAAAACGCAGGTAAAAAAGAAGCGGCGGCCTGCCGCCGGAGAAGCAGAGAAATGGCCATGCAAATGAGGATGAGCTGTCACAACCATCTTCTTCATCATAATCCTGCTTCTTCTCCAACTCCGGCATTCTCTACGTCTCTACGCCCTTCTTCTTCAACTTTATTCCGATTTCAGAAGAACTTGACCGGCGGAAGCGTAACCAGAACGACGAAAGGAAGAGGTGCTTATCATGGGATTGTGGCCTCAAGCAACGTGGGTGCGCCGCTTTGGGAGACTTGGAAACCTGACAAGGGTTCTGCTGCTCCTTCCCTCAGCGACGTTCTATGGCCTTCTGCAGGTTAGTCTAGTCTAGTATATGTCATTGGTGGAGACAAAGATTTATGGTTACTTAGAAAGAAACTCCATTAAAATCATCGAACTGTTTCGTGTATAGGGGCATTTGCAGCAATGGCGATATTGGGGAGAATAGATGAGATGCTAACACCCAAAGGAGTCTCAATGACAATTGCACCTTTGGGAGCTGTATGTGCTGTCCTCTTTGCCACTCCCACATCTCCAGGTGCTCGGGTATGTTCTTCTTTCTCTTCCCCTCTAGAGTAAATGCTAACTTACAAGTAAAAACCATGAAAACAAGTCATGTAATCGTTTTTTTTCTCTAGAACGTTTATCCATGGTGATGATATCGTCAAACGTAAAAGTATATAGTAACAGCGGTCACAAGTTTAGGCTTGTAAAATGGTAAACTATAACGTTTGAGAAAAGATGAATGCTATTAACACACCATATTTTTCGATTTAAGTCTCTAAATCGAGTTTTGTATTACGGTATCTTATTGCACAAACTATTTAGAAGTTTTGAAGCCCAACAATCAGAAAAAAGTGTTCTCGGCCCAGTTCACAGTTTGGAAATAATTGGCCCAATTTCAACTCAACTGTTAGGTGTTCTAGAATACCAGAATGTAGACAAATGATGACTAGGTCTATGGTATTTGCTTTGCTATATGGTGTTACAGAAGTACAACATGTTCATGGCACAAATTGGTTGTGCAGCCATTGGCGTTCTGTCATTTACTGTGTTAGGGCCGGGGTGGCTTGCCCGGAGCTTTGCCCTCGCCGCCTCCATTGCTTTCATGATCTTCACACGTTCGACGCATCCGCCAGGTACTACCTCAAATGTGCTTGCTGGTGCTAAATTTCTCATTACTTTGTTCTCATTATACGATCAATTTATGCAGCTGCAAGCTTGCCAATACTATTCATTGACGGAGGAAAGTTGCATCACCTGAATTACTGGTATGCTTTCTTCCCTGGCGCCGCCGGATGCATCCTTCTTTGCTTGATCGTAAGTTAACCTTGTACTAATTACTCCATTCAAGCTATGATACATAGGTTTTGTTGCTTCTGTGACAGAGACGTATCTTCCATAACCAACTTCAAATTCAATCTTTCTTATATTTTGCTTTTCGGTTCCAACTCTTGCAGCAAGTGATGGTGGTATACATGAAGGACAAATTCAAATTCTGATCTGAAAAGGAAACCATGAATGCTTTATTCTGTAAAGATTGTATCTACAAGTTTCATCTCATACGCCTCGATCGATCGACTGTGGTCCTTTGTGGATTGATGGTTCCAGCCTTCCAGGTTCTAAAGTTGATGTCGTCATATAAATATCTGATTGCCATTTGCCAAGGACCATGGAATTTTGTAAGAAATTCCCATTATGAATACAAACCTCACTGTTTCATCAAAATATTTTTGAAGAGTTGTACCATAATCTACCACAATTCTTGTCAAAAATATATACTGCCGTAATCATATTCTCTCAAGCAAAGTTGTACGCACCAATGCCTACAACAATCAAAGAACATAACTACTAAGATGGTGTGCTAATTCTTCAATACATATGTACAATTGTACAAACATTGTCCCAATGAATCTTATATTATTAAGATTTTCAGCATGCAACTTATTCAAACAACAAATAAATTACCATTAATTGGCACAGAGTAGATCTTTTGAGAATGGGCCCAGAGTAGTTATAATTATATTGATAACATAATGTAAGATTATGAATAAAACACATTAAGAATGCTTAATGATCCTTACATGCACTAGAGGTTCAACAAAAACAATCCAGTGGAATGGATAGCTTTATTTTGATCATTCTTTTCCCAAAGGTTCCTTCAAATATAAAAAGGGTGCTGTTAAATGTCTCAATCAAATTCTAAATTTAACTCTTAAATTCCAACTTTGTCCTCAAAACAAAAACAAAAACAGATTAGACACCCAGCTATTTCAACAATTGCGTTAGAAGGGGCCGACCGACTTTCTGTCTCTGTTTCTCAGGTGTTTGATTTTTTTCTGACAAAGTTCTATGTAAAGTTGAAATCTATAATATTGGATGCGAGTTTTGGAAAGTTATAATATTGGATGCGAGTTTTGGAAAGTTATAATATTGGATGCGTTATTGAATTGGAATTTAATTGCGTCTTCATCGCTGCTGCAGGACCCCTCTCTCTCTGTTTGAAACAGATGAATTATAATATTATATATGATCAATTGGACAAAGAAATCCATAATCCAATGTTCCAAAAATTAAATCCTCAATACCCAAAATAAAAGCTCTACGATTTGCTAAATCATTGGAGAATGGTTAAAACTTGGTGTATGAAACTTGTTGTTTCATCAAAGAAGATGTATCTCATATCTGTAGTACAACAAGAAAATTCTTTATTACTCTAGATTGTGTATTGCATCCGATAAATCGAAGAGAGATCAATGTTAGAACTTAGAAGATCAGGTGAAATCTGACGCAGATTGTAGTTAGTGGGGAAGAAGAAGGCGCTCTATTGTGAGCAATCAAGTGTTGTTGGGTGCAACAAATGGTAAAAATAGAAATTGACTGGTTATTGTTTTACTACTTGGTATACTAAAATACTAAATTCGTACGTGTGCTATGCACATGTTAATTTATTACACGAGTTTATTGTATAAAAGTGAAATATCAGATTTTATTTATCGTTACATGTTATATTTTGTTTTTTGAAAACTTATTTGTTTTGATTTTTTTAATACAATAATTTTGTGTAATTGTGTTTCATAAAAAAATTGGGCAAAACATAATTAGATAATTTTTAAAGAGTTTCCGCTTTATAGTAATTAGAAATTGCCTACAATGGTGTGGTCTAACGGGTGGTTATTATGGTAAATATGTGATTTTCTGAAAATATTTATGTTTTAACTATAAAATCTTTATTTATGTATATGACAATGTGAGACATGAAAATATATTTTTAAAAATTTATACGTTGAGTGTTGATTTTATAATAATAGAGATAGAAATTTGCTATTTACATTTTACACAGCCATATAAAAAAGGGAATAGAAGAAAAATTATAAAATTAGATAAAATATAGAAGCAAAGAGTCAGGCCCATTGACACGTGCATGATGGGCCTACAGAAAGCAACCCGACCCAAATGACATCAGCTTTGATAGGGGACAGATGTACCCACTCTGATACCCCCACGCTCTCTAGGTCCCACCCTCCATTCTGATGCTTATCTTCGGTGGCTTAACTTTCAGTATTTAAAAATGGCTAGCTGGTGGTAGGTCCCGCCTTGTTTTGACCCATTCATACACCAATCAGGTGATAGACCGTCTGCCACGTCGGTCAAGACGGCGATGTCTGGTGAGGCCGATCCCGCTGGAAGATACCAAGATGGATGGGGTCCATGAAGGCGATGCCTTAATCCAAGACGTACACGTGTTTGACCAGACGTCGGAGCCCCAATGCTGGTCGGCAGCAAATCTTTGGAGTGCCTCGTGATTCGAAGGAAGAGTCACCTGGCGTGTAGTTTATGGCCCAGATGTGTATGCCCTAGCGCATAGGATATAAGCAACAGAATCATAGCAAAGTTCTTGTCAAAAAAATAAAATCCCTAAAGTGTTAAAGAATATATTGCTAATTGCTAAATGTGAAGTTGGGGGTGACAATTTGATTCAGTTAATGCCTAGTCTTAGTCAAGAAAGTGTCTCCACTAGTGTTAGTTATCTACATTTGTTTTTTCCGCCGCGAGTGTGAGTTAAAAAGAACCCGCAACAACAAATTAAAGATATGGAAGTTATTAGGAAATTTGAATATTACTATGCGTTTTGAAATCATAAAAAATGAATCATGATTTACTGATTTGGGTAACCAAAAGAGAATGCAGTCATTTTTCTTTCACCCCTTGAGTTTATCTACCTACTATACACCAGGATGTATATGATCTAATCATTACTTGGGGTACATGGTTTTGAAACTCTTTGCATATGCAGGGAATCCAATATTCTGGATGGTAGTTTAATATCTATTTATGAACTAAAATACCCTTGATTAATATAATGACTTGACTAGAAGACTTGAGGTTTATTGTAGAGTTTTCTATTTCAGGATGATAAACAAATACAAACCACGCGTGATGGAGATGGATTATCAGAATGCTTGATGAATCTTTATCAAAAATGACAACTTCGGATATATGGTTATAAATAGTTATCATGATTAGCTAAGCCATTTTTGGCCAAGGATGTAAAAGAAGAAAGAAAAGATGGTGATGAGAAACTCTGAAACCAAAAGAGAAAAAGAACATCATATGCGCGCGGAAGAGTTCGTCCTCTTCAATTTTACCCAAAGATTGTTAAAAAAAAAAAAAAAAACCTTTCCTAAATGCATGTGTGATGATGTGCTTGCATAAACCTAGTTTTACCAACACAACAGGTAGATGCCAAATTGCCAACAAAACCAATTCTCTTAGTTGCCATATAGATCACACAATGGAAAGTCCTCTACAACACTTCACCTTCTATGCAAATCTGTCTAAGGATTGTAAGCCTCAAGAAGATAAGCAAGAACATCACCATCATTTGATATGGGGTTGCTTGCAGATTTTAGTTTCCATTTTCTTGTCATGTACCCTTCTCAATTGCTGAATGATTAATGTTTCTGGTTAACAACATTGCATGAAGCATACTCGGACAGAAGAGATTGAAAATTTATGAGAATGTATATTGGTGAGCATTGTTGAGACTTCAAAGAGTGCAAGACAAGAGCCGAAATATGATTTTGGCCCTCCACCAAACAAGGGGAAACAAAAAACAAGGCAATAAATTTGAGAGTGACTCAAGATGAAGTTGACCCCCAATACAAGAAAGAAAAAATAGCAATACCTGTTTGATGCTTTCTTCCATCATCTTCACACAGAAAAAAAAAACTGATGCAGCTAGATTTGTAACACTATGCAAGTCAACTCGGATTTGTATGTATGTGTGTATATATATATATATATATATATATATGCCAATGTGCTTCAATATTACAGACCCCAGATCCAACTATATCATAAAAGAAGATTAAGAACACTATGCATCTCCACGACTCCACCATCTTGTTGTTCCTTTTTTTTTTTGGTATTACATTTATTAACTAGTTTGCATTAGAAAGCCAATTGATAAAAGAAGCTTATGAAATGAGACATGAGAAATGGAGGTGTGGAGCTGAAATGAAATCGCATTTGCATAGAATGGCTTAATTACATAAGAGACTTCTTATTTAATTACACTTCCATACAAAACTGGTACATGAAACACTACGTACAGAACCCCAATTCCTTGATAAGATTACAAATGGGCCAAACACCGATTTTCTTTTTGAACTGAAAACTAAAACCAGCACCACATCTAGATCAGAGTGCCATTGATGCTGCTCGGGTTCATTACTTATTCTCACTCGTATGTTATACTATCAAATAAGAACAGGATAACGCAGAATTCGTATTTACCAAACATCTCCTAGTAAGACCAGGACCAAAAGGCATGATCTTCCACTGGGAACCCGAAATTATATGAGTTTGCAGGAGGGCATGTGTAGTCGACATCTTCAAGCTTCGGAAAGATGTATGTTGGCAACAGGCTCTTGCTCAAGTTATCTTCTTCATCTTGGGAAATATCAGACTGATCAGGCTCAAACATATATGAAGAATCACCACGTTCTAACAGAGAAGAGTGAACACCATCAGTGTAATGTGAGCTATCCGAATCAAACATATCACTCCTGATTAAGCTGGGATCTTCCTTACATGCCACAACCGAGACTTTGGAGTCTTCACCTTCCGAGGAGACCGATTCAGCAATTGGTGTTCGCTGTGGTTCCTGGTGTGATTTGTTCGTATCCGATTGTTCTGAGTTTGCCCTCACTTTATCTTTGAGATGCAGCCTGTCCGAGAGCTCAAGAACCTGAGGAAGCAATTCAAACTCATAAGCAAACAGCCATAAATGGACACACAATTTAGTGAGACTTAGAGATCACTAAAGCCTATACATCAGCTTTGAGTTTATCATTCTCTTTACAAAGGCTATCGCAGTCCGCCTTGAGACTATTGTAGTTGGCTTGCAAAAGATCATAGTCCTTCTCCAGCTGCTTAGTCTTCCACCTTGCGCGGCGGTTTTGGAACCAAATCGCAACCTGCCGAGGCTGCAAGCCAAGGTCTTTTGCAAGCAAGATCTTCCTTTCTGGTTCAAGCTTGTTTTCCAAGTCAAAGCTTTTCTCAAGGAACTGGACTTGATCAGCAGTAAGCCGCCTCTTCTTTCCAGGTTGATGAAAGTAGTCATCAAACTCCTCATCACAATTGTCTTCGCGCTCGTATTGGTGGAACATGGACCTCTTCAATCCATTTCCTCCTCGAACATCTTCGAAACTCACCATGGATGAACCTGAATATAACATAACATGTAAATTAGATATATACAAACCAAACAATCAATCACATCAAAACTAGTCAAGAAAGAAAAAACAGAGTAACAAAAATGACTGAGAAAGTACCCAAAAAAGGAGACGTAGAGGAAGCATTAGAGGACCCAGAAAGGAAAAGAGATTCGAGAGGCTCAGAAGCAGGAGAACCTCTCTGATTCCGAAGCAGAAACGAGGCACCACCGCTACTACTAAAGACCCTCCCAACGCCGGCCATGTTTACTCTTTCAAATTTGGTTTAAGTTCTATATCGATCAGTTTATGTTAAGAATTTTAATCAGACATCACAGCCTGGTTTGAGACGATAATGATCCGAAGCCTGAAGAAAATTTAGAGTTTGTGGCGAAAGAAGCTGGTGATGATGATTTCGGTGATGTGGGAAGTGTGGGAACAACGGCTGCTCACACCCATCACTCAGAATAAGGAGAACGAGAGGTTCTCTGACCTTATTGGGTTTTGAAAAAGAAGAAGATCAGTAGCTTTTTCTCTCAGATGGAAAACTCGAGAAGAAAAACAGAGGAAGACAGAGACAGTGTTTTCTTCTCTGAAGTTCTAAGCTTGATGATGGTAATATAGCAGAAGAGGGACACAGGGACAGGGTGAAGCTGTGATTACCATCACGCCCTTGGTTACAAAAGCATCACACTCATATTACATGTCATTGGTCATGACCCAGTTCAGAAAGCATCACTTTTTATTTCTCTTATTATCTTGGTATTGTATTTTGTCCTCTATATTTTGATGGTTTAATACCCTAGGTGGATGGAAGACCTCGTCAAACACATTTTGAAACTAATTAAGGAATTGGCAAATAAAATCATACTATCAAAATAATAGCTTACGATCCACTAGCACAAATTTAACCTCCCCATTCATATAGGTAATTAATTTTCTATTATTATTTACCGTAGCTATAAAGCTTATAATACTTCAAAATATGACCAAGTACGCACACCAGAATCACTATTATATCATTACAACCATAAGCTGATAAAATTAGAAGAACTAAACTATTAGTATGAATGTAAGCTAGTATAGTTGTTGCTTATTAGCAAATATAATAAAACTTAAAGTGAGTCCAACATTGCATGAAAATCATAGAATATTATAAGACACTAATTCTTCACAGTACTTCTTTACTTGAGGTCCTCTTTCATATGAATTCTAACATTCTTTTCCCATTGAGAATATTATTCGTAAAGGAAAATAAGACGTGCAAACAACAATCTCAGGATTTATAATTTTGTTCAATAAATACAAATACAAGATCAGCCCTTTAAAATATTCAAGAATTGGTCAAAAATAATGAAAATACAGATTCGTCTATCATGCAGCTTTGCATATGATGCATATCAAATCATTACCATTTAAATTTCATAAAATTAGATCTTGTAATTCTCATTATATATCTTTCTCCATTTTTAATCTGTTTTTTTTTTCACACATAAAAATTAATAAGCATAATATGCATATCTGCGTGTCAGAATTTTCCGTGAAAATACATGTTAGAAAACTGAGAGGCGGAACATATTTCAAGGGTAGAACAGTAAATCAACAGGGCATGTGGGGTTATGGGGATGAAAACGAGGCACCTCTCAGTGATTGAGTAACAGAAAAGGACAAGAGGGGGAGACAGTTGGATTTTTGGTAACGTGAGCCCGAGTCGACAAACGGAGGACTCAGCGACTCTGCCCCGAGTCACTCTCACTCCGACTCGCTCGCAGCTGGGTGCTCCTCCCACCACTCACTCGGCTCGGCTGGGCCACGTCCACATAAAGCGGGACCCGCCCAAATGCCACAATGTCTATTCGCCGGCGGATTTTATATTCGCCACCGGCCGTGATCATCTATTCCGGTGAGGATGTTTCTTCAAGTAATTATGCCACTTTTCTAACTTATAAATTAACAGTTTATACTTTGTTTTCGTTGTCTTCTTCTTCTTTATTGATTAAATTAACTTTTTGATTCATAGACAATGAGGGACTATTGATATCCTATTATAGCTTGTTTAATTTCAGAGAGTTTTCGTTGCACATATGGTTAAAACTGATGCATATCATATAGACATAGTTACACCCTAAAACACGGATCAGATTGCATCGTATATAAGAATTTATGGTTTTCATGTTTGAAATTACTAATATGACGGATGACCTCGTAGTCATGAATCCGACTTTGAAGAACCTCGTTGTTCTCATTTGATAGTCATCAGTCATCACAGATGACACAATTTCTATAGTGAATCCGACTTGTTATATAAGCCCATCATTGGTGGAGGAAAGCCCATTTAGGAACCAATGAGTAGAAGTCTAGAAGATCCATTACCCTTGATTAGATTCTGATATGTATGAACCCACTGTATTGGGTTCTCATAGTCAGCAACACCCTTTTTCTATGAACTTGGTTCTTATTTGGATTCCTTGCTCTATTCTTCTTGAATCATTAACATGTATTCTTCTCTGTCTTGTATTGCTTACTTCAACGAGGCAGGAAGCAAAAGGAAATAACAACACGTTATAAGAAAAAGAAAAAGAAAAAGAAAATCTCTTTTACATGGTGCTTATGTGATTGCAATTAAGAATTCATAACTCTTGAATTGTAAACTTAGATTGATCTAGACACGCCTAAGTGAGAAAATCTTTATACGTAATTAGAAGAACTTATGAAGCCTTGAGCGTGTGGAACATATATGCAAGTGACAACTCCAACTTGTGTGTTGTGGAGGGCTTGCATATGGCTTGAAAGCAAAGATCATGTTCAATGGAGCTCACAATACCTTGGGTAATATGCAGAATTGATTTCAACCCTTTCATGTTGGCCACCACCATATGCCCTATGAATTTTTCTCTCAGTCTTTCTATTTCAGGGCAAACTGAAAACCACTCTCCACCACTTAATAGGTTTCGGTTACAAGTGGTTCATCATTACCTGATTTAATTCACTGTCAATCTCTCATCACATTTGTCTTCATTACTCTCATTTTTCTACACTCTTCTGCTATTTTGTTGGTTTTGGGATCACACTCATCACAGGGACAATTCCTGTTGGGTGGTCACATTTCTGCTAGAACAAACTTTTAGCTAAAACTCCACTGGTGTGATTTTGGAATTTATTGTAGAGTCAATGTTAAGAGTTATATACTCCAGATGAAACTGTTCTTGGCCAGTGTTGCATACCTCATGAAATTTTAGTTCAATGGTAGGATCACTGTGAAAGCATCGAAGATATCAAATCATAAAAACTGCAACTTAGTCATGTGAAGAACTAAGCTTGATTGACTTCTGGCTTTCTTTTTGAGTACCTGAAAATATCAGAGGCTAAGTAATTAATCTCAGCTATCCCTTGTGTAACTGATTGCTTAGGATATAAAGTGCCTGTGTTGATGTATAACTAATAGGTGATTATACTAATGGAAGGCTAGATTGTTCGAAATGATATTAACGTATACTATACTTTTGTAGCTTTCTGTGAGAAAGACCACTCATGCCTGGACATTGAGTCCTGTTTGTGACTTGTGGCGAAGAGATTGCTGTTCTTTTCCAAAGACATTCTCTCCTTCTCACTTGCTTTACAACATCGAAGGAGATGAGCAAATATAACTGTTAAGTGTCTTTTAACCATTGCCCTCTTTCATACTAATTACTAATTAGCAAAGTAGTAGGATAACAGAGAAGATGCCTTTAGGAGAATAAATCCTAGTCAATACAACTTCCATAAGACTCCTTAGATACTGATACACCTCAAGGCATATGTTTTGCTAAACAATACCGATAAATTTCTAGCTGGTTATCCATATGCAGAACTGATAAACTAGGATAAAAGAATTACAGTGATGATAAAAATATTCTGTTAGGAAAAAGGGTGAAAGGTATCAATTTGTTCCATTGTTCTGAATTCCTATATTCAAACATTGCAGGAACCTGCCCTCCTATATATATCAGCCACAACTTTTAAAAACTAGTCAGGGAATATGGTATTTAGAGAATTTTAGATTAGCATCGCCATTGTCATGTTCTCTCTGACAAAACCCTACCTGGAAACACCTACATTTTCATGGAGAATCAGATTATATCCCAATTGAAAACAGAACACTCACACAAGTGCCTATGTTTATAAGCTTTTCAGACTCTGAGCAAAAAAATAGTGAA
The DNA here is from genome assembly GCF_933775445.1 of Argentina anserina. Classification (NCBI taxonomy): domain Eukaryota; kingdom Viridiplantae; phylum Streptophyta; class Magnoliopsida; order Rosales; family Rosaceae; genus Argentina; species Argentina anserina. The sequence continues at coordinate 1,416,799 of NC_065876.1, forward strand.
AAATATAAAACTTGGATTCCTTTCGTTAAATATGAACTGTTAACAATTTTTTTCATTTCACTTGTAAACATTTCCTTCATTTTCAACACAGGGAAACTTAGATATCCTGGCAATATATACATGGAAGTAAATGCCGGCCTGTTTGGAATACCCTATTGAAAAGGCCTAAAGCCACCCAATTTGGATTTCTCTAAGATCACCATGATGCACCTGCATCTTTCTTTACAAAATCACATCCACTCATTTCTATGATCAAGTTACGTATGGCTGAGGGAGGAACCCTGCACTACAAGGCAACTACATTAGTATGATCACTATGATAAGGCCAGTACACTGTAGACAGTAGGCAATAGTACTAGTTGGGACTCAGGATGACTCTAGTAGTAAGCAGAAGCGAATTTCAGTCCAGTTACGAAAGCTCTATTAGAGCATGACAAAGGACACGTGAGAGATGTAGATGGAAAAATTGATAGTATGACTTTAATTGCACCTAAAAAAAGGCCATGATAGGATTGAGTCTTGAAGCCAAACTGAAACTTTCTGGAATGAGTACCTATTAGAAATTCCATAGCTGGTTTGAAATTAGATGACGACGAAACATTTCAAGTAGTAAGTAGGTAAAGCATTCAATTCGTCCGTAGACCAAGTTTATTGTTTAGATTTCATAAGTGCAAGCTGAGGAAGCTGAAACTATCTGCGCATTTTTGAATTGGATACCCCAAATTGGAGGAAATACTAAAACCAATTCATCCCAATTTTTGTCTTTCATTTTCATTCCTTCTGAAATCGAATCCTTTTTATTCCGCTGGCTTAACCCCGAACTTGAGGATTAGAGAGGTAGAAATTAGTGTCATAGTGCTCTTGATGCTACCACTACAAGGTTCGGTAAGTTGGCTGTGGGGTATGCATGACAAGCTATTTTCAAGCTTTACCTTCGAGTAGAACATCATAAGATTAAAATCATGCCACATTTATGTTTGTAGCCCACTTGCTTTTAGATTTACTCCATATTTTTAGATCATTGCCCGTTTGACAAGAACAGCAAGCATTTTTGTTCAGGCAATCATTTAACACCACATCTCTTTCCAATGTTGTAGCCGTTTATATAATCATCTTCTTACATCTGTATACTGTGCTTCACCTTGCCTTTTATCGTATTTTAATCAAGGCGAGGAGCATGATTAGTTTATCCATTTCTAGTAAGTTGGATTATGGTGATGAAGATTTAGTTTCCCGTTTACTATCCTTGTCTCTGGTAATTAGGACATCCAAGATAAATCTCACTCCCCTCTCTCGTCATCTCAAATGGTAGAAAGTAAAAACTGTCGTTGACATTTAAGGTTAAAAGGTATAGGAGACCTGGAGACTGAACGGTCATTTTCATGGAGTGATTGGAGTCTAGACATTTCTTCTTAGGTAACGTTCTGTCTATAAAAACGGCTCCATACATCTATCATTTCCAACTTGTAAGAAAAAGGGTTTTTGATCAATTAATCTTTTGTCATCACTGCACAAATAAGCCTAGATGGTGAGTTTCAAGTTCATATATTCTCAGTGCATGCTTTGATCTTATTACTGCTTCTTTTGGCTTGATTTTGTATTGACTATGAGTGTAGGATGAAGCAAACCATTTGAACGTATGGGAAGGCTATGTAGATTGGAGGTCCAGACCTGCCATAAGAGGCATTCATGGTGGAATTTTTGCTGCTTCATTCGTTTTAGGTGATAAGCATTATATTATATCAATCACCGAAAACTAAGCATAACCCAGAACTGATCGAGCAAACATGAATGTCTAACTTCCTTTCTTTCTGTGCTCAAAATTATAGCGGTGGAGATACTGGAGAACCTGGCTTACCTGGCCAATGCAAGCAACCTTGTGCTGTACTTGTCGAAATTCATGCATTTCTCTCCATCCACTTCTGCCAACATCGTCACCAATTTTATGGGCACAGCCTTCCTACTGGCTCTACTTGGTGGCTTTTTAGCAGATGCTTTCTTCACCACTTACTGCATATATTTGATTAGTGCTGCAATAGAATTTACAGTGAGTCCTCGTACACATCCATTCGAACTCTAATTTTGTTCATCATCCCCCTTTTATTTTTCAACTTTATCGAATATGCTCAAGAGTTGAAATAGCACTCATGCGTTTAGTCGAACATCTATGCGAATAACAGTCTTGTTCGCACTACGGGACACTGGGACTTATTGTAGAAATATCTGCAGGGTCTTTTCACAATTTAAGGCATAATAGGGTTTACTAAGATCATTAGATCGATATTTCCATACTAAGATCATTACTAATTTTCACTAATGGAATAGGGTTTACTCGTACTCACAATCCAAGCTCATTTGCCATCACTGAAGCCACCAACCTGCACTTCATTTAGCACCGACAATCCATGCAAGGAAGTTAGTGGCGGCAAAACAGTGATGTTATTTACAGGCCTCTATATGGTGGCACTCGGAGTTGGAGGAATAAAAGGCTCTCTTCCTCCACACGGAGCGGAGCAGTTTGATGATACTACCCCACAAGGAAGGAAGCAGAGATCTTCATTCTTCAACTACTATGTGTTCTGTCTCTCTTGTGGTGCACTTGTTGCGGTAACTTTCGTGGTGTGGATTGAAGACAACAAAGGCTGGCAGTGGGGTTTTGGGATTGCAACTGCAACAATTCTCCTCTCCATCCCACTCTTCCTCCTAGGCTCGCCTACATACCGGACCAAAGTGCCTGCAGGAAGTCCGATCACGACCATGTTTAAGGTATCACTCACTCACTGGTCACACAACTTATATTGCGAAGTTTATTTGTTACATCAATTATTATTACAAGTTATTTACCACGCTTTATGTATAAACACAGGTTTTGGCTGCAGCAATGTGCAATAACATCAAATCTAGAAGTCCTAGCAATGCAGTCACAAGAGTCCCATCTCACACAGATGAAACCAGTGAAGGAGAATCTAATAGACAGTCCAAAGAAAAAGGGAGAAATCAAGCTCTAACAGAAAGCCTCAAATTCCTGAACAAGGCAGTGACTATTAAACCTGTCCACCCAATGCTACAATGCACTGTAAAACAAGTTGAGGAGGTCAAAATAGTCCTAAGAATCCTCCCAGTCCTTATGTCCACCATAATGCTAAATTGCTGCCTTGCTCAGCTCTCCACATTCTCAGTGCAACAAGCAGCCACCATGAACACCAACCTCGGTTCCCTCAAAGTTCCACCGGCTTCGCTCCCTGTCATCCCTGTCATCTTCATCATGATCCTTGCCCCGCTCTACAACCATGTCATTGTCCCATTTGCAAGAAAAGTAACCAAAACCGAAATGGGGATCACTCACCTTCAGAGAATTGGAATAGGACTAATGTTCTCCGTCGTTGCAATGGCAGTAGCTGCCTTGGCCGAAATGAAGAGAAAAAACGTCGCAGCCAAACATGGCTTGCTCAACTCTGCTGAGCCATTACCCATCACATTTCTTTGGGTGGCTATGCAGTACTTGTTTCTTGGCTCAGCTGATCTCTTCACATTGGCCGGAATGATGGAGTTTTTCTTCACTGAAGCTCCACTAAGCATGAGGTCTCTTGCCACAGCACTATCTTGGGCTTCATTGGCCATGGGGTACTACCTCAGCTCAGTGCTTGTGAACCTTGTCAATGGTATCACTGGGACATATAGACATAGACCTTGGCTGATTGGTGCCAACTTGAACTTTTATCACCTTGAGAGGTTTTACTGGTTGATGTGTGTTCTGAGTGGGATGAATTGCTTGTACTATTTCTTATGGGCCAGCCGGTATAAATACAGATCAGCAGGGCTTGATGATGATAATGATCTGAAGGAACATGAAAATCCAACTCTGAATGATTAATAAGAGCATGCTCATGTATCCTATTTAGCCTGATTTTGACGCAGCCATGTTTTGGCCATTTTATTCCCATATGTATTAGGAGATTGTATTAGTATTTATTGTTCTTCATAAGAATATTCATATTTGATCTATTATGCTACACATTGTAAGATTGGATCTATTATTCATCCTCTAATACATGAAAGAAAAAGAAAAAAGTTCACTGAAAACACAAAAAAACAAATGAAAAATAATTTTTTTTAATCAGCTTCTTGCAAGCCATCCAAGGCAATCGAGCCCACTAACAAACCCACAGCCCCAGCCCCAAGCGCACCAGCCACCACAAACTGCACCACCACCAATGCTGCCGAGTCATCCGGTATTAACACTATGGCCGCCAGTGCCGCAACCAGAACCGGCAGAGCTGCGGAGGCCAAAGTGGCGGGAGAGTAGCCTGCGACCGTCTCAAGCAGGCTGAGCAGGCCCAAATCCTCGGCCTTTGATAGAAGGCCCAATTTCTCAATAGATGAGAGTGTCAGCCCAAGTTCCTCCGCCTTGGTCAAAAGCCCAGCTTTTTCGACGTTACTCAGGACCTTGCGCTTCTCGAGCTTCTTGAACACGTCCACTTCTATCTCTTCCGACCCTTCATAGAATATTCCGGCTCCGAACCACTGCTTCTTCCACCCTCCGTCGATTTTGTTCACCTGAATATGCAAACAAATGGGGTATTGGTAATGACTAAAAATGTAGTACGTAGTTTCTTGGGCGGCAAACTAGAGCTAGCTAGCTTCGATTAGTTTACCTTCTTCTTGGGCGCCATGTTAACTATCGTGGAGGTTCTGGACCGCGCCGGAGAGATGTAGTCGGAGAAATGTTTAGAGGACAGGAAGCTGGTATTGTTGTTGCGGGTGAGATTTCCATTGATGCAAGTGGCTGAGGGAGCAATTGCAGAAAACACAGCCATGGATGTTATATCTAATGAAGCTCGATCCCTAGCTTCGTGTGTTGAGTGTGTGATAGTGGTCGTTCTAAATGCCACGTGTGACAACGCAAGAAGGGGCTCTGCTTCATTTGTGTGTGTAATCCAACGTCACGCTATATCCACCAATCAAATTGATCAATGGTGATAGCTTTATCTTTCCAAATTCCAACTTGAGAAAATAATTATTCTGAAATAAGAAACATTCTCTATGCCCTTTTATTCTTCAGAACTATCTATATACAATAGTTGGGCTCAAAAGTCAAAACTCCTCGTAGGATATGAATTAAGACTTATAAGAAAGTGCAGTTAAATTGCAACTTGATGTTCTCTATGAGAAGTAGGGTTAGACTACAATTGTTCTTTATTCACAATAGCGTGGGATCCAAGCTTTAGAGTTTGGGTGGGGTTGAGTTTTATGTTGACAAAAAATAAAGAAAAATCTAAACATATTGACTAGTTTTCTTCCCTCCCAAAATCCTTGGTTGGGCTTGAGCCCTACCGACCCAAGTCTTAGATCCACCCTTGGTTCACAATCAAAACATATTGACCAGTTCTTACTAAATCGTTCCACTTGTTCACGTGTTTTTTTTACTTAATATGATATTTAGAAAGCAATCCATTGTCATTTGTTTCCATGCGTAAAAATTACAAAGACATGCTCAAAATTCTCGTAACTAAAACGATATATTATCCGACTTAGACTTAACAAACAAAAAGAGAAAAAAAAGAAAAACAACATGACAAAAAACGATAATATTTATATAAGATAGACACATGCATTTGAGATGTGTATATAGTTGAAAGAATTAGAATTATAACATAATAACATGTAACACACGCATTCAAAATGTTACATTTAGGTGAAACATGATAAATCATCCGAAAATATAAAAATAAAAAATAAAAAGAATTTGTAATAAGAAACCTAGGCCCCAAGAAACAGATCGGACCGGAGACGACGCAAAATAGCCAGGCCGCGGCCCTCGTGAACCCAATAAGAGACGTGTCCATTCGTGATTGGATAGTCACGTAACAAAAGAAAAAAGAGAATAAAAACCCCGTCCCTTTCATACTTTCGCTGTGACCCAAAAACCCACAGAGCTTCTTCTTCTTCTTCTTCCTCTCACTTTCGCGTCTTCGTCTTCTTCGTTAATCGCAAAGGAGGTAAATTCCGCGCCTCCTTCGTTATAATTCTCGTTTATTTTTATGGGTTTCTTCTCAATTTCGATAAAGTCGAAGCTTTTCTTCAATCTTGCTTGAAAAGTTTGTCGAAATTCATCGATTTCTATTCGCTGCGTGTCTTTAACCTAACCCAGTTCTGTGCAGTCTGTACGTTTCTTTTTTCTTATTTATTAGTTGGTAATTTGGGTATTGAATTATAAAGATGTCGAGTGCTTAAAGACTCAGTCATTGGTTTTAAGTCTGAACCCAATATATTGAATCATATATTTATAAGAACAATGGTGATGATTAAGATATAGAAGAAGAAAAAAAGGTGGATAGCCATGAACCCATATGTCACATTCTTGCTAAAGACGGCAAGCTCTGAGCTGTTTGTTGTTGCTGTCATGATTTCTTTATGAGCTTAATCGTGTATCTTGATGCCCTTTGAGGCTTTGACGATTCTTTTGAGGGGTATAATTTGCAGTGATGTTAGTTTTATCACAGCTTGTTTGTTACAGCTCAGGGGATTAGGTTTTCATAGTTTTATCTTGTTGCAAATAAGGGGATTTGTTTGTTGACTTTGAGTGTAGGGTGTATATGGTTCTTCGTAGCGTATCAATATTCCTGTGGGTTTTTAAATTGTTCTGGAGGATTGTTTTGTTTTTTATTTCTCCATTGGATTGTACCAATCGTATGGAGTTTTCCAAGTCATTGTGTTTCAGAGTTTATATATATGTCATTAGTCTTGATTTGTTTTGGTCATCTCATTCTCATCTTCCTCTCTCTGCTTTCCTTCCTCTCTTGTTTTTTTGCTGTTTACTGCAAGTCTCTGTCTCTCTGTCTCTCTCTCTGATAGGAAGAAAGGTGAACATGTAGCTTTTGGGGTGTGTGCTCATATTTTTAGGATCAATTCTGTATACTACTTGTCTACTTGTATATTGTCGTGAAAGACTTATGGATCTTATCTTCATTTTGAATTCACGTCTCTGTTCTGTTTTCGTATTGTCTTACTTCACTTATGAGTGACACACACACCCACAATCGAACTTTGGGGTTGGTGGGTTCTTGGAACTCTGAATTGTTGAATTTTTTTTGTTCGTTCAAATATATCCTTGAGGTTTATGATAGATATGGAATTGTGGATTATTTTGGCATTGGACTTTATTATTATCTGTATACTATTTCTTTGATTAACCATTAAAGATGGATGGAAGAAGTGTCCGCCAAGTTATAGCTTCAATAGATGAGCCTTTTGTATTTTAAGAAACTGATTTTTTTGAATATTTCTTGTTGAAGGTACTGTAGTAAGGAGAACATGGGTAATCTATTTTGTTGTATACAAGTCGATCAAGCTACAGTAGCTATGAGGGAACGATTTGGTAAGTTTGTGGAAGTTCTGGAGCCTGGATGCCATTGCATGCCTTGGTTTCTTGGGCATCAAGTTGCTGGTCATCTCTCTCTGCGTTTGCAGCAATTGGATGTGCGTTGTGAGACCAAGACCAAGGTAACTCAATTTTTTTAAGCATAAGTGGCTTAATTGTAAGTTTGTAACCAGTTTTGAGCGATAGAATTCACTTATGCTCTGTTATTTTTTGCTTATTGAGTGACTATTCAATTTGTTGCACAGGACAATGTTTTTGTCAATGTTGTTGCCTCTATTCAATATCGTGCTCTGGCAGACAAAGCAAATGATGCTTTCTACAAACTCAGTAACACTAGGTCTCAAATTCAGGCCTATGTTTTTGATGGTATAAACTAAATCCTTCTTAATGTGATATGCAACTGTAGCTTTACTTGGAATGAAGTGTGTTTTGCTAACTGAGCATACTCTTTTCCATCTTTCTAGTGATCAGAGCGAGCGTTCCTAAGCTTCTTCTGGATGATGCTTTTGAGCAAAAGAATGAAATTGCAAAAGCTGTGGAAGATGAGCTTGAGAAGGTAATTTGACAAAACAAAAGTAATTTAGTATGTCGGACTGTAAATTTAGTTTAACAATGACCATGCTGCTCTTTTGTCCTTCACAGGCCATGTCTGCTTATGGTTATGAGATCGTACAAACTCTCATTGTTGACATAGAACCAGATGAGCATGTAAAGCGTGCAATGAATGAAATCAATGCTGGTATGTCGTGTTCGCATTTAGGGGAATCCATCTTATTTATTTCTTAGCATGGGTGGTCTGTTCTTTTTCAATTGTTTTATTTTTTTTCCCCTGTATATTGTTTTCAGCTGCAAGAATGAGGGTGGCAGCTAATGAGAAGGCAGAGGCAGAGAAGATTTTGCAAATTAAACGAGCTGAGGGTGAGGCTGAGTCCAAGTACCTGTCTGGGCTGGGTATAGCTCGTCAGCGTCAAGCAATTGTAGATGGTCTGAGAGACAGTGTGCTGGGATTTGCTGTTAATGTTCCAGGGACCACTGCGAAAGATGTCATGGACATGGTTCTTGTCACTCAATATTTTGACACAATGAAGGAAATTGGTGCCAGCTCGAAATCCTCTGCTGTGTTCATTCCCCATGGTCCTGGTGCCGTTCGTGATGTAGCTTCTCAGATCCGTGATGGACTTCTTCAGGGTTCTCACCAGTAGTTGCACAGTTCTACAAGCTTCTCGTTATATTAGATTTTGGGATCATTTTGATGTTCAGTGTGTTCTAGATTCTGATTCCTGGTCTCCTTGTTTCTTCATTAGTGCTGCTGTAAAGGCTTTTAAGATTTGTGGTTAGTCGTATATCAATCTTATTCAAGGGCCCTAGTTCTTCGTCTTCAAACTTGAATCTTGTGTAGTTTTTTTGGTAGACTGGAAAATGCTTCATGTGGCCAGTTCAATTTTTCATCAAACAGAAAACTTTTTATTTACCATATATCAGTAAATACTTTGTTTGATCAAATTGTACATGTATGTTTCCCTTCACTTGGATATTTGGCCTCATACAACTTCTGAAAACTCGAGTCTTTCCCTTTACTAGTACCACACTAACATGAAAGGGAGACGATTTATTCCAGAATAGAACTCCAGCAGAAAACTGATTTCTATATGATAGTCAATTGAAGCCTGGTTTCTATACGATATTCAATTGGAGCATAACAGCTAGAGATAATCCAATTTTCAGAGTTGCATTTGGCTTTGGGTCTGTAAAATCCACTTCTCCGGACATAGACAGGAATATCCTCTGCCACAATCCTTGCCGTATAAGAGCCCCAACCTTGCCGTGTGTGCTGATTCGGCCCTTGACCAGTGTGGAGGGGGTGAATGCATGCTGCGCGCCGATAGCCAGTGCAGTGTTGTTGCTTGAAAAACTGTGTTTCAACTCTGCTGCAATGGCTGTCTTGGTCAGTGGGTTCACCATGTAGTGGCATGAAGCTTTAAAGCTGTCAAGCTTATCCCTGCATATGATTAAGACGACATTATGTCTATTTCAATAAATTTGCTTCAATATGAAAGCTCTCACTTCCAAGTTCTCACAGGATTGCTCACAAGGACAAGGAAGCATTAACAAAGTCACTATTCAAGCTCAAACCAGCTTTGAATTTGTTGAATGTCCCTGTAGATATGTCAAATGCAAGGTCAGTTCCGAGGGAGAAAAGAGCGTCTCTTCCTATTACACCAGAAAGGCTTGCAATTGGATCAAATCTTCCAAGGGCATCGTTTCGTATCAATCCAATGCCTCCACTGACACCAGCAAGAGCATTTAGGTATTCCAGCTCCACCTGTTAGCAAAATGACGACTGATTAGGACATCTTTAAAGTGAAAATTGAGCCGGAGTATCATGGACATTTTACCTTGCCATAATTTGGCATGAAGAAACTGAAAAGGGTGCTCAGTCCAGGAACGACATCTTTAACTGCAAATAACAAACCACTAAACTTTGAGTTTCATCACCTTTCATAGCCATCATTTTAAATGATCTAAAAGTACAGGTTCCAAGATTGCATTGAGTGACAGATTAACCTCTGCATGAGATATCAGTATTCGATTTGAGGCTACGATAATCAAGATGAATTGGCACGCGTGGTTGATGAGCGTAGTCCTTATGCAGAAGATCTAATCAGAAGACCAAGAACATGTGTTAGTAGATATACAAAAAAATGTTAAGCATTGAAGAAAGGGAAACACAAAAGAGAAAGGATGGTGTTAAAGAGTGTATAACCTCTGGCCTTCTTGCCAATTTCATAGAATTCACCTGGAGTGTTACTCATTTTGCAAATGAAAATCAAAGCTTGACAATTACACTTTTATCAAACTTGATTAAATGGTAGATCAAGTGTGTAGGGTGGCACTCACAATTTATTGACAAAGGGAGAAGGTCACCAAGAAGCAAGAGGAAATTTCCTTAATATGTTCTGACAAGCAAACAGAATACTATGAAAATATGGCCTTTGTACTACTGTGTTTAGTACCTTATGGAATTTAGCCAATAAAAATACCTAAAGAAGCACCCATGAAGTATGTGAATTCAATTTCATATGTCAGAAAGAAACTTTCATTGTTTATAGATTCATACTTTTCCCTTAACATCATGATTACAGAAACAAAGCTCCCTTTCTAACTCACTGGCATCCAAAATTTCCTCCAGCGCCTTTCTCTTATACCAAAGTTTGTTTTTGCAGTCCAAAGTCCACCAATTCAACAAAACTTACAGACCAATGATGACAAGTTCACCACTTTCCTCTTCCCTTTTTCACTCCTTACAATGTTAAGGACCCCCATTTTTTCAATACCAACAGTGTTTTGATTGAAACTGTCACACTCCCTTAAAGCTATAAACTCTCCTGTTCCACTCTTCCTCTCTACATTAGCCGGTCCGACAGGCTCGGAAGTCTCCGGAAAAAGTTGAGGCTCGCCGGCGGCATTGGGTCTCGGAACATAGGGTGGCGCAGGTAGTAAAACCCCAATGCCACAGCTACCATTTTGGGTGGCACAGCATACATCACCACAGCGATCAATAAGCACACTCCTATAAACAGCTTTGTAGCACGTGGGTCCCTCCAGCTCACAAGGGCCTGGGCCCGTTCTCCTTGGGTCGCGAAATCCCCCAAAACTGTTTGGACCCGGGCTGCCAGCATTCTCAACCGGTCATACCTGACCCGAACCACTTCAGGTGGTTTTGAGCTCGGAAAAGTGTCGAACTCCTCATCAAGCTCATCCGGGTCGACGGAGTCGCCCTGCGACAGCCGAAGGTCCATTCCGGCTGGTACCTTGGGCCTGAACCGGTAGTACCAAACCCCAATCAGAAACACGTACAAAAACCCAGTTGGGACTATCAAATCCGGGTACCAAACCAGAACCAAATACAACACATGCACCAAAACCGTCGTCATCGGATTCCTCCACCTCCTTATATCATCTAACCACTTAGCTAACCCAACCAACCACGCCAGCACCGCCACTATCCGAAACCAATTCGCTTTACTCTTCCTCATGCTCCACGTGTGCGAATCAGCATCCAACATGTACCTCACCACTTCCGGCCCCAGGGGCGGTTCGGACCGTGCGAGCCACGCCGCCACCATGCGCGTGGCCGCCCCGCGCAGAGCCTCCTGCTGCGCCACCCCGAGAGGGCGGATGTAGTGCATTCTGGGAAGTAACGGCTGCCCGTAAACCGCGCATGTCTCGGGCAGCAACGACGGGCAGGAAAATCTGACCGCTAGTTCAATCTCCCCCATTTTCTTCAATCCAGTTCGAGACAAAACCAGTAAGGGATACGAGTTCTTGTACACCTTGTTGCTCTCCAGCGTAGAGATACGTATCCGTATCTTCCCTATACGGAAGTCATGCTTTTCCTCAGCCGTGTCAGCAAACATGCGCCAGTTGTCGAAAATTCCGATGGTGAGGACCGTGCAGGGGTCGTACACCTGCCACGTGTACTGCTCGTTCCAGCGCGGGTCGAAGCTGTCCGTGACGGTTCGGGTCCTGACCCATTTCTTTCCATACTTGGCCACACAGTAAGCATCCGTGGACCCCTTTCCACCGGGTTTCGCCTTCATCGGAAGCAATCCCCGCGCGCCGAGAATCCCCAGCTCCAAAATGCCTATGGCCGGCTTCCACAGCTGCTTCGCCGTGGGCCGGAAGTCACTGCACACGTGCGCCGCTTCGTCTAGCACGTGATAGCCTCCCTCCAAGCACAGCCGGAGATGGATTCTCCCGCTGTACTGCTCGCCTCCGCTGCCTTCCAACGGCAGCCACTTGGACGCCACGTAGCGCTCGTCGATTCGCTGCTCGATGGAGTTCACGGGGATTACAATGTGGCCGAGGGGTACTGGATCCTTGGTCGTGCGGTCTTCCACTAGGAGAATCAGTGAGTCTTCGAGAGGCTCACCGGCGACGAAGATGAGGTCCTCGTTCCAGTGGAACGACGCGCAGTGGTTGTTCATGGAGCCGCGCCGGGTCCGAGCCGACTGAGTCCCGAGCTGAGCCCTGACTCGAATATCAGGGGCGGTTAATGGAGGCAAATTCGATGCAATGTGGAGGTCCTGAACCTCCATAACCGTCATTCTCAGATACCAGAGCTTGGGGGATTGGTACACCTTGGAGCGCGTGTGTGACACGTACGGCGCACCAGAGCACCACGCTTCAGGGAACGCGTCATCGGCCTGTGTCCCAATCCAAACAGAGAGCTGGATATCACCTGAGACTCTACCGGAATTAGGATCTCCGGCGCCGCCTTCTAGTCTGTACCACTGCGGAGCGAGGGGACTGTCCGGCGGGTCTCGAACTGGCACGTCGGAGAGGTCGAAGCAAACGCCGCCAAGGAACTGCTCCGACGGCGAGTCATGAACGGAGATCTGCAATGTGGAACTCACTGAGTCAGGGCGGTTGTGAGCGAGCGCGAAGACCTGGTTCCACTCCGGCGAGTCAGTCGGCTCTCCGGGACGGTGAACGGCCGGTTTCGACTTCATGAGGTGGCTGGAGGAACGGACCTTGACGTAGGGGCTCTCGTTGGGGGCGAGGCCACGCGCCTTGACGATTCTGGTGAACAAGTAATGCATAGGCTCGACGAGCTCACAGGGATGAATCCTCTCCGCCGTGAACTTCCCGGGAATCACTTTGGGAGAGAAGTCGCCGTTAGGCCTCCTCGGAATTCTCACTCTCTCTCTCATCGGAGCAACTCTGTGCGTCTCCATTTTCCTCACCTCCGGCTGATAACAAACCTGATCCGGCGGCGGATGGCCGTGCATTTCCTGACCCGGCGGCGGCTCGGAGTGCATATGCACCACCTGCGGCTGATTTTGCTCCATAACAACCGGCGGCGAGTAACAGCCTGCTTCGTGAATCGTTGTAGTAGCCTCCACGTGTCCTCCAGGGACCTGAAACACCACAACCGCCGGCTTCTCGGGCGGAGGCTCTTCCTGCGGGGGCAGCGGCGGAGCCTCGTCGACTAAGTCGTCGTAGTAGTAAATCCTCAAGCCGAGTTCGCCTCTGATGTAGCTGAAGACGCTCTTCTTCTCGAGCTGGAAATAGACCAAGCCTTCGTGGCCGCGCTTGGAGAACTGAGTGCCGTAGAGCTTGACGCGGCCGAGGAACTGGTTCTTACGCGCGGTGCCGCTGTTGCCGTAGCGCTTGTCGTTGAGGACCTCGACCTCGAGCTCCTCGTAGTCCATGTTGTCCGGGTCGGAGACGACGAACTCGAGCGGCTCGTTCCAGACGGGGTTGAGGTCCTTGCACTTGGTCGCCGTACGCTTGCGCTGCCCGTCGAAGTCGGCGACCACGTAAGCGCTGGAGCTCCCCTGGCCATCTTTGGGTAAGAGGTTACGTGCGTCGACGACCTCCACGACGAGCTTCCTGACCGCCCTCTGCGGCTGAGGTGGCTGCTGCTGCGGTGGTGGGTCTGGTTGTGGTGGCGGCTGGGTTTGGGGTTGGGATTGAGGAGGGGGTTGCTGAAACGACACCATTACAGTCATGGTGTCATTGTGAGAAAGGAATAATGGGAGAGAAACAAGGGTTTGCGTTGATAGCGGGGAAGGAGTGAACTAGTGTACGTGTGATTGGGGTTTTGGGTATTCCTTCTTTTCTTCTGGTTTTTGCTTTTGAAATTTCTCTACTGCGCTATTCTGCATGGTGTTCCTACCATTTTTGTTTTTATTTTACTTCTTTTTTTTTAAATTAATTTAATATTTTTGGTTTCATTATTTTTTGGGGTTTGATTTTGTTGGGGGAAGGAATGTTTTCCTTTGATATTGGGGGAGAGATTACGGAGTGGATTCCATTCTCACTCTTGAAGGTTTTCAGTTCGCTTTTCTAGCTTGCTTGCTTATAAATTAATTAACCACATCCCTTTTTTTTTTTGGTTCTTTTTGTTTATACAGTACTGTTTAAGATGCTGAACTGCTGATTATGCTTGTGGACTGGTTTACTACATCATTTTGGGATTGGATTTGATTCTTCAATCCTTCTTCATTCGTGTTAATCGACAATTCAATAGTTCTCGAATCAGCTCATTTTGCCTTACTCAATGCTTAGTATGCAATTTTGCGTAACGGGTGTCAACCATTGTTCGGTACAGTTTACTTCTGTTTAGGTTTAATAAGACCATTGGGTATTCAGTCCCAAGGAATTTGGGGACTGGGATTAGAGTGGGGAAAAAGAAGCAAGCCACAAATTGGGTGAATATATGATATGAAGGGGACATATATAAGAAGAACATATAAGTTAGGGGGAGGCAGATAGATGGGGAGAGATGCCTGTGCAGTGGTAGAAGGCACATGATTCCACAAGCCCTCCCCTTTTTGTGTAAAGCACCCACATTTTGGACAAAGCATCAATGGCCTTTTATTTCCTATGTCCAGGTGTGTCCTCTATCCCCTATTCTTATATATGTACCTTATAAGCTGCCTTTTGTCAAACAATCTAAAATTCCCTCCCTTCACTTGATAAGCTGCTATTGTTATGTATATGCCTCTGCTTTTCCTTTCTACCATATTGGCTATATGGAAATGAATGTCACACTCTTAAGCAAGCACCTGGATTCACAACTAATAATGCTCTGTAAAATCATATATAGCGATCTAATTCTAATGCATCATCCCACCCGGAATTCCACATATATGCGCCGGAATGTTTGATAGGCTATTAACAATTTTTTAGATTGTGCAACTCTTGTTTACTTAAATTTTCTAAGGCATTGAATCGACTCTGAAATTTGAATAATCTAAAATCAGTATAGAAATTTTGAAATTTTGAGCACGTACTCTCACCATGAGTGCTGATCACCTGGTCAGCAGTTAAGCACTAGGTCCGATCTGATCAAACAGTAGTCAAACAGTCCGTTCGGACGGCAGTTGAGCACCATCTCTACTCACCAAGGGAACGGGGTTGCTCTCACCATTAGGGGTTGCAACACTTTTGGTCGTTTGGACAAGTGGCGCGCAGCTCAAAGAAGCTTCTCCATCGATCTATCCCGCATCATGCTGAAGTGGTCTGCTGCAACCTTTTTGAAGTTGGTTGCTTGGGGAATCCAATCCCACAGCATAAAGTCATTTTCAGCATCCTATTTTCTTTGGGGGGTTGTCATCTCATCATCTGACATAGAATGAGATCCAAGCTAGAATATTTACCAAAATGAAATTATGCCCACATCTATCTCCCTTCACCTTTCTAACATATTCCTCACAGATACTATTGCATACAAATTTTGCACAAGCTCGTGAGTCCCAACTTTGATCAAATCCCATAGGCTATATGCAATTTTGTAACAGATGTAGAGACTCATATACTAATATGCAATCCCAAGATTCAGAACCCATTTGAATTAATTCTCACGCAATGTCGTTGGATCCTATCTTTATAGACATTTCAAATTTTCAAGCATTTGAAACTGAATGATATAGTGAAATTAGAAATAATTATGCATTCACATTTTGATACTTCTAGGCGTTCTAGCAACTCATAAATTTTTCTATGCACATCGACGCAACGTGCAACTACACGAAGTAAATTTAAACCGATTAAATATTTCAACCACCACGCACTTATTCCTATGTTCACGGTCATTAACTGATCAAAAATTTCATACTCAATTACTCTTGGATATAAATTTAAAGGTGATCGAGTATGGATCTCTCGCTCAATTAGTGACCAAATGAAGGCACGACGTCAGGCCAGTCCACATTGTTGTTGGATACACGGAGTGATTTCTTTTTAAAACAGGCCTATCTCCAGCCCATATAAATAAGCCATCCAAATGATCCAATAGACTGGGTCACCAAGCCCACTATCTAGATAGGTAAGATAGCCAACTGAAACCGTACCATTCGTCCGGAGTTGCTCTGGAGTTTCCATTCCCATGGAAGAAGAAGAAGAAGCAGAGGAAGAGGCACTGCTGCCTGCTGGTATGGCTCCGTCAACTCTATCTAGGTCTTTTTGTCGATTCAGAATCTGGTTTCGAATTCTACAAAGTTTCATTCTTTGTTTTCTGCAGAAGTCATCTCATGGTTGATCCTGGATAAAATATGATTCAATCCCATCATCGCTATTTTCAAATAAGGTAATATACTTTCCTTTCTGTTGAGCTACAAGTTTTTGATGAACAACCGACAACGTTGCAATAGGCTGTGAGTTTTTGAGTTTCTTGGATGTGTAAGATTTGCGTGTGTTTAGTGACATTGTGGTTATAAAGTTGTGTTCTTTCCTTACACTATTGGTTTTACTGTTTTTAGTTAAATTTCCATACATTGTGACTTTAAAAGTGAATTTTTTGGTAAGGTTGGTTGATTTGAAAGCTAAGTTTAGACATTTGAACGAGCCAAGGTACTCTTCCTCACAGATATTGTTGTTCCTAGGACTGCAGACACTGGAAAGTTCAATACAAAGGCCTCCTGTATCTGCTTTGGACTATTCAGACAGATATTTCCACATGAATCTATCCGATAATGGGCACAATATCCGAACAACTAAGTTTTGTGCTAATCTTGAGAATGTTTGAAACTTTTAATACTTGCTAAGAGTGGAAATCTTGTTAAATATTAAGTCTGATCTTTCTGCAGCACAAGAATTATAGTGAAGTTTTCGAGAACTGATCCCCTTATGCCTTCTTCCTCAGGAACCTCCACCTTAAATATTCCAGTGGGTCATCGCACTGCAGTGTTTAAGGTGGAGGTCCTGAGGAAGAAAACACAAGGTTCAGTTCATGTGTGTTTAATACAACTACAACGTATATTTTTGGGGGTCACTGAGTTCACAAGTGAGCTGTTTTAGAAGTGTCAGACTTCGATATAGAGGGGTTTCAGAATGATGTGCAGACTACACAATTTTGGCATCAGGATTTGTAGCATTGAGCAGAGAGGTTAAGGATGTACTTTATATATTGTGATCGATATGCTAATTCAGCAAATATAGACAATGTGGTACTGGGGTATATATCTTATTCTTATATTCTATCTATGCCTATTGAAAATCTGGTGAAGTATATAGCTTTTTCTTGTGTTTGATATGCTAATTGAGCAAACTCATTCTTATTAACTAATACTCAAGTAATTTTATACTAATATATAAGAAATTCAAGAGTTTAATATTATAAATTTATGATATAATGATGGGAGATAATTCATTGAAATTTTTATTATTTACATTTGTACATGTAAGATATTCAAGAGTTTACAGATAGAATATATAACTTATTCACACACTCCAGCTTTAAAAACTAGCCTTTGATCATTCTCCTCTTTCGAATTTGTGAGAAACTAACATTCCTAATGAGAATGCTACTATAGCTGTTATGACTATACCTTTGTTTTTGCTCAACACCTCTACTGCACTTCTTAAGATGCCATTATCTTTCTCCCACTTCTTTATATTCTCTGGAGAAAAGAATATCCGAGCATTGGCTAATAATCTGTTTGGCTCTGCATCATTTGTGCCATTGTTTTTGTTTGTGTACTTTACGTTATTGTGTTTGGGTGCTCTTGGGTGTGTGTTTTTTGCTGATGCATCACCTTTGACCTTCTGATTCTCTAGTATCTCAGGTTTTTTCTTTTCCCGAAGTATCTCAGGCTCCTTCTTTGGTTGTACTATTTCAGGCTCCTTCTTTGGTTGTACTATTTCAGGCTCCTTCCTTGTTTCTACTATTTCAGGCTCCTTCACTGCTTCTACTATTTCAGGCTCCTTGGTTTCTTGTACTACTGCTACAACCTTTGGTACAGTTACATAGAGAATCTCACCGTCAAACTTTCCAGTGATCTTATCGACATCTGAGTTTGCTGGTATCGGAAAATTTTCCTCAATATACACATGTTCCGTCTCATTCACTTGCCTTTCTCCTGTGACTGTTAATTGTCTAGCTGTAATATTCATCTCCAGCTTCACCTTCTCCTTGTTGAAACCTAAAACACATTAAGAGCCAAAAAGAAACTATGAATGCATATTCCATGTCATCAAGCATGTAAAGGGTATTAGAAACCAATATCCATACCTTCCAGATCAACAACAAGATGATGGCCATTAGAGTCCTCTGTCCAGCCAGAACCAGGGACAATCTTCACTCGTGTGGGCGTTAATGGCGAAGTTCTCTCTCCCATGAGCATCCCTGATATTCTTCCTCTAGCATTTGCCATCAATCGTCAAACTAGGTTGTGCTTAACCTTACGAAGAAGGGGGTTATTTATGTATTGCTCTTCGTTTTTATGTTCAGTTGATGATGATCCCAACAAGTTATATAGGCTTTCCTTGTGGGAATGAATGATTCGGTTCTTATTCCATACTTTTCCAGTTGGACTGCAGCCATGTCAAGTTAATTGGGTGGAGGATTATTTGGTTTTCAGCAGGTTGCAGAAAATTAGGACCATTCTTTGCTTTCCTTTCCGAACAAACTAGCTCTCTAAGTCTTTGCGGCGGAGACACACTTAGCTTCAGTATCATGCCATGCTTGCAAACCCTCTTTTTGTATTTTCTTTGAGAAAATCGACATTAACAAACACTCTAAATAAGCTTGATGGTACATATATAATGTCAGGTGAACCAACTTCTCGGCTTTCGCCTTGTTATAACTCATATTCAAAAAAATTCATGATCAATTTCTTTTCCCCTCTAAATATGAACGTTAGAAAACATAATAATACTGTATTGTTCATTGGTCGAAAATCAGAAAACTATGGATTAGTGGATAACTATTGGAAAAGCCAAAGACAAGTCTGTCTTTTGCGACCTGATTGTAAAAAAAGGTCAAGAGTGAAATGCTGATATGTTCTTATTTTTAGAAATAACCTAAAATTAGGAAAGAGAGGGAGAGCCAATAACCCCAAGTGCATGTGTCGGATTTGCAGGATAATTGATAGTTGGACGGCTATCCTCCCTTTCCTCTCAACTTCTCAATTTTCATGTCTTTGCTTCATTTAGATTTCAGATTCTTGTATTTAGTCTCAATCTCCCAAAACTTCCTCCCTGAACCACAAGAACAATGGCAACATTCACAGTAGTCACATAGAGGTTAACCTTGCTCCATTTGTCATCCCTATCGGAAAGGTAAAGATCGAGAAGAGGTACATAGAAGAATAGTTAGTTATCAGGAGAACGGAAGTTTGGTCACTATTGACAAAAGCTAATTTGGAAACGAGAGATGGCAATGGAAGCTGATTACCAGCTGAAGCTGGTTATGTTATGTCTTCTGATGACAATAGCAATTCCAGTATTGAAAGCCAACATCGGGGAGTTTGACGAGTATTGGCAGAAGCGAGAGAAAGCAGCTCACCAGGCCACGAAAGAGGCCTACCAGCCTAATCCTCTAAAACATGTGAACCATTTAAACAAGCATACACACAAGTAAGTTATAATTCCTTGTCCAGATAGGAAACATTATTTCATTATTCTTCATCACAATGCTAAATGCTTAATAAGGTCTGGTGTAATCAATGCATGCAATTGAAGGGCACTGGAGGGTCATAACGGCACGAGAAGGAACTTAAGACGCTGGGATGGTCCATGCCAGGCTAACAACCCAATCGACAAATGCTGGAGATGCGATCCAGATTGGGAGAACAATCGGAAGAAGCTAGCCGATTGTGCTCTTGGCTTTGGACATGGTACCACCGGAGGCAAAGATGGAGAAATCTATACGGTCACAGATCCTTCTGATGATGACGTTGTCGAACCAAAAGAGGGGACATTGCGGTGGGGTGTGATTCAGCCTGAACCGCTTTGGATCATATTTGACAGCGACATGAGGATAGAACTGAAAGAAGAGCTCTTAGTCAATAGTGACAAGACCATTGATGCACGGGGTGCTAATGTGCATATTGAAGGTGGTGGCCAAATTACTCTGCAGTATGTGCAGAACATCATTATCAGTAACATTCACGTTCGTGACACCGTTGCCAAGGAAGGTGGTTTGATTAGGGACTCGACAGATCACTATGGAACACGAACAGCCAGCGATGGTGATGGAATATCCTTGTTTGGTGCCACAAAGGTTTGGATAGACCATGTTTCTGCCTCAAATTGCGCCGATGGACTCATTGATGTCATTGCAGGCTCTACTGCCATCACAATATCCAACTCTCACTTCACCGATCATAATGATGTAATAATAATAATAAACCTATCTGTGAAGTTCTAATAACCAAGATGGATATATAATATGGCGGGTATCAACTAGTGATGCTTGTTGTGGATGGGATGCAGGTGATGCTGTTTGGTTCAAGCGATAGCTTCACCAAGGATGAAGAAATGCAGATAACTCTAGCGTTCAACCATTTCGGACAGGGATTGATCCAGAGGATGCCAAGGTGCAGATTTGGTTTTTTCCATGTTGTGAACAATGACTACACTCACTGGATTATGTATGCCATCGGTGGCAGCAGCCATCCTACCATACTAAGCCAGGGAAATCGATACATTGCTCCAGAAAATGAGGCAGCTAAAGAGGTATATCTACATTGCTCCTTGTTCTAGTTTAATTTCATTTCTAAGGTTGGTGTTGGTTTTCTTGTGTTCTAGGTTTGTAATAGAGTCAACACAGCTCCGAGCGTGTGGAGTTCTTGGAATTGGATATCACAAGATGATATCTCGGTGAATGGAGCACATTTTACTCCGTCCGGCAGTTTAGAGGCAATTAACGGTATCGGAGAAGAGGATCTGATTCCTGCAAAACCCGGGTATCTTGTGACCCCTCTCACACGCTTTGCCGGTCCTCTTAAATGTGTGCCTGGCGAGGGATGTTAGGATATGAAGCTAAAACTGAACCCTGTTAGAGAAGACGGGTTGTTGTAGTGATAGAGTGAAGAATAAAAGACACAACGCTATCACTCTTATTGCATTTGTATCTAAATATAGATTCAAAACAGGTAACTGGAGGGAGTTTACGTACACAAGATATGAATAAATACAATGTATAAATTTCGATCGTTTTGTAACTTTGTTTCTTTCTAGTCAAGATATGTACTTTGATATCTTCTGCTACTTAATTCCATTCTTTATTTTTCAATCATGGCCAAGAAAGAATTTCGAGTTTAATTTCCACATCAACTGCGGAGCTTTTCAGGTAGATACGTCTGCAATATCAGCTTTTGATCTCTAAGGCACTTCAAGTTTAAGTGACTTGGTGAACTGCAGAATTGATCAAAGCACTACCATGTTTTAGGTGCTTTAGATATATATGCACACACAACGTGACTTAACCTTGAGTCTAAATCACACCTGAGAAATTTTGAGTTCCAGTTCATCCCATTCTGATGATGCATTGCTTCCTTCCACAACTCCTGTTCCAGCATAGATCAATGCACCGAGACCCTAGGATTCAGCATTGTCAGTGCTACAAGATTACTTGGTATATCACATAACTGTGTGAGACATCATAGAATTGTAACAATTCAGCTAGCAGATAGACATATACACTACATAGTTGTTGTTTACCTCTTCCACTAAGGCTGACCTAATGCCAACAGCAAACTCACTCTCTCCTCCTCCAAACCAACCAACTGGACCAGCATACATTCCTCGGTCGAATACTTCTGAAAGCCATTTGTGGACAGTTAGAAGATGTGATGGAAGAAGATGTTCATGCTAGAAAGAAGATGTTTGATATATAGCTATACCAGTTTCTGCAATAAGAACTCGTGCCTCCTCTGTTGGAAATCCACAAACGGCTGGACTTGGGTGAAGAGAAGAAAGTATTTCAAACTGAAAAAAAACAAAGATAACGAGGAAACATATAATCCATAAATTAGCAATCCACATTGTACATTCATGATTCAGGACAAGAAATTAATGGATGCAGAACCCAAAATTTAATCTAGTTCAAATATTCCAGAATATATGAGCTTGGAAGGAAACTTAATTATCTACCGCAGAAGAAATGTTATACCTCATCATCTTCACTTTCTAACCTACCAGACAATTTGGCATATAAATGTTGGACTCGAGGGAGTTTTCGGATTTCTTTCTTTGGTTCAACTACTACACTATTGCATACGTCCTGAATGAAAAAAAAAACAGAATATGGTGAATATTATTCCCGTATAACACAAATTAACAAGAATTTCTTCCATCAGCACCAAAATTCTACCTCTAGCTTTTTTCTAATGCTTTCTCGTACTATAGTAAACTCAAGGTGGTCCTTTGGACTGCATAATAAAAATATTCAAATAGAATGAAAAATCGGTTATTAGCAGCTCAATAGTAATGAAAATACTGATATAAAACAAATTCACATGAAGTAATGTAACAACATCAAACATTGTATTCTAGATACTGAGATAAACCTGGAAAGTAGGTCAAGTTCTATTTGAAGATCTTCAGACAGCGATTTACCTCTGGCACGGGTTCCAGCCAGAGCTTCACTATTAATGTCAAGCCATGTTCTGTGAAACAGTTGCTCTGGCTATTCACAAAGATAATCTGATCAAACCATTATTAAATACTGATTGATCATATGGTGAATGCAATCTCTTTCAAGACAATTACCGTGTTTCCAATAAAAGCTGGTGCACCAGGTGGCTGGAGACAAAACTGATAAGCATTTTTACCTTCAACCTGCATTAAGTTCTCTATCAGATGCGCTGATCATATAACTTGCACCAAACTTTACTCAGAGAAAGTTCACCGAGTAATAAGAAGCCAATACCTGTAAGCAAGCTAACCATGCAATAGGATCAATATCAATAGCTGATATTACTGTGCTGCTACGTGCAAGTACAACCTGAGTTCCAGAGACAAGGCTAGATTAATAATACGAGAGATAAAAATGAGGTAGGTCTCAATAGTGAAAATGCACTTGGTCTGTTAGGTACCTTAATAAGTGCTGAATCACTTCTTATTTTCTGCAAAGCTCTATTAACAGCAAGATCCCAATATGTCTTACTTGGGATGTGACTATTGCTTAACATTAGCATTGAAGGAATTTTGTTTTGTGGCTTTAAAATAATGGAACATATCTGCATGATCAACCATTCATATAAACATGGTCCTTTTGAAATAAGCATCTCTAAAATATTCCAAACATAAACTTATCTTTGACGATAAAAAGAAAAGAATGACGTTTTCAGCTCAGTTCTGGATTTGCACCTGATGTATCGTGGTTTTAAGTTCATCAATTGCATTTCCTAAAGTCCATGAAAGGGAGTTGTCCCATGCAATAGTTGTTGCTAGTATTGAACTATTTTCAAGCTCATCCAACTCAACCTGTGATTCAGTATCTAGCAGCAGATGGTATAAATACTTACAGAGAAAAATAAACCTATTATGGCTAAAACACGCGCCAATGCAAATAAATCATTGTTCATCTACCTGAGGGACCATAAAATAGAAGTAACCAAATGCCTCCCATTCAGATGATATATTGGCTCTAGCATCAAACCGGATTGCCCCATATGCCCGAATTAGAGGACATTCTGTAGACAGGAACCTGAAACCAATATAAGACTCAAGCTTTATAAAGATTCTATTACAAATCCACTCTTATATACTGTACTCACCTCTTTAAGGACTTCCAATGCCTGTATGAGAATGGATGAAGATCCTGGAAGAAGACTGCAGATCCCACACCAGCAACACCGACCAACTTGTTATGCTTCTTTGGAGTATGGCCATTACCATTCCCATTGGCGTAAGCAATGGAAAGCTTGCCGGCTTCAGCTCTATTGGAGAAGTAACAGCGAGGAAGGAGTTTATTTTGAGCATATAGCCAGTCAATTGCTTCAATCTGCAGCTGGATCGGTACCTTCAAATACAAAGCCAGTTACATAAGCATCACTCTTTCCAAAAATAGTAACTACGCTTAGTAGTCCTGTACCTATTGTATGTTGAAACAATAAAACCAACTCAAAACAGGAAACTTTCTTACTTTCAGTAAATTTTCAAGCGAGTTTAAAATTCTCAAACTCGAGATGAAAAATTCTAGGTTCGAGAAAACAAAGGAATTACTTTCATTTCTTCGAACCAAATCATACTCTTGCTAATTTAAGAGTTGCATGTATTTTAGTGCCAAGGGCATGTGACTTCCTTAAGGTGATGTGCAGGATAAGGAACAGCAGGGAGGACTAATATCCATGGGGCCAGTAGCCATGGTGCTCAAGCTCACCCAGCCACGTGGCACACACACATTCCTCTAAATTTTGGGAAAGCGATAACAGAATCCAGTAACAGATAAGAAGGAACACAGAAATATGTGCCATTGCTTACTTGGAGACGAATAATGCCAGAGGTGTAGGGAGGAGGGTTTGCTTCCAACTGAGAAAGGGCGGAGCTGAGTGCCTCCACGGCCAATGACGGTGATCGAACTGCCGGAAATGAACGTGTTTCGACCGTTCCTAAAGGGAGCTGAGGGTGGTCTCCTTGGCAACCATTCATCGAAAGCGAGCAAAAGCTCTGATGGCTGCGCCTCTGTCATGTCACACAATACATAGTTACTTATGTCAAACATGAAAGAGCAGAAGTAGAAGAAACAAGGACTTAAAGTGGAACAAGTACATGGTTATGAAAATGAATGGTTTGTCTGCTGCTGCTGGAGATTGTGGAGCTGCGTTTGGCTGCTTCAGGGTCCATGAAACCTGTGAGGCAGCGCCGCCCTACAGCAGCAGCAGAACCAGTAGCCATGAGAGAGAGAGAGAGAGAGAGCTTCCAATGGGAGTTGGAAGATACGATAGGCTAAGCCATTATAAAAGGAAATGAGAGGGAGACTTTGTTACAACATACACATCGAGCAGTGTTCTAAAAGTCGATAGGGCAGCGAATGGGAAGGTACACTGGACATCCATGAGCCATTGGGTTTTCTGACCATTACTACATTAGACATCCATGAGGGATATGACACTTCCTGGGTGAATTTAATGGTCCTTTAGCCTTTTGAGTTCAGATTAGATTGCTTGATACTTTTTTGGAGTGAAGACACGGTGCTTCTTCCGGATGAGCTTGCTCCCGTCTATTATGTTCAGTTTATGGGAAATAAAATATGGGGAAATGCCTGTCATATCCGCGTAAGACCAGGCGAAGACATATTCTTTTGTCTGGAGATGGGAAAATAACTACTCTATAAGGGGTTAATCTAGTATACATCAATATATGTTATACATCACATATCCAACGGTTGACAACGGATATTATTTTTTTGACCCTACTCATAAAACAATATCGACCGTTGGATGTGGGATGTATAACATACATTGATGTATACTAGAATTTTCACTCTCTAAGTGCCGAATTGAGTCCAGTGCCGAGGCGACGCGACGATCTAGGTGGACACTTGACATACAAACCCATTATGTTTCTTCAGTCGATGGGTCATCACGCGGGTCATCCACCCTGTATGCCGGGGAGGGGGTAACAACCATCATCTCATGCCTTGCATGAGCTTGTGATATGGCCCTTAGTTGGCTTTCCACTATGCTCGTTTGATCTCCCAAAATGGTCCATATGCCACCGGGGGTTGGAACTTTCATCATTAGCATGTGACTGGCGATAAAACATTGGAGTCCCCATAATACGTCATGCCCCAAGATGATATTGTAGGAATATGGACAATCGACTATCAAGAATCGGGTGGTGATGGTGGTGCAGCGGGGCAGGGCACCAACGGTGATTGTCAGCTGGTCCGACCCTAAAGGCTGAACTATCTCGCCGGAGAAACTCACTAGTGGCTCATGGTTACTATAAAGTTTGTTTTTGTCCCTGCAAAATTTTCGATATGGGTCGGCAAAGATCACACTAACAGCCGCCCTGGTGTCGATCAAAGCTCTACGACACTCATAGTGGTCAACCTTGATGGTGATAAGGAAAGGTTCGTTGGGGGACATCTGGGCATTAGGATCATGGTTACAGTCACATTTTGTCCCATGTCGCGGGGGTAACCTGGGCACCTTGGTGCAACTCAAACAATTCAATCGGCCGGGGGCATTGTCACTTGGGGGCCTGATAGGGTGGGTGTTGGGGGGGGGGGGGAGTATGAATTTTCCAATATACCTTAATGGCATTGGGGCTGGTGGTTGGAGCTCAATACTAGACCGACAGGTCTGTCTGAATTAAGTTTTCAATTGTGTTTTTCAAAGCACATCAAGCTTTCGTGTTATGTCTCGAGTCATTATGATAAGCACAAAATTTTCCATTGTCCGAGCAGTTAGGTTTCTTGGGGCATTTTCTTTTGGGTGGGGGAGGGATTATGTCATTGTGTCGATTCCATAGTTCCTCATAGGAAAGGGTTAAGGTTGTGAAAATTTCGTGCCGGGAAGTTTGATGATCTCTTTGGCGAGTGATGATTTTGGACCGGATATGGATTGTGTATATCCTTGTTTTTTTCTCGCTGGCCTCTGCCATGTTGCCGGTCCGGATATGAGTGCATGTCCTGAGTCCAGTTCGATTTGTTCTGGCAGTTCTTGTTTGTGGTGATAGCTGTTTGATCGTTTTCATATGTGGTCTACTGAACCCGGGCCTGAGTTTGTTGAGCCAGATTCGAAGTTCGAGCGGTTGAGCAGAAAGAGTTTAGGGGGGTGGGGTGGGTTGCTCGCACCATCTCCTTGTGCAGTAGTAGACTCTAAGGTTGAAGAGTTGGGCACACTCATGAATTGAGGTGCTGGAGGCAGGGTGGGGATGGTGTTAGACAACAAAGGGTGGGAAAAGTATACCAAATGTTGGGGGTTTGAAGTTCTTGAGGCAAACTTGGAAGGTCCTGAGTTGTATTGAGAAATGGGGACAGGGTTTTCTGGAGTGTGTAGCCGTGGATAAGCCACGGCCAAGGCTGCATCAGTTCCCAACCTATTCTCGAGAGTTTCCCAGAGGAGTTGTTGTTCTTTTTCCAATTCTGTCATCCTGGCCCGGGCGGCATGTGTTTCAGTGCGCTCCATCTCTCGTAGTGTCAGGAGGTCATGTAATTCCCGAAGCGTGACCTCCAGGGTTGCGTTTGGGTCAGGGAAATATGTGGCGTGAGCCGAAGACTCGGTTGTGTTACTAGGAAAGATTTCCTGACCCAGCATTTTCGTCAAGGTTATTGTCAAGGTCATCAACGATAGCCATGCTAGGGTCAGAGTTTTAGCACCCAAAAGGGCCCTCATAGTGTCAATTGTTATGAGCTGAGTCCGAAGGTTAGTTCGGATGTCTGGTCAAACACTATTTTTTCGTTCGAATCCTTGTTTTTCTTGGGGCCTATAAGACAAAACCGGGCCAGAGGTCAAAAACGGTGGGGTACCCGTCTATGACTCTCATGCTTAAGTTAACACGTATTAGGACTTTAAGCAGGAAGTTAAGGACTTAGGTAATGAACTTTTATTACATTTTTCGGAAGGCTATGGCCCTTTTTATAGGCTTAGGGAAGTGTGTCTGTTTTCCCACATTGATGTAAGAGGTTGTTGTTGTGAACTGCGGTTTGACCGTTGTGGGAAGTCCACTTCGTGGTGTCGTGGCCGGCGTTGTGGCGGATCTAAGGGTTGCCGACCACCAATTGTTAGAGGTGGCAATGGTGGGACCAGGGTCCACCTCCGGCCTTGCCTGGAAAGTAGCCGGAAGTCAGAGAAATTCGCCGGGAAATCTCCCCAACGAGTTAACAGCATGATATTTCATTTATTTATTTAAAATAAATTAGAGTAGAAAACTGTAGCACACACGTATTAAAAGATCCCATGTAATTGAAGATTCATATGATATCTAGTCGAGGCGGCCAGTCAGGAGTTAGTAACAGGATGCACCGGGGATAGAGATACTAGAGTACTGAGATATGGTTATAAGGCCACAAACGTCCCAGTCTTAGCGTCTCCTGTTGATTGAACAAGACCAGTGGAGGCCTGGTCGATGTAAATCTTTAGTTCACTTCAGACTTCTACTAGCCAGGGACTCGGGACTAGTGATTTCTGTGCAATAGAGATAAATGAATGGTTCTAAATTGAAAATGAAGGGTAATAAAGGAATGATTTCATGTTTTTCAGTCAAAAACGAATGATTCATTAACAATTTGGAAATCGTTGAACATGTTACACGGATTCGCTTGCCCTCATTCAACTAAACTAACAACACTGACATGCAGAACAAGGTTCTGGTTGGTCCTATGATTTATTCGTCCTCCAAATCAAGCCCACCAATTCGATGTCGTCTCCTGTCAAAAACAGCTTTGAAAGATTCATGTTCTGCACGAAGCTGATCTTGGAATACGTTCTGCCTCTTTGGTTTAGCAGTGCTGTGGGGTGTGACCGGGTTCTCTTCTTCACATAAGGGGTTGGACCGCTGCAGGTGTTGAAAGTAAATCATACCAGGACCATTATTATGAAGGCACTTTAACAGTGCGAGTCTTGAGTCCTAGATCTAAAAGTTCTAGCTAAACATCATAAAAGCAGATAACTAACCAAGTTGTATCCAGCACCAGGACCAATGACCAAAGACAATACATTTGCCTTCTTTGCTGCTGTTATTGAAAACCCAGTGTTGCCAACCTGGACATAAAGAGTTCAAAAGATGCAACAATTAAGACATAAAAAAAAAGCATGAAAGAAATCAAACCCAAAGCATACAAGAGAGCTGTTTGCACCTTTGAAGAATAGAGCTAACAAGATCAGAGCCCTCCGCCAAGGTAATACTTTTAAATGAATCAATGATGGTATAAGACATACCTGGTCACTCCAGCATACAGATTTCACTTCCCTTCGATAAGCCTGAATCAATCCGGAAAGAGCATTACCCTTCACTTCTTCACTTTTATCTGTATCATCTTCATCTATAATCTCTGACCATTTACACCTTCCTAGTTCTTTCACGTCTAGACTCGGGTGATCTTCTTCAGCACTAAAGCTCTTCACATCCTTTATAAAACCTAAGGCTTAAATTTAAAAAAAAAAACTGATTAATTCAAACTTACATAGGTACACAATTAATAAACTAGAAGAACTAAGGCCAAAACTTACCATCAGGCACAGAGTCTTCAGCAGGAGGTTCCATGGTCTTGTCTGGCTTTCGATCTCGCACAGCAGATGTAACATCATTATCTGCATCTTCTGTATCCATGTCCACCTGGTAGAAGTCAGGTAAAGAGTGGTTTAACATCAAACTTGGAGAAAATATCACAAATTTCACATATGAAGCAATCTCCTAGACTCCAATATGTTGGTGACCAAGAAATTTCTGCCCGCCATAGTATATATTTCATTTCCATCAGTGTGTATCGATCAAGTAAATGAAAAGCAAAAAGGAGTCACAGGCAGGTTTATTGACTTGCCTCCTGAATACCACTTTCCCTCAGATCATCTCCATGAAACAATGACTGTCAAGGCAGAAATACACAGCGTTAAAACAAAATAAAGAATCAAATGCAATTGCCGGTAAAATTCAAAACTTTATTATTCGTATTCGGTCTTGTAGCCAAGTGCAATCACCCCTTAACAAAAGGCAAGTTGAACCCCAAAGGTAAAAAAAGTTGTAAGTGGAGCAGTTAATAGCCATCCGAGCTCACTGAAAGAAGTTCTCTTACGTTCACAAGTTATGTTCACAATTTTTTTGTATTTCGTTTCCCATTCCCCAAATGATATAAGGCATATGGGTTGACACGACTCCAGCTGAGGATTTCTTCAAGCTCCTCCACCTAATCCTAAGCAAAAAAACTCATTGATAACTAACCTTGGCATCCAATTGCAAGTATATGGATGGAGATTCCTCCCATTGTTCAGCCATCTTCAGTATGTCCTCTTGAGTAAAGCCATGCACATTCCTAGCTGCACAGCCCTAAAAAAAACAAGAAATTTCACTAAGCAAGAAGTTGTAACCCAAGTTATGACTATTTTGGCTTCTTTTCAAAAAGAGAATTATAGCATGTCAATTACTCAATTAGTCAACACGCATACGTGCAAGATTGTAATTTTATTGTATGTCTTTATATTATGAAAGCACTGCACAATAAAGTGCCAACAGATATACTCACCGCAGGATCCTTATATGGTGCTTCTAGTATATAAACTTCATACCCCGAACTCTAACAAGAAGAAGAGAGAGAGAATGAGTGAAGAAAAAACAGATGATGAACAGATCACTATATGATTAATCAGCATTATAGATAAGGACATCAAGAAATTATAATGCCTTTTCCATAAATTACAAGTCAGAAAATAATAGAGAAAGGGAAATAGCTTCCAGATGGAGAAATTAAATAGAATTCAGGTCTAGTTCCTGGAGTGATCAGCACAGACCAAACAGACCAAATAAGCAAACAAACAAAAAATGCCCAAGCCCAAATCCTACATTGCAATCCACAAAGTAGGATATGAAACAGAGTCTATATCATTGTTATCGATTACAGTTAGCTCCACAACTAAACAAACTTTTTCTGGCAATGTCTATCTTATGAATGATCATCAGTAGACAGAGAACCAAATCACCACAAAGAGATTTTAACTTTTAAATAACAACTGAAACAAAAAGAATCTACCAAACGTGCAGTTAATGAATGGAGACCAGTGATAGAAAACTCTATGCTCATACTGTACTTAAGAAACCCTAAACAAAGAACATCAATATAGAGAATTGACAGTGACAGGACCCCGCTGCCTACAACTGATCAAATCTAAGCCCATGCCTAAGCACAACTCTAACAGAGGGAACATGACACCACCACTTTTTCTCATGAAAACGGTCAGTGCATATTAGAAATAGAGTCAACACTTCAGAACACATGGCAGAGGTGTTGAGAAAGGGAGAAGTGAGGATATACCTTTGCAGTTGCCCAAAATTGAGCAAACTCAGCTACCCGCAGATTGCGGTCATCCACTAAGACGAAGAACACATACCACCACCGAAAAAGGTCAATTTCCAAATAATACTGCATCTGTAGTTAGTGAAAATGAAGGCAGTGCATGCGCACTGCATTACCACCTAATCTATGATTAACTAGATCTCTTATTAGATCTACATTTGCCTCTAAATGGAAATCCAGCATTTATAATCCTATGACTTCATCATTTTAACGCCTCATGATTTAAGAATATCTGCAATAACAAAAGACCAGTTTGGCTTTTTATCTAGAGAGTAATTCAGGTAGCTTATTTATGCACTCAGGTTTTATAAGACATAGATCTGACTAGACTTAAGAACAGCATCAGATTGAGTTGCTGAAAATCAAAGTACACACAGACTATACAACATAGAACATTTGGACCCAAAAAAGATTGCAAGTAATTCCATCCAGTAATCACAGAAATTTCTAACCAAAGATATTAACAAGGCAAAATAGTGGGCATAGAGATAAGGTTCGATGTTGTCATCAATATCAAAATAGAGAAATACCGATTACGAAGGTGAAAACACCATCCTCAAGGGTTTTCTTAAATGTCTTCAGCATACTCAACTGATAAGCCTGTGAGCAAAGACATGATTAGTATCAACGCTTGTAATTATTCAATATGATATATCGTGCTAACACACACAAGCAAATCAGTTCTCGCAATCATAAAACTAGAAATGACAAGAATAAAAAGTATGATAGACACCCTGAAATTTCAATCACTTTGTATTACCTCATGCATTTCAGGTTCATAACAATATTCCATCACCTTCTTCACTACAGGCTTCTTGCCTCTAGATGAACTTGAGGATTTGGTAGCGTCACTTTCTTCCACCTTCAGGACAAAATAAAATACTATGTTAATTTCTCTCAACAGCCCATATAATTTCAAATGATATCCTAAAAGAAAGTGAGAGGACAACAGGGCAATTTCAAAAGATAATAATGAAAGAAAATTACAAGACAAGACAATAGCGGACCTTTTCTACTTCTGTCATAAAATAATCATCCATGGAATGAATTCGTGGAGCACCACCACCATTCTCAACCTCTAGGTCACGCAGCAACTTTGCTAAGTAGCTCTTTCCACTACCTGATACAGAAATTCATCATAAAATTTCCTCAATTTGATAAAAGGTAAAAGACTGAAAGAAAGAGAAATGGTCTGGCAGATGGCTAACATACAATGCCATCACCATTCCATCACACATCCAGGACTCAATATCAAAATAGCTGTTTACTGCATTTGAGTTATACATAACAAATAAGATTTCTTCTACATGAATCAAGCAAAATGCAAGTTGTCCAAGACACTTGGGAGTTGGGAGACACAACGTACACATAAAAGATTTCAAGAAACCTCGCTTCCACAGATCAAAATTTAACGTTTGGTACCTGGAAGCCCTCGTAGGATGATCACGAAATGATCAGGGCGGGTGACACGATGTGGCTGCTTAAACAAGTGCAGAGCATCAACCACTTTTGGCTTATCCAAAGACGCATGCTTTTGTGGAAATGGCTGACCGTCTCCACCATACTGCTTCGGTAATGATGGGTGGAAAACATGAGACTCCTTGGGAAACTACAAACAAAACAACCCCATCACGACAATGCCAATACAGAACCACAACCCTAACAAACAGCACAAACAATGCATAACAAAATCACAAATGCATCCAAGTCAGCAACTATACCTCCATAACATATCCAGTATGTGAAAATGGCTTACTATGGAAATAAGGCGGCGGCGGCTGCTGCAAGGAGTGGTGATGAGCCTCATGATTCGGTTGATAGGCTGCAGACATCATCGGTGAGGTCACATTATTCACCGGAAACAATGTAGGTGGCGCTTTCGGTGGAAGAGGCGGCGGTGGAGTAACAGGAAGAGGAGGCTGCCCACTGATCGGCCGCAATGCCGGCACATGGGGTGGAACATAACCTCCCTGTTGATGTCCAGAGGCTTGAAAAGCATGCTTGACGTGTGACGAATGCCGCGACATTCCATAACCCTGTTGTAACTGATTGCTATGATTGTTCAAATGGGAATGCTGTTGTTGATTTACATGGATCAAATCGAAAGCCAAATTCTCATTACTCTGCACATTGTTCTTATGATTAATATTAACACTACTATTAGTTTCGCCATTATTAACCTGACTACCACCACCGTGATCATGAATCAGCTTCAACCGCCGCTCATCTTCAGTCAAATTCGGGTTTCCGAAACCCGACCCGGAGCCGAAATCGTCCATCCTTGGCCTCTTGAAGATGCGATCGCCTTCGTTGATGTAGCCATTGCCGTTGTATTCATACGGCGGCGGAGGCGGAGGTGGCTGAGGCTGCGGCGGAGGAAGCGGCGGCGGCGGGGGAGCGAAGCTGTGGAAGTTGGGATGTGCGGGATTAGGGTTTCGGTGCCACGGCGGTGGAGGAGGAGTGGCGAGGGGTCTTGGGTAAAGATCAAGGGCGGGTCTTGGGAAGAAGTGGCCGGAATCGGAAGGGTTTTGAGGGAAGGGAGGGGGCGGAGGGCAGAATGGGAAGTGAGAAATAGAGCAGATCGGGCAGAGGGGGGTGGCGGCTGGGACTGGAGGCCTGGGACGCCATTGGTGGTCCATGAGTGGAGCTGAAAGAGGATTAGGGTTTGGTTTTGGTTGAATTGGGGATTTGAGGAAGAAGAGGAGACTTGGAGTTGACTGTGGGAAAAGCTTTGGAGGTAAATTTGATGAAGAAGAACCGCGAAGAGTTTTCTAGTGGGTGCGTCCCTACCTGTGTTACCGTGGGTGTTTGGTGCACACATTATTATTGGAAATACAGTAAAAATAGGGTGGTGACAGTAAGTTTCTAATGAAGGATGATGTTACCAGCACCTATTTTTCTCATGAGTGTGAGAAATTTTAGAGAGTAGAATGTTCTGAAGGTTGTGTGAATACGTGATAATAACAAGACCAATAAGAAATAACAGCCGAGCTCGTTAAAATTAGTTTAAACGAAATGTACCATTAACATGATGTGTGTGTTTTTCATATATGCAAATAATTGTCATTATTCATGTGGGTGAAGACTGAAGAGTAGATTAATCATTATTTATGAAATAGATGTCAAGAACACGAGAGGTTAATGAGAATTAACTTTTTAAAAATAATATGGTAATTATAAATAATATGGCACAACAAGAGACCCTGATTACATGACATTTGTGACATGCTTGAAAGCGTCAAAAATTAGGTTTATTGTGTGAATGCGTGAAAAAATAAACAACGTTAACAAGTTTAAACAAAATATACTTTGATATAAAAAATTTAAATTGGATAGAGCACAACAAGAACCTTCAGGATCTAACAGATGCATATATTTTTGTTATTTTTATTGGGAAATAACAACTATTGAATGGGAAAGAAGGATAACAATAAGAAAGTTGGGCATGGTATAGCCCGACTTCGAGTAATTAAGCCCTCATGATATGATACTACAGAAATTATGCAATCATGTTGTATCATAACCCCGTAATGATCGTCTGTTTCCACGGGATTCGGAGGTAGACCCTATCAATCTCAATTCTGAACAGAAGTTTGATCGTCGTTGATATTCTGCAACTGCAGAGTCACATCATAAATGTCCACAAGAACAACAGTAGGCATGGAGGCGAGGCCACGAACATTTTGATCTGTTAGAACAAGTTTGATCCCATGAAATAATTGCATAACGATATGTGGCTGCTCATCTTCTGGGACGTGCATGCCGGAGAGAATGCCTCTAATCATCGACCTACTTTGATCAGAATACACCTTGTTACGAGGAACCATTAATGGTTCTTCAGCTTTGAGCAGCTTAATGGTTTGGTCATAGATAACACCAACATCACAATCGTCTTGAACCCACACGCTCTCCACCGCCTTAAAGAGCTTGAACTCTAGTCGGAGCAGATCCGGCGACGATGAGAATCGAGTCCAGTCGATGAAGGTTTCGAAAACTGTTTGGGGACTTTGGGATTGAGACACATTGATGCGATAGTGGTGTCTCTGGTTTGACATGGTTGATTGATATACTAACCGAGAGTCTGAGACTAAAGGCATACAGGAGAATCGGTCAATGTAAGATTATGTAGTCCACATGGGAAAACTGAATCCAATTTTATCTAGATTTCTTGTTATATTTCAAAATAAATATAAGGAATTGTATTCAATTTAAATAATTTTGATTGATTTTTATCCCGGCCGGTGTATTTCCCCTTGAATTATTGAGCTAATTTCTTTAGGCTTCTATGATTGCTGTATGTGTTTCTGCGTTTTTCTTTTCTAGCAGACTAGCACCAGTTCTTCTGATTCAGAAACCCTATATTGATTAGTAATTACCTTACTATATATTGTTAAATGCATGATTTGGTTATCCAACTGAGTTGTTGGTTCTTCAAAATACTGCATTGGATTTTCTATGGAGAGACAGTAATCAATAGAGGTCTATATATAGAACAAAACAATGACCATATATTCTTCTTTGAAACATATACGTATATGTATTTTAGAATACAACTTTTGGAACAAATTAACAATCTAATTCAAAATCAACCTTGTAACATGAAATTTATGACATTAAATGATCCAGAGCATAATACACTTATTCAAACTCATCAAGTTCGACTTCATATCCTGTCAGCAGGATTTTGGACGTCTTCATCTCTCTGCTGATGTATTCTTCACTTGTTTTTTGTCTAGAGAATGATCTTGGGCGTCTTAGGTACTTGATCAGCATCATCACTGAAAAAAGGGACCTTCGGATGACTGCTAGCATTCGTATTCCTGTAAGGATCATATCTTCTTGAATTTGCAGCAGAATAACCAATGCGCCTTTGTACCAGGTGTCTAGCACACATTGAGACCCTCACGCTACGCGTTGCAGCAGGTCTATCAACAACAGGAATGCTTGAAATTCCATACTGAACACTACCACCATTTGACACCTGAGGCGATGCGCGAGGGGCTCCAAATATATTTGTAACAGGTTGTTGTTGTTGTTGTTGTAAGTCATTCTGCTGAAGAATAGATGTGCTGCTTTGTTGTGGCTGTGTTATATTCAAAATGTTGGAGCCAGGAGTAGGAGAGGGAGCTGAAGTACTAGTGGGTGTTTGTGTCTGTGGAATCGAAGGTGTAGGTGTTGTATAGGTATAGCTCACTGGAGGTGATGGACTAGTCGTTACTTGTGAGGAAGTCCAAGAAGGAAAGGAAGGCGGGGGAGTAATTTTGGAGGTGTTGAATAGATTTGGAAAAGGCTGTGAAATCGAAGAAGAGGATGGTGTAGGTGTTGGTGGTGTTTCAATATTGGTTGCTGGAGTTGATGAAGTAGTCAAAAGTGAAGATGAACTCCAAGAAGGAAAGGAAAATGGAGGAGGAGTACTGTTGGAGGTATTAAATGGATTTGGAGAAGGCTGCGGATAGAAGGAAAAGGTTGGTGTAGGTGGTGCTTCATTTACATTAGTTACTGGAGTTGATGAACTAGTTGATGGTGAAGATGAGCTCCAAGAAGGAAAGGAAAATGGAGTAGGAGTACTGGTGGTATTAAATGGATTAGAAAAGGGTGATGTAGATGTTGGTGGTGTTTTGAGATTGGCTGCTGGAGTTGATGGTGAAGATGAAATCCAATTAGGAGTAAAGGGTGTAAAACCATTGGTTGCTGGAGTTGGTGATGAACTCACTGATGGTGAAGATGAGGTCCAAGGAAAAGCATTGGCTGATAGAGTTGATGATGAGCTCACCGATGGTGAAGATGAAGTCCAACTTCGAGTAAATATAAAAGCATTAGTTGCTGGAGTTGAACATGAACTCATCGATGGTGAAGATGAGGTCCAAATATGAGCAGAGGATGTAAAAGCATTGGTTGCTGGAGTTGAAGATGTACTAGTCCATGGTGAAGATGAATTCTGATTAGGATTGAAGGATGTAAAAACATTGGTTGCTGGAGTTGAAGATGGACTAGTCCAGGGTGAAGATGATGAAGTCTGATTAGGATTGAAGGATGTAAAAGCATTGGTTGTCGGAGTTGATGATACACTTGTCCATGGTGAAGATGAAGTCTGGTTAGGATTGAAGGATCTAAAAGCATTGGTTGCTGGAGTTGATGAAACAGTTGACGGTGAAGGTGAAGAAAAAGATGGTTGAGGAAAGGAAAAAGATGGTGTGGAATTGAAAGGGGTGCTTGCCTTCATTGTTGTTTTTCCACCTTTATCTCCCAACTGATAATCTTCAAATCGTAATTCCTCCATGCTTTTGCTCTGATAAACTGACATTGCTGTTATTGACTGCAACTTAAACGTTTCAGAGCTCCCATCCTGATCATTTGTGGCTTTGTAAGCAGCCACTCTAGTTCCCTGGCGTTGGCCTCCGGCAAAAGCGCTGTTTCCATCTGCTTGTGTTGTTGATTGAGCCCAAAAGGGAGAACTGGAAGCACCAAATCTTTGGCCAAATGCAAACTGACTATTGCCTCCTGGTGCCGACTGTGATGGTTGAGTTGTGGCTGCAAATTCACCAAAAGATTTACTTGTTTGAGCAGTTGAAGTACCAAAGGCAGCAAATCCGGTTGAAGGCGCCGACTGTGATGGGTTCCTGGCAGCAAATTCACCTGTTTGAGCAGTTGAAGTACCGAAGGCTGCGAATCCGGTTGAAGAGGATGATGGTCCGATTGGAGCTCCCCATAGAGGCGGTGTACTTGTTGGGACACCAAATTGAAACTGGTTTGTGCTACCGAAAAGGCTCCTACTTGTGTTGCTGCTGGTTTGGCCGAACATGTTTGGTTTTAGTTTGATGACAATGGTCTGATTTCAATGGCCAAGTTATGCCTGTCGAAATCAAGAGCCTCTCTTTATATAGACAAATACATAGCAACCTAGCGTCATAGTTAAGTACACATAGCCTCATAGTTAAGTCAACCTAGCTTTAGAGTTAAGTCCACCTAGCGTCAGGGCTAGGTTCACATAGCGTCAGATTTAAGTCCCACCAAGCTGGTAGCTTCGTTTTTATATCAGTGATCTATTTGTCCTAGGCAATAATCGTCGTCTTATTCCTAAATCCACTGGAAAAAGGAAGAGACACTAATAATTAAAATTAAAAAATTTAGGAATTGTTTAAATAAACTAGCCCAGATCAACTAGGAAAATGACTCCTTTTCCTAATCTCATAGTAGAAAAGCTTTATTTGGTTGATGGCCATTTCGCTTCTTTCCTAGCAAGGCCGTAAAAATATAGGATTCAGATTCTAAGGCATATATATATATATATATTCCCACATATTACATATGCAAATCAGAATTAGTTTTTTCTTTACTTTCAAGAAGTGATTCAGACGATAGAGCAAACGATGGCCAGTGGTGGACCTAACTGGGAAGGATTGCTAAAGTGGAGCCTAGCTCATTCTGATGGGACTCGCCCTAGCCGCACTTTAACCGAAGAGGACCGGAAGTGGTTCATGGAAGCAATGCAAGAGCAGACTATCGATGTAGTGAAGAGAATGAAGGAGATCTCTCTAGTAATGCAAACTCCGGAGCCTGTTTTGGAAGCTCAAGGAGTTACACCAGCTGATATTGAAGATATGTTGGATGAATTGCAGGAGCATGTTGAGTCCATCGACATGGCCAACGATCTTCACTCAATTGGCGGGTTTGTCCCTTTACTTGGTTACTTAAAGAACTCCAATGCTAATATTAGAGCTAAGGCAGCAGAAGTTGTCACCACTATTGTGCAGAACAATCCAAAGAGCCAGAAACTTGTATTGGAAGCAAACGGGTTTGAGTGTCTTTTTTCGTTGTTCACATCTGATCCTGTGGTTAATGTCCGAGCCAAATCGCTTGGTGCAATCTCCTCTTTGATCCGGCACAACAAACCGGGTATGGTTGCCTTTCGAAAAGAAGATAATGGATATGAGGCCTTGCGAGACGGTCTAGCTTCTGAAAGTACGAGGTTTCAGAGGAAAGCTCTGAGTTTGATCAACTACCTACTCCGCGAGAATAGTTCTGATTGCATCATAGTAAATGAGTTAGGATTTCCACGCCTAATGGTGCAGCTTGCCTCTAGTGAAGATGTAGACGTGCGTGAAGGTGCACTGCAGGGCCTCCTTGAGCTTGATCGAGGGAAAACAAAAGGGATCAGAGACGATGAGAAACTAAAGAAGCTTCTTCGAGAACGAATCGAAGATGTTGGAGCAGGTAGGGAGGAGAGACAGCTACTAGACTCATTGTGGAATGCATGCTATAACAAGCCGTCTCCTCTTCGCAAGAAGGGGCTTCTTGTGCTTCCTGGGGACGATGCACCACCTCCTGATGTTGCAAGCAAGCATTTTGAACCTGCTCTTAGAGCACTGGCTCCAAAACCTTGATGAATATATAGGCCAGCTGTTTATAAATTCGAAGTTTAAGCTGCTTCTATTTGACAAGCTCATGGGATTTGTTAACTGTATCATTACAGCGGAATGTTTTGCCTTGTTTAATTAGGTTCAGAACTGTATTTATACGTTTAGTTTGCATTCTAGCATCAACCTAAATTGCAGAATCTCATGTAGTGTATCAAATCCAACTTTACCAAGTTAATCTAGTGTGAAATTGCAGCAGGACTAGTTGGTCTCTCATGTTCAGCTGGAATACTTGTGCTTTTAAGAAGCTGAGTGATCATGCATTTTCATGACATAATTTGATTCTGCGTTACTTATAGGATTATGATGATCATTCTATAATATTACAGTTATTACTACCAAGCAATTCACAATGAATGCTACATAGGAAAGAAAGGTGTACTCAGATGAATTCATATTGTCATTCTGGTTTACTGCTTTGGTTATGGCTAATTTCTACTTCTGCTTAGAGATTTTCTAGTGATACTATCCAAGTTTTCAGTCAAGTTTTATGGTTATGTTAATACACGTGTCATAACATCGAGTGTCTATTATGAAGATATGAACCCGAGTTTGGTCTTTCAGTTCTCCTATAGGTAAAAACACAAAGAAAACCTTTCTACTTTGAACTGAACCTCCGAACTTGTTCTCCTTTTCAGTTCAAGTTGTTGTTTCATTGGTTAGTCCAATATGGCCGGAAGTAGAAGCATAGGCGGCTCTGAGCGAACCCAAGATTCGTCGGACCCAAATTCAAAGAAAGCGAGGGGTTTAACCATTGAAGGGTACCCAGTTGAGGGTTTGTCAATTGGAGGACATGAAACCTGTGTAATCTTTCCGTCTCTCAAGTTGTCATTTGATATTGGTCGATGCCCACAACGTGCTATTGCCCAAGACTTCCTCTTCATCTCCCATGCCCACATGGATCACATTGTATGAGTCTCCCTTCGTTTTCATATATGGGTTTTTCTCAGTGCTTGTTTATATTGATGGATTTTATGGGTTGTGCATTGGTTTGCTGCGTACTTGTGATGTTGGAAGAGTTTAACTTTCTGAAAATTACTACTCACTGAATCTCTTGGATGATGAACATGACATCATTGCTAATGCATTTTGAGATTCCTTGTTTTTCCCATCTACAATTTGCAAGTGGAATGCTTAAAAGTTTTGTAGATATATTGGACTGTGTTTTTATTGTTTGCTGATTGTGTTTTTCTGTGATTTCTCTGTTTTAGAAATCCCCTAAATCCATTTACAGATTCGAAGTATCTTGTAAAACCTAATACATAAGCCCCAAAAACCTATGATAATGGCTCACTGGTTCATGATTTTCTTTCCTTAGCATCATTTTGTGGGTGGAGCATTTTTGGCTAATTGTCAATGTTGCTTCACTTCTACTTAGGGAGGACTGCCTATGTATGTTGCAACTCGTGGGTTATACAGCATGAAGCCCCCAACAATCATTGTACCAAAATGTATTAAAGAAGTTGTCGAAGAACTCTTTGAGGTGCACAGAAAAATGGACCAATCAGAGCTGAAAAATAATTTGATTGGTTTGGATCCTGGTAATTGCGACTGTGCCTTCTTCTTGCAGAATAGAGTTCATGTTTATCTAATGCAGTTTATGTTTGCAGGTGAAGAGTTTCATATAAGAAAGGATCTTAAAGTAAAAGCTTTCAGGACTTATCATGGAATACCAAGTCAGGTTGACTAACTTTCTCTTTCATAAATCATTAACTGTTGAGATTTAATTTAGTACTAACCGGCTATGCATTATTTGTGACAGGGGTACATAGTATACTCAGTAAAACATAAACTTAAGCAGGAGTATCTCGGCCTATCTGGGATTAAAATCAAGGAGTTGAAATCATCAGGTGTAGAGGTCTGTCTCAAAAATCTTGTATATATCATATTTTTTGCATCGGATTTTTAAGCTGCTCGACTGCTCTTTTAGTTGATTAATGCAACCACTGGTATCAGATCTGATATAGTACCTCCCTTGGTAGCTGTTATGTTTAAGATTGTCGAGATTGAAGTCTTTGATATTCCAGAAATACTGGTTTAAAAGCTCTATGCATTGTCTGGTAGTGATGTGCCATCTGTGTTCACTTATATTTGGGTCTAGTAGTTTACCAAGTGGATTTTACTTACTTTGCAGATTACAGACACTTTAGTAGAACCTCAAGTTGCATTCACAGGAGATACCACGGCTGATTTTATATTTGACAGTAGTAATATTGATGTGCTGAGGGCAAAGATTCTTGTCATGGAGGTATTACTTGTCTTCAGTGATTGAGCATTGGTGAGGCTCTTATTTGGCCCGAGTATAATACTTATACCTATTTCTCATGCAGAGCACTTTCCTAAATGAGTCGATTACTGTGGAGCATGCAAGAGACTATGGACACATTCATCTGTCTGAGGTGCAATCTCCAAAAATTTTAGATTTTCTAGCGCTCGCCTTCATTGGTGTCTGATATTTGATGTATCTATGTATTCTCCTCTCACTATCTAACCTTTTGCTATTTGGATGATCCGTCTCCAGATAATTAATCATGCAGACAAATTTGAAAACAAAGCAATTCTTCTTATTCACTTTTCAGCTCGATACACTGTAAATGTAAGACTATCAGTTTCAAGGTTTGTATCTTTGTCATCAATAAACTGTTAAACTTTGTACTTTTGATTTACCAGGAAATTCAAGAAGCTGTATCGGCAGTTCCTCCTCCCTTAGCAGGGCGAGTTTTTGCACTAACAGAAGGTTTTTGATGACAAGCTGGTGAAGTCTTGTCAATGGGCGACGTCAATTTTTGTCAACTTGAATTTGTGCGCTGAAGGAAAAGCACACGAGAGTTCACCTGTGCATCGTGGATATACTCTTATAAGATCAAGATATGAGTGCAAGAGCATTACAATCTTATTAGATTTCATCTGTAATTCATGTATGTCTCGTACAAATCTCATGTATAAACATCAAATATTTATCACAGTTAAAAATTGGCAATGCCGGCATTGTTTTTCAATCAGTCACTGAGAGGATGCTCCTAATTGTATTCTACATCACTGGTTTTGATTTTTATGCTTCTTGGGTGCCTTTGAAATGCATTTCCCACCAGATGATGCTCATATATGTTTTATCCTATTTTTCTGATATCAAGATTTGGTAACAGAAATAAAAGCTTCGCAAACAACATATAATTATATTAACACAGGTAGAAGTTCATAGTAAAAGCAAAAATCCATTCATAACAAAATTCCAGTCATACACTCATACTACAGTATTGATGGAGCCCAATAAGAAACTCAAGAAAAGAATGTTAATGTAACACCATCACAGACTCTAGTTTTGCGACCTTAAACTTCGGCTTTCAACTTATCAGCTACATTGGCCACGGAGCAGCAGAGCCTTGCCTCCAACGTCAACGAAGCAACAACTTTGTTAATAGACCTCAGCTCTTCATGAAACTCTGGATGCAACACCAATGCAGAGTAGTTCTCATCCAGCACCACCCCGGTGCATCTCAGAACATCTTCAAGTTTAGGAACCCAATCACAAGCCTTCAAACCCAATGTAGTTGATGCCTTGTGGCACGGACCAGCCTGAGGAAACCTCTCGTACTTCTTCAGCCACTTCCCCAAATACCGAAGCAAACTCAGCATCTCTTTCCCATTCAACTTACTAACCGCAGACGACATTATCACCTCATCAACATTCTTCGACACCAACAAATAATGCAGACAAAGCTCCGCGGAAGAGAATCCATCATACGCCACCATAAGCAACACGGCAGCCTCTTTCGCCATGCTAAGTTTCTTCCCCGACAGACTCCTATCACTGGCCTTCTCCACGGCCAACAATGCTTGGCTCTCCCATTCCTTCCCCACCTCCACAATGCTACCATAAGCATCCTTACTCGGACTAAGAAAATACTTCAAAATCATCACCAACTCCGACGATCCAAGATCAGATGCACACCTCAAACACAAACAAACCAACTCTGTCCTCCTCATTGCCACAATCTTCGCAACCAAATCCTCATAACAAGACTTTAAAACAAGCCCATTTGAAACCAAAGCCCCAACTAACTCCCAAACCTCCAACACAACACAACCCTCCAAAACCAAACCAGCAACATCCTTCCCCATGTACCCCCCAACCTTATCAACCGAAACACATGTATACCCATCCTTACTAGCATCAACCCCAATCGAAACTCCAACTTTCTCCCTAATCTTCTCAAGAAATGTATTCACCATCTCCAAGAACTCAGGTTTACCAAACTTAACTGGGTTCTTGAGCTTCTTCTTAAGCTTGGTAGTGAAGTTCTTACCCAACTCAATGAGCTCTGAATCAGTCTGCGAAATCTGCCAGTTACTGAGAGGAACAGGACATGAGATGGGAGATGGGCCGTCGAGTTTGGGTTTCAAATTGGGGAAGATGGAATCTGGGTCGAGAACAATTGGGTACTCTGATGGGGAATAGAGCGACTGGGACTCGGTTGAGGCCTTGGTGATTACTTCCAGCAATGACATGATTTAAACTCTGCAAAAAAAAAAATACAAGGAGAAAAAAAAACAGAGAGAGTAATATGAATATGAAGCCATGATTAAAACCTGTAAGCAAGAAAAGGGCTGGGAAGAGTTGACGAACCTGTGGCGGCAGCAAAGTGAGGAGGAAAGCTAAAGCCGACGAGTGTTCTTGTTTAGAGCAAAGAAGAAAAACACACAGGGTTTTAGGTCGCATAGCCAAGAAAGAAGAAAAGGGGGTTTAACTAGTGTGGGCCACAAGGCATAACAGGCCCATTCAAGCCCATTGTGTAGCGAGGTAACTCCCTTTTTTTTACCTATTACTGTAGTTTATTCGGTGTAGAATAGTGTACCTAGCTAGTGGTAAAAACTGCTTGTTTGTTTGCCCTCACTTGTGCCGAGAGGTAAGTAGTAGCCTTCCCAAGTAATCGACATGAAAATGGCGAAAGTACAATATACGAGAGAGCCAAGTTTGATTACTCTTGGTTTATAAACTCACTCGAGACCTACCAAAGATTCATTAAATTGTTGATGAGTTACATATTCTTTTCATTTTTTCAAGTATAAATCGAAAACTTTCTTAACATGATAAGCTTATACAAAGTATAGAACATGACAGTAGGACAATTTTCTTGATGAGTATGTCATAGACAGGTACATATTTCTTCAACCTCTCTCAGTGTCTTTCTGACAAAGCCTTTTACAAAAGTAGTCTTCA
The DNA here is from genome assembly GCF_933775445.1 of Argentina anserina. Classification (NCBI taxonomy): domain Eukaryota; kingdom Viridiplantae; phylum Streptophyta; class Magnoliopsida; order Rosales; family Rosaceae; genus Argentina; species Argentina anserina. The sequence goes on from NC_065876.1 coordinate 1,461,573, forward strand.
TTTTCATCTACATATTTCCTTCAGGCAAAACTAGGAACTAGTTGGATAACTTTAATGTAAAGCACGACTTGAATAAACCTGCAAAACAAATTAAAAGTTTGGTTAAGTCGGAGAAAGAACACACTAACAATCAAAACAAAAACCAACACAAAACAGCTGCATAGAAGGGTTGCTGAAACAGAAACTGCAGTGAGCCTGGCAAAATTAAGAATTCAAACAAAAAAAAAAGAGAAGAAGAGATGAACTCTTACAGAATCGCCGAGAATCATCTAAAGTTTAAAATTTACCATATCCGTACGTATGATTCATTGAATGGCCTGGTGAACTAGAGGTCTACGAGGCTTTGGAGCTGAAACAAAACAAGCAGTACGCATTAGAGACATGAAGAGAATCTTAACTGAATACTTCGACCAGGAACAATTAGGGCTTAGGGAGTTTAGAATGCATTTAAACATGCTAGAAATCGGCATCTCTAAAACAAATTGAGCTAAAGAAATTCATGAATCAAAAGAGGAAGCAACCATCGACAATTCTCCAATCTGAAAGCAGTCTAGATAGATATATTACTATACCATTAGGGTTTCCTTGCTCGTAGAAGTTGCGGAAAAGAAGGACTGCTTCTGATGCCATTATCCCTCCAGTGCATCTGAAACCTTTGCCCTGTGGTACTCCACCGCTATACAACAAAAAGAAAGTAAGCTGATGCAAAATCTATCTTGAATAGAAGATCACAGAACCAAACAACTGTTTAAAGCTTAGTTATTACAGTGATTCAACCTTCATGCAAAAATCCAGCAATTTAAGAATACAATTATGTGTAAACCTCAGATAGTCAGAGAACATAGTGCCTAGAAAATACTACGGATGTAACCTTTCGGCCATCATGGATGCAGACACTCAATGTTCATTTAAATCTATTTACCCCCATTCCAGTAAAAACTATATAACCTCTACATCATTAAACAAAGTAATTAAGAAAGTCGCTATAAGGGAAAAACACACAAAAAATGTCCCTACATCCAACTTAATGTTCAATATCCTATCTCTGTATGATGGGATTGTTTTTATCTTGTAACTTTGCCTATATAATCTACTAAACAATAGAACCATCAACCATGTAAGGTTTAAACACAATCTCTTATATAAACAGTCTGCCACTACTAGAGACCAGAAAAATTCAAGTCAATTCTTATGTATGGTGGTAAGTTCAGATAGAGACCTCATGAGTGGCTCAGAGCTACTTGAATGCAACGACAGTATTGATCCGCATCCACCAAATTTGTCATTAGCACAACCATAAAATACTTCCTTGATACCTGACCAAGGGGATAGTTACCCATTAATATTCAAGGTGCAGAAAGAAAAAAGGAAGAGAAGAGTTTTATCGTATCACTAGCAAATTATGAGAAAGATGACGTACCAACAATTGATAAAGATGCTCCACACATTATGCATGGTTCACATGTAACATAGAGTTTACATTTTGAAAACTTTTCAGCAACCTTTGACGTTGAAAGCCTCTTTTCTCTCCACTGCTTAAGAAGAGTATCAATAGCTTCCATCTCTGCATGCCTTGTAGCCTGCATTCTTTGGCAAGCACAGAAACCCATGGGTTTTAATTTCCACATTCTTATGTAAGGGGCAGAATTGGTGCTTTTTTTGGATTAAAGAAGTTCCAAATCACGCTCATAAAAATTAGCAGACGCACCACACACAAGAGGGGTGCAGTCTAATTCATGTAGAACAAATCAACAGATGGAAGTTTTTACATGCAGTGTCCTGGACTTTATGGAAATAGCAAGGAAATCATGGGTAGAAAATTATTTTAATAAAAACATTGGTTTTTTTTTGAACTTTTTAATGGAAAAAGGACATGAATGATGCATTCTCCACTCCTAATATGCGAAGGGAGAATACACATGGCTAATAAAAGAAGTTATAGTAATAATGATTATTACAGTGCAGATACTCATTGTACATAAATACAGACATGAGAGGAACTAGGATGCTGTAATTTTAAGTACAAATAGAAATCATAGCATATAGGCTAAGACCAACTAACTAAGAAAGTCTGGGTCATCCCAGAAACAACCTATAAGATATTACTAAAGATGTACATTAAATGAGCTCCGACCTTTTTTACTAATTCAAGATAAAACTGTTTGGGAGAAGATACACTTGACATGTGGGAAACTATCCTACATGAAGCAAACTAAAGAGACGGCATGATCATGTATTGGATTCTTTGGGAAGCTGGGAATTGTCACAAGGTAGTTAAAGTTTCCAGAAACTAAAAAGGAAACCAACACCAGAATCGAAGTTAAAAATAAAAAAGATATAGATGGGAAACTTACATTTCGTGTCTCATTAGTTCGATTCCTTCCACACGCTATGACCTTTCCATCTTCAACAACTACACAGCTGAACAACCAAAAATTTATAGATTAGAGAAAGGAGTGCACTGGTGTCATTACTCCTTTGATTTTCAACAAATGAAGAAGAATCCAAACATTCTAATTATTTGACTAATAAAAACAAATTAAAAGTTAAATGGACAAAGAAAAGGGATAAGAAGCTGAACTAAACGAAAATAGAAAATTAAAAGCAAGACACAATGAATTAATAAGACATTCGGATAATGGTGTACCCAACAGGAACTTCAAGGCTGTCCAGAGCAAGCTTTGCCTAGATAATGCAGTACCAAATATACAAGTTAAATAATGGCTACGGAAGAAAAATTAACACCAGGAGAACTTGCAGAAAACACACACAAACACATGAATCCCAGTGTTTGATCAATACGAAATGCCAGTCAGATTACTGGAACCACAGATGGCATATAGTAACCTAACCCGACCAGTGCATCATTGAACATTCAAGCCATATTACATCCCCAATACTAAAGCCAGTAATTTAGTTTTGCAAAATTGACCAGAAAAGCTAAACACAGTACCTGTTCTATAGCAAGTTCCATAAATATAAGGGTATCCTCATTAGGGTTCTCTTCTCCAAGAGAGGCCATCCACTTGGGTCAGAATCTGCAAATGCACATTCAAAGATTTATATCTGCCACCAGAAAAAAAAAAGATATTAGATATGCGTCTTCTTTTCTCTCTCTTTTACAAGTCTTTATTTTTATGGAAGACATGAGTCCCAAATGTTAATAAATTATACGTGAAAGAGCGTTCAGAAGACGTACGAACCTCACGCGCCTCCAAAAGTTTCCGGTTCAGTTGTCGCGGCACAGCTGAGTTTTTGTTCAGCAAAGAAACGAAACGCAGGGTGATTAGGAAAGAAGAAAGAGAGGGTCTTTAACTCTGTGTGTAACTTGAGAAATGTGCCCAGCCCATTATTCATTTGTGTGGGGGAGTCGAAAAGGGGTTTAAGTGGGAGGTTTTTTTATCCTCCGTCACTTTTTTTTATCAGGGGAGGACAGTCTCTCAATGCTCTACAGTACTACATCGTTGCATATCGAAACGAAGGGGCAAGTCTAGAAACCGGGCGCCAGAGTATCCCCACGGCCGAAAGTAATACCTCCGGCGTGGGACTAATACCTAACAAGATCCATGTGAAATGGTTTCAACCCGGAATTTCACCAGGTGCCCTGGCCACAGTAATGTCCTCAATGTCTTAATGTACCAAGGTTATCACCCTTCTGAGATAATCAAACTCATGTTATAATGGGGCTCTGAATCACATGGAGTTCAATCGAAGCATGGAATCATGTACATGAAGATGACAATATCACAGAAATGAAACGGGGACTCACTAGAAAACCACTTTTATTCCCAAGTTCAGAAGATAGCCAGAGTTATGTTCTGCAACAGTGATGTAATTGATCCTATGATTACATGCTTGTTCTCACTCACATAGTAAACTCAAGGCTGCCGTGTTCTTCTCTTCTGAATCTGTCCCTTGTGACTTTATGTAGAAGGTGGAATTTCCCACTGATTTGGCATTGGACCGACATCGTAGATGATTTCTCTATGGCAAGACCAGACGAGCTTTATTGCTTCTGGGGTCCCAATGCCAGCACCCAGCGGATCTCCAGCTGGTCCAAACCTGTGTCACATCATCGTTTTGGTGCACTTAAGTCCTTGGCAATGTTCTAATAGGAGTAACTAAAGTTAAAGAAAGTTTGTACCCACCAGTGATTCTGTGGAGCACCAGTTGTTCTTGCTCTCAGTCCAGCATAAGTAGTCCCATTAACTGTGTTGCCAAGAACTTCCTGCATATAGTTTCAGAACAATAAAAAAAAACAAAAATAAGCAGTCTACAGGAGTAGAAACGAGGATATGGGGACACGAGTGACTTAATGTTGAGAATGTAGTCGGATTAACAGAAATCTGTGATTGTAGAGAATATCAATTTAGGGACAGAAATTCTTGCCTGTTGAAAGTAGGGGTCGTTTGACACGACAGCAGCTGTTAAATGTGCATTCATCCTCTCTAGAGCATCTAGCACTAATGGCAGTTGTTCTTTCTTATACTCAGTGACAACCTAATAACAAGTATATTAACATCAGCAGCAGTCAGTTCTAGCAATTAAAAAGTAAAATTGAGGTCGGTACATCAACAAATAAAAGGGAACTTCAGTGTACATGTCTTTTCTCGCTACCTGAAATGGCCCAAAAATTTCTCTTGTAACAAGTTCATAGTTATTTTCCTTCAACATTTCTTCAAGTGGAACATAGATAGCTGTAGGCTTGATAGCACCATATACAGGTGGAATGGAATGATCCTCTAAAGGTTCACCCCCAAATAGTAGCTTTGAACCTGGTATCTGAAGCAATTTACTCGCATGATCTAGCATTGTTTCAGTTGTCAACTGCAACATTATAAGCACGTGTAAGAGAGATGTTATAAAATAGTACAGAGCAAGACAAAGAGCATACTCACTGTTAGGACAGGGCCAACTGTTAAATCTTCTAAGTTCCTTCTCTCAGCCAGATCTTTCATTTTGGATAGAAGTGAAGTCTTAGACCAGTTCTGCATAACAATGAAGAATGATACTCAACAAAACATAGACACAGCTTGGTGAATCCCAAAACATGTCAACAATGACTGCTGTCCTACACTACTGGTGTAGAAATTTTACTTTAAAACTTGGTACAACGTAAGGAGAGATCTCGCTTAAACTTTAAAACTCCTAGTGTTGCACACAAACTAGTTGATATTATCCCTCTGAAACCCAAAGTCCAAACTAATTACTATCATAGACGATCCAATTACAGATGTAAGGTACAATATAAGATTAGGAAGAATATAGAGAAGTGCCTCACCTCATGCATGAAAAGAATTGATTGTGCAGAGCACTTCTGACCACTGCATGCATATGCATCCTGATCACAGACCCACGCGACATAATCCTCCTAACATTCAGAAACCGAAAACAGAGACAACCATGAAATGCCACTCTACAAAGAAAGTTGTGCAATTTACTTTAGTACAAAGTGTTTCAGAAAACCTCATGAACGTCAGGCCCTAATATCTTCCAGTCAAATCCTGCATCTTCTAATTTAACACGTCCCTTCAGGTCGGCAACCAACTTCTCTGCTACTCTTGAGCTACCAGTGAAGAGGGTCATTCTTGGATTTGCCTGTTGAAGAAATAGTAGAAAATATCATCTTCCATGAGCTACAAATATACTGAGGAAAACTATGATCAAGCAATTAGTAACAATACATTGGCAATTAATATTGCAGTTTGAACCAACCTCCAATAAGAGTTTGTTCATTGTCTTCCCATCAGAGTTGATGAAGTCAACGTCCTCTACTGGTAACCCACAATAATGAAGCAGCCTCAACATTTGGTCCATAACAAGGCTTACCTACAAAATAGCAAAGAACTTAAGATATACGAAATGTAAAGTACTTAAAACATAACGCCAAAGACCATAATGTATCCTCCAAAAGTAGTCAGAGGAACATTTACTTGCATACCTTGCTGTCCACTTTTAGAATTGGTTTGTTACCCATATAAAGTGCACCCATCAACTGAAGTACGGGAATTTCTAGTGGAAAATTGAACGGTGTAATTACTGCAACCTGCACAAAATATTATTTATGTATCAAGAGATGAAACTAAAAAATGGACATGAAAGATTCACAAACAAACAACTGACGAGCCTTACTTATGAATCAAAACATTGTACAGAGACATAGAATATCAACGGGATACATCTATATTCATGCATCTTTCCTTTTCTAAATCTAACCTGGATAGCAGACATCATAGCTTACAATAGCATTGTATCTCCTCAAACAGGAGTTACTGAATTATTGCACGTATCTACCTTGAACATACTTTAAAAAAATTATGGTTCTTTATAATTATCAAGTATGTTCAAAGATAACACTTACAGGACCATAAGGCCAACGGTAACCATTACTTTGCTGGCCAAGATGGTTTCCAGGCACCGCAAAAGACCTTGCAAGGAACCGGACCTGCCACATGTGTTAAAAGATGATAGTAAACAAAGTTCAGAGAAACCTGAGTTTTTAGAAGGCAATTTATGAATCACGTCCTTCATTATAGCAATAGCTCTGAGCTGTGCTTGAAATTGAACATAGGATTAAAATATTGTCCTTTATATTGAACTGAGATGATATTTATATTCACTGTACCTGATCACCAGAGAAATTTTCTAGAAACTTTTGAGTTACATAAACTTCACCATAAGCCTGCTGGTAGCTCTTTGGAACAACCCTTTGAATTAATCTAGTGAAGAAATCAGCAACCTGAAAGTCGTACAATGTGAAGTTTATTGCAGTGTCATTTACATCAAAAGCTTGAAGTGCATTAGTCTTTAGTTATATGTACGATAGAGGTAACAAGAAAACATTTATTTCTACTAACCTTTGGCAGAGAAAGCATGGTAGCTGCTTTTGCAGATATTTCTCCATACATAACATACCTATAACAAATGGTCAAACAGTCGTCATTTGAAAGCATATGAATATCACTACCAAGTTTCACAAAATGAAAAAATAATAATAACAATCTTGTTATCCTCCACCAGGATATCGGTTTGAGAATTACGGAACAAACAATTCCCAAAGAGTTCTACAGAGGATAAAAGAACAGAAAGATAAAATAAACATGAACCTCTCTGGTGATTTGAAAGGATTATGAAGACCATGTTTGGGGCACTTGGACAAGCTCTCCACAAAGGGCTGCAACAGTAGTCCAACAGTAAAAAAAAGTCGATAAAGGAACAGATACAGTCGTATTAAATTGAATAAGCACCTAAAGCATTAGCATTAATAAGTTTCGAAACAAACACAAAAGGTACTCCAACAAGTTCCAAAGCATTAAGTGTACAAGGGTTTTGGTTACCTAATACATTGGTTCAGTCATGGGAATGATTGGCTTGTAAAAGGCAACAAGGATATGTGTACACGATAATCAACAGACATACCTGAATTCCTGTTTCATCAATTTCAGCAACTTTAATGAACGGTTCCCCATTCAATGGATCCACAATAGTGTTCCATGTAGAAGATTTCGTCCATTTACCCTTCACTAAAAATGAGAACAGTTTGAGTTCAATAGACATCAACATCAGTGAAGGTCCGTAGATCATGCAACAAAGAAAGTAACATGAAACGATTAGAATGATGAATTACTCCAATGAATTAAGCTTGATGAATCATCTTATAATAGTTCCCAGGTTTAGTCTCCGATTTCTGAGTTTAAGGCCTTATTTACAGAAACTTACCTATGTTTTGTACTTCAGCAGGCAGGGAACCCGATATCTCTTCCGGTTCAACAGTTGCAAAGGGTAAAGAATGCGTAGATCTGTCATAAGACATAACATCTTACAAAATTGTTCCATTGTATAAAACAATAATTAGCATATCTTAACCAATCATCCAGCATGTTTATTCAAATATAATAACTAACTACTACATATGCATCATACACTCCCGTCATACTTAAACCTCATATGCATCATGTAATGATTACATACTCGAACCATTGTACTACTCGTCATCATCTAAACCAAAATTTGATCTTTAAATCTTAAACCATCATTTAGGATCAAATTATATCCATCTAATGCCAAAGATTGAAACTTTATCATATCTAAGAAACCCCAATATCCATCGCAACATAAACCCAGATATTAGAACACAAAACCCAGAAAAAACATACCTTGAGAGATTAGAAGAAGTAAACCAAGTGAGGGCTGTTTTGGGCGCTCTGGTTATTAATTCTCTGCTAGCCAGAATCCTATTCATGATGAACTGGCCGGCTGGCTGCTGATACAAACGTAAGACTTAACTAGATGGAACACACGCTAAGATCAGATTGAAGCTGAGAAACTGGTCTTGTGTTGTTCAACAAGGCTGTCTCTTTCAAGTGGCGGATTCAAGTGCCACTTTCAGTGAGTCAGCTCAGTCTTATATATGAAATCGGAATGATACAACTTACAAGATCGATTCCCAACAATGAGTCACTAACTAGTCAGTGTCGACATACCTATATTGCTATATGTTCGTGAAGATTTGTAGCACCACGTGGCGCGTGGATGTTAGCTTAGAAAAGATTGTGGCCTTGATTCTGGGCTTGATGTGGGTTACTGGGCTAGGGATGACCCGTTTGGTGTTTTATTCATTTGGTACCGTGACACACAACAAACCGTGGTAAAAGTATCTTTTTGGTCATCAAAGTATACTTTAATCAATGGTCATTAATTTTTAAAAACTTCACTTTGGTCATCCAATTATACTATCCATATGTCACATGTCATTTTGTTTATCTTCTTTGTTAATTGAACATTAAATCCTAATATATAGGGTCATATTTGTCATTTCAATTAGAAAATGATTACAATGTTGTGCTAGAGAAGAAGAAAAAATGAAAAATATTCATGTACATACCAATATGGACGTGTGCATCCATACCTTCTCTTATTTTTACACGTTTAGTAGTGTAATTTTATAATGTTAACCGTTTAAAAGTTTAATCGATCAATAAAAATCATCTTTATAAAATATGAATCGAAACAAAAATCGTTTACTAAGTCGATTACATCAAACAAATGAACGATACTTGTGAAAATTAGTAGTTTTTTAATTAGCCTTCTATTTGTTTTATACAATCGGCTAAACAAAAAATAATTGTTTATATTGATTTTTTATAAAAGTGATATATATTGATTAATAAAACTTTTAAACGGTTAAAATTTGTATTCACACTACCAAATGTATATAAATGAGAGGAGTTTGGACATACACACACACTTCATAATGTTAACCGTTCTCTTATATATTTTCCATATATATATTGGGCAAAATTGTCAAAATACACTCCTAACTTGGCTGAAATTGTCAATTTGCACCCCGAACTTGCATTTGAGTCAATTTACCTTTTAAATTTGGTAAAATTACCGATTTGCACCACATCCGTTAAATTTAAACGTTTCTATCCAATTTTGTTTTACATGTCATGCACATGAGGAGTAATGTTGTCATATTTTATTTATATTTTTATTAAAAACAAATAAAAATATTCTCTAAAATGAGGATTATTTTTTTAATCAAATTATTTATTTACATCTTTTTTTTACATATTGAACCCTACTTTGAATTATATATTTAACATATCCACCTATTCAAATATAGTGTGTTGTGTGTATATATATATATATTATATGTACACATTTATTTTTTATTTTTTATGTATTTATTTATATTTTTCTAATATCGTTTAACATTCCATATCACGTAAAATAATAAATATATAAATCAATAACATGTTTCGAAAAAAAACAAAAAAACATGGTAGCAAGTGTTCCTCTTAAATAATTTTATTAAATTTTTTTATTATTAAATATGAATAAATATATAATGACAATAATGCCTCTCAAATGCATGACATATGACTTAAAATTGGATGAAAAACATTAAATTTAACGGATGAGATGCAAATCGGCAATTTTTACCAAATTTATGAGGTAAATTGGCTCAAATGCAAGTTTCGAGTGCAAACTGACAATTATGACCAAATTTAGAGTATAAATTTACATTTTTGCCTATATATTCAGCACCACTGCCGCTGCACCTCTCCGAGTTTACAATACTTTCTGTCGCTTTCCCTCGACTCCCAGTTTACAATGCTAGCTAGCTATAATTTAGTATTTAGGTATGTTATTCAAGATCATCTCTATAAAATTTCATTCAATTATGACATCGTTAAGGTATTGAAATTAGATTAAATCAATGAATGAATTAAAAATGTTCATCATGAACCGTTCGTGTAAATATGAATTTTAAAAGCTCAAACCATTGTCGAATTAGATGAAACTTTGTAGAGATGATCTGAAATAACACACCTAAATATTGAATCACTCATGGTGAAAAAAATTTGATCGAAAAGTATGCTAAAATTGAAACTTCACTATTTAATTTTAGAGTGAAGTTTCACTCTTAATAAAGACTTGTATATATATATATATATATATATATATATATATATGTATACATATATGTATACATATATACAAGGCTTTTCACATAAGGAGGTCCTTATCTTAGCTTAAGGTACGGATTTTCATTTTTGACCAACTTTTCGATCGATTTTTCACATCTCCACCGTCCAATATATAGGTTATAACGTATAAATCATCTCCACAAAATTTCATCCGATTCCATGATCGTTAAGGTATCGAACGAATCAAAACCAATGGACGTATTGAATATGCCGAACCTGAACCGTTCATATTTTGAGTAGAAAATCGAAGTTATGAATACCTTAACGGTTATGGAATCGGCTGAAAGTTTGTGGAGATGATCTATACGTTATTACCTAGATATTTGACGGTGTAGATGTGAAAACTCGATCGAAAAGTTGATCAAAAATGAAAATCTGTACCTTAAGCTAAGATAAGGACCTCATTACCTGAAAAACCCCGTGTATATATATACACACACCCCCAATGATGCACTAAGGCAGAGGCTCAAGTTTTAATATATAATTTGTTCCGGTGGGTTTTGAATTGACATTAAATTTGACTTGCTAGGTTTAACAAGTGAAAAATGCAGACAACCATTGACTCTCTATCTCTCTCTCTCTCTCTCTCTCTCTCTCTCTCTCTCTCTCTCTTAAATTTCCTGGTTGTTATATTCGATCGACTTCACAAAAATACAATATATTGTGGGAAGTTCTTTAATTTGACTTTTTTATTCTAACACATAATATAAATCAGATCAATGCACCGTACATACATTAATTAAATTTAGCAATTGGCTTCTATACATACGTTCGATTGAGAATAGTTTTCGTCGAACCCAACCCAGCAAAGTAAAAAGAGAGCTGTATGCAAACGTGATTGATGTCGATCTACAAAGGAAATGGGAGATTGAGAACACTAATAATCGGAAAACGACTTGGTTATAAGTTTATTTTCTGTATATATATGCTACCTAGTCTGATCGAGTTTGCAACTAGTTAGATCATATTAATTCTTAGGCAAAAATGCCAATTTACACTTTAAATTTGGTTATAATTGTCAATATGCACCCCGAATTTATATTTAAGTCAATTTACCTCATAAATTTGGTAAAAATTGCCGATTTGCACCATATCCGTTAAATTTAATGTTCTCCGTCCAATTTTAAGTCATATGTCATGCATTTGAGGGGCATTATTGTTATTATATATTTATTCATATTTAATAATAAAATAAATTAATAAAATTACTTAAGTGGAACACTTGCTACAATGTTTTTTTTCGAAATGTTATTGATTTATATATTTATTATTTTACATGATATGGTATGTTAAAAATATTAGAAAAATATAAATAAATACATTGAAAATTAAAAATAAAGTTTGTTCCGAGAGAATTACTATTATACCATTGTGTGTGTCTTAGCCTTATTATGTTTCCTGTTAGAGATAGATTCACATCTCTGTAATAGATTAGGATTCGAAATCCTACATGATTGTGGTTATGTAATACCTATATATAGGCCACATTATCAATCAATAAACGGTTACGTTTTGTTCCATTACGTCGTTATTATTCTCGTTTCGTTCCTCTTCCAACAATGTGTACATATAAAAATATATATATAGAACACACTATATTTGAATGAGTGAGTATGTTGAATATATAATTCGAAGTAGGATTAAGTATGTAGAAAAAATATGTAAATGATGCATGATGAAATAATGGTATCTTTATTGAATGATATGGGGGTATATGTATAGGCATTACAAAACCATAATCTCGTAGGATTCGGAGTTCTAATCTATTACAGATATGTTAATCTATCTCCTAACAGGAAACCTATTAGGCTAAAACACACACAAGGGGTAGAATAGTAATTCTCCCGGAACAGTAAATAACTAATTTGATTAAAAAATAATCCTCATTTTAAAGAATTTTTTATTTGTTTTTAAGAAAAATATAAATAGAAAATGACAACATTACCCCTCATGTGTATGACATTTGACGCAAAATTAGATATAAACAGTTAAATTTAACGGATGAGGTGCAAATCGGCAATTTTTACCAAGTTTAGGAGGTAAATTGACTCAAATATAAGTTTGTGGTACAAATTGATAATTTCAGCCAAATTTAAAATGTATTTTAACAATTTTACCTAATTCTTATGACTCGAAGCTGAACTGCTTTCTGGTTAAAGAGATCCGTTTCAAAATGCGCTTAACAAAACGCAAATCCAGTATTATTATTTTTTGGATCATAAGAGTTGACTAGCTAGCCTAGATACATTATTTGATTGATTAAATATTTTTAATGAACGAAGAATCTAGCAGAAGTCTCAAGCTTGAGAGGGGATGACTTTCTAAGGGTGCATATGAATTCTCCCAAAATCCCAGTGCATGGAGTACGTTTATACGGAACTTTGTAAATGATCGAATTGTTCGATCATTATCCCATTAGGGCACGGCCCCTATATTGCATGACTGGTTTGAACTCCAGTTTTCCAATTAAGTATACGTCTTATAGCTCTAAAATTATTAATTAATCTCTCCAGATCGTAGACTACTTAATTATTAAACTCAGCAATTTGTTACAGTACCAACCCACACGTTACATGTAAGATAATTTAAGCAAGAATTAAGTACGGGGCATTGACCTATTAATTAGATTGTTTATACAATATATTTTCTAAAACTAATTGAAAGGTTCGGCCATAAGTTATCCGAATGATGCATACACATCTCCAAGTTACTCGATATACAAATTAAGATATTATCATTCTTGTTTTTAATAAGTTTATGAAATTGTGTGTATAATTATGCATTGTTCACCTCATGCATGCATATATATGAGTCTTATTTCGATGCACTGTATTGTTTTCTTGGGTTAATTTATTTTTCTTGGACAAATAAAATAATATATATACATACGCTGTATTAATACATAATAGTACGTACATTCATATATCTAGCTATATATCGACGTGCAGTTAAATGTGTTCTTGTCCCCGAGTCCAGGTTATAACTTGGAATGAATCAAAGCAAATTATTAGACGTGAACGGCCTCGATCCCAAGGTAATTACTTATACTAATCAACATATGACAGGGCTGCTCATGTCCGAGTTCTACGCTAATTAACAATCTTATGTTTTATAATATAGATGCCATGATGCATATGCTTAAATGTTGCTTGCTTCGTTTATTTATAGGGTTACAGACCATTGTTGATAGACTGGTACGACCCGATTAATACACTCTAATTGCTTGATCTTCTCATTTTGTCAAAATTATTTTCTTCCTCGATATATATGTCAAAGTTTAGAATGAAACACTAATTATAGTGTTCTCTCTGTAAGAATGATCCGCGAATATTATGGTCTAATTTCTCTCAAGTCTTACCTCGATATAGGATATGCCGACAACGCTGGCTATTGCTGTATATAATGTCAAATTACGATGGCCACCGTACTTAATTTTTTGAAAATGTACAATAACATTGACTCGATCTAAGATCAAATCCATGTATCGATCTTTGAACGATATTATTTATCAGCCTGAGTCACGTCCTTTCGTCCCTTCGTCATGGTAGAACTTTTATAATGATATCACCGAATGTTTACTATTAGAAAACGGTGGAACAATTTGCATGCCATAAGACAATATTAAGTAATTAATATATCATAATGTATAATATATATATATATTGGCAGGTATGCATCGTTTCTTTTGTCTCCTTTGAAATATATAAAAAGTCGAGACGACTATAAAAAGTAATAATAATTCTTATGGCATGGATGATTAATTCACAATATCGATCATCTAAATTGTATGACGAAATTTCATTAATTTGACACATGCTCGACCCCAAGTACGCGAGAGTCTTATAATGTTAATATACATGTGTATGTTTTTAAGCGGTTTTTTCAGCAGTTGTGTAAATCCACAATGAATACATGCAACTTAGATTCATGTTTCAGTCGCTAGTTAGAATTGCAGACCCTTCCAGCAACTAGCTAACTATATATGTCGATAATCAAGGAAGTGGGTAATATGCATATGTATATATATGGATCAATTATATATTGGAGAGAAATTCCACACCTACTTGGCTTGCAATTCCAACGTGTAGTAATCATGTTTAAACAGGGTCAATTGCATGGCCAGATCTCGTAGAAGCTAGCAAACAATCCTTGAAACCGACACTTCAATTGCATGGCCAGACTTATCACCCATAGTTGACCGGCCTGAACCTTAACCTTTAACGAAATCCTAACCCTAAAGGAGTAAAGGGTACCCCACCCCAAGACCCACCTCCCTGAAAACTAAGCTCCGGTGACTGAAGGTGAATGATTAATTCCAAGTCCCTGACTCTCGATCAGTGTATTTGTGAGGCCAGTCAATGTTGGACCACGAATTAGAGAACCAAAAATTACGAAAAAAAAAAAATTCTCCATGTGACTCTTTAGGCAACGCACGAAACTTCAACGATTACTGTTTGAATTGCGTAGGGACCGATCTTTGCGGCTTCAACCTTCCTCTTGAAGCCATTATTTCTTATATATATTTTCGTGTTACGTATCTCAAACGTTGACGTTGAATTCTTCTCCCTTTTTTCTCAGTTTGATTTTCCTTTATTTAACAAGATTGATTAATGAAAATTAATTAGCTGCAATTGGGGAATGGGGTAAGTTGACATTTCGAGGGTTTTGAATAAATTATCAGAGTTTTGGTCAAATACTGCATGCTGTCTATATAAGAAAAGGAGCCCCTCACAATTGATAAGAAGAAAGAAAGGAAAACGAAGGAGGAATTAGAAGCTAAAAAGATAAAGATATAATGGAGGCTGCTGTGGATAAATCTTATCATGGAGATCAAGAACAGGAAGAGAAGAGAGTAGTACTGCTTGAATCTAAAATTCCTGCTGCTACTGCTCGTCATGATGATGATGATGATCGAGAAACTCATAGCAAAGCAGAAAGTGTTCTCAAAGTAAGTAATGAGCTATAACTATATTATTGCATGACTGCATCGATCTGTTTCTTTCCAAGTTAACTTATGGATGTCATGAAAGAACTTAATTATAATATGAGCATTTGTTACAAGATATTACAGGCATCTGATCGATCGATGATCATATATTACAGGCATTTGATCGAAGATCATATCTTGATATCTAATGGATATATTTATTATCATAATTAATTTTTGGATCTGCGTATTATAGGCCGGAACTCAAAAAGAAGGCCAAGAGAATAACGAAATGAAATCATCTTCAGCAAGACAAAAAGATCTGAGCTTCGGAGAGCAGCTGGTAATCTTAACTGATCGAAATACCTCATTCATCATTGCAAATATTGCACCTTTTTAAAGAGAATATTAGGGGTAGTACTTTCAAAACTATATATCTCATCCACGATTTATTTCTTTGGTTTACCTTCTCGTTTCTATATATTCATGAAGACGATAATACACGTACGGTTATGAAACAACAGCAGAGCCGAGCTTGTTGCGCAGTGATGTTTTGGAAATTTTATATCTTG
This sequence comes from Argentina anserina, assembly GCF_933775445.1. Classification (NCBI taxonomy): domain Eukaryota; kingdom Viridiplantae; phylum Streptophyta; class Magnoliopsida; order Rosales; family Rosaceae; genus Argentina; species Argentina anserina. Next base: position 1,477,568 of record NC_065876.1, read on the forward strand.
TAGTCTGATAATCATTTATATGACCAAGATCTAATTGAGAAGATAAATTTTAACAAAGGATAATGACTTTAATTTAGGCCATATAATTAATTCCCCTTCTGCAAAGTAAACCATATTGATACTGATTATGAGTGTGATCGTTTATCATTCAACGATATGCTTAATTAACTGGCAGCTTAGTGTCTCATCATCTATCTACAGTTTATTTAATTAATTAGTTCTTGAATTCTTTTGTGCTTAATGAACAGATATCAACCACGAGTAACATCAAAGGGTCCTCTTTGATTGAACCTGATCATTCAGTGGCTTCTACTTCATCAAGCCGAAAGGAGCAGGTACTCGGAGCTTTTTAAGAATTTGTTTTATATACATACTTTTCGATCATATGATATTTATTGGCATATGATAAGCTGGAGAATCAAATTTAAGCTAGTGCTAAGATAAATTTCTAAACATCAATTTTATAGGATTATCAGCTAGAATCTGCCAGAGCCGAAATGGGTGAGGTGAGAGAAGAGAACCAAAGGCTGAAGAAGCACTTAGACCGAATAATGGAGGACTACCAAGCACTTCAAATGCAGTACCATGGCATTCAACAGAAAGCAACTAAATCCGGTAAGGATTGCATTGCAACCGATAATCATCAAGACGATGATGAGTCCGAGCAGCTTGTCTCCCTCAGCCTCGGATCTTTTTCCAGCAAACGGAAAAAGGCCAAGGAAAAGAGCAAAAGCCCTTGTGCTCAAGTCGGGAAAGAAACGGAGAAGGATGATGAAAAGAGTTTGTCACTAGGACTAGACTGCAAATATGAATCACCTGCTAAATCAAGCAGTACTACAACTGACCATCAGATGCCTTTGTCAAACCCAAGTCCTGCAAGCAGCGTTGAAGAAGTACCTAATGAAGAAGCAGGCGAGACATGTCCACCGAAAAAGGTTCTCAAGACGATGAGAAGTATAGAAGATGAAGTTGCACAGCAGAGTCCAGTAAAAAAAGCTAGGGTCTCGGTCAGAGCTAGATGTGACACCCCAACGGTTAGCGTTCATAACCAAATAATCAAATAGTGATTAATTCATACTTACTTCTTTACATGCATAATGGAGTACGTTTAGTATCAACTTATGTGGTTGACTTTGGACTCAGATGAATGATGGATGCCAGTGGAGGAAATATGGTCAGAAGATTGCAAAGGGAAACCCTTGCCCTAGAGCATACTATCGTTGCACCATCGCACCATCATGTCCAGTAAGGAAACAGGTAACATGCGCCAACTTAATTGACTATTACGAATGATTGATATACATGAATAGAAATTAATGTGGTTTAGTAGTGTGATTCACAATGAACTAATGATATATTTTGATTCTCAGGTTCAAAGATGCGCGGACGACATGTCCATCTTAATCACCACGTACGAAGGAACACACAATCACCCACTTCCAATGTCAGCCACCGCCATGGCTTCCACCACCTCTGCTGCCGCTTCCATGCTGTTGTCTGGCTCGTCATCTAGCTCCTCCCGCCCTGGTCTGAACCCTTCGGCTGGGGCCACGACTGCGGCCGCTGCCCTTAATGGATACAATTATTATGTTTCCGATAATTCAAGATCCAGATTCTACATACCCAACTCTTCTATGTCATCTTCACTACCAACAATCACCTTGGACCTCACATCAAACCCATCCTCCTCTTCCTCATCCCACTTGAACAAATTTGCTTCATCAACTCTAAATTCTGCCCACCAAGTACTATACCCTCCCACCAGTCTCAACTTTAGTTCTTCTGATCAATCCAACAACATCATGTCATGGACTAACAATGGGTTCCTTTCCTATGGAAATGGGACTCAGTTACCCTACAACAACAAGAACCCTATTCTCGGAAGGCAGCAGCAGCAACCTATGCAAAACAGCAAGTACCAGAACTACATGCAGAAGAACAATGCAACTCCTCAACAGTTTGAGTTACCGGAAACTATTGCAGCAGCAACAAAGGCAATTACCGCCGATCCAAGTTTCCAATCTGCCCTAGCAGCCGCACTTACATCAATCATCGGCAATAGTAGTAATGGTGGAAATGGAAGTAGCAATAATAATCAGAATACAGGTGGAGATCACTTTAATAACATCATCGCTCAGAAATTGAAATGGGGTGATCACTTCCCGGGAATTACTAGTAGTAACGGTGCCACCTCTTCCTCGAATTCCTATCTGCAAACAGAAATTAACGGGAACAATATTATCGGATGTGCATCAAGCTATTTGAGCAAACCGAATTCTTCATCGGCAAATATTTCGCAGCCCGGGAGTTTGATGTTTCTCCAGCCACCTAATTCATTGCCATTTGCCACCCACAAGAGTGCATCTACATCTCCTAGTGAAGATCACAAGAATTGATACGTGCTACATATAAATGTATAGACGTTTTTTGTTTCTGATTATTTGTTAATTAGTAACATTAATTGAAGGAGTTGCTTCAGGCAAAGTACGTTCCATTCATCATCAAATTGTGTATTAAACTTACTTTTGTGTTCCATTTCTTAATTACTTTTTCGTTTTTACTAGATGCGTACTAGTGTGGTGCAGCCTGTGTGATATTCATTACCAGCTCACATTAGCTTGTATTTTGAACAGGGATTTTGTGTAGACATGACCCAGCTGTTAAGGTGTAATTAAACCCGTGACCTAGCTTGTAATTTTTTTTTATAGAAAATGAATAACTTCATTCTGCCTAAATCAATCATGACCAAATATTGCTAGGTCAGGTAGGAGCAAGCTCCGATACAAAAACAAACTCATTATTAGCTACCAACTATAAAAGGAAAAATCATACATAACCAAAAATAATTCAGCAAAAACAAAAAAACGAAAAGCAATACGAAAAAAATAACCTACAATTCGAGCGAATGACTTGTCTAGGCTAATTGAGAGTTTTTCCAATAACATTTGTAGGATTTTTTATATTAAGATGATAAATTTAAAATCCAGAATTATGAATATATACGGTAATCATCACTATACCTTAGATGGAGAAAACAAAAGGAAGACAATATATGAAAGAAATCAAGAAATACTAACAAAATAGGAAAAAAAACTTTAAGAAATGAAAAAAAGAGGAAATTAAACAAAGGAGAAAAAGAAGAGAGGAGAAAGAAAAGTATAATGGTCTAAAAAATGAAGACCATGATCGAACTTGAGACCTCAGGTTTCCATGTGGAGAGACTTAACCAACTAAACTGCCTTGGACATTATGCTAGTGGGCGCATATAATGAGTAATATATGGTGACAGTTTTCGTCTAGGCTCAAGCCCATAGAGCTCATTGAGTGTATCCGCCCCTGGCTTGGACCGCTTGCCAAAATCATTACCATCCTCATCCTTGTTACGACAGAGCCCTGTTACCTTTACTGGTGACAGAAACTTGGGCACATGTCAGATTGGAACTGATATCTTCTCTGTAGGGAAAAGAGATGACAACCTAGGCATCTTAGGGGTAGTGAGAGTTGCCGGAGCATTGCCACTAAAAGGTGATCAGAGGAGGAAGGCTAACCCTAGTTGGAGGAGCCAGCGGAGCAGCCACAGAACCCTCTCGGTTTTCAGATTTGAGGGGACATGGAACTCCACAGTGATTTACCATCATACAACCTTGGCAGTGACCAACCAGCCTCTCATACTTGTAAAGCACGGTGACGACATGGTTCGGCAATATACGGAGGTGATGATCTAGCCTCACCGGTTCATTGAGGGAGAGGATCAGCCGAACTCTAGTGAGATCTATGTTGTACCCCGACTCATCAACCTGCAACACTGACCCAATTGTTTCACCTATAAGCCGAGCAGTTGGCGTTGTGAGCAGCCACACCGACATGTGCTGGATCTTAACCCAAATCCACACGAATTCAAGAGGAACAACGTTGATGTGAGAGAAGCCATCATAATCGTTGATCATGATCATAGCTTGTTGAAAGCTCTATGGTCTTCCCTTCTTAACTCGAAGCAAATCATGTTCAAAAGCAAAGGTAAAACAAGTATCGATATCCCCTTATTGAGACTTAAACAGGAACGAAGACTCTCCACATGGATCTCAGCGCACCTCAAAAGGTAACACAAACTTGCTTATCTAACATAACCTTATCCATATACCAAGTTGGATATGCAGAAGGCTTACGATAGGGTGGAGTGAGATTTTCTAGAAGCAACTTTAGTGAAATTTGGCTTTAGTTTGGCTTGGGTGAAGCTGGTATGAAGGTGGTGACCTCTATGTCTTTTTCTATTATGATTAATGGTAAACATGGAAGCTCTTTCAACCTATCGCGTGGTCTTAGGCAGGGTGACCCTCTGTCGCCATATCTTTTTTTGCTTGTGGGGGAGGTGTTGTCGAGAAATATTGATTCTGAGATCAATAATGGCAGGCTGCAGTCTATTAAGCTCAGTCCTCAATGTCCTAGTCTCTCACACTTAATGTTTGCTGATGACACCATTTTGTTCTCCAAGGCCTCGGTTTCAAATTGCAGAGTGTTGAAGTCAATTTTGGATACTTACTGTGAAGCTTCAGGTCAGGCAGTAAACCTTGGCAAGTCATCAATATATTTCTCTGCTAACTCTCCAATTGAGGTTCGTGAAATGGTTGTTGAGGAGCTGCAAATTCCAATCAGTGTTCAGCCGGGCATTTATCTTGGTCTCCCAACCATTTGGGGAAACTCTAAGAAAAGCGCGATGGCTTACATTCGTGAAAGGATTAACCAGAAGATTCAAGGTTGGAAGGCTAATATCCTTTCTCAAGCGGGAAGAGAAGTCCTCATCAAAGCCGTGGCTATGGCTGTCCCGGCTTATCCAATGTCTATTTTTCTTCTCCCTAAGACATTGTGTAAGTCAATTAACTCAGATTTGTCCAAATTCTGGTGGGGTTTTAACGAGTCTAAGGAGAAAATGCATTGGAAGAAGTGGGATGATCTTTGCAAAGAGAAGTTTGAGGGTGGCCTCGGGTTCAAAAATTTGCAGGCTTATATTGTTAAGCATTGTTGGCGGCTCGTGAACAATCATACATCTTTATGGGCTCGTGTTCTAAAAGTAAGATATTTTCCTCATGAAAGTTTCTTGAAGGCCAAGACAGGGTCAAGGCCGTCTTGGATTTGGAATAGCTTACTGGCAGGGAGAGACTCAATTATGGAGGAGTCGATTTGGAGAGTTGGTAATGGAAGAAGCATAGATGTTTGGGTTGATAGGTGGATCCCAAATGGCAAGGGGGGGTCGTATTGTCCCCACGGATACGTCTAATAGATTTACTCTTTTGTTGGTTGCGAATTTGCTCGATAGTCAGAGGAATTGGAATATAGCTCATTTGAAAGGTTTTCTCAATGATATGGATTGTTGTGTCATTAATGCTATTTCGGTTGGTGATGAGCATGAGAAGGACATACTTGTGTGGCCTCACTCCAAGAGTGGTCTATACTCTGCAAAAAGTGGGTACAAGACGATTTTTATTGAGATGAAGAAAGGTTATGTGAAGCATTGCATGCCTTCTACGTCTCACTGTATTGATCCCAATGTCTAGAAGGATATTTGGCAACCAGGTTTCATTCCAAAACTCTCAAATTTCTTGTGGCGCGCTCTTTTCTAATGCTTTCTCTACAAATTGGTGCATTTTCAAAAGAAAAAATTATTCCTAGCTCGGCTTGTGAGTTATGTGGTGAGCAGCAAGAAATGGTGGAGCATTGTTTACTACTATGCCTGTGGACTGCGGTAGTATGGTTTGGAAGTACTCTTGGTTATGTTTCTGACAAAGCCTCAATTTCCACTCTTGATATATGGTTGCTTGCTATGCAAAAAAAGTTTAATACTTTAGGGGGAGATTCTTCTAAGCTCTTCCTTCTTGTGTGATGTCACCTATGGGAAATTTGGAAGCAAATGTGTAAAGTTGTAATGAAAAAAGATTGCTCCATATCCTACTGCCACAATTGATAGGATTCAAAGCAGTTTTTCAGAGTGGTTTGCAGCTCAACCTATTATGGTGAATGATAGGGAGGGGAATGATACGGTTGCTTCATGGCTGCCTCCTCCTCCTAACTTTGTCAAAGTGAATTTTGATGCAGCTTGGAAGTCCACGCACCCTAACAATGGGATAAGGGTGGTTATTTGTGACTTTAGGGGTGAGTGCATTGCAAGTGTTTTGAGTTCCCACAATTCGGCGGTGGAGGCAGAGTCGAATGCCGCTTTGTTAGGGCTTGAAAAGGCAGCTAATCTTAGTGCTAAGAAGGTTGTGGTGGAAATGGACTGCAAAGAAGTCATAAAATGCTCTAAGGGGTGATGTATGTGCTAATTGGAGGTCGGTGCTTTTTTTAAGGAATGTGCTTCAGTTGAGCTCTTTGTTTGAAGAAGTTTTCTGAAATTGGATTCCGCATAATGCTAACCGCGCTGCTAATGCCGCGGCAAAGCTTGCAATGAAGAAGTTGTGCTCTACGGAGTGGGCTAATACGCCCCCAACTTCCCTATCTTTGGTGTTGAGAAACGATGGTTTGCCGTGTCATCATTAAGTCATGTTGTTCTATTTACTAGTTACTTTGTCTAGTTAGTTTCTTGTTACTTTTTTATTTTTATTATTTGGGTTGTTGCTTTTTATGATTTTTTAGTGAATGGACCAAAAAAAAAAAGTAAAGAAAGAAAAGAAAAGAAAAAGTTGGAAGAAATTTCCTCCATTCACTGAAAGGCTCTGATAAAGAAAGAGGCCAACTAGCCAAAGTAGTAGGGACCTTTGCTGAGTAGACCGACCCAACCCCATTGCTGAATTCTCATATTCATTCCTCACTCACTAGCCTATAAACAAAACAAACACACCCTCTTTCTCTCTCTCTCAACCCCCACACTAATATAGCTACAGAGCTCCTTTGTGTTCCTCTCTGCCCAAACCTAAATGGACTCGATCTGATCAAAACCCACGTCCCTAAACCCTTTTCCGATCACCCTCTTGGTCTCTGAATCATCAACCCGATTCGGATCGAGACCTCTTGGAGATTCGGAGGAGCTCCAGGTCAGGAGAATCTCCTTCCAATCATGTTTAGTTTCATTTGTGTTCTCTTTTCTCATTATTTATCTGAATTTGATTAATTGTGAGGTGGGTAATTTGGTTTGAGGGGAAAGATTGGAGCTTTATGCTTGGATGAGGCCAAGCTGGTGGCTTTGTTTGATAAGAAATGTGAATTAGGTTTTGTTGTAGTTGTGATGGTAATAGAAAGATGATTAAGCTGGTTGTATTGCATGATGGAGCTGTATACATGTAAAAAGTGGCTTGATTGAAGTGGAATTTCTAATGTTTGAGCTTTATTTTGGTTTCGTGAGATTTGTTTTGTGTGCATGTAATCGAGTCAGAAACATATATGTGGTGTATTGAAGTGATTGTATATATAATTCTGTGTTTCATGGAACAAATTTGCGTTGTCAATTTGCTATTGTATCTGGATTTGGTGCATCAAAGTAGTGTTCTTTAGTGCGGGCACTAGGACAAGTTGCTAACTTATCCTTTGCATTAATGTTGAAAGTACTTGCTGAGTTGTGATGATTTTTACTTGTTGGTGGGGTAGCAATGTCGACTCCTGCAAGGAAGAGGCTGATGAGAGACTTCAAGAGGCTGCAACAGGACCCGCCTGCAGGGATCAGTGGGGCACCCCAAGACAACAATATAATGCTGTGGAATGCTGTTATATTTGGGTGAGTTGGATTATATGAAATGCATAAAAATAAGGTGTTTTTGTTTATGCCCAAGTGTATTTGGTTGAAGGCATTTCTCATGAATTTGTTTGGTTTGGTTTGCAGTCCTGATGATACTCCTTGGGATGGAGGTCAGTAAATCCTTTCCCTGAAACTCTTGAGTTGGTTACATTATTCTAAGTTTCACATTCTCCAATGACATTGAACGTCATATATGGAACTTATGTTGTAGGACAATTAAACAGAAAATACACAATGGTTTTTAGACTTTTGGGTTTTATCTACTTGTTGGATTCTAGAGGGTAATCTCGGATTTAGGATTAGATGAATCCTTTACTTCATTGCTGTTATGGGATTAGTCATTCTTAGCACAATTCATTTGTATCAGCAAAGTTATATGCATGAGTATGTCAAACTCTTGAGCTGTCTCATTCTCAAAACAGTATGCTTTTAAATTTATGTCTCTTGAAGGACATGCAAACATATTATCTGGGTATTAGTGTTTGCTAAATCATACTACTTGTGTTGTATAAGCAGAAAAGTAAAAAGGAGAGTAGCCCAATTTGATGAATGTTTTCTTTCAATAAGTGGAAGGATGAATAAGTTTTACGTTATCCCTTAATGAAATAGATGTCCATATTCTGTTGTTTGACTACTTGAAAAATATAAGTTTCTGCTCTCTAAGAAGAAAAGAAAGAGAATAAAAAATCTGAGGACTGGAATCTGAAACCTTTTAGTATTTATGTCACATCACCTAACTGTATCCACATTATTGAACTATGCAGGCACATTTAAGTTGACTCTTCAGTTCACTGAAGATTATCCAAACAAACCACCGACTGTGCGATTTGTTTCTCGAATGTTTCATCCAAATAGTAAGTTGTATTCTTGAGATTAATACCTGTTTCTTGTTCCATATCTCTCATCTGGTGTCCATCAAAATTAAACCTTTCCTTCCAAATTGGTCAGTTTATGCTGATGGGAGTATTTGCTTAGACATATTGCAAAATCAGTGGAGTCCTATTTATGATGTGGCAGCTATACTCACGTCCATCCAGGTATGGTTGACTGTACATAGAATAGTTGTTTTTCACTATAATGATCGTTGCACAAAGCTTGCAAAAGTGTGGTGTGGGATTAATATACTCCTACAATATTTCTGCACATTTGAATGTAGATCTCTAGCTTCTTGAATATGGATCATCTATGGACTGAAACACTTTGTGTTGTAGAGATCCAAAACTTTAACACTTGCTGTTTGCTTATTGCAGTCACTACTGTGTGATCCTAACCCGAATTCTCCTGCAAATTCAGAAGCTGCTCGCATGTTCAGTGAGAACAAGCGAGAGTACAATCGGAGAGTTAGGGAAATTGTGGAACAGAGTTGGACAGCAGACTAACTCCTTCATAAACTGCTGGTCCGGATGCGTGCTATAAGTGGCATTGCTAGTTTGGGAATGATTGTGCAAACCTATCAACATTTATCCTGTATTTCAATATTTTCCTCGCGGATTATGACCCATTCATAAACTGCTGGTCCGGATGCGTGCTATAAGTGGCATTGCTATTTTGGGAATGATTGTGCGAACCTATCAACATTTATCCTGTATTTCGATATTTTCCTCGTGGATTATGACTCTTAGGATTGTTTGGTCTTTCAATTGTCTTGCCCACATTCCTTGGTGGTCAAGCTCATGTAAAATATAATGTTTGTGTATCAATTTGCATTGGTTTGTTATGAAATTTATTCAGTATTTCTAAAGAGAAACAGTAATTTAGTAATTTACTACAGCAGCAGTCTGTTATTGTCACTAAGTACCTTATTTGTTTGTCTTGATAATTAAAATTTCGAAGCTGTAAACAACTTTTTGTGTTCAATGACTCAGATTCATCATAACTCGTATCATAAGCAAGACAATGTACTTCCTAAAATTTAATTAGCAAGAGCAAATAACAGATTTGTAGGGAGTATAAACTAGCAAAAACTTTTTAGGTTAAAAGTCGATTAACAATATGACCGACCAGTAAACCATTGCACTCGTTCAGCTTTACCCTCCCTTAAACTGAACACTCCCAAGTTTTCAACTTTCCCTTTACCATCATCAGATTCATCAGTGAAGTATATGCAATTACGTCTGAAATCTGGAGCATTGGGCACAGCTAATGAGTGGTTATGTCCCAAGAAAACTGTAACCCCCCCCCCCCCCCTCCCCCAGATTTATGGTGTAGCGCCACTCTCCTTCGTCGTACCTGTAAACCTCGAACCTTTTAAGCTCGTCGTCGTAGGTTTCACGCTGAAAATAATAGCTCCTCCCCGAAAAGCTTACCAACATAAATACGTCTCCGGCTGTGCTCACTAGATAAACTTTATTACCATGAAAGAAAGAAGGTGGTACGTGTTCGCAACAACTCATTGATTCGCAGGACACAAGCTTTCCCATCTCATTCACTGCAATGAACTCTTCCTCTGTTTCGACAGCAACGTCGTCATAGTTAGGTCCATGAGTTCTTGCAACATCGTCCACTGCTTGTGCTCTTGTTCGTAACCATTTAGCTCTCGTTGGTCTCCGAAGTTTGTTAGGACTTTGAAGTCGTAACTGTTGTAGGACGGGTCTGCAGACATGGCCTCATGGAATCAAATTGGACTAGTTGGAACTTCTCAATTTTAATCTTGCATGATGAGTTAATAGACATGCCTATCGTGATTATTTTGATGATAGCAGTCATAGGTTATATATGCGTCTTTGGAACTGGGCTTTTGGGAGCCTCTCTTTTTGAGTTCTTTCTCCACACCCCGTCAGTACCTAGTAAGTGGATTAACATGTATCATAATCTCCTAACTTTGCCACTTTTACATTTTACTTCAAGAAAGAAAAACTCAGAAAAATTGTGAAATTGTTTTTGTTTGTTGTAGGAGGATGTATCACTGTTCTTGAGCTATATCCCGGCTTCTCTCTATATCGGGGCTTATATGACCAATTTTTATCGCTGAGTGAGCCAGTTTGGCTGGTGCACCACAAGGAATGGTACGAATTGCTGTAATGAGTTTCAGACTTTCAGATCATTTAAGTTGAAAGATGAAAGTCATGAAACTGATTTTTTTCTAAGGAAGTGATTTGGCAGTCCACTTCAAGGACTTAATGTGGAGTGAAATGGAAAAGTGTTGAGAAGTGGAGTTCCAAAATCACACCCATTTAGGTTTTCTATGATTCATTAAGTGATTGTTATATGATTTGATAATAATTCTTTTGTTGTGGCCTTGTGGATTCTCCGACGATTGGCTCATCTTGTTGGATGACCAAAACTCATCACTGGCTCTCCTCAACCCATTCACCGGCCGCCTAGTCAACATCCTGCCACAGCTCCCTCCAAATGGCGTCGTCCATAAGGCCACATTGTCCTCAGACCCGTTATGCAACGCTGGAGACTTCGTAGTCCTTGCAATCTTTGTAGAGAAGCGAAATCTAATATGTTACGAAGACGGTAATAAGGAATGGACTGTTTTACAAAGTTATGGAAATCACTACCGAGACGTTCTTGCAGCCACAGATGAGTTGCTTGCATCAAATGAGCTGGGAAGGCTTGTAGTTTGTGATCTTCAATTCTTCATCGTAGGTTTTCCCTTGAATATAATGGACGTGCATTGCCTTTGTTCTTTAATGGGGGCAAGGTTGATTTAGTGAGCCTAAATGGAATGAAATTTATGGTCTTCAGCTTTTCAGGGACAAGTTATATTTTTCAGCATCGAAGCTATGGCAATAACCTCAGACCGTTTGAAGTTTACTTATATCGTGAAGAGAAGTGGCACTATATTAGAAATTTAGGTGAGATGACAATTTTTTTGGGACAAAACCACTCGGTAGCTGCCGGACAAAACCACTTCATCTGCAATGAGGATGGTGAAGCTTTTAACTCCGAAGTGTTTAGTTTGGAGGATGGGAAAGCTGAAAGACTGCAATGGTTGATGCCTTGTGCTACTGTCCTGCCGGGAAACTTGCAATCCAACAGGTGTTGTACCCCTAAGTAAATGTTCATTGCTCGTAATGTTTCTTTTAAGGCTCATGTCATCATAAGTGCAAAAGATAAACAATCTGTATTTTGATTTTTGATTGCAAATAACGTGAATACTATCGAACATAATTGTTTTATCAGATGAAACTACAGCTTTGGTATGGAGAATAGGTATGGGATATGAAATAATATGGAGAACGACTTTCAAACTAATAGGCATCAATCATGCTAGCCTTGACTTCAAAACAAACATGAAATGGAGATTCCTGTAAAAGACTGATCTAGCAACTCTAAAACATCAGCATGAGATTACTTAAAATACAATCCAATATCTATAAATGAAGATGAAGACATGATGAAATGACCCCTATATAGATGACTTTGCAGTTCAGTACAACCAAAATAACCAGAAGTTGAATAACAATAAACAAACAACCCCAGTTTAACCCAAGCACACGCAAATAAGGGTTTTACCAAACAAACTGAAAAGTTTCACCTAAATTCCAAAAACCTATACATATCCTCCACAATGAAACCACTACAGACCAGCAGGAGTATGAGAATGCAATTTGTTCAGCTTCCATGGCCAATTATGCGACTTCAGTCAAGCTTACCTCCTCCATTGAGACAGCATCCTGCAGAAAAAAAAAATGGACTCAATGGAAAATAGAGAGAAAGAAGCAAAAGACAGAAAAACAAAACAAAACAAAAAAAACAAATCCAGATGCAGATGCAACGAACAAGGCAATTTATCAGTATATGACTAACTCACCTCATTTTCTTTGTTCTCGTTGACTGCTTGCTGTGTTGATGTAGGACTAAGCGAGCCTGCTACAACAACGAATCGTTAGATAATGTCGAACCACACTAAAGATTTAAGCAATGACTACACATTACCACACAAAAACATACAAACAGAATGATTTTATACACTTGCCTTGCTCAACAGCAGATTTATTCCCCTGCTTCTTCCTATCCCTTTCATTCTCATCTTCTTGCTTAATTGGCTTCTGGGGTTTCTTAGCTGTTGATCCGCGTGTCCCAGAGTCAGAAACAGGTCCAGGAGTTGAAGACTTCTTTGCCACAGATGCCCTGGTCCGGGTTGCAGGAATGCTTTTATGAGGTATTTCCTTCTTCACTTTGTTTTTGTCTGGAGAAACTTGAGCAGCATCAGTATTCAACGACTTGGGTTTCAGTTTCCTACTTCCCATTGTAGACGAAGAGCTCTTGGCATCTTCATCAGAAGACCGAGTCCCCTCATCAGGTACATGAGAACAGGTTTCCGAGACCTGCACCTGCTCGGTTTCCACAACACCATAGCTCTCAAATAATTCCTTCAGCGGGACTGCAAGTTCAGCATGATCACCAATTTTATGACGAAGCGCATAAGCCTTTAGCTCATCCCGCATTCGCTGAAGAGGTTGCTGAAGAAAACAGGTGTTCATTATTAGCTCTTGCATAGAATTTGAACACACATCCCTAATCACTTAATACATCACATTCAAACACACTATAGTTCAGGCATGGAGGTGTTAAATAGATAAACGAACACTTATTTAGTCCAAATGGATATCAAACAGGAAGGTGAAAAAAAAGGTATGAACCAATTGTACCTCACATCCTGCCTCCAAGGCGAGTCTGAAAAACCCAAGCGAAACCGAGTGCTTTCCAGCAGCCTCCGAGAGCTTGATCTGTGAAAGCCAGTACGATTCCGATGACAGAATACAGAACTTCTTCCGGCTTGTCAGCCTAGAAGCATCAGAAGCAGGCGTCTCGCTTTTCACATACCTCCTCAATCTAGCCTCCGAAACTGGAGTAATATTCCCACCCAATTTCGGAACTGGAGTACTACGAGCCACCTTGTTAGGAGTGGATAACCTCCTCGCCGGCTTCACAGGCTTGACCTTGCCCGACAGATCGAGCACACTCACGCTCCTGCTCACATTTGATGCAGGTCTTCCACTAAAAATTGGCATCACATAAACACAGTTCAATACAATTTCAAGGCAAAAACACCAAACCAAAAGCAATAAGAACAAAATCGGCACAGCGAATATCGAAAACTATACTCCTCTCTACTCTCTAGAGTTCACAATTGAGCAGTTTCCTCAACAGTGACTCAAACACACAAAATTCTGGATCAAAATTATCCGCAATCGAAAACAACAACAGTTCAATCCAAATCAAATCAGAACCATCAAACTATCTCAATTGTCAAAATTCACTATCAAAGTGACCGATCTGTAACCCTAGCACACCGCCACGTACCTCTTGGACGCCGAGGAGGGCGGGTTGGACAACTCCGGCGCCGGCGGCTTCTCCTCCTTGGGCTTGGCGTTGGACCGCAGCGCGTAGCGAAGAAGCTTGCCTGAAATAACATACAAGAAAACTGAGAACCCTAATTTCGCTGGACTAGGTTCACTAACAAGAAATGAATCTGTACCAGATTGGGCAGACTGGGCTGACTGAGGCTCTTCCATTGAACCGGTTTCGATTCGACTGCTCTGTATTCTCTCTCTACTTCTTCCTCAAAAGCAAAATGAGATTGTATTACAGGCCGGCCCTAATTTATATTCAGTTTTATTTTCTTTTACTTTTTATTTTCTTCCCAAAATTGGCCAGATTATCGTTTGGGCGGGAAAACTCGAATCCTCGCCCCACGCTCCCCGCATGGTAAACTCTCCTACTCGCGATCCGGTACTCCCAGGTCTACGTTATTTCTGCACGTGTTAGTATATTATTGGGGGGAGGTGTTTGGCTTGACGAAGTAGTGAGATCCAGCGGGTGTGATTGAGAGAGGTGGTGACGCGTGGACAGTGGGGGAGGGATTTGGGGGAAGTAACGGCGAGTGATGACGATGTGACAACGGCTGGCGCTGCATGGGACCCGGTTTTTTGAGGGATTCGAATTTCGAATTTCAAATCGCCGTTAAAACCAATTTTGCGGTTGACAGGAGGGGGAATGTGGACTAAAGTGGTTTATCACATTAGGATTTTGGGTCGGAGTTATTGGGCTTTGACATTTTTTGGGCTGGACAGTAGCAATTGTGAACCCACACAGAAGTGACAGCTCATATGTTTATTTTAGAAAATAAATAATTTATAAAATAATGGATCGCCCCTAAATCAATTTTCTTCTTTTAGTATCAAAAATGAATTTACCACCCTTGAATATGTTAGTGAGATCTGAACAATGAGCAACGATGTCAGTTAAACTACCTAATTAAACACGTAAAACGACTCAAATACAACATTGAAATTCATACATTTTTTAAATAATTCAATACGTGTTGCGGTTTTGATTAATACCAAACCATGTGATCTGATCCTAGTACTTCATTGTTGCATTAAGTTGAAATGAACTAATGAAGTATAGTCGTAACTTGTAAGATGTTATACCTGCACCTATAAAGTGTCTTGCCCAAACTCAGAAATTGGGATGATGGTAGGTAGCTCACAATCGTAGAGAACATTATTGGTAATGCTTCCCTAATGGCACGGTCTAGTTTTGCACCTATATATATCAAGTAATTTCATAAGTCTGCCTTTCAAATGTGATTACAAGCAATCTATACGAACCGTTGGTTTGATAAGAAAATGAAGGGAAAATCTTTTAATTGTTCTTTTATTGTGGGTTTAAATTTTGGTTGGTAATTCAATTTTTAGTGAATTTACTATTTTACGTACTTATATGCTTTCTTAAATATCAACTTTCATTTTTAGGACCAAACTCAATTTGCATGTTGCGGAGTAACTTGATTTCGAGGCAAGAGTCATCAACTTATGCCCCAACATTTGCATGTAAGACCGTACATTACTCAATGTCATAATATTTTTTTTTTGAAATGACTCAATGTCATAATTAGGTTTACGTAAACAAGAGTTCCTTTTATTGTTCCCGTCGGTTATCCGCCCGGTGGCACAAGGGAATCAGGCAATTATTTTCAATCAAAAATATCAAGAAAAAAAAAAAACATTGAAAACCGCAGTGTTTGTTGGTATGGGTACACAACGCTAACACCTTAATGAAGGGCGTTTCGGTAAAAGAGAGTGATTGCTATAATGACTGTGTTCCTGCATTCGCACTCCGTGACCACATCTACGGCCACGATCCCACCACGCGCCGTATGGCGCCTAGGATCCAATTCCCCATTTCACAAGGATACAACCGTCATTTTCTAACCATGCTTGGGAATAAATAAAGACACTGCACACCCTTGGTTCCAAAGTTAACTGGCTCAAGTGGCTCAACTGCACTGGGGACTGCCAACGCATCCTTCTTTATGCCAAACTCAAATATTCCCCTACCCTCCTCTCCACCATAACATCTAATTTCTGCCGTTTGATTCGAAATAGTCATACAATGTGATATGTCAAGCTAACTTAGCCAATCACAGATGAGTGGCAGCTTTTTAAGGCGCACCTTTGGTGCACCAGAGATTTACCTCTCCAGTCACTAATTTTTCAAATTCAGTTTTTTTTGGGAGAGAGAGAGAGAGAGAGAGAGAGAGAAAGAAGCAAAGGACATTTTTTTTGGTCTGGCAAAGGACATGGCTTTATAGTTTTTTGTTGTTGTAGTTGATCTTAGATCACATTGTGGGTTGCTGCTCAGTGCTCACTCTCACCAAACTGCTCATGGTACATTTTCCTTTTCCTTCAAAAATTTGTAAAGGAAGTTTCCATTTTTCTTTTCTTGGTGGTGTGTGTTTTACTGGGTTGTGATTGGTTTGAGGTTTGTGTTTCTGCAGGAAAAGTTGGTGTAGAGAATTTGGAAAGTGTACATTTTGGTAAGTGAGTTTCAGATCTGAGGTGGTTGGACCTCATTTGTGTGTGGCAGCTTGTTAAGGTTGTAAGATCTTGTGGGTTATGTGAAATTCTGGGTGGATTTCCTTTTTGGATTAAGTGGGTGTGCTGTTATTGGTGAATTGCTTCTTGGGTTCTTTCTGGGTTTAGATAATTGGCAAATATGGTTATTACTTGAATATACGTAATGGTAGTTGATTTGCTCAAATAGATCATATCTGATTATGTTTTGGCATTTGGTTCTTATTTTTCTAGTTGTTACTGGTTTGAAGTTTGAAATTTAGGCATGCTAAGATCAAAAGGAAGATGCTTTGAGGATCTCTCTCTCTCTCTCTCTCTCTTTCTCATTGGATGTGTGCTTTGATTTGGTTTATGCAGTTTTTAGAAATGTACACATCTATTGTTTGTAATTAGGATTGAGCTAAATGATGAAGCCTTTGCTTGAAGATAGTACCTCATAAGTGCGCTGGTCTTAATTTATCATCATAAGCATCCAAAGATCTGCTCTTTACAGTATTTGGTTCTTGAAATTTTTTCATGCCATTATAAGATCAGTCGTCCTGTTTCTTGGAATTCATTGCATTGGTATGACTTTTTTTTTGTTATTCAGTTTGTAATCTATGTGTACATAAATTTTGATTGATTGGAACTCTGCAGAAAGCAGGCTTGAGGATTGCGCGTTTTTGGTCTTCCTGCAATGGGCAAATCTCCAGCTAAATGGATTAAGACGGTTCTTTTTGGGAAGAAGTCGACCAAACCTCATATATCAAAAGGAAGAGAGGTAAGAATGTTCAACTTTAACACAAATGCATGCACCTTACTCTTATAGTTTTCTCAAGTCTCGATGTTAAGAGAAGTTTTACTTGTCACTTTTGTTCATAACATTTGAGCTATACCTTTCATGTTAGTAAGTGTACCTTACTTTCTGTATCTGCATAGAAGCTTTAACATTTACAAATACTATTTCTTATCTCTTTGGTTTGCAGAGAATTTCAAATGAGAAAGAGGTGGTGGTTTCTGCTAGGGCAGCGGGACCTGAATTTATTGCAGATCCACCTGTGGCTTTTCAAGAAAACACAAATACCACAGATATCAAAGGGTTAGAATTGGAGAACAAGGATGCTCCAAGTGTATTAGGTGATGGGGAGCCAGGAAGCCAAAGTACAGATTCACAAGGGTCTACACCACAAATTGTAGCATATGATCCTGAAAGAATCAGGCAAGAGCAAGCTGCAACAAAGGCACAGGCTGCCTTTAGGGGTTATCTGGTAATGCTCTTGCTAAAGTAGCATAATGTCAGCTGCCAAATCATTTCAATTATTGTATGGTTTTGCCTTGTGCTAGAACTTTTATATTAGTCTAGCAATCACTGATATTGGTATACCATGTGAAGGCTCGCCGTGCCTTTTGGGCTCTCAAAGGCATAATAAGGCTACAAGCACTTATCCGTGGGCACTTGGTTAGGAGACAAGCTGTTGCTACACTTTCCAGTATGTTGGGCATTGTCAAGCTACAGGCACGTATTCGCGGTCGACAAGTCAGGCAGTCTAATATTGGGCTTGAAGTGCAAACAAGATGCCGTGTGATGCCTCTGGTAATGGTCCTTAAGTACTTTGACCAACTATTGGTTCCTAGTTGTACTTATTATCAATCATTTGTCAGCTAGGAACTGTGTGAATATCTTGTTATTTTCATTATGTATAGATATCCTGAGATGAATTCACCTCATTATAAATGTAGTCAGGCATGGGTTATGTGTTCCTTAGTGCTGTGCTTAACTATATTTCTCTTTTATATTGTCCATTAGGAGGGCAAGCTAGTGGATCCCGGTAGAATTGACATCTCTACTCAAATGGCAAAGCTGATGGTTAATACTTTCATTAGTAAGGTACGTTGACAGTCTAATTCAAAAATATTTTCTGATTAAATTGCAACAGTTTGGTTTGTATGATAGCATAAATTAAAGTTGGCATGTTGTTACAGTTTCTTTTTTCTTTTTAGCTACTTGCTTTCTCACCTACCGTCATGCCTTTGCGCTTGCATTTTGAACCTCGAGATCCAAATTCAGTCCCAAACTGGTTAGAACGTTGGTCAGCAACACATTTTTGGAAACCACTTCCCCAACCAAGAAAAGTCCCAGATTCAAAATCTCAGAGAACACATCGGGATCCTCAAACAGGCAAAATTAAGCGAAGCACCCGGAGGCTTCCGGCTGCAAATGGTGAGAGTGTTTCGGTGCAAGCAACGTCTGAACCTGAGAAACCCAAACGTATACTTCGGAAAGTTTCCAGCCAGCCAGCAGATCCGGTGCTGGAAAATCCACAAATTGAGCTTGAAAAGGTTAAACGTAACTTGAGGAAGGTTCATACTCCCATAGAAGAGAATTCTATGCAGACAGAAGTTGAAGCTCAGAATCTCAAGCAGAATGTTGAAAAGGCATCAAGTGCTTCGGGTCATAACATTTTTGAAGGGATCACAGATAATTCTGTTGAGAAGATGATGAAAGAGCCAATAGTTACTCTATCCAGTCTACCTGATGCAGAAATAACTCCTGAACCATCAGCAGAAAAAGAGACCTTTAACATATTATCCCATGATCAGGTTGCAATGGATTTGAAGCCTGTGACAGAGGGCACTGGTAAAGAAATGAATATACCTAGTGAGGAAGCTGCAGTTGAGTCAAACATATTAACAGAGAGCAGTAAAAAAGATGAAAACATCCCTGTTCCAAATGGGGTTTTGAGCCAAAAGGAAGAATTGACAAGCAATGACATCCATAAATCAAGCAGGAAAACATCAACTCCAGCCAAACAAGAACATTCAGAAAATGGGTTGCAAAACAGTCCAACATTGCCAAGTTATATGGCAGCAACTGCGTCTGCAAAAGCAAAGCTGAGGGCACAAGGGTCTCCTAGGCCTGGACTGGAGGCTACTGAGAAGACTGAGAAAACTAACTCCACTCGCCGTCATTCTCTGCCATCATCGGCTAATGGCAAAATCACTTCACAGTCTCCAAGGACACAGAAACTGGTACAATCAGGTGGAAAAGGTGGAATCAAAAGTGACAAATCTTTGTCAGCCTCAAGGGATGGAAATGGTATGATCTCAACCTTAAGTAATTAATTCACATTTGCAACCCTGTGATGGGAGGAAACAGATTTCATGTGGTTCAAATCTTTGCTGATTAGGACTGATGGTATATATTTGTACTGTCTCAGAACATATGAATTATTTTTTCATCCTTTCCTGTAGGAAGTTCAGGGAGAAGTCAAAAACTATTAGTCATTCCACTCAATAGTATACTGAAGGACCTTGTTACTGTTTGATTTTGCAGGCAAGGCAAGCCAAGCAGAGTGGAGAAGATGAATTGTTAAACCCATTTGAACATCTATTACAATTAACGTGGCAGGTATTCATCTCAGTTTTTGATTTATGCAGTGTGATTCAAAGTGTTGTGAAACCATAATGTGGTCTATTTAGGTAGAGGATTGCGCTAAGAGCATCATGGTCTGTCTGCAATTTGGATGTGTGTGAATGTAAAGACTGGTTGGTTTGGAGTCATGTGACATGATTTCCACCCGTTCCTACTGTGTTGTATAGCGACTGATTATGGTTTGATTTGCACCTTCATGTTTGTTATGGTAAATGTACAAAACCATTTGGTACTCGGTTCTGCTTCTGTATATTTTAAAACATTAATGCTGATTACCAAGAGAAATCAAATAGTATGAGAAGTGAAGAACCTCAACTGTAGCATATTTTTTTTTAAAACACGACAGACACGACTGAACTAACAATGTAATCAAGTTATATGGGTGGAGTCTCACTTTGCATCTTGAAGTGGCAAAGATGTATATCGGGATTGCCAGTCTAGAACCTAGACCTCTACAATCAGATTTCAAGGGCTTAACTCTACATCAAGGCAAACACTCCCGGTCCAGGTGCTCGTCATATTTACAAAAGAATTTGTGCTATACCGATTCCATGATCATTAGGATTACTGATTTAGTTGGGGTGAATCACTACTCTACTTGAACTGGTTGAGTGTCCTAATGTATACTCCTGGGATCTATGTTACGAGGTACTGGTCTTTCAGATGAGTGACCAGCAATGCAGAGTTTACCAGACTCATCTTGATCCCAGTAAACTTCTACCATAAGACCTTGTGGATGCTCTTGGGATTCTGATTTTGGAATAACTGCATACTTGGATCCAACGGGTAACTGAAATATCATTGCAATACCTTTAGAAAAGTAAAACAAGAAAATATGAACTCACTCATGATCTTATATTCGAAGCCAAACTGTTTTGCTTCCAGATTAGTACAATGAGACAGAAAAGTTGTGTTTTACCTGAACTGACTCTCCAGATGTTGGAGTGAGTAACTAGCCTCCCCTCTGCCATGGCGGCCACTGGCTCTGCTTGCCTTGAAATATTCAGGAAAACTTCTTCTAGAGTTGTGGGAAAGTGATCAAGCAAAGTGCATGGCGCGAGCTTACGGATAGAACTCCCTATTTTGCGCCACTATTTCAAAAATAGTTACTCACTTTTTTTATTTACGAAAAATTATCACACGGTACAGCCGTTGGTTGTTACTTCTCACTCCCAAGTAAAATTCCCAAACAGGTCTTGGTGCTCTGTAAAAGTGTAAAACTGAAATGCGTCATTTGATATTTTGATCAGTGTTTGTGTGATTTGCTAATTTGCCACAATGTAATTTTTGTTTTTTTAGAAAGTAATATCCATTGATTTTCACTGTGATCAGTTTATCTTATAAGTTCTTCGAAAATGTTCATACTTCATATAAAAATATAATTCATTACGTGGTATGCATGACTTACAAGTTACAATCGATATGTTGAAAATTGAGACACGATTGTCTTGT
Source organism: Argentina anserina (assembly GCF_933775445.1). Classification (NCBI taxonomy): domain Eukaryota; kingdom Viridiplantae; phylum Streptophyta; class Magnoliopsida; order Rosales; family Rosaceae; genus Argentina; species Argentina anserina. The sequence continues at coordinate 1,498,968 of NC_065876.1, forward strand.
ATTGCAAGAAATAGAGGGATATCGTCAGCTTTAGTGATACTTTCAGGCCTTGTTTCTATAAATTACGAGAGTTCATTTGCTAGCTAACTTGGAAGAAATTTCCTCTCCATTGACACTCTAATTAGAAAAATGATGTTGATCCATTCATGGAGTAAGTAGGTATACTAGCTACATAATCTTATAATCACCGTTGCCTTAGCATGTCTTACAAGAAACCGTGTCTTTATGTTTTTTTAAGTCAAAATGAAAGATATATAGGACTAATACTAGTCTAATAGTGTTATTGCTCGGTTCTCCTTGGTCAAACCTTTCTCATTATTCTAAGTTAGATCTTCAGTGAATAATATATTCACAAAATTGAGTTTGACCCTCAGCATTAAAGTATTAAAGAGATAAAGAAAAAACAAGACCGATGAAATGTATATTAGCTATATAATAAGCTCTATGATAAATGTCTTGTAAATACATTAGTTGTCATGATTTTGACAAAATATCTATTAGATCGTTCCGAACTATCATGTGACATCATTATGTCGCGAACTCGAGTTATATAGAGATTGATATGTTTTTGAATATATATATACATCCACTCAGTACGAATTTGGCCCACTCTTTACTCATTTCAATAACATATGCTAAAATGTTGTGCCCATTGTAACACAAAGTAACATAATATCTGCCTAATTAGTATAAATATTAATATTTTATATATTTTTAAGTCTATTTTATCTTAACATATTAAAACAATCGTACCAAAAATAAGTTGATGAGAGAGCCCCGTCCCCGATTTGTGATCGCCGGTTCTAGTCAAAATGATGGAATTCTCAAATGAATTACGTGTAGCTATTAGATGTCCGGTTTCGCCAATCAATCAAAATGTTGTCTATTATTAATTATTATCTGAAAGAAGTCCAAAAAAAGAAGAAAAAGCTCTTCACTACAAACTACAAAGCCGGTTGATTGGTCTCCACAAGCACCAAACTCTGAGGGAGGGATGAGCAAGCTTCAATTTTGAGTGGGAAATTCATATTGTCTGCTACTGTTTTCCAAGTTGGTATTCAATGGAAACATCAAATCACGGCCGTGCCAGCTTCTGGACTCGTGCGAATGCTCTGCTCAGAAAGAGCCTAACTTTCCAGGTCCCCTCCTCTTTTTCTTCTGCTGGGTTTACGTCTAATTTGGTTTTATGTTACTGTGACGAATTGAAAGACCCTCAAGATTTCTGGGTTTGCTTGTTTCTTTCGTTCTGCTACATAAAGATAGATTCTTGATCGCTTTTCATTATCAAGCTGTTACCTTTTTACCATTTTACTTTCTGGGTTCATTTCAGTCGGTGAATTTTGATTATTGTGTTGGTTTGATCTAACCTATGTTAAGATTTGAGATGGAAATTGTGTGGCTCTTTGAGAAATATGAAATGTGATGATAATGCTGTATGTGTTTTTATTATTATGCAGAAACGGAATATGAAACAGAATGTTAGGCTAGTTTCAGTCCCAATTTTTCTCTGTATAATGCTGCTTCTCATCCAAATATTGGTCAACCATGAACTCGACAAGCCTGAAAATAGGTGTGGCTGTGTTTGTATTGATACGAACGGAGACGGCGAGTGTGAGAAAGTTTGTGGATTGGAATACTCAACTTTGGATCAAGCAGCCACTTGTCCTATTCCTCATCCTCCAGAATGGCTGCCATTGCTTCAAATGCCTAATCCTGACTTTCGCGTGGTGATATCTGATGTTGTACCATACAAAGACTTGCCAAGTGAGTCATGCAAGAGGACAGGATCTTGTCCTGTGACCATATTGTTCACTGGGAATAATCATTCCCTCAGTGAAGGTATTACCCTCTCTTTATCTGGTACTTGCTTCTTAGTATGTTCATTTCGGATTCACTTAACACTGTTATTGTCTGCATTCTGTTAGTTGTGGCTCGGAATATATTCACAAGTCCTTTTACTTTGAATTCCTCTGATAACCTGGATAGTTTAACCAGTAGTGTCTTAGTAAGTTGTCTATCTCCGCATTCCTTTTCTACTTTTTATTTTTTTGGAAAATTCCATCCTTTTAAACATCTTTAGTATTTGTCTTATTTAGTTTCTTCATTACTATTCCTTTATGTCAGTTTTTTTTGAAATGTTTCAGGGCTCAGAATCAATGCCTGAATATTCCAATTTCCTTGATCCTGCTTTCTATTCGGGTCTCCCGATGTATAATGTGCAAAGCAAATGCTCAGACAACCCTGTGTTTTCTGTTCCCATTAATATATCATCCATTCTGATAGAACAAGGTAAACACATCTTTCCTCCTTTGTTTATAATAGATCTAAAAGTGTAAATTTTTGGTGTACGCTCGTACACACATTCATTGGGAAAGCATGCAAGTTCTGCTTTGAACTTCGTTGTGTTCGGTCCTTGAAAATTTTATTTATTTCTGTGGCCACATACAACAATTCTTTGCATGTCACCTTCTAATTCTTATAGACACCTAAATTATTTTGAACCCAGAGGTGAGATGTGCTCAAGGTTTGCATGTGTGGCGCAATAGTTCATCTGAGGTAAACAATGAGCTATATAAGGGTTACAGATATGGGAATTCAGAGAGGAAGATCAATGAACTACTTTCAGGTATCGAATGATTGTATCTGCCTTGATCATTTGATGTGACAAGCATTGTATTTGCAGATCAATACTGATGGTGGTTTTTCTTGCAGCTTATGACTTTTCTAACTCAAATGAGAACAACTTTAATGTGAGCATATGGTACAATTCAACCTTTAAGAATGACACAGGCAATGGTCCTATTTCTTTGCTGCGGCTTCCTCGCTCAGTAAATTTGGTATATATCTAACTCATGTATATTGTGTTTAACCTAGAGTAATGGTTTTATTTTTATATTTGAAGTCCGTGTGAGTCATGAGAATATTTTCCATGACATCTTACAAGTTGTTTAAAGAATATGGTCTCTTTATCCAAAAGTTGCTAACTCAGGCAGGCTTGACTCTGAAGATAGAGCAAGACTGAGAAAAGTGGGAAATAGAGTGTTATCCAAACCTTCATGCTGCTAGAGCATTAGTGTTGTTGTAGTTGTCCCTGTCCGGAGTGTGCAGCCAGTACTAGGTTTCTAACAAATATTCCTAATGTTTACTATGTGGCTATTAGGGCATTTCTTATCTGTAGTTGCAATCAAAGATCTATAATCAGTTGATGACCAATGAAATTTCTAATCTCCCACATTTGACACTGCATGTGAATTTTGGTTAAATTGTTTTCCTCAGTAGGACGATATATGATTATTATTATTATTATTATTATTATTATTATTATTATTATTATTATCGGTTTTCAACTGACATACAATAATGATTGCTTAAGATTCTATCTGTTCACAGGTATCCAACGCGTACCTTCAGTTTCTGCTAGGATATGGTACAAACATTTTGCTTGAATTTATCAAAGAAATGCCCAAGCCCGAAACCAGTCTCAGGCTGGATTTTTCTTCTCTTATTGGCACACTCTTCTACACGTGGGTCATATTACAGCTATTCCCGGTGAGTATGGGAAGCATTGTTAATCCATATGACTTGGTCAAGTTTAACAAGACTTGTCTTCTGCCATGGATTTTGCTATATGTAAAAAAAATAAAAATTAATAGCTAATCACATTTACAAATTACAAGTATTCACCTTTCTTTCTGAATGATTGTAAAGTAATTAGGGACATTGTCAGCATCATCTTTGTTGTCTTGCATCCTCCTGGCTATTGTAGTCATGAAATTAACAAGCCATGCTACAAGTGCTTACACAACTTAGCCATGGTTGCCTCTGAAATTGAAACTGAACCTATCCATCTGTTTTGAATCACATTGTATTTTCTTATGCGAGGCTGTCCTTAATCAATTGCAACCTTTCAAATTAGCACAAAAAATAGTTGTAAATGTGTCAGTTTTCCCATCTAATCCCCCATGCTATGCTCAGGAATTTGATCTATGTCTATTGTCTAGACATGATTACTTATACCTTTCCCTTCCTCAATTCTTATAGCCAATTATTACTTATACCTTTCCCTTCCTCAATTTTTATGTAGGTGGTGTTGACATCACTGGTATATGAGAAAGAACAGAAATTGAGAATCATGATGAAAATGCATGGACTTGGTGATGGACCTTATTGGATGATTTCGTACATGTATTTTCTTGTAGTATCTTCAGTCTACATGTTATGTTTTGTTATATTTGGCTCGCTTATAGGTAAGAATTATTCTCAAAAACTATATTACTCTGGCTTTACTTCCATTTGCTTGAACAAAGTATTTGATGAATTAGCTTGATAAAGCTGATTTTTTTACAGGACTAAAATTCTTCACACTGAATGACTACAGCATCCAATTTGTCTTTTACTTCATCTATATCAACTTGCAAGTATCAACGGCTTTTCTAGTATCTACTATGTTTTCAAATGTGAAGACTTCTGCAGGTTTGGATCTTTTCAAATTGGACTAGTTGGAACTTCTCAATTTTAATCTTGCATGATGAGTTAATAGACATGCCTATCATGATTATTTTGATGATAACAGTCATAGGTTATATATGCGTCTTTGGAACTGGGCTTTTGGGAGCCTCTCTTTTTGAGTTCTTTCTCCACACCCCGTCAGTACCTAGTAAGTGGATTAACATGTATCATAATCTCCTAACTTTGCCACTTTTACATTTTACTTCAAGAAAGAAAAACTCAGAAAAATTGTGAAATTGTTTTTGTTTATTGTAGGAGGATGGATCACTGTTCTTGAGCTATATCCCGGCTTCTCTCTATATCGGGGCTTATATGAGTTTGCCCAGTATTCCTTTATTGGGAATTACATGGGGACTGATGGGATGCGGTGGCGAGATTTGAGTGATAAACAGAACGGGATGAAAGAGGTCTGGATTATCATGGCTGTCGAGTGGTTTGTGGTGCTTTTTATTGCATATTACCTAGACCAAGCTGTATCATCATCAGGAAGTGTGAAATATCATTTACGTTTCTTTCAAAACGGAAAGAAGAAATTATCATCTTGGAGGATGCGTAGTTTTCAAAGGCAGGACTCTAAAGTGCTTTTTCAGATGGACAAACCTGATGTTGGGCAAGAGGTATCTCTTTCTTGCGATTCTCAGTCTGCATTATTTGTTTATTTATACTGACCAATTTTTAACGCTGAGTGAGCCAGTTTGGTGGTGCACCACAAGGAATGGTACAAATTGCTGTAATGAGTTTCAGATCATTTAAGTTGACAGATGAAAGTCATGAAACTGATTTTTTTCTAAGGAAGTGATTTGGCAGTCCACTTAAGTACTTAATGTGGAGTGAAATGGAAAAGTGTTGAGAAGTGGAGTTCCAAAATCACACCCATTTAGGATTTCTATGATTCATTAAGTGATTGTTATATGATTTGATAATAGTTCTTTAGTTGTGAACCCTCAACATATCTCATGTTGCCACTCATAAATATTCCAGTTGGTATTTTGTTGATGCACACTTCTGGATACATAGAAGTTTTCATCTTTCTTTGAACATGAACAAAGCTTTCTCTTCCTTTCCAGATGGAGAGGGTCAACAAGTTGCTACTGGAACCTGATACAAGTCATGCAATTATTTGCAACAATCTCAGAAAGGTTTATCCTGGAAGAGATGGAAACCCTGAGAAGTTTGCTGTGAGAGGGTTGTCTCTTGCGTTGTCTCGAGGGGAGTGCTTTGGTATGCTTGGCCCTAATGGGGCTGGCAAGACCTCTTTTATTAATATGGTGAGTATACTGATTGAAACTTTTCCATTTACTTACTTTATATGAATTGCCTTCCCCATATTTGTTTTCCCCGTTTTCTGGTGGAAGCAGTATTCATTACCACTTTGCATTTGATTATATGAAAGAAAATGTGATGAAAAGCTGAAACAGTTTGTTTAGAAATCAATCAATAATGTTATATTGCTCCAACATATAAAATACATTTTTATTGGAGATAATAACTTCAATTTCTCTTATATTTGAACAACATTAGTGAATAACTTGGGTCACGTTAGCCTGAGCTATAACTATTTACGTCTGTTTCCCTCAGCTCTAAAGTGCTGTGTCTGCGGGGTTAATATATCTGGGCTTGGCTCTCCCCTTCGGATGTTGTCCTGTGACTTCTACATTCTTACATTTCATTGCTCTTGTGATTCTTTGGGTTCATGCATCTCTATATCTTTCTACAGATGATTGGTCTGACACCGTCAACCTCTGGCACGGCTTTTGTTCAAGGACTGGAGATCAACACTCAGATGGATAAAATCTATACCAGCATGGGAGTTTGCCCACAGCATGAGTAAGCTGTGCTATCTGCCTGATCTGTCGAGAAGGCATTACTTTCCTTCTCTGGTCTTTCTCCTTTGAATTAAATAAAATTTTGAGTTTCGGACATCTTGCAGCCTACTATGGGAAACCCTGACTGGAAGAGAGCATCTACTTTTTTATGGAAGACTGAAGAATCTCAAAGGTTCTGGACTAAGACAAGTAAGTCATTACATGCCGCTAATTGTTTTGTGCTTGCTGATAATTAAGACAAGCAAGTCATTACATACATAATACATTTATTTATTTTGTACTTGCAGATTAAGCTTATCTGTGTTTCCTTGTTTTGCGTCTAAATTTTATTTCTCAAGGCAGTAGAAGAATCTTTGAAGAGTGTTAATCTATTTCATGGAGGGGTTGCAGACAAAAGAGCTGGAAAGTACAGTGGTGGTATGAAAAGAAGGCTTAGCGTCGCAATTTCACTAATAGGCGATCCTAAAGTATGTCTTGATAATTGTTGGGCCACTCTAGCTCTGGGACAATTTTCCTGGACCTGTAAACTTCTTCATATCCTATTGACTGCTTTTGCAAACTCTTTGTAGGTTGTTTACATGGATGAGCCCAGCACTGGACTTGATCCAGCTTCAAGACATAATTTATGGAATGTTGTGAAGCGGGCAAAACAAGATCGTGCAATCATCCTAACAAGTACTCTCTCTCTCTCTCTCTCTCTCTCTCTCTCTCTCAGCGCTAGCCCAGTCAAATCACATCCAGGATGATGACCTATTTTGCCTCTTTAATTCAATTCACTTATAAAGCTTGTAACCATACCAGCGCACTCCATGGAAGAGGCAGAGGTTCTTTGTGATCGTTTAGGAGTTTTTGTTGATGGAAGCTTGCAGTGCATAGGAAACCCAAAAGAGGTACAATAAATTAGTGCCATAACATCTCGATGGTATATACTAGCATCGATCATCACTATTATCTGTGTTTCTAGTCAGTTTCTAAATGTATAACTATAAATCTATAATACAGCTGAAAGCTAGATATGGAGGATCTTATGTGTTTATAATGACGACATCTTCAAATCACGAAGAAGAGGTGGAGAACTTAGTGCGGAATCTCTCCCCAAATGCTAATAAAATATATCATCTCTCCGGAACCCAGAAGTTTGAGTTGCCAAAACAAGAAGTCAAAATTGCCGATGTTTTCCAAGCCGTGGAGAATGCAAAGAGCAAGTTTACAGTTTTTGCATGGGGTCTAGCTGATACTACCTTGGAGGATGTCTTCATCAAGGTCGCACTTGGGGCTCAAGCCTCCGATGTGTTGGCATGATTGCCACCATTTAGTTCTCTATGTCAATATTCCTTATTATACGGACTTATAAACAGACATGTCTTCAAGAGCTGATCGATATAAATATAGGTATGTCCATATGCACGACGATATTTGCTGTAATGAATCTCTCATTGTTTATATAGAATATGTCCAAGAAGCATTCGTAGTATGGAGGAGTTTTTAGTTACATGCTGATCTATATATGGAGGAGTTTATAGTTTCACAGCAAACACATAATGAGGGCGATCTTCAATTCATGAGGGTGATGTGGGGTAAAGCTCGGTGCAAACTCTATTTTCCTAATGCTAATAAGATTGAGCTGCCTACGTATGAGTACTATATATCCTGGTATTCAAGGCAGTAGCAAAAACAATGTTCACCATTTATGCATGGATCCGATCTGACGAAATCTTTCATCAAGGGAAGCTGACACACGTAATAGTGTTTCAGATACTTCAAGTTCATTTGGTTCTCTGTTCAAATACCGGTGCTTAATTTGTTCCTATGGAGCAAAGTTTATTAGTAAATGGCATAATTTAGTCTGGTATTTCCCAAATTTGGGAGCCAACTACTATTACCAGGCAAATAAGAAAATGATGTGAAATTAGAGGCATCATAATTCATAAAGAAGCTGATCATTTAGCCGTCCATATCTATATAATGAGTTTTTCTTTTCTTTTCCAACGATTTCATTTGTGATGGTTAATGGAGAGTCAAAACCCAACATATCGGGCTTTACGTCAAGAGACTTGCTTAATTTAGCAAAAAGAGAATGCAGGTCATGTTAAAGCGAGGGTATATATAGTGAGTCCTGTGTTTTCTTTTCTTCACAATACAGCTTCTTCTTTCGTCCTTCCTTTGAAACTTGATTCTGAATCTTTGACGTTGACATTCAAATAAGGGTTTCTTGTGAATCCCTTCCTTTTGAAAATCGAGCAATGGCGGAGTTTGTTGGTAGTCAAGCTAGTTTCTGGGTCCAATCCAATGCTTTGCTCAGAAAGAACTTAACCTTTCAGGTCTTGTATCTTTTTTTATGCTATATATATGGTGGTGAAATTAATCGATCGAGCCATGTCCGGCATACATGCATATCTGAAACCTTTTTTTGTCTCATGTAGAAACGAAGAATGTGCGCCAACATTACGCTCATTTTAATACCAGCTTTCTTCTGCATCTTATGTGCCCTAATCCAATACTTAACAGATATCTATGCTGTTAGAAATGGCCCAGAAAAATGTGGATTCCAAGAATTTCATCTACAGTGTCCAATCCCTTCTCCTGTAGAATTTCCTCCCCTGTTACAAGTACCACCAACTGAACATCGTGCTGTCCGAAGTGATTTGTTTCCATGGACGGACTTGCCCGACTCAAAAGAGGAACCTCGTCCTGTGACCATACTCATAACTGGGAATGACCAGACAATAGCACAAAGTAAGAATGATTCTTCTTTGCATTATTGTTCTTGTCAATATATCTCAATATTTGTGGTTTGTTAGTTATTTATAGCAATTAGCTAGCGTAATATGAATAAAAATCAGGAACTTACCTTACTTCATTTATCGTATTTTAATGCAGGCTTGGGTTTAAACATGTTGCCGGTGGGTAGCATCCCGGACAAATCCACCAGCAACGTGACGGATTTCTCAAAATTCGTTATGGTATATATATGTTGCATGTCATTTCTCTTCTTCTCGATCCTTTGTTCTTTGTTCTATTTGGTATCTAGTAAATACTAATTATGAGCTAATTTATTCTGGATATATATATGTCAAGGGTACCGACCACGATCCGCCAAGAACACTTTATCAGGATTCGAGTTTTTCTTCCTCGAATGGAATTAAAAATCTGCAGCTTGAATGCAATAACATCGATAAGGAAGAAGACTCTACAAAAGATGAGGATGAAGACTCCGCAATCGTAAAAAAAGACAAGGAAGACTCTACCAAAAAATATCATAATGTTACACAACTACAACTATCACCAGATAATACCCCAGTAGTTGGGGTAGGTAAGAACTATTAAGATCTTGGTTTGGTTGTAGTATAACTGGTGTGGAGTATAACTTCTGTAATTGTGTACAGTATAATGTTCATGGTCAATGTATATCTTGATTTCGTTGCACACCAGCGTGCTGATTACTTGCAATTGTACTCGTGACCTAGTGAATCTTTTGTCTTGAAACATGTAGATGTTTATTGTCTCCCGTGTCTAATATTGTGGCGTAATAGTTCTACTGAAATAAACGATGAACTGTTCAAAGGTGACGCGAAGGGGAACAAAGAGAACAAAATTAATGAAATACTAACAGGTAATTAGCTGATTAATCTACTTGATTTACACACATGCACTACATACATACATACATACATACATATATATATATACATGTAGGGGAATAATAATGATAGTATGTTGATGTCTTCTTGCAGCGTTTGATATCTCAAATTCGGATACTAATACTTTCAATGTGACCATATGGTACAATTCAAACACCAATAAGGAGTTGAGACGAGTTCCACGCTTGGTCAATATGGTATTCGATTACTTAAGAATTACTGCATGCATGCATGCAATAACAAATGTTCACTTACTTAATACATAGTACAGGGCTATAGGCTTGATCGATCAGTATTAACAGATCTAACAATTGTAATTCACAGGCATCAAACGCGTACCTTTGGTTTCTGAAAGGAAATAGTAGGACACAAATTATGTTCGACTTTAACAAAGAAATGCCCAAGGGTTTGACCACCGGAATCCCTCCGGTCGATGTTGGGGCACTTATAGGTCCACTGCTGTTTACGTGGATTATTTTACAATTGTTCCCGGTAAGATCAATGATGTTCGTGATAACACAAGTGTATAATAAGACTTTATTTTATAATTAAGTCTAATATAGATTTTCTGTTCTTGTAGGTTGTGTTGGCATCTCTGGTTTATGAGAAACAAGAAAGATTGAGAGTGATGATGAAAATGCATGGTCTCGGTGATGGACCTTATTGGATGATTTCATATTCTTATTTTCTTACTATATCTATGTGCTACATTATATTTTTCGTTGGATTTGGCTCAATTCTTGGTAAGTAAATTATGAGCAACTCAAATGCCGAACCATTTCTCTTATTATTACTTGTGATATGTCTGTATCTGGTCGAAGTTTATGTATATCTATCTTTACTGCAGGGTTAACCTTCTTTTACAAACATGACTATTCCCTCCAATTCACCTTTTACTTCCTCGTAATAAACTTGCAAATAGCGCTGGCTTTTCTTATGTCGGCAATGTTCTCGACCACTATGAGTGCTACAGGTTTGATATAGGATTGACTACTCTGTCTGTACGTTGGATCGTCCTTCATGCATGTCTATTATATTAGGTGCTAATGTCTAAGTCGAAATCATATCAATGACCACAGTTGTAGCTTACATTTACGTCTTCGGAAGTGGGCTTCTGGGAGTGGCTTTCTTGCAGACTCTAATCGATGATATATACATGGATAGTAAGTGGAGATTACAGTAGTTCTAACTTCTAAAAGCTGATAATGTAAATTTACACTTCTATTTAGTTTATTTCATTATTATAAATTAATGATGACAATGGTCAACTAATCCATGTTTGCGTTAATATTGCACGTCCTTATGCAGAAGCGTGGATCATTACTCTAGAGTTGTTCCCTGGCTTCTCTCTCTATCGAGGCCTAGTGGAGTTTATGAATTATGCCACCGAAGGGAAATTCATGAATACTAGAGGTATGCAATGGGATGATTTGAATGATAGCGTAAATGGTATGAAAGACGTATTGATCATCATGGCATTAGAGTCGGCTGTGCTGCTTCTTCTTGCATTTTACATTGATCAAGTTGTAACATGGGGAAAATCTCCTTTGGTCTTCCTGCGAAGAAAGAAAGCACCAACTCTTGGAATCCCAAGCATCCAGAGGCATGGATCTAAAGGTTTTGGTGACATGGAGAAACCTGATGTCGCTCACGAGGCAAGTAATTCATAATCCTTTTCTTCTTATTTTATATAGGTAATGCATGATCCATGGATTTAAAGATGCAGTACTCATTGGTTGCTTAGTTTATGTCCTTCTGCAGAAAGAAAAAGTTGATAAGCTGATGGAAGAAGCAAAGTATACAAGTCATGTTGTGATATGTGATAACATAAAGAAGGTGTATCCAGGAAGAGATGGAAACCCTGAGAAATTTGCAGTGAGAGGATTGTCTCTTGCTTTGCCTCAAGGGGAATGCTTTGGTATGCTTGGTCCTAGTGGTGCAGGGAAGACCTCTTTTATCGAAATGGTACTATCTATTCTATTCGTGATCTTGTGTGTGTTTGAGTTTTTGTATTATATCACTGCTAATTCTTAAATTATATATCTTCGGACAGTTGATTGGTCTCCAAAAGCCAACTGCAGGCACAGCCTATGTTCAGGGCTTGGACCTTGTAACTCAAATGCATGAAATATATTCCTGCATTGGTGTTTGTCCACAACACAAGTAAGCAGAATTTTCCTGAGATTTTCATGGTTCTGTTCTTTTTGTACTAAATTCGATCTGACTGTTGCTTTCTTTCTGAAAAAATATAGCCTACTGTGGGCAACCCTAACAGGAAGAGAGCATCTTCTATTTTATGGGAGACTTAAGAACCTCAAAGGTTCTCACTTAACCAGAGTAAGTCCGATACCTATATATTTATGGATACCGCATTACCGGCCATAACATGCGAGCTTATCAGTGCATGTAGATGTGTTTGGCTCGAACAAAGATGTTGTTAAATGAATTTGCCAAATAATAAGTTAGTTTTGTTTATGATGAAGGGAGTGGAAGATTCTTTGAAGAATCTGAATCTATTTAACGGCGGTGTTGCTGATAAACGAGCAGGGCAATATAGTGGAGGTATGAAAAGAAGGCTTAGCGTCGCCATTTCACTCATAGGCAATCCTATAGTAAGTATTTCTTCATCATCAATAAATTGATCTAGCTCTGCTGATCTGTGAATGATGCCAATCTAGCTACTTGTTAGTTTAATTAACTATAAGTTCATAAAGTTTTGATTAGTTGTTCATGGGTCCAATCCATACATGTAGGCTGTTTACCTGGATGAACCCAGTACCGGACTCGATCCAGCTTCAAGAAACACTCTATGGAATGTTATAAAGCTCGCTAAGCAAGGCCGTGTCATCATACTAACCAGTCTCTCTCTCTCTATCTCTCTCTCTCTCCTTGTATGTTATAGCAATCTAAAATCAATTACCTCCTTAACTAATTAATTAACTCACGATGCATGCATGCTGTGTTAAATTGCAGCGCATTCCATGGAAGAAGCAGAATTCTTGTGTGATCGAATAGGAATTTTCGTAGATGGAAGAATGCAGTGCATAGGAAATCCAAAAGAGGTACGCGTGTGTTCTCACTATTAGGTTCTAATCAAGAACACAGTAAATTAAACAGGATCGGGAAGACATTGTCAAGCTAAACTAGTGTCAGTACTCAGTACTATGAATTTAATTGTGGTAATCAAATGGCATATTGTAATGCAGTTGAAGGGAAGATATGGAGGATCATATGTGTTCACAATCACAACAGATTCATGTTATGACCAAGAAGTAGAGACTCTGATACAGAGACTCGCCCCGAATGCCACCAGGGTATACCACCTCGCCGGAACACAAAAATTCGAGTTTGCGAAAAGTGAGGTCAGAATTGCAGATGTTTTCCAGACAGTGGAGCATGCAAAGAAGATATTCACAGTCTATGCTTGGGGGCTATCTGACACTACTCTGGAGGATGTCTTTATTAAGGTTGCTAGTGCACCCAAGTTTGCATCCAACGTCTTGAGTAGAGATAATTTGGTCGAATGATATAGAATGTATTCAGTATGTACAGGGACGAGTACATATGTACACACTGCATGCACAGTACGTACAGTGTCTTGTATGTACACATATCTTGTAGATTGGCTAAGATCGGATGACATATTATTGACCCACGGTCCCATGCATGTACATATTCTTGCATTGCCGTGTGGAGTAACTATTATGTGTACCCGGAACACCAAGTGGTATTATCATGTGTTGTACCTAGTTAATCATATTATTAGATGGTGTAGTAAACATGCAAACGGTGAAATATGAAAATATTATTTTAATATGAGTAACTAATTAGAACAAACACAGTAAAAAATATACCAATAATATTAAATAAGTATGCCCACATATAATAATTTTTCTGTCGTATATACAAGAATGTCGTGAATGATACTAGCAATAGTCATGGTCATGTACATTTTAACGTCACTAACATGCTCCCCTTGATAGTATAATAAAGGAGTTAATTATATGCAATTCTGTAAAATAACCGGTGTAAAATTGGCACTCTCTTTTTACTTTTTACAAGGGAAATTATTATATATATCTGCCACATATCCCACGTGGCGTACCTTTTTAATGTTATTGGTCTATTTTTTACTATGATTATTTCTGATTTGTACTTATATATAAATAAACTTTTGTCATTTTCACCGCGTACATGTTAATTATATCATGACGTAATATGATTGATTGCATACAACCCATGATAGTGACAGTGGTGTGGCGGGTACACATAATAATTACTCTTATAACTCTCTCTCTCTCTCTCTCCATTCGAATCCCACAATTCAAGCCTTGAAAGGTGGAAATGTAAGAAGATCGACTTCTATTCAAAGTAGGTCATTACATCCTAATCAAAATGGCAGATTGACCATTTATGGAATGGTAAAAGAGAGATCTTATGAGTCTTATCTTTCTAACGATCATTTGTACTATCCTTATTCTGTTATCCACAACAAAAGCCTTCACATCTGTCAATTACCAAATCAGTGTTGATCCTTATCATCTATTCATCTACATCTTATATATATATATATATATATATATATATATATATATATATATATTGTCACCCCGGCCTTTTGATTGTTTGGTACAGAACTAAGTCGGCTAACTAATTCACCTAAGATGAATAGGATATCTTTGTATTGGTGTTTTCTTTTTCTGTCATTGATCTTGAGTGTTTCTGAGGCAAATGGTGATCGAGAAGGTGGGAGATATATATGAATTGAAGAAGGGAAATTTTTCTGTGAAGCTGACGAATTATGGTGCAACTGTGCTCTCTGTTGTTCTTCCTGATAAGAATGGTTTGTCATTCATATGTAATCTTAAGCTTTCAATATTCCTGAACAATTGCCTTTTAGTTTCATTGTATAAATTCTTTCCTCTTGGTACTTTCAGGGAAATTAGATGACGTTGTTCTTGGGTTCGAATCCCTCAAAGATTACTCTGTCAGTTTACAACTCTTCTAATTTGTTTTTAATGAATTTCTGGCTTTTGTATATCACTAGTATCAAAGAGTTAATCTTGCCTCATCCTTTGTTTGACATTGTTTTAGAACGATTCTGTCTACTTTGGGGCCACGGTTGGGCGTGTTGCTAATAGAATTGGTAGAGCTGAATTCACTTTGAATGGTAACCACTATAAGCTGGTTGCTAACGATCATGGAAACACTCTCCATGGTAATATATAACTTCATCATAAGAGATGATCTCAGTTGCACTTCTAGTATTCCTTGATAAATAGAAGGCTTCCTATTACTTAAGTATATGTATCATATGATTCATATCTCAGGTGGCTCTAGAGGGTTCAGTGATGTTCTGTGGACAGTGAAGCGTCACATTAAAGATAGTCATAAAGTGACGGATCCAGGATAAACATATCACCTGGGCTAATTTTAAGGACATACCTAGAATTTAATGGGACGGACTATAATTTTGGCCGAAGGCAAAAAAAAAAATTTCAGGTTTACAATATACAGTGTATAAAGTTCATATAATTAAAAGTAAATTAAACCTAAATATTCCTACCATTCCCTATAATCTTAAGTTCTTAACTAATCCACAGACAAATACTCAATCTCTCATTCGGCCATTCTCTAACATACCACCAAATTTCAAATCATTTCAAATCGATGACACTAATTCCCTATAATCTTACCAAACTTAAATAAGCAAATAAAATACTTAATCTCTGATTATAATCTATTCAACTATTCAATAAGACAGTAGCAAGACTAACACATTAACACCCAATTTCATAATCATATTCCAAATTTCCAATAAGATATGTTTAACCAACATAGTGAACAAACTCATATACCCACCAAATTTCAGAATCTAATAATTCCATAATTAGTATCTAATTATTATAATCAGTATCTGATTCAATTTTAAAAGAACTTAGAAGAGAACTAGAGAATAGCTAAATTTGTGGGTTATACAGTAGAACGGTAGAAGTATAGATGAGAGCAAAGAGACTCCGTACAATCTATTGGTTAAATTTTTTTTTAATAAAGAGTTTTTTTTTTCTGGAGATAAATCTCACATGGGCTGGATCCGCACCTGTAGTCATATAATATTCACCTATGATAGCCGGGATGGTGAACAAGGTGAATAATTTATGGACTGATTATGTATATCATGAATTCATGATCCATATTCTTAAGCACACTAACATGGCATTTCTAGCCCACCACACATACTGGAATCTCCGAGGCCACAACAGTGGTGACATCCTCTCACACAAAATCCACATTTTCAGGTCCAACATCACTCCAGTGAATGATGAACTCATCCCCACAGGTACCATGATTTTCTTGAGCCCCGAGAGATTGGTAGCAGGATCGATCAATGAGCTACCTGATGGTTATGACATTAACTATGTAATGGATCCTTCCGGCCCTGAGCACTTGAGGAAGGCTGCAATGCTGCATGACAGTGTTTCGGGGCGGAAAATGGAACTGTGGTCTAACCAGCCAGGCCTGCAATTCTACACTAGTAACATGCTGGATGATTTGAAAGGGAAAGGGGGATTTGTGTATAAAAAGCATGCTGCAGTGTGCTTGGAGACACAAGGTTTCCCAGATTCCGTGAATCATCCAAATTTCCCTTCACAAATTTTGAATCCCGGAGAAACTTACATCCATGCCATGGTGTATAGGTTCACAGCTAATTAGTACTGATGCATATGTATATGCTTTTCAGTTTGTGTAAACTAGACGTATATGTGGCTACTTAATAAAATTAAGCGCAGCAGAATGATTCAGAATTCTTGTATTGTCACCAAACTGGTTGGTTCAACAAATTAGATGGTTGATACTCGAAGTTTGGTACCAAACTCTTCCATATTCCATAGATCTTATATTACATATCAACTTGGACCGGAACAGAACAGAAAGAGAAATCAAGCAAAACTGTCAACAGTAGTTAACTGAAATTTTAGTAGTAGTTATATGGTACATATTCTAGCTTGACAGACTGATAAGAGTTTTATCATTCTGCAGAAAACTTCTAATAATATCCCCCAAAAGAATGAAGAGAGAAATGTCATGCATACTCGCCAGGCATCTCAAATCTCAAATCGACACAATGGGCAAAGATTGCTCTTCTCCAGCCAAGCCACTATACAACTGTCATGAAACACATGCGAACATGGCATACGTGGGGCTTCACCCCCTATCGGAATCTCATCCAAACATATTATGCATTGCTCTTCGCAACCTTCAATTTTCACCCTCGACTCAAGGATCTCCTCTATTGCTGACTTACTGGTGAAGACAAACCTTAACTCAGGGACAGGGAATTCAGGTGATCTGTCTTGAGGTACTCTAAGATAGACTACCATCGGAATAGTCTTGAGGTACATGTTACTAGGATCATTTGCTATCTCCTGAGCATCAGTGGAGATCTTTTGGATCATTAATGGCTGAACATGATGGGGAACCCCCACCTGAGAAAGCATGAAGGATATTTCAGACCAGGATGTCCTATTATCTGTCAAACGATGGCACTGCGGACTGAACCTTCCAAACTGCAATCTTTCATCAATGTAAGCATAAAAGTCGATCACGAAATGGGGTTCTGCTGAGGAATTGTCGTAAAATTGGTTGAGTTCTGTATCTTCTGGTTGCCATACTTCACAATCACTCAGCATCTTTAAAACAAAAAACAAAGGAAGTATGGCGTGTAATCAGATGAAAGGCTTATGGCATGGCGACTTTGGCAGCTGCCAGCGTCAAGTATTTATATATATTCACTGTGTGATAAGCCAAATGGGTTTCGATTTGGATTTGCGTTTGCATTTGCAATTCTTTTCTTTCATAATGACCAGTGGGTTCGGGTTTCGGATGGTGATTAGCAAAGCCTGTAACTCAAGCGCTCTTTGACTTTCCACATTCTCTCGTACTAGACAAAGGTTTCCTAATTGACGTAGGAAAATGTAAACCACTGTACATACGGACTACTTTTCGAGGTGTGCAACTCGTTTTAGCGAGTCCAAATCTTTAAACTTTGTAATCCGATTTATAATTGGATTGGAGCATCCAGGTAACTGATGGTGATATCAGTTTTCATTCTCCACTTTTTTTCTTCATTATAAAGAGAATGTAGTTGATTTGTGAAGAGATCTTGACGTACAAACAGCTAATAGTCATTAACAAATTTAATGAGTCTGACCATCATCACAAGTCGTCAATCAAATCCACAGAAAGCCAGAAAATTGCCAGACAATTTTCTGAACCCAAGTCGATCTCTATAAGCCAGAAAATTTCCCACAAACATATAGATAACGGGATTGCATACGTCACTAACAGAAAAAACTGGGGACTCCTACAGTCTATAGCAAATCCAAACAGATAAAATATGTATTCAATGAGCGGCAGTTGTCTTCTTAAAATCAATCTTGTCAACCTTAACCTCCCCATCGATGAGTTCATACACATAGACAACCACACGGAGGCCATCAATGTCCATGAGGACAAAGCTTGGATTGACATCATAGGTGATGCTGCTATAGGCTCCACTGGCAGACCCAGGGTTTATAACAACACCACCTTCATGCTTGTAGGCTGTGAACTGATGGGTGTGACCTGTGACAAGGATATCAACATCTAGCTGCCTTTGAAGCATGGCTAGAGAGTCTAGGTCCCCCCAAGGAACAACCTACACCAGAAACAAAAGTCATTACAGTCTAATTCTCACAGGGTGAAATACCATGAGATTCTACGGGCAAAGCAGATCTTTCTCTAATCACTTCCAAAAAGAAATGGAAACTACACTGCATTAATTGCATTCCAAATGAACAACTACAATGAATAATGGCTCCAGTTAGTGAAGCCACTAAAGGAAGCAATATGTGGTAGCGGATCTATGCGTTAGGAGCTAAAGTTCTGTGAGAAAAGTTTTTACTGAAATCTTCAAAAGGACAAAACATCAAAAAATTGTAAGCTGCTTCATATTACAGGCACCATGGGATGAGGGTTATCTAACAAACCAAGTAAGATTGAAGTGACAAATCAAGCTTATATTCTATTACGGAGATGTGTCCCTGTGTGGAAGAGACAGGTGTAAGGAGTAATAGGTCACTATCAGACAAAGACAGAAAACTAATGTTTTCATCTATAACCAAATATGATATCATGCGATACTAAAACCTACACAGTGAAATTCAAAAGGATAGAGACAAAAGAAGAGACATTAGGGAAACAAACCTGATGGCCATGGCATAGTCCCAACTTAAATTGACCAATAGTCAGTGTTTTGGTCTCTGGATATCGTGTCTCTTCATCATACTCACCTCGAGCAATATGCAAGTCCGGACAGAGAGTCTTCAAGTAGTCATGAACTTCCTGCAATTAATAACAAATTTCTCAGCAAGAAAGAACATATTCCGAGTTACAACAATAACACACTGAACATAGGTAGCCACAAAGATATTACACTAGTAAAGTGTCCCTATACAAACAGATACAAATCTATGCTCAATCCACCCATCTCTTGGAGCAACAGCTCTTCCGGTAAATGTACAATCAACCAAATGGCTGTGTGCAGTCTAACAACACCAACGCTAAAGTATGAAGAAATCCGTGGCGTTCATATCAAACCAAACAAATGAAGGCATCAACACTATGACAAGTCCTCTTAACCGATCCAAAAACCGTAATAGATGAATTACTCCAAACACAAGTCCATGTAATCTTGATAACAAACACACTAATGTAACACCAAAACTATCTAAAAGATTCTCTCTTTGTGAACAACTAAATAGGCTAAAACCCAGCACAAACCAACTTACACATGCAAATAACTTGGAAAAACCAAAAACCCAACAAGCAAAACTGATTATAACCAAACAAGAATCAAAGAAAGATGAGAAAGAAACATACTTTGATACATAGATTGCCAGTGCAAATGATATGCTGGATCTTGCCAGGAACAAGCATGGACTTGAACTTTGCAGGCAGATCAGGTGCCCTGTGGGGTATGTGCAAATCCCCCAAGGCCAAAACCAACACCATCCTCACTCACTCAATACCCAATCCAACTAAATCTGCATAATCAACAACCCAGAAATATATAAAAAAATTCAACTTCCACATACAAAACAGTTGAGACTTAGAATCAAACAAAACCCATGTTCTATTTAAACGTGAACTGAGTGATCAGTGGTTATATAAGCGATTACCAGAAGAGGGTTTGAGATCTTTTACCGAAAGGGATTCAAATCTTGGTTGATCTTGGAGAAGCTTGTGAAATTATACCGACACCTGCTTCGTTGTTGTTGACGAAGGGGCTCTCGAATTGTTCTGTTGTCAACGAATAATTGGAGCGACGTCGTTTGCAGGCCGGACCTGGAGCTTGACCCGTGAGTGAATTGGCCCGTAGAAACGATTGATTGTCAGTCCTTAGCCCAAGAGTGTGCTCCCTCGTAGTTGTATTACAAGTTTAAAACAATTTGTCTGATTTGGGGAATTACATTTCTTTGTATTGTGGTTCGTGTTTACAAAAGCATATTCACATTGAAGAAGAAAAAATATTATATGTAACTAGTATATAGTTTATGTGACGTACTTCTTTAAGTTACATGTGTTTTTGTTTATTGATTGGTTACCCATATTTAAATAATATTTTTTTCACCGCTTGTATGTTTATCACACCATAAAATAATATGATTAGTTGAGTACACTACATGACAATATCATGTGGTGTTCCGGATACACAGAATAATTACTTCGGTGAAGGAATCATGTTCATATAGTCATTTTACTCTTACAAAAATATTATTAGGTTGAAATAGACGTAAATGTATGCATATTTATTAACTACAGTAGACTAATTACGAATCATCTGCATACAAGACAAATTACGTATTGTTAGTCGGTTTAAATTCTCTCACTATATCAAACATAGTTGTATATAGTGCATTTACATTTTGTGGAGAGATTCAAGATAGAAAACGCCTTTTATTTGCGCATCATGATAATAATTTATGTGCTTGCAAAATCTCAGTGGAAGCAGGAAAAGCAGCTTTTGATGCTTGTTTGGAGTATGGTGAAAGTGGACTGTGGATAGCCTGGGCAACCCATACTTCTATATAGTAATATACATAGTCACATAGATATATCCTGCGCGCGGAAACAAGAAGTTCTAGACAACCGAGAGTTAATTTGCATGCACCCATACGTTTACTGATAACTGATTAATCAAACAAGCAGAAAGGGTCGGCTGGGCTAGGGTTCTTCAATCTTATACTTTTAACTGATCTATAATTCGACATATAAAACATACTTTTAATCAGCTGTACGTTTCATTCAGATATATTAAGGATATATGCAGGGGCGGATCTAGGGGGTTTTAGGGGGCTCAAGTCCCTCCAAGAATTTGAGAAATAAGTAACTAAATATATGCCATGTGTTTATATGGTGTAGTTGTGTATTTTTGGTTTTGAAGTTTGTTAATATCAAGCCCATTTAAGATCAAATTTCAACAAATGCAAATTTTTGTGTCTATTTTTCCATTTACTTCTAATTTTCTTTGATTTTTTCAACTTGTAATTAATCTATTTTATTTTCATTGGACATTAATTTTGATTAAGCTCTTTAATTAATTCCAAAAATTTCTCTTTGCAATCGACTAAATTTATGATGATTATAAATGAATTGCTATTTTCACATCAACAAGGTATACATCTAATACATTATAATTAAATATTTTATACGCTGTAAATTTCTATCATTTCGGTCGTTAAGAAAAAAAATTCAAGTCCCCCAAATTGTGAATTATGGATCTGTCACTGGATATATGCCGGCTTTCTTTCAAGTTTCAACAATCACATACATTGAGCAAAATTACTAACATTTAATTGAGTGCTCGAACGAGAAGAGATTAATTGTAAAACTGATGATCAGAGGTCTTTTATTATATGACATCAACTCCTCAATCGTAACACACAGCAGTACAAGTAAAGCTTTGCCTACGGATATTCTGCATCGATCATGATCATTAACCTGTAGCTACAGAACTAAATCGACGACTGAACAAAAACCCTAGAAAAATATAAAAATGCTAGAGAAATAGATCAAATTGAGAAGAATAAACGATGCCTATTACATAACGTTATAGTAGTGAAGTACTGATCATCATCTAAATAACCATAATCATGCGACGTCGTCGTCCTGAAATAACTCGCAGGTTCTCTGATCTATTGCGAAAGTAAGCTCCTGATTACGGCAGCTTGGGCAGTGTCTGTTGTTGCCAATAGCTCCGACAGTCGCTCGCTTAGATCATCCACCTCTCTGTGCAAGTTTTTTATATAGTTGCAAGTTTCTTGTAACACCATCGATGCTGAAACCTGTATATCACAAATCTCTAATTAATTTCTAACAGCCTACGTGATTAGATTCTCTACAACTTTCAAAGCATATAATTTTGTTTTCTATGGATACTCACTTTTATTAGCTAACATTATAACACTCTAAACTGCATACTGCACCAGAGATAACCACTTGGAAAGAATATGAGAGTACTTATAAACTAATAAGAGGTATTAGTTAACAAAATTATCAAACGCACCCCTACAATCAAAATCTCTTCTCTCTTATCGAGCTCTTCTATCAGGATAAAATAAAATTGACTAAAATAGTGATAAGACCCACGTTATATTCTAGCTTTATTCATTACATCACATGAGCCATTGCCATCAATGATTAGCCACTGATTAAATGATTAATTACTCTAGGGTTTACATTTGATAGTAACCTCTTAAGAGAAGCTATAAACATAAAAGGCAGGAGAAAAATCAACTAATTAAAATACTGAATATTGGTACTGAGGAAATATATAGAAGTAGATAACTTTACCTTGTCGGAACGCCTACTGTTGCGAATCTCGGGAAGAAGCTGCTGCAACTTTGTGACGAGATCATTGATTTGATCATCAGTGATTCTCGAACCACCGGATTGCCTAGATCTTGACCTCCGGCTAGACATATTCTTTATCGTTTAGCCGTTTAGGATTGATATGTAAATAAAACAAAATACTCGAAGAGAGAAAATATATGATAGCTAAAGCTTAAGAGACAAATGGGAAGGAACTCGTGAGTGTCGGAGCCTTAAGGGAGTATGTTCAACTTATATAAGAACGTGGTTGGGTGAAAAGGAGAATAAGTGTTGGGGGAATGGAGAAGGAGTACGAGTTATGGAGCTAAGTTTTGCGTTGCTTTGAAATTGAATAAGAGGAGATGGGTCGGTGTAGTTACACAAAGACACTAAGGCGTGGGATGTTGGGCAATGTAGAAGACTAGAAGAGAATTGAATGAGAGAAAGGGGTGGCCTAGCTCTGTATTTAAATAGGGTTTTCAAGCGAGAGAGAAGAGAGTTGAGAGAATCAAGTTGCTACAGATACGCCATACTGTCCTCCCTCACGACCCTGTGTTTATTTTAATTCGAGCTTTGGATCTCTCAACTCCAAAGTGAACTCTCTCCGAGTGTGATAGACCCAAAAAGAGAAAGAAAAGGAAATATCCTTCTTTTGGATCGATCACGAGAGAGAGAGAGAGAGAGAGAGAGCAGTCAATCAAAATTAGGGTTACGTGAGGGGGGTCGGAAGTGTTGACCAGTCAAAGTGATGAACACGCCATGTTCTCTACCGAGCTGAGATGAAATGCAGCCACGTGGCATCGTAGAGCACCGACTAAATCGAACTTCCCGGTTCTTGATACATCAAATAAATCTTTTACATCATGACCACCGTCATATTTTTATCATAAAATTGTGGTGATATCATTGTACACCACATATCGAACTGTAACCAGCACTTCTATATAGTTGATGCAAAGCTAAGCAGTTTGTTGTTCTTCCTACAGTTTCAAAGTTTGGACTTACATATAATCATTATTTCATATCAAAATATGGGTTCGTCAGTGCTACATCGATGTATAATATACAGCAGGGGATGAACGGCTGACAGGGACTGTCCAAATTTACACACAGTATTAGTAGTGATATGATGCGGTCTGATGTGTTGTTATATGTTATACAACAGCGTATGATAGATTTTCCCTCAAAATATGGGGTTAACTGCGGTTGATGCATGTGTTGGCAGTTGGTACGTACATCAGTGAACTACAACTCAAAAGTACACGTCTATAATTGCATAACAAGAACTTGACCATATATATGTATCTTCATATCCTCCACCACTATGTATATATATACACATCGACTATGTACATTTCAGCTCACTAGCTAGCTTCTTTCCCCTGGCCTCTTAATTCGTTTTGTTTTGAGATTATAGTACGATATACTTTGGCTGTTTCATCTCAGTAAACAAGCACGCACGCATAATTAACTAGCTTTCGATGAGTAAATACATAATTGGTTGAAAACAACTACGTACGTACATATAATATATATATATATATATATAAGAGTTTCTCAGTTGCGGTCGTTTATATGTATATATAAGAGCTTCTCAGTTGCGAACGTTTGCATGGTCCACATCGTGCGGATTTAATGATTTCGGCGATCGGCGGTACAAAAGGTACCAACTGCACTCCTCTCTTCTCGACACTCATGTCTGTGCTTACCAGAGTTGCAGTGTTGGCCTACGCCAGTCGGAATCTCGAAATTTTAAGTTTATGAGCACCGTGCGGAAATTTCAATATTCTAGCCGTCGTGGGCTGGCACTGGAGCTCCGACCAACAGAGACAAGTGCGCCAAGAGGGAGGGAGCACGGCCAGCACCATCTGCGCTTTTCTTGCGCTTTGCTGGAATCACCGAATCCGCACCGTGAGAACGGTGCGGACGTCCGCACCTAACAAAATCTCATATATATATATATATATATATATACACACAACCTTTCTTGGTTGCAGAGGTCCACACCATTTTTTTGGTGCGGATTTCCATTTTTGCACAACTTTTTCGATCGAATTTCCTCATTTCCACCATCCAAAATTTCAGATAATAGTGTGTAGATCATCTCTACAAAATTTCAGCCAATTTGGTGATCATTAAGACCCTCAAAATTGTGTTTTTTTATTAAAAACATAAACGGTTCATGTTTGACAGAATTTAGTTTGTCTATTTATTTTTCAATTTTAAAGACCTTAACAATCACCAAATTGACTGAAATTTTGTGTCACGACCCCAAAATTTCGAGTATGAAACTCGAATTTCGACGTCATGAAAAACTCTAAAAAAATCTCCATAAATCAAAATCGTTTTAATGTTACAGTGGATCATTACTGAGTTCACAATACAACTCAGACAAACCGATTATTACAAACCAAATTTATAAATCAACACTACATCAAATGAAAATGTAATAATCCTCACAAATTCTCACACAAGTCCACACAAATCCTCACCACAAGATGGAAAATGAACGACTTCGAAACTTCAAAGTTGTCATTCGATTTCCACTAATCGACACCTGCGGAATTATCTCCTACACCATCGAATAGGTGCACCGGGATTGTAAACATAAACCCGGTAAGCTTTACAGCTCGTATGAGTAAAATAACAAATACCACTCGCATATCAATATATACGAAAATCCACAAATCAACAAATATAAATGCACTCATGACAAATTAGACGACCCATATGGTTGTCTAATAATGTAAAAATATATGAACTCATAGAATTGGGCAACCCCTCTGTTTACCCAAATGCATTTATAATACGGGTACTCATGAGCGCTGGTACACCTCTGTTACCCCTCATTTAGTACGCCGCCGACAATGAACAACCATCTGTCGTCGAATATCAAAAATATATGGATACTCATAAGCCGATAACCCATATGTTACCTCATATGCAGTACCCCGGCAGACATACTAGAGCTCTAACTGTATCGTAACTTTCGCCCGGCCAAAGGCTAGATTCCGACATGCCAAACACGTCCGAAGACATAAACACGTCCGAAGACAAAAATTCGTCCGAAGACAAAAATCTGTCCGAAGACAAAACTCGTCCGAAGACATCAATCACGTCCGAAGACAAAAAATCGTCCGAAGACAAACACGTTTTAACAACACTCAATGTTAAAACCACGTACAATAATCATCATGTCATATTGTACAAAACAAATCAAATGCTCGATATATAAATCTCGTCACTAACATGAGCATATTCACAACAAAATCCTGATAGTATATAATATAGCAAATTATATATATGTACCTATTTACCATTTATATAAATATATATATTCCACTATCTCATATACATGTCATATTTTATTCTTTAAAATTCTGCATAATCTTGAATCTCCGCAAGGGTAGATTCGTAAATGTGAGATTTTACTCACCTTATAAACTCGAGCGTAATTCCACAATTCCGAATGTAATTCATTTTCTTGAATTATCGATCACCTTGAAAAGATAAGAAAAGAATTTAGAATCGTTACGTAATCCTTTAATGCCAAAACAATAATAATATGTTATTGTTCAACAATTTCTGGATTTACAAAATTATTGTTCACGATATACTATTAATGTATTTACTATTCACATATTACTATAAAAATATATATCAATTACGTATTCTTGTACGAGTACATACTGTTTACGTATTTTCTGTACGTATACAAACTATTCAATAATAAATAATGTCTCAGTAAATAATAATTACTGATTTATCCTTCCGAAATTAGCAAACTATGAAAAGTATTTTACATTTTACATTTACCGTACGTAAATCACTTTTTACATTCACTGTCGTAAAAATAAATTTTACAAATTTACTGTGTTGAAAACACTATTCACGCATCGCCGCACGTTGGGTACACGCGCCACCCTCAGGAGACCGCGCGTGGCGCTCACGCGCCACTCACTGTGGCAGCGCGTGGGGCCCACGCGCCGAGCCTAAGGTCGGAGCGTAGCACGCCACCGCCACCCTTAATCTCCTCCTTTCTTCCCCCTCTTCCTTCTCACGTCCTCACGCCGCCTCTAAGCTACCACACGCACCCACACGCGCCGTCTAAGGCGACGGTAATCTACCCTCCTCCTCCGATCTCCACAAAAATCAACTTAAATCCAACAAATTTCAATCCACAATCTCACACAAACATCAATTACATCAATTCATACCTAGATCGCACGGTGGAGCCCTTGAATCGTCGTCGGAGGTGCTTGAGAGGCCGGCGACGTCGATTCGAGCAGAGGCGAGGGCGCGCGATGAATCGAGGCTCAACCCTTGTCGTGAAGGGATCCAGAGATGAGGAGGGGTGGAGGCGAGCTTGCCACGAGCACGGCGTCGACGGAGGAGCACGGCGAAGGAAATCTCCAAGCTTCGATCTGTTGCGAGAGAGGTTGCAGCGGCGAGGTGAGGTGCACCGGGCTCGGGGTCGACTGCGGAGGTCCCTGCGGTGCTCTAGAAGCTGGCGGTGAGAGGCACGGTGGCATGGAAATGGAGATCGCCGGCGAGGTTTTTGAGAGTGAGGGAGAGGGAGCGATCATGGAGAGAGAACGAGAGAGAGGAGAGAGAAAGTGGGAAAGGGAGGCGGAATAAAGGGTTTCCGAAAATGGAAACCCTAATCCCTCAATTTTTCTTTTTATACGCTTTGCCAAATCGGAAACTAGCATCCGTCGTTAATAACTTTTACGTCCGATTCGAACGCATGATATGTCCACGAACTTGTATCGACGAGCTCTACAACTTCCGTGAAAGAAATTTTCACAAACGAGCGACGAAGACAAATTCGATACTCACGTTGCTGAAACGTAACGTTTTTCTAAATAAACATTACGAGAACGTTTCCGTTTTCGTTTCGAAACGTCGCAAGCAACCAAATGTCGTTTAAATGAATTTCACAAACTTAATAAATTTAAAACAAGCCAATAGTTAGTTCCGAAAAATCGGGTTATTACATTTTGCATAGATGATATACACAATATTATCTAGATACTAGACGATGAATATGAGATATTCGACCGAAAAATGGTTCAAAAATGGTAATCCGCACTAAAACTATTAGTGCGGACCTCCTTATTTGAGAAAATTTGTATATATATATATATATTGTCAATCTCTACTGCAGATGTCTGCACGGTGCGGATTCGGCGACCGGCGACGTGCAACGACAGCGCGGATGGTGTCGGTCGTGTTCCTTCCCTCCCTGCACTCTTGTCTATGTTAGCCGCAATCTCGAAATTTGAATTTTTTGGGCACCGTGCGGAAATTTTGAGATTTTGCCAGCACAGACAGAAACGTCAGGAGGGAGGGAGCACGGCCGATACCATCTGCGCTATCGTTGCGCGTTGCCAGTCGCCGGAATCGCTGAATTCGCATTGTGTATGTGAGATTTTCTATATATATAGACAATATCCAATGATTTTAAGTATCCTATGCAGAAGCACTTATTGTGGATCTTAAATTGTAAAATACTAGCAATATATATTACATTCATAACCAAAACAAGTATTGTGATCGATTGCGAAATGAAACAACTTTTTTTTTTTGACGCAGGAAACCACAGTTAATTTTATGATTGAGGGAATAAAGATCTAATTTGTAGTACTATAATTTATTAATTTTGATTATAGAACTCTATATGATTGTCCAGATCACGTGCGTGTCGATCATGACCCAGATGGTGGCACGGCAACTATATATATCACTGAGAAAAAATGATCATATTATATATGACTTTCTAATATTGGTTTTTCACTTTTTCGTTCCTGCAAGGGTCTAAAATTATCAAATTATATTCGTTTGACCCGTGATATTATTCACATATCGAACTTTCAACTTAGTATGTTCATGAATCATGATCAAGTAGCAGTGGTCCCTTTGTGTTAGTAATATTAATCTAGCATTCTAGCAAAATTATAATACTTTCCAGTGAAGCATGCATCAGGTGCAACTAATACGTACGCAGTTACTAGCTAATACAATATATAGCTACTTAATTAATTAACCATTAGACGACGTCAAGCTAAAATTTGGTATAATTAAGCTCCAAAAGAACGCTCCAACACTAGCCTTTTTCTAAGCTAGCTGGCTAACTATATATACAGTTCATTTGGAATTGGATTTTGCAGTTAACTAGCTAAAATTTTAAATGAATGCCAGCTACTGTATGTTACCTGCAATGCGTGAAGGTATGCTATACTGTTTACAATTTTATACAACTAAATTTCTGTTTGATCGATCTCAATCCATAATTCCATATATATCAATATTTGCAGTAGAACCATAAATAGACTATAAAAGCGAGTCAAATCATTCTCTATACGCGCGTATTCTTAATCTTTCCAAGCTCCAAGTTCTCCTAGTCTTTTATAACAAACAAGCTAGTAATTTCCTTCCATGTGACTCCGCATCAACCGAACTCCTGATCGAAGTAGATATAACATAAAGAACCATTTGAGATACCAGAAAGATTGAAGCAAAAAGTAATCTTATGAATCGATGCAGCAGCTTGATCAAATCATTGAAGCATGAGATATCAAAGAAAAAACAAGTATAAATACACGGTGCAGCTGACTGCTGAGAATTCTAAAGAGGCATGCAGTGGCTAATCGAGCTCAGCGTGCATCTCGCAGCACATGACTTAAGATTCACCAGACAGCGGGGACTGAGCTCAGTGTCATGAGGGAAACCTCATTTCTTAGTTATTTAGAAATTAATCAATTCGTTATGGAATAGTTTATGAGGTTCTTCCAAATCCAGTGATTTCAATGGGCTGGTTTCTTCAGATTTTGCTCAGTTTTGAGACTCCAAAAAAGATATTGCGATTCTTGTAGCATATGCTCTCTGTAGTCTGTTCCCTGTAGTCTGTACTATATATAATATATGAATTATTGAATTGAGTCATTTATCTTCTTCATGGAGATAATAACTAATCAAAATCTCGCCCTCCAATCAAGTCGGTGAAGGTGGCTTGCTTCAAAATATATTGAGTAGCTATCCAGCTTAACTGAGCTCTAACTGTCCTAAGTAACTGATTAACTGTATCGATCGACCAGATGCTTTGTATCATAATTGTTAATTAACAGATTAATTACTAGTTCAGTATGTTTGGTTTTGCAATCCACATTTTATAATCATGCATAGTTAAAGCTTAATTAACTTGATCATGTGAAAACCAACACCCCAATCTCAATCCCGTAAGTTTTGACTCTGAAGATAAAATATATAACCTGCCATTCATCATGGCAGCTATAGAAGTGGGCGTACAAATTTGATTTTCACAAACACATATATAATAGGTTTTTTCATATGCATGGTAAATATAAAACTACAATAAAACGATACTTTCAGAAAAAATTATATGTATTCATAGATTGAGGTGCACAATCAACACTCCTAAACTTCCAGGCATTTTGTTGGATGTGAGAATTGTTTCTAAGAGCTTATTAAATATCAAGTACTCTAATGATTAAGCTTCCATATATTACAAGGTTTTGGTATCGCCTACGATCCAGCTTATGTCTTTTGATCGAGTACGTACGGCTTACTGTTTAGTAAGTGTTCAGCATTGATTTGAAACTTGAATGTAGAGCTTAAGTTTACAAGGGAGCAGATCATCTTCCCTTCCCTCCATGCATTGAGGGCAAGAGTTGAAAAACCAGTGCACGTGTAAGTCTTAATTAGAAGCAGCATCTTCCCTTCTCTCCACGCATTGAGGGCAGAAAACTAAGATATAATCAGTCAAATATTTAAACTTTGATGATCCACCGTACCAATCAACATATAGCAATCAGTATCCACAAATTAAAGGAAAATAATAAAGTCTGGACCTTTTTAATAAAATGACAAGTTTCTAGGTTAAATTGCTGTATAAAATCCTCCTGAAGTTTTGCATATAATCAGCTAGGGAATCAAATTAATAGTTCTAGCAGGTCTTCCGGTAGAAGTATAACGTGTATCTCCCATCTATTTCAGAATTCCGACGTACGAACGTAACTCCTGGCTTCTTCTTAGACTAGTACGTACTACATAGGCAAGTTTGGATCGCGGCTGAGCACTAATATTCATCTCATCATCTGATCGAGTTCACTAATACCAGCCTTAGCGTATACATATCTGTTGTATTGGCATATACTTAATTAAAGTTAAGAAATTAGCAAATGTACGCAGACTCGAAATAGTTCGATCCCAGTTCATCCCTTGTTATTTATCCAAACTAATATATATATATATATATATATATACGTACCATGCACACAGTTTTTAACTAATAAACCATGTTTATGCAAGCTGACTAGTACTATACATGCCAGAAAGTACCAGAGGATCTGCAGGCTGCAGCTAATTTGATCTCTGTGTCCGTTCATAAGTTTAATTACAAGTTGCAATTCTAATATTAGGGCACAAGTTGCCAACTCGATCAATCTGACAGACCAACGTGATCCACTGGCTCTTCACTCGTGTGAAACTCTGATCGACAATGGTTAATCTGCTGAGTTTGCTAGCTACCTACCTACTGGCCGAGTGGCCGGAATGATTCGTACACGGAAACAATATTGTCTTTCGATACCAATTCCAATTAATTACATGCGATGATCCGATTCTTCTAATTCAACGATATTCCCTTCGGCTGCAGGGGAAGTGTGGAGGCAAAAACAAAGCCCACTATGACTGACACTGCCAAATTAGATTTAATCAATTCATCCCAACTGTATGAAATCAAGCTTCTTAATTTCTTTCCCCATACAACCTTTTTGCACCTAGCTAGCTCTTTTGAAAACCCTTGTTGAAAATCATTGTCAACAGGTGACATTGTTTGGTGAGGCATGGTGAAGGTGTGACATTGTTGATTGAGAAATCTGCTCCTTAAGTCATCACATTAATTGTTGACAGAGTCTGTGAAGAGACATATAAACCCATAACATGGGTCTACAAAGACACTGATAAGGATCCACGAGGACTCCCATGAGAGCGAGTGGTTCTTAGTTGTATGCGCTCGAAGCGCTCGATCGCAATAAGACATATTGTAGCTAGCCTTGTATGACACTGATAAAGCATCTGTTTTGTATGAAATGTAATGGAATTCTAATATACATTATACGATATATAGTTTTTATGACCTGCTTCGAGTAATAATGGACATGCAGTATCAAGGTACGTAGTCTAATTGTTTTCTTAAACTTACGATACAAAATCACAACAAGAAAAAGAAACCAATAACGATATTTTAGTTCTATTAGGTTTATGATATCTTACAAATCATGATTTACGTGCGAGAAACTTTAGTCCATGCCATAATTAAGTAGATATGAATTTCGCGAGAAATATTGTATATAGTTCACAATTTAAAGTAGAAATTCTTAATCTCAGGCTATATTTCCAATTAGGGGAATTCAGGATAAGGTTGGAGAAACAGATAACAATATTTAAGCACAGTTATTCTCAAGTTGAAAGCACCATGCATGAGAAATTCCAACTTTGCATAGGCACTCTGTTAGACAAAAATAATACTTTTTTTTTTGGATAATCAAAAAAAATACTTAGAATGGGGAGAACTCTATTTTTGGTGTGCCAATTGGTTGGTTGGTTGGTTGGTTGGTGGGTATAGATCGGGATAGTTAGTGGGCTTCATACAAAATTGAAGATCTCATCATCTTGGGTAAGTTACCTGATAGAACGCCCAATATGGTATTTTGCGCTCCAACATATGCAGGTGTTGATCTCGAAGTCGATCTGCTTCAGAAACTTGGCTTTCTCATGCTGATACATATATTGTTCACTTTTCTCAATATGCGGTTGAAAGTTAAAGGGCTAATTACGTGGCTAATTATTATTGACCTCTTTTTTTTAAAAGGGCTAATTAAAAAAAAGTGGCTAATTATTGGTGTACAAAGATCGATCCTAGCTAGCTAGCTTCAATTCATGTCTCATGGTATGCAAAATATTGGATTCATTTTTGTCTTGTCATCTGCAAGTGGTTTTCTGACATTGACTTGAGGTTATTGATGCCTAACTGATTGAAAATGTCATCTATTTATTATTCGCGGTTGTTCTGAATAATTCCAACTCTTCCTTGTACGTTCAGATTTCAATGACAGCATACATGGTGGACATTGGTATATATGACTAGCCTATATATATGCCAGATGCTATGCTCATAACCCTTTAGGCATCTGTGAATCTGTGATTTGTTAATTCTTCTTACAAAGTTATGATCCATCTATAATATTATTGTTAATTAGTAGCCTCTATATACAGTTATTATGCTTAAGTAATTAATTAATGGAAGGAAAAAGTTATTAACGTCCTGCTAATTTTATTCTTGAAGCACTAGCAAGGGTGTTTATATCAACAGATCGAGACCACATAGCATCTGATGCAGTGGCTGACATTTATAAGATTCTTTCATTGATGCACCTATGTTATAATGTTATATATGTGCTGATATGCAGAGAGTGAGAACCTTCAGAGGCGTGAAGCAGTAATATATACACACATGCTACACTTTGATTTAGATGGTCTTTAATTTAATTCCACTATTTCAACAATACCACGTACTACTTATATTCGCTACAAACAAACTGCCAAGAATAATATTCAGAAATTGTTAATTTGTTACTAATATTTAAGCTGCTTTAATTTTAAGGACAATCATATTTCTTTGTCTGTTCCTCTTCCCCTTTATAATTACATCAATGTCATTATCATTTGATGAGAAACCATTAAGTTATATAAGTATTTCGGTGGCTTGAATAGTCATTATATATCAATCCGCTAATAATGATATCAAACAAGAAATTATGAGTCTAAACTCAAAGCTAATATGCGACATAAAACTATTCTTTAATAATAAGCGCATATTGAACTAAACACGCCTATGCTATGACAGTACAACATAACAATAGGGAATAAAACTAAAAATTAAGAATAGAAATATAAACAACTAATAAAAGCGCTAAACACACAAGTTACACAGTCCACAATAGCAACCAAGGGAGCCCAAACTAAAAGAATCATCTTGGCCCCAAAAGCTAGGTCAGCCCAGCTCCACCCTCTTCCATCGTGTTGTTGATAGGAAGATTCCCGCTTGAGGCACGCCATCGTCAACCAGTAGGTAAGCACCTACAGTTGTATCCACCACACCAATCCACGCTGCCGTGAGCCATCACCTCACAAAGAAACCAAAATCCAACAAAAGACCTTGGCAACAACACCTATGATTGGTATCATTATCATGAAATACATTGTTATATATATAGTTCTTTTCAGTACAGTGATAAACTGATAATGCTCTTAATTTATATATGGACGATTTTATTGTTAATGTCCTATTCGATCTTTGTGTCATTTAAACCAATCATGCATAGCCATTATTGCCACCGCCTTCCGTTCAACGTTGCGGCGGCCGTTGTTGCCTCCTCACAACTATTGGCATTTCACAGAGCATCACTAGCTATGACAATGTCATCTCTCGATCTCTCTTCTAATTTATAAGTTCCTTTACTTTTATTACATAATCAGAACTTAATTAAGTAGCACCCGTATCAAAAGGTAAGTGATTAAATTCTTTGTGTTCTTCATGGATTTGTGACTTGTTAGTTTATTATAATAGAGAAGGAATATTGTCTTTATGATAAAAAGACTATATTTTGTATAACACTCCATAATGACAAAACTAGCGATCATAAACGATCAGCACACGCAATAATGACAAAAATAAAATCAGTCTGTAATTGTAATAGGTGGAATCTTTACTTTTATATAAAGAAATCATATATGTTAAATAAAAAAATCGTGTAGTAACTATACCAAAGAGGTGACTATATGTGACAAACTAATGACAAAATCAAATCTTAACTTTGCATTTAGGGAAAATCTCACACATGTGCTAACACTTGTGAAATCTCATAGGTGGAATCTTTCAATGATGAGAATACATAATGAGTTTCAAGTGTTTCTAACGGACAAGAAGAACACTTATCTAAAAAAACAATTAGAACATGATTTGATACACGTGCGAACATCTTATAAATTTGCGCGCATTTACTCAAAAGTTTATATATGTAATTAAATCTTATTTTTTAAAGATATAAATATGTTTATAATGAGAAAACAGTTACATGATTAAAGCAAGTCGAATTTCCAAACTTATCCTGGACTCGTATATTATAAGTACAATCGATCAAGCTAGTTACATAAATTTACTCTTCGTAACTAGCAATATATGTGTGTTCAAGTCGGAAAACCAACCTGTAACTAGCCATTTCTTACTCATACCAACAACTTGTAGAACCATCCAAATGAGTTGAATTCAATTGATTGCATTTTCCAGAGTCATGAAAATTTCAGAATTTCATATGTTTGAGAATCACAACCCTACTGTTTCACTCCATTCATACATTGTCAAAACCTACAAATTCAAAACTCCATCCTCAAAACAATCCACCTCATTCAACTACCCAAGTCCAACCAAAACCATTTCAAGTCGATCATATCAGTAAAATCGAAACCAAACAAAGAAACCTCCATGAAAACCAGGAGTGCCATTAAGGAAAAATGGCCAAAGCAAATCTTAAAAAAAAAACACCACATTTATGGCAGCCAACTCTGTAAGTAGGAGACTTGTCTCTGTGAGATTTTCCATAGATAAAAACCAAAGAGGTTGTTCTTGTTTGAGCCCAATTTAACAAAAGGTTAAATTATAAGTGATATAGTCCATAGGCTAATACCTGTGGCCCAAACTATATATATATATATATATTACAAGATCCGTGGAATCCTACTTGCATAAGGAAGTTATTCTCTAAGATCACAAGTAATCATGAGTTGTCAAAGTCAGCAAGGAAATGAGAATCCTTGTTGTAATCAGAATCAAATCTCTACGGAATGAAATCTATAATCCTTAAAGACGAATGAATCGCAGAAACCCTAATCAAATCACTATATAAATGGGTAAAAAACACAAAATAACACATATCTCTCCACATACAAATCAACACATTTGCTAAACAAGACCCCTCATGAAAACCTTACTCTCAAGACCTTTTCGAGGCAACATGTGAACAACTACAAACCGCTAAAAGACCTCACTTCCTTAGCAAGATTTACCCAGTTTACCTATTAAAGCTTTGTTTACTCACATCGCAGTGGTTAAGTATCGATAGAGACTCATAGTGAGACGCAAAGGAAGGCTTGGACAAACCAGACGACCTACACGTCGAACCAAGCGAAGAAAAGTTCTCAACCTTCGTCACATTTGCCGGCATTAGAAGTCAAGACAACGGAATCACAATTAACTCAATCTCATATGTAAGTACTGGCACACCTATGCACACATCACGCTCCAAAAATCCAAATAGAGAACGTTTGCCGATCTCAAACTCACTCATAAGAGCAAATATCTTGACAACGCGAACATTTTGGCACAAACCCAGCGGGACGTGTCGAAAGCATTTTAACACGAGTTCAAGATAGGTAGAACGAGGGATATCTATCAGAGGCCCTGGTGCAGTGTCAAAAACATCTTTTAAAGGACTACGAACCTCATACATCGAAGGATTGTAGATCTTGTCTTACAGAAGTGGAAGACAAGGCACTGAAGCAATGACATGTACTCGAGCATACAATCCAAGCTATGACAGGCACTGAAGCAAATCAAGGCACTAGATCCGACCCACCTAGGGATGGTACTAACTTAGAAGTGCCTCATCTAGGAAACGATACGTCTAGAAGACCTGAATCACCCAGAGATGGATATACCGCATCTAATAACTCAAAAAACGGTTCTGATATAGAACCCCGACAGAAAACTCCTGGCGAAATTCTAGCCAGCCAGTAGGTGTTTATTATTGATGGTATGACCTTGAGCAAGTCATAAAATTCTTGGAAATAATCGGAAAATAAAGGGAGGAAGTAAAAGTGGCTAGAGCTGCAGCCGTCGTCCATGAACAAGACAACCCACGTCAAAAGAAAGGTAAACATGTGTTGGATGCAGTATATGTCATACTCTACTCGCGGTGTCTGAAAGAATTTGAGTTAAAACCAAGCTATGAAGAGCTGGAGGAAAAAGTGCAGCGGATGTAGGAGATGAAAGCAAGATTGGAGCAATGATATGGACTGGACTAATGAGCCTTCGTGGGATGAATAATGTAGTAGTTGGAGAGCAACTGATGGAACAAGTGCAACACACATTGGCTAGCTCTCAGTTCATCTCTTCATCCAGATATTCTCACCAAACCTTATATACCTCCTGCATCGCGATCTATTATCAAGGAGAACTGCTGGCTTAAAAAGCTGGGATCAAAGACCATCAAGTTGAAGCCTGCCAAAATCAGATTTATGCAAAGAAAGTATGGTTGTGCCAAGCGTAATTTACATGCTCTCAACAACATTGTTATTAGCCAAGAACAATTGGCGAAAACATCATAAGAGCTACAATTGGTCATGGAAACTAACAATGTGAGACCAATTGTTCTGCAAAAGCTCTGCAAACGTCATTAATTCTCCTTGAGACGCCACCAAAGGACACTCATACAACATGAGAAATATTGGGGGGACATTTATTTCGATAGCACTCCGGAAGAAGAACCGTCGGTGGCGTTATTGGCCAGGCAGT
Source organism: Argentina anserina (assembly GCF_933775445.1). Classification (NCBI taxonomy): domain Eukaryota; kingdom Viridiplantae; phylum Streptophyta; class Magnoliopsida; order Rosales; family Rosaceae; genus Argentina; species Argentina anserina. The sequence continues at coordinate 1,536,512 of NC_065876.1, forward strand.
TCGCAGAAAATGCTGAAGATGACGATCTCTTAGATGAATCAAGATTGGATTTGGAAGATGGGCTGGAGGACCTGGATGATCTAGATGGCTTGGATTGCAACATGGTGTTTGTTTTTCCAGCGAAATGTGGTGCAGACACCAATGTAGGCTTGCCCAGTGATTGAGATCAATAGACAAGTTGAACATGAGCTAGACTTCGAGAAAGAAGAACTGGAGGACCTGAGAAAGTCAATGGACTCTCGATGGTCTAGATGTTTATGCTATATAGAAATCTGCTTCCTTTTCTTAGTTATAGAAGTCTCCATTTCCCTCACCACATCTTTTGCTTCAGTCATCGCATTAAGGGAAATTGTTCGTTGCAAACAATTTAAATTTAGTAAGAATTCAACAGTACATGGCAAATTTAAAGGAATGCGAAACATTTGCATACCTTGGTGTTCCTTGCAGCTTTAGCTTTCAAACGCTTGGGGGTTTGGCTTGTGCTTGCTTTTCCCTTGGTGATCACATTTAGGAAGGCCTGTCATGTGCATGAGTGAACAGAGAAGACCTGTCTACAGAGAGACCGCGAAAAGCTTCCTCTGGCTCTACCACAACGATGGGCCCGTAAAGGTTCTTCCACCAATGAACATACTCCTTCGAAGCAGCAAGAGCATGCACTATTTTGTTTGTTTGAAGCATCTCAACTAGGTATGCACCATCCAGGGCTCGAAGGGATCCATTTCTCTCTCTTGATCCACAAAATGCAAGGATGTGCACATCGAGCAAAATAGGTCATGAATCTTCTTTCAGGGGGAGATGCACATTTTTCTTAAGGCCGAACTGGCTGACGAAATGTTTAGGAGTATACAACTTAAAGCCAGGCTCCTGTTTCGGCAGGTGAAGCTATAAGCAGCCTCTTCGTTCCCTTTGACATGGAAGAAGCCATTTCGAGTCGATAAAGGGTAGGTCCTCGCAAGTAGTATGGATACCCTCTCAAAGAACTCTTTCCTATCCGGGCTTAAGAAATATTTGAGACAGTCAAGATAAGAGTTCATGACTGAGTCCTATTCTGCGCATAGGCTAATCCTAAAGGCTTGTCGTCCACGAGGATATGAACAACATAGAACTTGGGAAAATAAAACTGTAGCCATAGGCTTAAGATCCAAATTGGGCTGCCAACCCCAGGCATGTCCAATCACCGGTAGACCAGTTGATGCAGACCACGATACAAAATAACAAGCATTGGCTGGGCAATTGAGGTAATGGGTTTGTTGTATAAAGCCACTGCCAACCCGTTGAGACCCTTTAATGGGTTGTTCCCAGAGATGCAAATCATGTACTTCATTAGTCATAGTTTTAAGAAGACAATTCCCCTAGCGCTAGTTGTGTTGTACATGTAATGTGCAACCCAGGCGAAGTAGCTAGATGGAAAGGGATGTGCAGGGAGTGGCATATGTTGAAAATCAAGGCCAATGTTTTTGAAGGTATAATCGCTAGGTTGAAAAAGTTGCTCCACACACCCTCAGGCCAAGCAACATAATCATATCGAGAAGAGTGACACTTACCTGGCCAAAGGGGAAGTTGAAGGTGTTCATCGAACAATCTCAAAAGCAGGCCGTTGCCACTGCCAATGGGAAATTGGTTCGTTTGTTGAGAGAAAAACAGATCTCCAGGGCATCAGAAATCTCAGCTTGGTTCCAGATATGATGATCACGAGTTTTCCTTGCATGATACCATTCTATTTCAGCCAAGGTCGGAACCAACCCATTTTCCAAGTCACGTAGGGTTGTGGGTCAAAGATCAGTCTTTAAGTGCAGCACCTTCGGTGGGTAGTAGGGCGAAGAAAGGGGGACAGTGAGTAGCATGTTGATAAAATGCTGACAGCTCTTTTGGAGCATTTCTTATAAATGGCCCCAGACTACACAAACCATCTTCGTAGAGTTCCAGGTGCGATTTTCGATCATGACCGCTTGTCTGAAGGTATTCATTGTCGCCTTCAACAAGGAGGATTTTGAAGTCATCAATTGTTTCCTCAAAGGGGACAAGGATTTTCTCTTGGTTAGCCATAGTAGTGGTTTTATCGAAGTTCGGAGATTGAAGAAATTTTTGAATTAGGTTGCTGAGAGAAAATTTTGGGATTTTTTTATCACAACATAAAATGTTGGGGTTTTATAATAAACGAAAGGGTTTATCGAAATGATAAAACCTTACTTTTTCGCGAACTTGTTTGAATTGGTTTGTGTGAGGGAAATGAAGAGACGACTTTGTTTGCTTACGTCATAGTCGAAAGTTTCGTCAATCAGATCAATTTGCATGAGGGGTCAAACATTTTCAATCATAACAGTCACATACCTTCGCCTGATTTCGAGGCTTGGGGGGCAATGTTTGAGCCCAATTTAACAAAAGGTTTTAAGTGATTTAGCCCAAAGACCGATACATGCAGCCCAAACTATATTTATTATTTTTATTTTACAGGATCCACAGAATCCTACTTGCATAAGGAAGTTGTTCGCTAAGATTACAAGTAATCATGAGCTGTCAAAGTCGGCAAGGAAGTGAGATTCCTTGTTGTAATCAGAATCAAACCCTCTACTGGAGGAAATCTATAATCCTTGAAGACGAAAAAATCACCAAAACCGCTAAAGACCTCACTTCCTTAGCAACAATATTCGAGACGCTAAAGACCTCATTTCCTTAGCAAGATTCACCAAATTTATCTATTAAAGCTCTACTTACTCACAACGCAGTGGTTTAGTAACAATATCGACTCATAGTGAGACGTGAAAGAAGGCTTGAACATACCAGATAACCTACACGTCAGACGAAACGAAGGAAAGTCCTCAACCTTCGTCACATTCGCCAACATTAAAAGTCAAGACAGGGCAATCAAAATCAACACACCTATGCACACATCACGCTCCAAATAGAAAACGTTCACCAATCCCAAACTCATTCATCAGAGCAAATATATTGGCAGCACGAACAGTTATGGCGCTAGAGAGAGATAGAAGATAAAAAAGTTACACAAAAGTTCGTTACACGTGCAGAGGCGGCCGTTGGCGGTTTCAGTTTCTTCTACTACCTCAAACCCACATCCACACCCGGCGAACCTAGCCCGTCCAGACCCCACTCAATAGTCACTACCTCCCCTCTTTTTTTTTTAATTTTTTCTCTCCAAAAACATTAATTAAATTTGGCTTCTTTTTCTGGCACTATATATGCACACCCCATTATTATATACAATGCTCCCCCGCACCGGCGAGCATAACCAGTAACCAAAAGAGAGAGCGAGACAGAGAATCCAACAGGGAGGAGGAAGAAGAAGAAGAAGTAGAACAAGTAGAGCTGGGGCACTCCACGCCTTATTCACGCCAAAATCGTAAGCTATTGTTTACTTTCTTGTCTTGTCTTTGCTTTTTATGTTTAGTGTCTCTTCTGTTTTGCTTCTTCTGTTGCTTAGTTTACTCATTTGTTTTGATTGAAGGTGAGAGAAAAAATGGGAAGGAGTTAATATTGAAATGGAATGGTGGATGGATCTCTTGTTTTTGTGTTAAATTGAGGTTCTTTGTGTTGGGATTTACTGCTGCATTAATCTTTTTTCTTTGATTACAGTCTGTCATGTGGATAATACCTTTTCCAATTGCTTATCTGTTTCCTGTTTTTTTTTTTTTTAGAACCAGAGATCTGATTTGGGTAAGTGAAGATGGGATTGGATTCATGCATGAAGGTTTCTGTTTTGGATCAAAGTTTGGTATTTTAACTTGATATGGATGAGTTGGAAGACTTTATAGTGTAGATTGTTTTTATCTACGATGCATTGTTGCATGTGAATTTTTTTGCTGTTTGATTTGATGTATAGAGTGAGGTGTTGATAGACCCAATATCGAGATATATCAATGGAAAGTTTTCTGTTTTTGTTATGAATTGTATGCTCTGTGTAATGGGTGTTCATGGTTTCTTGATTTGAACCCTGTTTGTTGCTCTGGGATTATGTGATTTATTGATTGAATTCAAGGTTCAAAGATTGGGATTTATTTTGGGGGCTTTGATGAAGGTGTTTATGTCATTTTGTTCTCTGAATTATTTTTGTGTTGATGGATAACAATGGAAAGGTTTCTTTTGCGGCAGCTCAATTCAACAGCATGTTGGAGGGTCCTTCATATCTTGTTTCGAGGCAGCTTCCGAGCTCGTGTGAGCAAGAGAGTCAGTGGATGTACAACACTCAACGGGTTCTTGAATTGTCCAACAGTAAGCGGCCACTTGAAGATGGGGAAGAGGTGGCATTGAGGAAGGCATGCAAGCATGCAGATACTGTTGATCGAGTGGAAGCAGTGATGGATAATCTTGCCCTTTCCCATGCCAAATCTGACCAGTCAAACGACCAGAATTTTGCTCATTCTCATGTCAACTGTGACCAGCCAAACAATCAGAATCTTGATCAATACCATGCCCAATCTGACCAGCCAAATTACCAGAGTATTGCTCCTTCCCATGCCAACTGTGACCAGCCAAATGACCAGGATCAAGACAGTAACAACTACGATCCCAATTCATTGTTTCACCAACTTGGAAGGGATGTCTCTATAAACTGTCTCCTTCGTTGTTCAAGGGCTGATTACGGATCAGTTGCCATGTTGTGTAGGAGTTTCCGCTCTCTAATACGAAGTGGAGAACTATACACTCTGAGGCGAAGAATGGGTATTGTAGAACATTGGGCTTACTTCTCTTGTGCTCTCTCTGAATGGTGGGCATTTAATCCAGATCGCGGACGTTGGATGCCTTTGCCTAAAATGGAAATAAATGGATGTTTCATGTGTTCAGATAAGGAGTCTATAGCCGTTGGCACCGAACTTCTTGTATTTGGAAAGGACTATATGTCCCATGTGGTTTACAAATACAGCCTTTTGACACACAGGTGGTCATCCGGCCAATTGATGAATACACCTAGGTGCTTGTTTGCTTCTGCTAGCAATGGGGAAATTGCTATTCTAGCTGGCGGTTGTAATCCACGTGGCGATATCTTGAACACTGCTGAGCTTTACAATTCAGAAACTGGAACTTGGTTGACTCTTCCAAGCATGAATAAGCCTAGAAAAATGTCTTCTGGGGTGTTTATGGATGGCAAGTTTTATGTCATAGGCGGGATTGGAGTGGGAAGCTCAAATGCACTTGGCTGTGGGGAGATTTATGATTTGGAGAGGGGGACTTGGACTGAGATACCTAACATGCACCCTAGAAAAAGTGGAGGGGATGGAGCAACTGATATGCCTGCTACAGCTGAGGCACCTCCTCTGCTTGCAGTTGTAAATAACATACTGTATGCTGCAGATTATGCAGAACAGGAGGTGAGAAAATATGATAAGGAGAGGAATGTGTGGGTTATCATTGGGAGATTGCCTGAGCGGACATCCTCAATGAATGGTTGGGGAGTAGCATTTCGGGCGTGTGGTAATCGGTTAATTGTAATTGGTGGACCTAGGGGTTCCACCGTAGGGCAAATTGAAATCAACTCTTGGGTGCCCGATGAAGGTCCGCCGCAGTGGAACCTGCTTGCTGTAAAGGATCCAGGAGGCTTTGTCTATAATTGTGCAGTGATGGGATGCTGAAGTGTCCGCTTTCCGTGACACCATGTGCTGGCTGGACGGGTGGATTTACAGTTTTCGCCTTTCAAGTTGGGTTCCAGTTTCTGGGTAATTTCTGCTCTCAAAATGAGACAATTCAGGTTAATCTAGAGTCATAGATACATTTACAGAAAAGAGGCCTGGAGAGTTAGTTTCCTTTTTCAAAAGTTTCTTAAGTTTACCTTTAGTGTGTTGCATCTCTTTTATTTACATCTTTGTTACTTTGAGAGCTTTTCAAAGGTTGTATCATGTAGAAGCATCAAAAATGAATAAGCTGAAGTACTGGTACATTTGTAGGTTGTGATGTCCATTTCATAATTCCATCAAAACATTGCAGAATTATGTAATGGTTCATTCTTCCTTCATTTCCTTGATTTATCAATTTAATATAACTCTGAGTTCTCTTTTCCCCTCCCAAATAGGAGGAAAATTAACCTGTCTAGGTTTCTATTATAAATGTATAATTGATTGTAGGAAGCTCGTATATGCACTTCTGTGTTGCTTAGCTGGTTTTACAGAGTCTGAATGGACCACAAATTAATTTAGGTGATTGATTACTTTTATGATCTGGCTGAGGAGTGAACTTTGAATTTTCCCTGTACTTCTTCTTATGTACATGATATTCAATCTTTTATCTCCTATCTGAAGTATAAAGATTCAGAACACAAACCTTCTCTGCTTTGTGCGGCTTTGACTCTCTTTACCTTTTGTAAGTTAAATTGTAAATGTGGTATTTCAGAGAATGTAAAACAGGAACTGCATGGTGAATAGAATTTCCAATTGGTTCTGCAGCTACCCTCAGATCAAGTTGGAGATGGGAATATTGATTAAGTTGGATCAGGTTTTCCTCTTTCCTGTCTACATAATTTCCTGAATGAAGTGTAAAATCTTGAGTGAACTCCTATGACCGGTCGCACTTAGTTTCACCTTATTGCTTCTTTGGTAAAATATTGATTAATTGCCCACCAGAGCAGGGTTGTTTTTTGTAATCGTAGAACATAAATCTCATAAACAGTAAGACAGTATGCACTACATTGCCAGAAAATCAAAAAGATTGTACATATGCAAATCACTAGTACAAAAACTGCTTGCTCAGGAGTTGTGCAATTTTCATTTACTTGCGTATCAAAAATAAAAATTTTCATTTACTTGAATGTGTCCAGGAATGCTATAAATCTCTACATTATAAGCGTAAATACATCCATTTACTTCCCACTGTTTTCTGCTATGACATTTGTCGCCTGTAAGTAGGAAACAGATACTTGGCTGTAGGATGCTGCATGAGGGAAGAGGCAATAGGGGAATTGTTATTTTTATTTCATGGGAAGTTATTTTCTTCTATGACAGTTGTTTCTCAGAGAACTGCATGTATAGAAAACTTGGCTTCTGGTTAGGAATGTATGCAATTAGAAAGAGGAAAGGAAATGAGGAATGAGCTGGTCTGTTTTTACATGGAAAATCCATTGAGCTTTAAATTCTGTTTCTGCATATGCATTAGTTAATCTTTCTGGCTTATTGTTGGGATTTTTAAGCCAGCAGAAGAAGAAGAAGTGGGCATGTATATATATTTAAACCTTTGGAACAAACTATTCTGGCAGCCTTGGAAATACTTTAATCTGGGATTTCAGGTCCCTGTGGGTATAAATGTAAAAGTACAAGTCTGCAATCATTCAGACCTCTAAATATTCTTCTCCCTTTTCTATAATTGATTCCTTTGCTTTTATCTCACTTTTCTATTTGGGTAAGTTATAAACCACATGGTCATATTCTTCTTTTTACTGTGCCCCATGTTTACTATCCTAGAAAAAGAAAGTACTTAGTTCCCCCTGGGTACTCTGCTCCATAGTGTACTTTCACCTGCAAAGACAAAATGAAATTAGATCTTTGTGGGAGGAGAAGAGCCAATCCCATAAATCCATTGAAGTGTTTGCAGAGGTCACATGGGCTCTGCTATGCCTTATTAACCCAGACTCTATTGCTTCCATCTTCGATATGGGCTCTGCAGAACCCTACTGACTCCTCTCTCTGCGTCTGTTTCTTCTTTGACTCTTTTCTCAAACTCTGCCTCTGCTGGTGTGAAAGTTTTGGAATTTAAAGATGGCAAAATTGGTTCCATCTTCCGAGGGGGGGGGGGGGGGTGATGTCATCAAGGACTCCATGGAAAGAACAGGTGCCCATTTTTGAGCTGATACAGTTACTGTTAAGTGTTAACTGCTACACTTCTTACTGCTAGGATCAATCTTTCCTCATTTGGTGCTGTACCAAAAGGGCATCTTTAGAAACAAGGGTAAACAGTAAAAGGATTAATGCACTTGTAAACCGGATCATTCTGTGGTAGATGAACCCTACTGTATAATCTTTTTGGTAGAAAAGTTGGGTGTATTATTGGTTTAGGTAGTCTACCACTGATGTAACGTATCAGAGGGGATGCATTAAGATAGAGTGACAAAGGTGTAGGTTCCAATCTCTGTCACAATTACCAAACAGTCGGAACCACATTCCTATGAATTAGGCTTTGATTTAGGGTTATTTGGGGGTGGGAAGAGAAGTGCATTATCAAATTCTACTATGCAAATGGTCTCCACCGGGCACCAGCCACCATGGGGAGCTTAGAGATTAAAGCCTAAGGGGGGAGGGTCAAAAGGTAGCATTACTGTGTGCCATAGTACTATAAAATGTGTTAGCCTTTGGTGCCCAAATTGACAATTTGACGTGTTTCAAGTGGTCCAATGTGTTAAAGCCATTGTGCTGCAACATTGTCAATTTAGGTGCGTTTTATGATGGTGGGTTGGTTTATCTTGCACTATATAGAAAAGGCGACATATCTAACAGAGGGATAGTGTTTTTATTTTATTTTATTATTTTATAAAGAATGAGATGATCAACTATGCCAGAGTATCAGAGTTCTTGTCTTCTTAGTTTGCATGCTCATATAAATATAGCCAATCAAGATTAGCACTCTGGAAAGCGACGAACAAATAAATTGTTAAAATGGAAGATTCTAGGTTTAAAAATTCAAATAAACCAAACCAATCTTTTGTGTTTGATTGAGGAAGGTGGTGACGTATGAAGGTTGGATTTGATAACTTAGGCTTCCCCTCGGACCCCTCCTTAGGATAAAATTTATTTGAGGTCTAAGACCCAAATCTGTGTTTGGCTTGATTGATGCGCCATGAAGAGGCCCAGGTCCAAAATATTTTCGTTCGTGTTCTGTTTTATTTATTTATTTAACAAGGCCAATACGGCTGCCTCTAACCCGTAGTTACTTTGAACACTATATAACATCGGGAGAAAGGAGAGACATGAAACCTAAACCCCGGTTCGCAATAACTATAAGAAGAACATCTTGATATAATAACAAGTTTGATTATAGCTACGTAGTCTGACATGCACCACTTAGCGAATAGTTCTGTTGACAACTGTATTTTCTTTACAACGATGGGGACATATCGGAAAATTAAAGCTTTGTCACCGGAATACAGATCAGAGACTTTTACTTTCATTTGATATAGGCTTTGGATGAAGCCCACTATTCAGAAATGTCCAAAGATCAAGCCCAAGTGTGTGGTGTAATTCTAATCGGGTCGACCCGAGAAACCATTTTCCAGAATCTGGAAGTCAATTTGGGAGAGAGAAAGCCAAGCAAGCAATAAGGGCCTGGGTAAACCTCACGCGCTGCCTTGTAAATGGAGTCGGTGGTCCAGTCCCCGCTGCCTCCGGCGTCGGACCTCTCGCCGTCGATCCTCTCCTTCCTCAACACTAAGCTCCGGAGCAATCAGAATCTGAGCCAGGCTCCGACTCTCGTCTCGGAGCTCCAGGCCCGGTGCGGCGACTTGGATCAAGCCCTAATCGACCTCAATCGGAGCCTGGGATCCTCTCTTCTAGCTTACGCCTCCGTCTCCGATTGCGCCCACGGATTCTTAGGCCTCATCAATTCCCAGCTGACCGGCCTCCAGTCCTCTACTCGCTCCCGCAGCTCAGGTCCGCTTACGTCACTGTTTTTGAAGCTCTTGAATTTCGTTCTAGCTTTCAATGTTAGTACTAATTGTGACTGTGACTGTGACTGTGACTGTTATTGTTATTGTGATTGTGATTGTGATTGTGATTTTTTTTTACTGAAGATGGAGAAGGAGGAGTGGAGCAGATAGTGGGGGAGGAGCTGCCGGCGCTGGCGAGGGAGGTGGCGAGGGTTGAGTCTGTTAGAACATATTCGGGTAAGCAAAGAATCTCAAGGACCTGGGTTTTTGTTGCAAGCATTGGACTTGTTTCGCTTGTTTTCGAAATCACAAGTGTATGATTCTAGGATGATTTTAATTAATGCCTCGTAACGTCGATAATTGAAATTGTACATTGTTGATGCTTCACTTATGTGTTTGAGAAGAGAATGTTACCAGTAAGAAATTTAGTCCAGTGAAAAGTTGTCTTTGAGCTGTTGTATGCTCTGTTCTGATTTTTTTAAGTGTTTTCATTGAGCTGCATTTAAATGCCTCTACTGTTGTAAAGGCTGTGATATCATGAGTTTATTTAGGGTAAATAGAGGGCTAAAGTTGCAGAAAATGCCTAGAAGAACTCCAGATCTGCACTATGTTATACATAGTGTACTGTTTTTTCTAAAAGCAAGAAACCTTATCTGGAGTATCAAAATCATCCAGCCAAATTGTCCATTTTGTTTTGAATCACCTCCGTTCTAATTGTTTATTGTGTGCAATTATTGCTCGATTAGCTTAGCCTATGTCTTCTTTTTTCTTTTCTTTTTTTGCTTACTACATGTATATGCAACTTTCTGACAATTCGTGGTTTTTTGGTTTTGTCCATCAGAGACAGCAGTGAAGCTTCAAGCTATGATTGGTGATATTGAAGATGCTGTATCTTCCACAATGAAGAAAAACTCATGGAAGCATTCAGTGAAACAGAATTCAGAGGTAAGCACCCTTTACTTTTGAAACAAAGAAGTTTCATATATCAGTATTTCTGATGTGATATAATTTTGCTGCAGGAACTGCGTCTGGTCGCTATTAAAACCCTTAAACTGACAGAAGACATTTTAACTTCAGTTACAAAGACGCACCCTCAATGGGCACATCTTGTATCAGCGGTTGATCATAGAGTAGACAGGGCTCTGGCCATTCTAAGGCCTCAGGCTATAGCAGATCACAGAGCACTTCTCACTTCCCTTGGATGGCCACCACCTCTTTCAACTTTAACCTCCTCAAATCCAGGTTCAGGGAGATCAAATGATGCTCAAAATCCTCTTTTCACAATGCAAGGAGATCTCAAAGACCAGTACTGTGAAAACTTTTTTGCCCTTTGCAGCCTACAGGAATTGCAAAGACGGAGAAAATTGCGGCAACTTGAGGGTTATAATCGGGAACTCGCTCTCTACCAGCCACTTTGGGTGATTGAAGAGCTTGTAAATCCCATAGCATTAGCATCCCAACACCATTTCTCAAAATGGATTGAGAAGCCAGATTTTATATTTGCTCTTGTCTACAAGATCACTAGGGATTATGTTGACTCTATGGATGAGCTATTGCAACCATTGGTTGATGAAGCAATGTTAACAGGGTACAGTTGCAGAGAAGAATGGATTTCAGGAATGGTATCCTCCTTATCAACATACTTGGCAAAAGAGATATTCCCAAAACACGCTCACCCTGATGAGGATGGTGTAATGGATACTCAGGAACATGCCAAAATATATTGGCTTCATCTTGTGGATTTGATGATATCTTTTGATAAAAAAATCAAGTCTCTGATTGAACATTCTGGAATCACACTTTCATTTGAGGACGCCGGCAACTTCGTAAAGGCTTCTTCTCTTAATGTTTTTTGTGATCGGCCAGACTGGCTTGATATATGGGCAGAGATAGAATTAAGTGATATACTAGATAAGTTGAAACTTGAAACTGGTGATGAGAGAAATTGGACAACAAAAGTACAAGGAGCAGGTCTTTTATCTGATGCTGAAGATCACAAGGCTCCTGCAATTTCCAGTGCCTATTTCCAATGCCTATCATCTGTGGTTGATCGTTGCCGATCATTGCCTAGAATCTCTATGAGGTCAAAGTTTCTCAGATTAGCTGGGGAACCTATTATACACAGATTTTTAGACTGCTTACTCTTTAGGTGTCAAGAAGCTGAAGGTCTCACTGCCTTGACAGACAATGATGCCTTAATCAAGGTTGCCAACTCCATTAATGCTGCTCGCTACTTTGAATCTGTTTTGAAGGAATGGTGTGTGGATGTCTTTTTTCTTGAAATTGGGTCAACTCAGTACCACCAATCAGGAATGTCAGTTGGTGAAGAAGAAAGTAATTTAGATCCAGTTGAGGGTCTTGAAAGTGGTATTTTCTACAAAGACACTGTAAAGTTGGAGGAATTTAGAATAGAGTGGGCTGAGAAAATTTCTGTTGTTATATTGAGGGGATTCGATGCTGAATGTCGAGATTATGTGAAGAACAGAAGGCAGTGGCAGGAAAAGGGTGAGGACGGTTGGACAGTATCCAAGTATTTAGTTGGTGCCCTTAATTATTTGCAAGGTAAAGTATCAGTGGTAGAAGTTAATTTGAACGCAGTAGACTTTGTTGGGGTGTGGAGAAGTTTGGCCGGTGGAATAGATCGACTGTTTTTCAGTGGTATTCTAATGAGCAATGCAAAATTTCACGATGGAGGAGTTGAGAGGTTGGGCAATGATCTAGAGGTATTATTTGGGGCATTTGGGGCTTGGTGCTTGCGACCTGAGGGTTTCTTCCCTAGAGTTTGTGAGGGCTTAAAACTGTTAAAAATGGGGGAAGAAGAACTTCAAAATAGTTTGGTAGGAGAGACATGGATGAAGGAGAAAGGGATCAGACATTTGAACATGGCCGAGGCAGAGAAGATTGTGAAGAGTAGAGTATTTACAAGCTGAGAGACGCCCCAAGTGTTTTTGTGTTGTACATGAAGAGAAACAATCATTCCAGTTTTCAGGAAAATTGTTCAAGTCTTTGTTTTTTTTATTTTTATTAGGAGATTGGGGGAAAACCCCCAACTAATTGTTCAGTTCTTTGTAGTTGCAGATTGAGAAAACTGTTTCGATTAGTTGTTACATTCTGATCAAAATTTCTCATAGATTGCTCATCCGCGCTAAATGATAAATGTTATTTCTGAGTTTACATAGATATGGTATATTATATACTCTTGCTCCATTGTTGTGTCATCCTTATACTTCTCTCAGTTCTCTCTGGCGATGATACTTCGAAACTGAAAATCTTATTCCCACATACTGAACATGACAAGAGTGGGGAATGTGGATCAATCTTGTTAAGACTATACTTGGAGGTTAAACGCAACTTGATTACAGACACTCTTACACCATGCTGATGGAAGCAAGCTTGCTAGGAGGAATGAAGATCATCAACTGTTGGCATCTGAAGAAAAGGTCGTCTTTTCCATCAATCTCCGTACCCTGTTCGCGTTCCCCACACCATTGTCGCTCTCTGCTGCCCAGCTATGACACTATGTCCTAAATTAATTAGCTAGCTGCTCGATCCTGCCTAGCAAGTCATTTTCTCTTTATTTGCCGTGACATAACTACTGAACAAAATCGTTGCCTGCTAGCTTTGAAAAGATAAAAGTTGATCGATTATGTCCACTTCCTCTCTACACTAGCACGCCGAGAGGAAAGGGACACCGGTTTTGGTTCTACTTGTTCCAAGTCTTTGGAGACAACCACGTTACCATAAACCCTTCAACACCCTTTGCTTCGAATTCGATCTGAATATCTATATTTCGGATATATATTTTTCTCTCAACATGAGGCAACCCTAGTATGTACTAGTACTCTCTCTGGTTGGAACCACCCCCAGAGAGTAGAGCTTCGTCTGACATGCATGTGTAACCCATGCAAATCGATCGATCGTCCTGAAGAATTTGAATCACAGATCGATCTTCATCATGCATTTATGCTATAGAAGGTAAGCTTGGTGGTAACGTGTCTACTAATTAATAGACAGGTTGGAGGTTTCTCCTATCAAGATCATCGACATAACTTACTGTTCGATCTGAGTCTAAATGAAAAGCCTACACTGTTCGATCCTGCAGCGCGCTGTGCATGGACCACTGTTGAATGATATTATTGCATCGCTAGAATTCAACTAATGGGTCAGAGCTGATGCTCGCCATTCATGCATGCATGCCTAATATGCATATAGAATAGGACCGGAGCTGGCTTGCTAGCTAGGTCGGTTAATTTGATGAAAACAAGGTGGATTTCAAGCTGGAACGTACGTCAGACTGTAATATGAATATTGTCGAGTAAAAACCGAGAATATTCAACAGTAAACACAACAGCGTAACTGGTCTGTCGCCAGAGTCGATCGACCAGTGAGAATTTTAGCAGGATCATACCGATGAAGGCAATCTAGCTCCCTTATTCAATATTATATCGGATCATATTGCACAATTCATGAACAATGTCCATACCCTAAACTCATAATCATTTTGACGAAAAATTGTTGGCATGTATAAGTGGCGTGAAACACGCCGTGAAACACGGTCCGTGATTCACTTCGTAGATTAGTATATATAGGTTGATATGTGTATGAAGAAAAATCAAGTAATATAACCAATTAATTCCAGTTGGTATCAGAGCCGTGCTCTGTTTTACCTGGGTTTGGTGTTTGCAGCTTCCGGTAGTCAGTCGGAATAACCGACTGTTTTTTTTTTTCCGGCGACGTGCAGCTCACCCGAGCTCCAGAAGTCAACACCAACGAGCGTCGCTTTCCTCGTCGCTCCCGCTGCTGCAACCTCACCTCCTCGACGCCTCGACGAGCGCCGTTCTCTTCGACACAGACGACACACCGACGAGCCCATCGACAACGACGAGCCCCTCGACACCGGCGAGCCCCTCGGTGCCTCGACAAAGCTCCGATCTCGTTGCCGTCCCGCTGCTGCAAACCACCGGCATCTCTTTCCGTCAGCATCGCCGCGTCAAGACCGCCGCATCGCGCTGCCAAAAATCACAGCTTCCGCGCCCGAAACCGACCCGCCCAGATCCGGCCCAGATCCGAGAAGCCCGGTCCATTCAACCCGACCCGGTCCATTTAACCCGACCCGGTCCACTCAACCCGACCCGGTCCATTCAACCCGACCCGGTCCATTCAACCCGACCCGGTCCACTCAGCTTCTATCAGTGCATACTCACCGACAGTGCAAGTGCACCGGCGACAGATTGTTCTCCCTTTCTCGCATTTTTTGCTCTCTAATCCCTGATTTTTACATTGTCTCTTTTTTTCAATGGACCCTGGACATGAAGCGGAGGGTTCTCAGTTCCCTGATGTTCCGACCTTCGAAGTATCTGTCAAAGGTTCTGACAGCGGTTCATTTGGGGGCGCCAAACTCAATGGAACCAATTTCCGTAAATGGAAACGACTTATGGCTGCTCATCTTCGCGGCATGCACAAGATGGGCCATGTCACCGGCGTCACTAAGGCTCCTAGTCCTGAGGATGTTGTTGCCTACAATAAATGGGACGACGATGATGGTCTTGTCATGTCTGTCTTGTGGAAGGCTATAAATGATGAGATAGTTGATTTGGTGGAAGCATGTGTTACTACACAGGCAATATGGGAGACACTAGCCGGCTTATTTACTAATGACTCTGATTTCATACAGGTTCATGAGTTAATGTGCACAGCTTTGGCAATACATCAGGATGGGCAACCGGTGGCACACTATTTCACCAAACTAAAGAATATTTGGGCTGAGATTGATATGAAACGTCCTTGCATGATCAAAAATCAAGAGGATATTGTTTGGTACCAAAAAGAGAAGGAGATTGAACGAGTTCACCATTTCCTAAAAGGTCTCGATGCAAAGCATACCAGTGCAAAAAGGCGAATTGCTCCGAATGACCGAACCACCTAGCCTTCTCACCGCTTTCACCTATATCCGAAAGGATGAGTCTCAGCAGGAGAGTAGTCTTCAGGCACCGGCTGTCGTTTCCAGTCTCACTGTTCATGCTCGTTCTTTGGCACCACTCATTCCACCAACAGCTTCCGCTCCCCTTCACCGACAGGGACTACCACCAGGCTTCGGGAATCAGCCTCGTCCTCCTTGCTCTTATTGCCATGATTCTAACCATACTCGTACGACATGTTGGAAATTATATCCACACCTTAGGCCTAAGAGGCCTCATTATCGACCCCAGGCGAAAGCAGCTCTTCAATTAGTTCCGGAACCCGATATCTATGGAGTGGTTGGGCATGATCATCATACTGCTGGAGGAGCACCTACAGTCACCATCGTTGGTCGCGGTCCAATTGGTATGGCTTTTAATATTTCTCACTCTGTTAGTTTTGATACATGGATTATTGATTCTGGTGCATCTGATCATATGACTTATGACAAATCTTATTTCACCGTATTGTCCCATCCACCCGTACCCTATGTTACTAATGCTAATGGTGAGGCATTCCCCGTGTTAGGGACAGGGTCCGTTCGTATTACTCTCACCATAGAGCTTCACAATGTCCTTTATGTCCCTGCTTTATCTCATAATTTGATATCTGTTCCCCAATTGAACGCTGACGCTCAGTGCTCTGTGACCTTTTTTCCTATGTATGTAATATTTCAGGATCTTCTCACCGGACGGGCAATTGGTCGGGGGTATCTGAGGGGCCGGTTGTTTCATCTGGATCTGACATACGCAGGGGAAAAAACAGGGGGACAGTCTCGGACCGCTTTACTCTCCACTTCTGACAAGCTAAGTGAAGTTTGGTTATGGCATCGTCGCTTAGGGCATCCATCTTTTAGTGTTATGAAAAAATCCATGCCTACTTTATTTCTTAGTGTGGACGAGTCTTGTTTATGTTGTGAGACATGTGTTTTAGGCAAGAGTCATCGATCTACCTATTCCCCTAGTACTTCTACTAAAAGTTCTCTTCCTTTTGAATTAATTCATTCTAATGTTTGGGGACCCTCTAAAGAGTCTACTATTTCAGGAATGCGTTATTTTGTGTCCTTTATTGATGATTGCACACGTCTTTCCTGGATTGTTCTTCTTAAGAATAAAAATGAGGTGTTTCCAGCCTTTCGTGCCTTCCATGCCAATATCCAAACACAATATAATGCTACCATTCGAGTTCTTCGTTCTGATAATGGGGGGGGGAATATATGAATCATGTCTTTCAGGAGTTCTTTAACGCACACGGGATTGTTCATCAAACAACGTGTCCTTACACACTTGAGCAAAATGGGGTTTCTGAACGGAAAAATCGTCATTTACTTGATATGGCTCGGTGTATTCTTTTTAGTGCCCACATGCCTAAATACCTTTGGGGTGATGCTGTCATTACTTCCGCCCACCTTATTAATCGTCTTCCATCTCGTGTTCTTCAAGGGAAAGTTCCATATGAGGTGCTTGCATCTCATGTCAAATTACCCTCGTTTCATAATCTTCCTGCCCGTGTTTTCGGTTGTGTTGCTTTTGTTCATCTTCCACAACATCAGCGTTCTAAGTTAGATGCCCGGGCAGTTAAATGTGTGTTTGTAGGGTACGGCAGCCATCAGAAAGGGTACCGGTGCTACCATCCCCCTACTCGGAAGTACTATGTCACTATAGATGTTACCTTTTTTGAGGATATGAGTTATTTTTCCTCTTCTGATACTGCTCTTCAGGGGGAGAATTCCTATTTTGAAGAGCTGTATCATGGAGAGGGGGAGACAAGTGAGCCAGTCGATATGGTAACAAGATCTGTTGAGATTACCAAAGTGTCAGCCACACATGCACCACCGGAGGTCGTCACTCAAGAGATTCAGGCACCGGAAGCTGACAACACAACTGCCCCTCATGTATCTCGTACTACTTATATCCCTGATCAATGCTCTCCTGGTACAGAAGATCACTTATCTGAGGTTAGTCATTCTATTCAGGCTAATAGTAGACAATATGTTTTGCCAAATAGGTCTACTCGAGGTCAACCAACAAAAAAATATGAACCTACCCTTCAGACTCAAGCCAAGTATCCGGTGGCCAATTTTATATCTACCAAAAGATTATCTGAGTCATATGAGTCATTTGTGAATCAAATATCTACTGTATCAGTACCTAACAAAGTGCAGGATGCATTGGGCGATCCAAAATGGAGGAAAGCAATGGAGGAAGATATGGAAGCATTACAAAAGAACAATACTTGGGAGCTTGTACCTCCACCATATGGCAAGAAGACTGTAGGATGTCGATGGGTGTTTACAGTGAAGCATAATCCAGATGGGTCAGTAAGCCGGTATAAAGCACGCCTAGTAGCAAAGGGGTTCACCCAGACATATGGCATAGACTATGATGAGACATTTGCACTTGTTGCAAAGATAAACATTATCCGGGTATTGCTCTCTATCGCTGCTAACTTGAACTGGCCACTTAGGCAGTTTGATGTTAAGAATGCATTCCTTCATGGAGAACTAACAGAGGAAGTATACATGGATCTTCCGCCTGGATATGTGGCCACTTCTCCAAGTAACTCCGTATGCAGATTGAGAAAGTCTTTGTATGGTCTTAAACAGTCACCTCGTACTTGGTTTGGAAGATTCTCACAATTCATGAGGAAAATTGGATACATGCAGAGTAATTCAGACCACACATTATTTCTCAAACACCAACAAGGGAAGGTAACAGCCCTAATCATATATGTTGACGATATGGTAGTTACTGGTAATGATACTATTGAGGTGGACAGATTACAAAAGCAGCTAGCCACAGAGTTTGAGATGAAGGACCTAGGTACACTCAAGTACTTCTTGGGTATTGAGGTAGCCCGGGGAAGTGATGGTATCTATTTGTGTCAGAGGAAGTACATCTTTGATCTACTAACGGAGACAGGGATGTTAGATTGCACTCCAATTGATACTCCTATTGAGCAGAACCATCGGTTAGCAGAGTATCCAGATCAAGTGCCCACTGACAAAGCTCGATATCAGAGGTTAGTTGGACGCCTGATTTATTTGTCACATACCAGGCCAGATGTTGCATATGCAGTAAGTGTAGTGAGTCAGTTCATGCATAATCCGAGTGTGGATCATATGGATGCTGTTGTGAGGATTTTGAGATACTTGAAGTCAGCTCCAGGGAGAGGAGTAATGTTTTCTAATCACAACAATATCTTTGAGATTTGTGGCTTCACAGATGCAGACTGGGCTGGAAATGTTACCGATCGGAGGTCCACATCAGGGTACTATACATTTGTTGGAGGCAATCTTGTTACGTGGAGGAGTAAGAAACAAAATGTGGTAGCTCGATCTAGTTCTGAAGCAGAATACAGAGGTGTGGTTCAGGGAGTCAGAGGTGTGGCTCAGGGAGTGTGCGAATTATTATGGCTTAGAAATCTACTAGAAGACTTGGGTATTAAGCCTAAATGTGCTATGCAGCTGTACTGTGACAACAAGGCAGCTATTGATATTTCGCATAATCATGTGCAACATGATCGTACAAAACATGTGGAGGTTGATCGTCATTTTATAAAGGAAAAGCTAGACGCAAAGATCATTAGTTTTCCTTTTGTTTCCACAGAAGAGTAACTTGCCGATATTCTCACAAAAGGAGTGTCAAAAAGGGTTTTTTATGATTCACTTAGCAAGTTGGGCATGGTTGATATGTATGCACCAACTTGAGAGAAAGTGTTGGCATGTATAAGTGGCGTGAAACACGGTCCGTGATTCACGGAGTGAATCCCGGACAATCAATTCGTAGATTAGTATATATAGGTTGATATGTGTATGAAGAAAAATCAAGTAATATAACCAATTAATTCCAGTAAAATTGCTTCCAAGAAACTAAAGGCAAGAGTAGGCACGTCTTCTAGTTCAGTGAGTCGTCCATTCGGAGAGTACTTCTTATTAATTACTGAGCTAGGTGGAGAATTGGAACAATCTACTGTTTGTTTCATCTTCCCCTTTAGCTCGAAGAGGGTAGAATTGAATTAGTCGTGCATTGTTTGCCCTGCTCTAAAAGATGCCTAGGATCGATAACGGCAAGACATTGACGATGAAGAAGACTGAACTCGGGGTCCATGAACAGAGAGAGAGTTAATCAGTACCCAGTACTGAGACACTGTACCAAAGTTTTCAATAAGAAAAGTTCACATCAGAGTTCTTGTAGGCCAACTGAATTGGTGCACAGGTGACACGCGCCGGCTGCAGAAAGAGGTACGAGTACAGTACTGCGTCGGGGCACCGGAACTTTAGGGGCCAAAATTGTGAGAGAGAGGTTGGTTGGTAAATGAGGCCAAAACCCTCACTGATTGACATTTTCCCAAACAATTCGTCACAGCCTCAGATGGCGCCTTCGTAACCATTGCCTGTTTAGTTTAGTCACTCAACTACTTCTCGATGTTTCGTCACATCAACTCTCTGACACCGCGATGTCAGATCTCTCGAGAAGCAAATAGTATGACTCGTTTCTTTGGTGTCAGACTCTTCTTCGATTCTTAAGAATAATGCAGGTTTCAGTTCGCTGATCGAGTAATGTATAACACTGTATTTCTTTCTGAAATTTTGATTTGCATTCTGGCCTGGAAACTTAGGATGTTCTTTGGATCTCCACCGAACTTTAAACTCCCATTTCGGGGAACTTGTTTGAAGTAATCCTGAACAAAAAGAGATGTGGCTGATCTTTGTTGACAGTTCCATCATCTTCCAAAATAAACTGTGACTGGACAAGTAGCTGATGTGTTTGTTCCTAGCTAGTTATTAGACATAACACTTACAATTCAGTCATCGGGATTGGACATTTGGACTTTTTATCCAATAATTTCCATGATTTACATGTAGTAGTTCAGTGTTTAGGGTTTAATTGGCTCGACGTTACATATTTTTTTGGAAGAAAATTCAGAAATTAATTAATTAGATGTACGTATATGAAAGTTTAGTCTAATCAAATTATATGTTCAATGCATTCTTTGTTTGTTTGTCCTGAGACAAAAGAAAAACATATATGCATGGATGTATGGATATTACAAGTTTATTAATTTGGATGGTCTAACCAACTTGATCAGTCTCGTCACTTCATCAGATCATTTTCATAGACCCCATTCAGACTGAAACAGAAACAAACTAAGCTAAACGTTTTTTTGGACCCTTCATATATATATAAAAAAGAATTCTTATATTATTATTATATATACTACTATATACGGCCAGCACCCTCTTTAAATGACCAAAAATTGTTTTGCCTAAAATACTATTTTTATTAAACACAATTACAAAAAAATGATTATGTGTTATAAAAATCAAAACAAATGTAACGACAAATAAAGTCTGATTTTTTTTTATCTTTACACAATAACTCGTACGATTAATTAACACGTGCATCGTACATGTATGAGTCAAGTTATTATTAAAATTAATGTTACAAAAAAAGTTGTATAGATTAAGCATATGCCAGATTAACGGTTAAGATTCATAAATGTCCAAAACTCTTAAAAATTAAATGGTCATTCAAAATAAATTAACTATGAAAATTTAGAGTAGAAATTAAATACTAGATTCATTTTAGGGAATAAGAGGATACAGATATCATAAACAATAAAACTTGGTCTGGGCAAAGGAGAGAGATGAGGAGAAAAACAGGAGAACAAAATGAAACAAAAAATAAACGATGAGGAGAAAAACAGGGGAACAAACCTGGTCTGTGCAAAGGAGAGAGGAGAAAAATAGGGGACCAAAATGAAAAAAAAGAAACAAAACAGCGGAGTGGGAACTCGAAGTTTGAACCTCCATGGTGTGCCAAAGTTTATTAACACGGTAGCCAACTCCGCTAAACACGTTGCTTTACTATTGTAGGATAGTTTTAAAATTATATTTACATATTTGTTTTCCCATTTAAAAAAAAAACCAGGGCCCTTACCGGCCGGAGGGCCAACACTGAACCAAACTATAACAAAAGGAATTCATCAAAATATATAGAACAAGGCCATGCATGCACCAAAACAAAGAAACACCTCTTGGTGAAATATATTGGTGCCAAGACAAATTATCTTTTTGTTAACATGTACGTAACATCATTTGCTATAATAAAACGATGATTAGCAATCTAGGTTGCTAAATTTGCCACGTGTCCTAATAGGGGCAGATGTGATTCCCTCATTAGAACCATTAATAGGGTCATTAGGGTGTGTTGGCCATTTTGATGAAACTTCATAAGCTAAGAAATGGGGCGCTAACAGTCTCAAATAGTTGTGCAAACTACAAATGGGTCCTCAAATGGTTGTACAAACTACAAATGGGTCCTCAACAACATATCAATATTAATGATGTCCTATTCTAACCAGACCATTTGTGTCTCGGCCTCAATTATAAATGTTCTAATATATTCATGATATTAAGAAAACAATAAGATATCATATATATTATTTCAACTCATCGGTCGACGCTAATTACATGGTCAAAATTCAATATATCGGGTCAACATGATTTTAATTCGATATATATGACCTTTTTTATTTTATTTCAAAAAAATGTCATCATTTTACTTGTATGAGAAAATAAAAAATGACTAAATCTAAAATTGAGACGTGATACGTCTCGAATCAGTGAAAAAATTTATCTTCTTCAAACGCAGAAACTTTGTATTCATATTCAAAGTGATTTTAAACGCTAATATCTTAATCAGGGAATCCGAAAATATCATCAGGCAAAACCTCTAACTTCATATGTACGTGAAGCCAAACCACTCTCTATCTGCCTCAAATCAAACAAATCCAAATACGATAAAATCAGATATATTATTTCACTTCATAATTGATATGATCTCGATAAACGATATTTAGACCACATTTGTTTCAGCCTCATTTTCCCACTCTTTTTAAGCAGCGCGCGTCCTACATTCAGCTCTCCCCCTTTCCCATTCTTCGCAGGAAGCTAGAAGCTAATTGTTAAGCAAGAGAGTCATAGAGCCACACTAAAACCATGTCAAGCCGAAGAACTAGAGCTTCTCAACCCACGGAGGACGAGGTTAAGGAGCTCGTCTCAAGACTACAAACACTTATACCACAGCTTAATCACAGGCGAAATACAACGGTACAGGCCATTTTCAATGCATGTTATTCGATCACTAGTGTTCCTATTAACATTTCATACATATATTAACTCTCTCCTTCCTCTCTTGACGACAATCTGTACGTAAATCGTGATGTTCTGAGATTAAGTACTAATTCTGCCCTCATATGAACAAAACTTCGGCATATATAAGATGCATATGTTGAGAGACAGTACGCCGAGATCATGAAGCACCTAATTAATCAAGTTCATCCCAACTTAATTACTGCAAGGGAAACTTTTCAATATGATACCAAGCGAATGAGACATGATATATGGAATTGAATTAAAACAAATGCAATCATAATTTACTGAATTTCTTGCCTCATAGCTAACAGAACTAGCTACCCCCATTTAAGTGGAGGTTGGATTGTCTTGGTGAAAAGCTATATATGGTAGCAAGAAGCAGAAACCTGTTTGATAAACATAGTTATGGACAGTCATGCACGGCTTTTAATTTCTTAATTCTTAGTTATCCACATATAACAATTAACTATCATTGATAATTTTTTGTGGTTTCATGTGTTGCAGGCATCAGCATCTACCATTTTGGAAGAAACTTGTTCTTACATCAAGAGCCTGCATCAAGAGGTGGGAGACCTGAGCCAAAGACTATCTCAACTACTGCGTGATTCTGCAGAAATTGCAGAGGTTGATGAAGAGCTTATTACTCGACTCCTCTCCCGCATTAATTAATAATCAATGCAGCAGAGATCGAGCTCATGCTCTCGCCTACTAAACTCTATTATATCTGTTGTTAGTTATGATATGAGTTAATATATATTAGTTGTTATTGTACCCCAACCAATGAGAGGTAATATGTGTAGAATGAGAAGAATATGTTTTTCCTTTTTTAAATATTCCAGTGTACCCTGAGAGTGAGATGCATGTCTCTCTATATTGTTGAAATATGCAAGCTCTTAGCTAATTAGCATCCAATAATTTTTGGTCCCCCTTATATTAATGTAGCTATAGCTACCCAGTACTCACCAAGCATTTCTTAATTGACTTTTAGAGTTATAGAATCACAATCATTCAATGAATAACACCAATTGGGACAAAAGGGTAAGTTGTCTGCTAAAATGTGTTTTAATAACATTGTATCTGGAGATTCGATCATGGTAAATTGGATGTGTGATCGAGTCTTGTCCTCAACTAGATTAAGGGATCAAAACTGTTTCACTCACGGGAGTAGATACCAGAGTTGAAATTATAAGGTCATCATTTGCTAACAAACCATAATATTTCATACAAAGTTACAAACTGATCAATCAAGCATGACTTTCAATTCATATAATCTGTAATCTTGATAGATTTTCAAGCAAGACCAAAACGTATAGGCGTGTTTTTAGCGGATCGGGAGAAGAATAGTCTTCTCTACAATAGGATCAAATTTCAAGTGAAAGTTATAATCGACAAAGGTAATGTACACATTATTAACATGCTTATGAAATTAAGTATTGAGTTAAAGAAATAAAACACTTTTTGATCAAAAAAAGAAGAACACTTGAATTGGATGTGAATAATTACACCTTTTTACACACCGCTTTGAAGTTTGAACATACAAATGCAAACAGAGATGTATAAACCAAGAACAAAACAGAATTCAGATGTTCAAGCAGAAAATGAAACAATCCAAAATGTCAAACACTTGTTCCTGAACTAATGGAGCGGAATGTGGCTAAGCTTGTCAAGAATGGCCCTGAAATTGGCCACAATGGCCAAGCTGTTGCTGGTGAACTCCATCGACTTCTTCATCCTCTTCTTCACATCATCAACACTGGTTGATCCCATCTCTTCCAAACCATCCAAGCACGTCTCTTGGTCCGTCACCGCACTACTTATCCACGTCTGGACGTCCTTGACCTTTGCTTCAGTCAACCCTTCACCCATCACCATTGCCGACACCGAGTCATTGAGCTGGCTCAGCGCCTCGTCCACCTGGTCCCGGCAGTCGCGGATCGCGGCATCGGAGTTCATGGTCTTGAGCACCGAAGAGAGATGAGAAAGCTCGGAAATGGAGGCTTGGAGAGAGAGCTTAAGGATGGATACAAGGTCTGGTTTAGGAGAGCTGTTGATGGAGGAGATGGAGGTGAAACAGGGCTCAGGGTACCGAGTCACGTTGCAGACGGTTTTGATGGTTGACTCGGCGGAGGTGGATAGGGATGGAGACTCGGTGGTGGATTCATGGATGAGGGCTACGAGCATGAGGCCGATCACTAAGGTTAAGCCGACGATGGCTGAGATGACAAGGGTGGAGATGATCGGCCTTTTGGGTGGGTGGGGGATCTTCTGAGCTTGGACTTCTAGGTTGTGTTCTGGGTTTACCTTGCCGTAGCCTTTGAGAACGTTGATGGAGTCCATTTCTGGATTTGGGGTTTGGCAAAGGTAGAACGAGATTGGTGTTATTGGGTAGAAGAAGAGTAAGATGACTTTGTGACTTTTTTCCAAGGAAACCAAAGAATAAAAGGAACAAGGTTAATATACGGAAGGACCAGGTATAAAGATACCAACAGCCAACAAAGGAAAACATTGGGTGAACTCTGTCAAAAACCAGGTAATATAATATCCATTGATTTAAGATATCCTAGCACGCTAAAGGTGTTTCGTTTACTAAATTCAAAAATCAAGTTCAGAACCGGCAACAAAATAGTGTTGCACGAGACTAAACTTCAACGAAAATGGTTTTAACTCGGTGTTCATTCCCTCATCATCTTGATCTCCATCTCCACCACCAGAGGCCTTCTTGGCAGCTGCCTTCAAGTTCCTTCTCTTGACTCTACCGGGGCCTCCGCCACCCAATGGACTAGTAATGGCAAAATCAATGTGCTTCTCGGAATCACATCTGACCATGAAGGATGGAATGTTCATCACTTGCCTTCCAACTCTGCCAAAAGTTACAGAAACCATCATTATCATCATAATAATATACAGCAAGGGCGAACTGCTCGATGCTTAATGTTTGTTAAATCTCAAGATTAAGCTGATAGTTCATTCAGATCAACATCACATGGGTTATTAGCTGAATGACAATCACAACAAGGAAAACAACAGAAACCTTCCTAGAAAAGGACTATATGGAAGTACTCTACTGCGGACATGTGAACTATGAAAGTGACAATTATGACATTAATGTCAGAAGATAACTTTCAAATGTAAGGAATGCGCGCTCTCAACAGCACAATACATAAGCATCAAAACTTATAGACTCGACCTCACACCAAACAATGGCTCCAAGTTTATCCTCTTCCCAATACACTAGCCAGTACCACCCATTATCAAGAAAACAAGCATCTGATTTTGTTCCTATGTTAACAGAGGCATTCATTTGAGATTGATGGTACAATCGAATTCCCTGAATGACTGATATAATGATACTAAAACTGTATTTTCATCAACTTCTAGAACAATATATATAAGGTAGATCACCTGATATGCCTCTGCCTGAGGAGCACACGGGCATCCTTCCTGAACGCAGCATACAACTCTCCGTTGTACTGCGCTCTAAACTGTCTGTAGTCGACGCTCAAGGAAGTCCTCCACAGTCAAAGCCAAAACATAATCCAGCTTGTTCTGACCCTCGTCCAAGAGCCCATATCGGTTCATCCTCCTCAGCATTGCCTCACCCTCAAAGATCCGACGAGGGTTCTTCTCGTCAAGGGTCAGAAGCATCCTTGCATTGTTACGGATTCGGCTCAGGGCAAACTGAACCCCCCAAAGCTCTCTCTTGCAACGCAGCCCGTACTCTCCCACCAGCTTTAGCTCAGCATCCAAACGCTCCTTCTCATATGGACAACGAGGCTTCTTAAATGTCGTGTCATCTAAAAACAATCACAATTTCATTCAAAAAATCAGAACCAAACAACAAACAAACAAACAAAAAACTACAATTTACACCAACTGAGCTAAAATTTCATCTTCTTTGAAACCCATCAGCTAACACATATCACAATTCAGCCTTTATTAATAACCTCTAACATATGAAGCACAATGATCAAGCCCATGTTCATCTCAGCTTTTTCTAAAGACCAAATACATTATAGCAGAACATGAATTCCATCACTACCCAAATAACCAAAAGTGCGGAATCAAATGAAAAATTAAAACTTTTATCATCCAAATCAAAACTTATTAACCAAACTTATCAAAGTCAGCAACTTTGATCATAAGACATCTACAGTGCTTAAAAATGTCAGGGAAATAGAGAAAGAACTCACAGTTGCGATTAGACACGACGTGTACCATGGTTGCTCCACTCCCGTCACGGCGCGACTGGTGCCTCTCTCCCTCTCTCTCTCTCTCTCTCTGAAAATACTTCTCAGGTGGCTCTACCTTCTAAGAGAGGAGAACCCTAAAAGGCTAAAACTCTAACCCAGGTTAAAACCCAAGATGGGTCTAACCCAATTCTGGCCTATGTATCTGGTCCGCTAATACCTTAAGCCTTATATACCAGATCTCAATTCATTGGTTACGATTTATATTTATATTGATATTTAATTTCTATGAAAATGACACCGACAGTCACAGAGGAATCAACTATGAGCCTACGAAGATGCAACCACCAAGTTTTGCCTTATACTGCCAGGCATTTTAGGCACATTTACTTGATGAGTTTGATATCAAATCGTAGGTTTGGTCCATAGGGACACCTATGTCTGGTTCAATTAATTAGATGTTCAGACCATTCACCATGGTATAATTCTTCAAAAATTAGAGTGAACCACAAATTACTAGTCATATAAGGGTTATTCCCTTTTGAATAAAGGGTTATTCTTTTTGTGGCTGTGATGGTTAACAACTACTTACTAAAGATGCAAAGCCAGTAAATCAAATGTTTCAGCGCTCTAGTCCGGTGTTTTATAAGTTTATCAACAAACTAGAAACATTAAGTTTTTCATTTTATTAAACAAATGACGTGCGTGAATCCATAATATTATATTATTACAACTTAACAAGGTAATTATTGTTATTCTAAAATATGATTTCAGAACAGAATCTCGTCCTGAAATTACATATTGGAGTTTATTGTTCAGCTGACTCTTTAATCATATTTTCCGACCATGTGACATTTAGTATATCAGTATACATAATATAATCATCTCTACAAGTTACGGAATGTAAATATACTGATCACAAAAAGATAATTCGTTAAATTATATGTCACACAATCAAGTACTGATTTACTATTACAAGAAAGTGCTCTAATGCCATATGGGTGATTGTGCCGTCCTCACCAGGACTAATGATGCATGTGAAGAAGGTCACTACCATTCCTGCCTGGCTTCCCACTAAAAAAATGCTCATCTCAACTAATACAAATTTCATTGAAACAAAAACAAAAGCAAAGCCTTCCTCATTTAGCTTGGTCTCTCCTATTGACAAATGCAGTTACAAAACTCGTCTAGATTGCAAAGAATCACAAACACAAATCCCTAAATATCGGTTTCCATTCTCTTTATATTTATTTTCTCACCGTTCACAATTTCAATTCAATTCCATTCATTCAGTTGCTGTTTCTCCTCACTATCTCTTTTTTTGTTTTTCAAAACAAACAAAAAACAAAAACAATATTTGGTTTCAGCTCATTTTCTGTTTTCACCAAAAAAAAAAAAAAAAAAGCAAAACCCCTAATCTTTCTTCTTCCTCCTCCTCTTCTTTAAATTCCCACCACTTGTACTGTATCTGCTTTTCCATTCTTTCTTTGGTTTCTTTTGAAGAGTTCAAGGAGCTGGGAATTTTGGGTGAGGAAATGGCTTCCAATATAGGAATTATGGACAGTGCTTACTTTGTTGGAAGGAATGAGATTTTGACTTGGATCAACAATCGTCTTCAGCTCAATCTCTCTCGTATTGAAGAGGTTATCTCTATCTATCTATCTCTTTTATTAGTGAAAAAGGAAGGATCTTGATTCTGGGTTTCTTAGTTTGAGCATTGTTGAACTAGTTCTTGTGACCCATGTGGGCACAGATCATTTTGGGTTTTCTCTGTTTCTGCATTTTCATTTTTCTTGATTGCTTGCCCAATGTTAGAAAGCTTGGATATTTATGTTTATAATGCTTAAAATTTTGGTGCTTTCCTTGATTTTGAGCTGATATTTTACCCACCAATTTGTTAATTGTGGTCATTAGATGCTGAAATGTTGAATGTTTTATCATATTTGACATCTCTTGACTGGTTCTGATGTAAATGTTGCACATGTGGTATGTTCTGACTAATTGAGTAGCTGAATTGTCGGTTTTGATATCAGCTTGTCACTAATCTTGGGGTAGCTATGGTCTTTTTTCTGTCTTAAGTCTGTATAGCATGAAACGCTATCTGTTTTGTTTTGAAAGACTTGGAGAATGCAAGTGTTTGAGTGTTTGGATTAAAGAATGCATGATCCATGAATTAAGTTACTGGAAGTAATTGTAGTTAGCATTTGGCACATCATGAGATTTTCATTTCGTAAGAATGAACTATGGAGCGTCTGTTTCTAACTATGTGAACAAATGTGGCTAGGCTGCATCTGGTGCTGTGCAATGCCAAATGATGGATATGACATATCCGGGAGTTGTTCCAATGCACAAGGTATCACCATCTTCAATCTGCACGTTACCATTGAATTAACATCTTTATAGTGAGAATGGCTGCCGTGACCCTTTCTCTAACGGATTGGTTGGCCCTTCCTCTGTTTTGCTTGTTGTAGGTCAATTTTGATGCGAAGACAGAATATGATATGATCCAGAACTATAAGATTTTACAGGAGGTGTTCAATAAGTTGAAAATTGAGAAGGTATTTTTATCGTACTTTTGCTTTATTTGCTTTAGAACATGCATGTATTATATAGGGTTCTTCTGCTGGCTTATCTTTACTAGTTGGTTGGTCATCCCAGTATATTGGTTGGAAACAAATTCTGAATGCCGGTTTTGCATGACTTCGATAGTGTGTGATAATTGTAATAATTAATTTGACTGAGTTGGAAAACTGGATTGGTTAGGTCTTTCCCTTGAGCAACTTATTTATTTGAAATTGATTGCTAATATTTTTCACTTTTTCATTGGCTGTCTTGCAGCCTCTTGAAGTCAATAGGCTTGTTAAAGGCAGGCCTTTGGACAACTTGGAGTTCTTACAATGGCTGAAACGATACTGTGATTCAGTCAATGGTGGCATTATGAATGAGTTGGACCATCTTCTGTATTTGGCCTATCTTTTTAGTGAATGTTTGTCAATACTGAACTGATGATTCTTCACTTTAATTCATTTCATCTCTTATTAGAAATTACAATCCTGTTGAGCGAAGGTGCAAGGGAGGGAAGGTTCCTAAGGGTTCTCAAAAACTCTCAAAATCACTGCAAGCAAACAATTTAGGTGACCCACTTGGTCTTAGCAGTACCTCTGGTTGGAATCCCTCCCCATAAAGAAGACAATAATATTTGTGCTGCAATAATTATAGTATTAACACCTCCATGTTCTTGTTTGATGCTTACTTCTTTAGGACCAAAGCAAGGGAAGACCTGTGCAGTGGCAGGGGCCACGTATTATGCAGGAGAGGTTCAAGCTTTGACTAAGGAGGTATCATTAACCTGTCTAATGTCTGTTGTCTGTTGCCTATGGAGCTTTCTTCTCTTTGATGCATTTTTTAAAACAGTATTGTTCTTTGAGCTGATATCCCCTCATCATTCAATGAACTATCAGTCATGTGTTTATTCATTCGAACTCTGTTGACTCGTTATTTGTTGAAACTTACTGGAATAGTGAAGTCTGTCAAGCTTTCATGAGTTGGTCAATTCCTAAAATGCTGTTATGCTTCTACTCTACAGATGACAGATCTCAAGCTCTCAATGGACCTTTTGGAAAAAGAAAGAGACTTTTACTTTGGAAAGTTGAGGGATATTGAAATTCTTTGTCAAACTTCTGAATTGGAGAGAATCCCGGTATGATTTTCTTGCATTTTCTTAATATGTATTGCTCTTACAGTTTCGCTTTTAAAATCCAATATACTGTTGATTATGGGATATGCTTTTTAGCCTATATATTATTTTCCCCTATCATAGCGCCCCAGCTTTTCAAACTCATTTTGCATCTGGATGAGAAATAAGAATGTGTATTTGCTAGAGTTATGATCTTTTATCATCTTTGAAGAAAGTAATTGAAATGCTTACAAACTTCTTTTCTTAAGAGCTATGTTATCTCTGGCCTTTTCGCCCTTTGGGTTGAGCAGCTTTTTCTGTTGCTAAATATTAGTGAAACATCTCTCGACACTAATTTAGTAGGATTATAAGCATAGTTGTGGACTGCTTCACTCATCTTGCTTCTGCTTAAATTATATGCAGATGTCAGTTGCAATAAAGAAGATATTGTATGCTGCTGATGCAAAAGAATCAGCTCTTGCCAAAGCTCAAGAATATCTTGATTCTGTGGATGTCGCTGAAATTGATGATGAAGCTAAAGTTGAAATAGAAATAGAAGCAGACCAGTGATCTTTGGCAATGGATAAGCTATTTTTGCCTTGATAGCTAGTCTCTGCGGTCAAGTGAAGAACTTATTCCTCTTTGTATGTGATGAACAGACGGTTGTGGATTGAAAACAAATGACGTCTTGTTAATAATAGTGTGCCTCGAGTTGTTCTGCTGATAAAAATGGCACTTGTTCACTCAGCTAACTTTAAACTTCATTCCCAGGACCCTAACATTTTCCATTGCTTTGTTAGTGTCGCGTGAAGCCCAGAATTATTGAATCTCAGACTTATTTTGATTCTCAAACAGTTGCGATCATACTGGCGGTATTTGAACCGACAGGATGCTCAATATATTTACAGAACTCGCATACATCCCCAGTCTAAAAGGAAACAATTTGTTTTGCGAAGCTTAACCAGTTCCAGTGTTCCACTAAACATTCTAGGTGTGATACCACAAATCAATCCCTGAGCTTAGGATTCACAGTTAAAAGGCAAAGGAAATTAAGAGGTTATGAAAGAAATTAAAGTCTAATGTTCAAGCACGATTAATTACATAAAAGTAAGGATCCTTGAGTATCCTTTACAAACAAATAAAAACAAAGGAAAACCTAGGCCATGAAAGGATCATAACTAACATCTTTTTCACTCCCTCGAGGAACTGTGACACTGAAAGCATGTTGCAGGTATGAGCCTTGGTACTTTAGTAGTATTTATGCTCATCGTCAAAGATTCCACTCATTTGGGACTTGTCAGACTGCAATACAATACAATGTAAGAATTAACAATCGTAAAAGAAGCATTTGTTGAAACAGATGAAACACATAGTAAAAGGTATTTTGTAATATCGATGGACATACCCTATGAATGAGTTTCTCAAATGCTTCAGTACCATTCTCTTCAATGTACTTCTCTGCAGCTGTTTGAACATCATCCGGCTTACTGAGAACATCCTTCTTCCTTGGAACATACCAGACATTGATTGTCTGCGGGTTGAGGAAAAACGGCCTGACATAGTGTTCGTAGACATATGCAGCACCACTGAAGTATGGGATGACCAACCAACAAGTCAGGGTCAGCTTGGTATATGACCAGATTGGGATCCTGCCACGAGTGTAAGAACACTGGTATATTATAACCTCATTGAATAAAGAAGTATCAAATGCACATACAATTCTAGCAACCTTCAACATAAGTTTTTACAAATCTTCCGTTGACAGCATAAAAGCTTTTGTTCTGTTCAACAACCAGAACTAAGAGTAGTCTTTTACGCACCTTACTACTCGAAATTCTATCACAATTGTGTCCAACTAGTCAGATGGAAGCATCCCTCTTCATGCATCTTACACTAAATTCAATGAATGATGATCTTATGCTACCCATACAGAGCACTTTTAACTGGATTCAGCTTACGGATCAATGAAGTAAATTGAACAACATAAGAAAAACAAACAAGAATTTACCACTCAATAAGTTTGGCAAAGGTGAGCTCAAAGAGTGTAATCATAGAATAGAGAATCCAATACGTCAGCCATTGGCGGTCATCAGTTGCAGATTTGGTCTCTATAGCCCTAACGGAGGCATACCTACACAACAACCCGAAATCAATTCACCAGTTACAGTGGAATTAACATGAACACAAAACAATGCAAGAACACAACAAAAGGATCATAATTCAAAAAGTTAAAATCTTTGAACTAAAACTTACAGTGGGTAAACCAAACTAACCACAGGCCTGCAAGAACAAACACCCAAATCAGATTGGAAAAGAAACAAAACTGGGTTTCGGTAAAGTGGGGCTGTAACAGTTCATACCCGGCAAGAACATCGCAGTTTTTAAGGAGAACTTTAAGGAAATTTCCGGCACCAGATCCCATCTCCGACTTCTCAATGTGTCTGCAACTCAGAGCAGAAACTGAAGCTTCTAGAAAAAGCTTGGGATTCCTTTTCTTTTTTCTTTTGCCTTTGTCAGCTTATGAGCTGTGTTTAGCTCACTAGTGCTTCTGTTCAGAGAGAGAGAGAGACAAGTGTGGTTATAGTGACGCCAATATTACAATACTGTCTTATAAAATTCTACTGTATTCTCAAGCAAAGCTCGAGTGTCTCCATCGTATTGATAACGCAGGTTTCTTCTCACCAAGGAAATCTAGGGATGGCGAGAATAATGGAGAGAGCTCGGGAAAAATCGGCAACAAAAGCGAGACCAATGTTCTCGACATACCTTTATACTTGTACAGTATGTGTGTGTGTGTGTTTTTTTTTTTTAATCTTTAACGCTATCATATGTAGGTGTTTATCTATAATACGTGAATGGATACGCTCATGCTTTCAATCTATGCAAAGTCTAGACGCACTTGTATTACCTTCACGAAATATACAAAACCAGCACTAGGGGGCTGCGGGCATTGTCAATTAACCCAAGAAAAGGTAAAGAAGATTGCGCTTTAAATAATTTTAATCACAAAGATTGGTTACACTAATCACAGCCATTTTATCCGCTGGTACTGTGACCACTCTATCGAGAGTCTTTGCCTGCTGCTGGTTGCTCACCGAGAAGTTGTAATGGCCAACAATCCACCGAGGTTGGATACCTAGCATGTGGTTTGCTGACATTTGAGTTGTTCTTCGATGCGAGGTGGGCGGAATCTGTCGCTGGATCAGTTTGGAGATCAGGGTGGAGGGGCATGACAAAGACAGCAGGTGCTTGGTGCAAAGCTGATTCTTGAGCAGGCAATCCAAGACAATTTCCAGCAAAATGGGACGACACTTCTTGTCCAAATTCTACAGGTGGTATATTAAGGTCTGGTTTGGACTGGAGCATCCTCTCCTGTAGCTCACCTTGCAATCTTTCAATATGAGTTTCCAAGGCAGAAGTATCCTCCCCGAGTTCATTCTTCTCAATGGTCATCTGTTATATGAAGACACGATTGATAAGAAACCACTATGCATATGTCTGAAGAGGGGATAAAGCTCTGAGTGGCTTACATAGTTAGATTCAGACAGCAAGGTCACATTCTCGTTTCTTAAGGATTCAATTTGCCCAAGCAAATCCTTTAGAAGTTTAGTAGCTTCACACAGTATGGTGGCCTTTCCAGTGTTCTGCTCATTAAGTTCTGTGCAATTAAGAACCACCCAACTTCACATGGATGATGATTAAAGAAAAATATTGGACGCTAATGATGAATATAAGATGAACTGACGCAAAAGTTAAATTGTATGTTCTTGTAAGGGCGATAGTAAGTTACCAAGAGCATCAGACAGCTCAAGAAAAAGATCATTCAAATGCTCACGCTTCTTCTTCTCCCTCACGGCCTTGTGGATTCTCTTAGGAATTTTCCCATGAACCTTTTTCCCAGGGCACGCCCTGCACATTAAATAGCTTCGTAAATATCTTAGCAGGAAATCTAAGTGGCGACAGTCATGTAAATCATTTAGATAAGTTGTTTCCAAAAATCTAATCACAGAACTTCAGACATAGATGCGGCCAGAAGATATGGTGTTAACTGTTAAGGAATCCTCCTAAAAGGTTGAAACTTCAATGATATGCTTGCTTACTAAGACCAGTGAATCTGAAAGCACTAAGCATTAAAGCACTAAGCATTCTTGATTCTTTTCTTTCTTCATGATATACTAACAGAGGTACATAACGTGGAAGTGATACAACCCGAAATTCATCAACTCATTAAGAGGGTTTCCAAATTGTCTCAAGAGAAGAACCTAATTGAACACTTGTATCAAGAATTTTAAATGTTATTTAAGTCTATTCATCAAGTTTCAAAAGTAAAGACAAAGCTTTACCAAACCTCAGCCCACATGAACAGTTCCACAACATATAATTGACATTCCAAACAAACTCACAACTCACAACAATTAAGCTTCAGCAAAGATCTGTCACACTTACCGGTCAACCGGCGCCAGCGCTGCCCCATTGACCTGGTCAGCCACCGGAGTAGGATCCCTGGAGCCCATGATCCCTCACACCCTGTAATTTACAAAGCAAAAGAAAAAACTTTCAGACCCTATCAATCAAAAGCCCCAAAGATTTGAACTTTCTTGAATGAAACGAAAAACCCAAATACATGGAGGGATCAAGTTGCAATAATTTTAGATATTCAAAAAACACTTGACCAACCTGAAGATGAAAAATGCTGGGGAGAGCGAATTGGGTTTTGGATTGAGAAAAAAAGGAATGGGAAATTTGGGAGAGAAATAGAAAAAGGGTATGAGGGGGGAAATGAGGGTTTGGGTTTTCTATAACGTAGAAGTGTTGGAAGAGAGAGAGAGAGAGAGAGAGAGAGAGAGAGAGGAGAAATTGCAGATGGCGAGCGACGGTGGAGGAAGACAGAGAGTGTGGCGGGAGAAGGAAAGCGTGTGGCGTGCTCTCGCCGTTTTAAGGCGATGTACTCTGACACGTGACCTGTCTTCACTTGTCACACGAGTTACAATGCCGAGTTTGATAAATTGAGCCGAACTCACCATTTTCTCACGATTCTAATTAGTATTTGATTGTGTTCCGATTCCCCTTGTTGTTTGTATTAATATTTAAAATTTTGAACAATAAACTGGATCAGATTGAAGTTGATGTTGAGAGAGACACAATTAGTTTTTCAACGAGACAATTAGGGAATTGGAAATTCATTTTATGCAGAACGTGCAACTACACCGCACAATCTTAGTTATTTATATGTTGGGATCATTGTATATTTATACTAAAGTTATACATTTTTGTCAATGTAGATGTGTCGTGTATATACACTCGTGTTTCGTAGACTCTGCTATGTAAGATGCTGACGAGAGGGAAAGAAATGAGAAGTTGGTGAAAATCAAGTAACATAACATTTGTTTGGTGGAGTTTAGCACGTTTTATCAAGTGTACAATTATGGTTACGTTGCACCTCCTCATGTTTTGTTTTTATCAACGCCTATGCATAAATAATGATACTCTCGGGAAAGACTTGTGGCATCCGCAAGCAGGAATACATTAATACACATGCAAGTCATTGTTGAAAGTGAAAACAATATTCAATTTGCCGACGAAGCTAGGCGTGTGCCGGCCATGAGACGATGCTCGCCCTCAGCTCATCTAAGACTATAATCGTAACTTCATGACAGGTTGCACCCAATCGTCTTCACATGTAGATTCAAGGTTGGCTAGAGGCCCAATGATTGCAAGTTAGAACACGGAAGCTTCAAGCTTCACTGTGAGGGCACTTGACTCCTTTTAAATACAAACACCCTTTTCTTTGTCTTTATTTTCCAGTACAGATGAGTACTATATGCGAGTTTGCAGGCCAAAATGGAGGAATACATGATCATAGACTAAGGGCCGGGGAATGATCTATCAATGCTACCATCTACATGTCATCTATACCATTTGAGATCTTGTATAAGCATTGTGATATATGACTATTGAATTTCATACTGTCAATGTCTTCAGCAGCCAAGTTGGAACTTGCGCACCTTCATTCTTCCATTCAATGCTAGAGCCAAAACATTGAATTCCTCCACATACCAGAGCTCAGTAACCACTGCCTGAATTGAATTCAGAGGTCATTGTTAGTTGATGGATCGATACAACACACATTCTATGAAGTGTACGCACAAGAACTAGCTGTATAACTAAGCTTCCTGAATGAAAGCACGCCGTAGTTAGTTTATGGCTTATACTGAGATGGGCCGGAAAAAAAACAGTGCTTCTAGGACATGTACAGTTTTTTCTCAGAAAAATCATTATCTTGGCACTCTTTCTTTCTTTCTTTCTTGAACAAGTATTTGATCAGTTCCTACAGGACAGGTACATGGTGACTCTGTTTCACAAAATCAATAACAGCATACCTTAAATCCTTGGAGTTTGTTGTTTATACGATCAACAAGCTCACGAAAGAAGTGGATTTGATCCAAAGTACTAGAAAGCACCTGAACATGAAGCAGATAATCAGAAACAAGCACTAAAAACATATAGATGATCACATGAGTAAATGATGTCCTGCGTGCTTTTAAACTCGAAATTGATGTAATGTGTTTGATCTTATAGAGAATTATCGAACTCCTTAAACATTTAGATATTAGCTATCAGCAACAAGCTTAATTCTTTTTCAATATAAGATCAAAACTATCTTTTGCAGCAGATCCCCTAATCAATTACAATTGCAACTGCAACAATTAAAGACCTATATAGTTAATAATAGACGGTCAAGGGATGCTGATCCTACCACAGATGATGCCTTCAGCTCGCCCAAAAGCCTTGCAAATGATGTATGAAGAATAGCAACATCATACTGCAGTAAACAATGGCAGCAGATTAGAAAGTGCTACTGTGCTAGAACCATACATACTACAGTTCCATAAGATATTTACTCTCAGCCTACTTTACTAATTTACCATGTATTTCTTGGACTAACAAAATTGACCTTGGTAGCTAGTTAACTAGCTAATTAAACATTTTATTTTAGAGGCAATATGGCCAATAAGGGACATACAAAAGACTTTACATTAGACTGATTAGAGGAAAAAAGCTTTGGGTGAGGTATGCAATCATCACAAGTCCATTAGAGTATTCTATTGCTAGATGAGTCTCAACTAATCAAAGTAAACTAGACGAGTCTTAATCGTTTTAAAGCTTCTGAACTAGTGTTGAAGGAAACAAGATATAGTTCTCACAAGTTGATTCTCAGGTGCACGTGGAAGTGCAGTCCTTAGTTTTGCACGGATGGACATAGGATCTGATCCAGACATTACCTACATTTGAACAGAAACAATCACACAAGAATTAGTGATTACAATGATGTGAGACTGCTCCTAAATTCACTGAAAGAATCTAACAGATGTCAATATATTTAAAAATTTCTCACCTGCTTAACCTTCTAAGTCAGTATTCAACAAAATGAGATTTTACCAAGAACTTCAATAGGGATAAACTAAGTTGTATAAATGACGACAACAAACAAAAGGAACAAGTAGCCAAAAGTGACAAACAAAATTCATATACACAACAGATGAAGACAAGAACAGTTGTTGCCATGATGATAAATGATAATTATGGAGCTGAAAGAGAAAGTGAGTCTATGGATCATGGAAATAACCTGCCAGCATCCAAGAAGCACACCTGTTGAAGTTAGAACCACTCTGTCTAAGACAATTTATAAAGGGCATAAGCCTTCTACAGCAGCTCTAACAGCCGCTGCTTCAGCTTCAATCTGAAGACAATAGACAGTTCAAAAAACTCAATATGGCATTTAGGAATACAGAAACACAGAAATGGCTCCAAGTAGGCACATCACCTCATCTTGAGTTGCAGGAACAGGTGAAATATGATGTGAGGCGTGGAACATACTAAAATGATAGAAACTCGAGTTCTGAAACCAGATCACTACAAGGTACACAGCAAAAGCAAGTGATCAGAGTCAATGCCATGTCCAATCTACCAACCTCAAATATAAAACTGTCAAACTCTTAATAAAACGGTGGCCATTTGCTTACATTTATCAAAGTACGGATCAAGAATTGGTTTCAGCGCCTCCCTGAAACAAGCCAAGCATGAATGCATGACTTTAATGAGAGCGTATTAAACGCAAGTCACGAAAATCGCACCTAAACTTATACCTCTGCAGCTAAACTACCTTCCACATGGAAACAAAAAAGAACCTGAAGTAGCTAAACATACAAATAATGCAGAATCAAAAGTCTACGGTCAACTAGAATCAAATAAAGAATGAACAGCCAATTTTCATGTCACATATTCAATCTATGCTGCATTACATTACAATTTCAAACTCATATTCCGAAATTAATATAAACTTAAATGCTATCAATGAATCAAAGCAAATACATACGAGATTCGAAGAGAGTAGTCCGTGCTCAGATACAACACATTAGCACGAACAGGTGGATCTGCTGCCTACATAGAACAAAAAATTCAACTCAATTTTTAGCTCAAATATCAAGACTTCAAAACCTTCAATCAAAATCAATTCAATAGTAAAATTCATCTTCACCTTAAGCACCGGAGCCACAGATCCATCTTTCACCGTGAAAATATCGGAGAGCGACAGAGACTGAGAGGTCCGGCCGTGTTTCAGAAACAGCGGACCTTTCTCATCCAAATCCCTAGCCATGTTCTCGTACAATGCCGACCTCCGATCGCTGATCGGAATCGCGGAATCTAAAGCATCAGAAAAGGCTCGATCAGAGTGGAGAAGAGGAAGTAAAGTTGAAGGCGGTAAGTTTGGTGATTTACCAGCGGCGGAGGGGTGATTACTGCGTGTGGAATCGGAGTTGCGCCGGGCCATTTGGAGGAGAGAGAAGAAGAGGAAGGCGGAGGTGAGCCAGAGCAGAGCTGCTGTTTTTGAGTGATGCATGGCTGATGCGCCACCACGTCACCGCCACAGCTCACAGCTGCCTTTTAACCAAAAGCCCATGGGAAACTGTAAATTCTGGAAAGTGATTAAAGTTGAAAGGTTAAAAACTTAAGTGAAACTGTCAAAAGCAAAATCATCTTTCTGCAATTTGCTTTGACCAAAAGGACACCAAGATCCGTTAAAAAAAACACACAAAGATTCACACAAAGATAGATTTGTATTTGTGTAACTCACATCGTTCGTTTTATTTATCTTCTTAGAATTAAATTCTAAACTCATAACTCGTAAATATACACTGCAAATAAAAATAATGACTAATTTATCATGTTCAGACAGAATCTCTCTTTAAATGTTTAATGACATAATTTCTCTTTAAATGTTTAATGTATACTCTGATTAATCTATAATTATATATCATGTGGGTTCTGACTCACAATTTTAATACTACGGATGAAGGTATTATGAAATTTCCTTAAACATAACACATCAAATTATTTAGAGAGTTTGATCAAGGTCCACAAATTTGAAGAGTGTTCTAATAAAATGGTATCACAGATTAGATATTAAAGATATATGACAAGCTTCTTTACTGCTAAGAAAGACTCGACTACATCAGCTTCAGCTCTCAGTGCTGTCACAGACTCACACAGTCTGCTAGCTTTGTCAATGAATACGTAGCAATTAGGGCTATACGTACTAGTACTAGGACAAGTGCATGTAGACAGTAAACTAGTTACTATTTTTGGTTAAATATTCTACCAGAGAAATTAAACTAGCTACTTCTGTTAGACGTACTGTTACGATGCCATGCCAATTGATTATATGCAGTTGTCCCTAGAGCAGTGCTGGACCCCCTAATAACCCATTTCACAGTGTTTTGGTGGGAGCTTGAAAGAATATTTTTGAGCTAGAGACCCATTTAAGAGGTAGACTAGTTTTACATGGTTTGCATGTCATAAACGGAAAATACTATATATTATTTCATCATGAATTGAAGGAGAAAAAACTTGTGTAGGGTGTCCGAAGATAATTCCGAATCACCTCGCGAGATAGATACATAGACCCAAACTGTGTGTTTATATACTGTTTTACAGTATTGCAACTCTATAATCCAGATACAAGATTCATTAGTTAGTTATTCTGCGAGGCAAATAAACTATGTATCAATGCTCCGGAGTACTATAAATTTTCATTTTTTTCATATAAAAAAAATAGAGAGAGGGCGTCGTGAACAAACCGTTGCACAGGGAAGTGTTTCTCTTTGACAAACATGACAGTTCAGTAGTTAATGGACGGTGGATGTGGTAGCTGGGGGGGTCTTGACCCCTTAATTCACTTGCTCGCCAACAAACAATCCCATATAGGCTAAAAGCCAGTGGGCAGAGAGAGGCACATGTGACATGCCCACTGTGTCCATCTATATATTCACATGATCACATCACACAAAAGATTAGAAAAGCAAACCTTATGAGTGGGATATCGACACCCCTAGTCATACCCCTAGGCAGCCCTCAATTAGGGTTCCTGAGATTTCCCGGGCCCAAGTTAAGAACCAAATTAGTGGGAATAATCCTGATTCTTTGTGTATCTAATGGAGGGAGCTGGAGAGGCTTGCTGGTTCAGACTAGGAGATTACAGGGACTTGGTTTAGGAGATTAGATGGGTCTAATCATGCTATTTTTGGCATACAAGATTGGATTCTTGGGTCGCTGAGGGATAATTGGGACCGTTGGGTGGTGTTTGTCTCTAAGGAGATAGGGGGGTTCCAAATCCATGTGCATATACACGTACGGCCCAGACCGATTTATATTTTGCGATCATGATATCCTGCACAGCTAACATTAAAGAAAATAAATGCCAAAACACACTTGTCATATATCTGTGAACCATGATCATGACAACCTAATAATGAGGCATTTTATGTGATTTTTCATTTCCCTCGTGTCCATTTTAATTCACTTTTAATTTTCATTTGTTTAACACGCAACGGATATACGGTTATGAGAGCGTATCCATAAAATACACTTGGCTAGCTAATGTTCTTAAATACTTTAAACGAATGTGTAGAATGAATGTTTGCACAGGGACAATAGCCATCTACAAATGCATCATGCGTCATAGATTATGTAATTCTACGTGTTTTTTAGGACAGTTTCCATATAAAATTAACTAAATGGAAGATTGTTGTGTAATTTCGATTATTATCATTATACATATGGTGATTCTAAATACACCTTTATATTTGTTATCTATATCTCATTAATTATTTAAATATGATTGTACCCTTTCAATTTACAACATACATTCATTTTCCATTATAACATAATATAGTCCGTGAGTTGAATCAAATTTAATTTAACCTTTCATGTAGTAGAATTATAGAGTGTCAGGTTGAAAGATCTTAATTCTAATTTTTCTATTGTGTTATAAAATCTTATTGTTGATTAATTTTATGAAACTGATCTATATTAATTGAGATTGTTGTTTTTAATTTGAAGTGATTAAATCTCATGTTAAAGCAGAAAAATATGAAAATAAAAATTGAATCAACGTCTTTTTAGATTGGAAACATAAGAAAATGAGAATGAAAAAAAAGTGTGAATATAAATTAAAAGAGTAAATTTGGAAAATTCAGGAAAAAAATAATGATGGAGGTTTAGATAGCAATTATGGAGTGTAACTAGAATCACTCTTATACATATCGATCAACAAACTTCATGCCTTATTTTCATGCTGCATGCACACATATATTCTTTCATGTTATAAAATACAATCATACCTATATATCTTTATCAATATTTAATTGGGCCAATTACATATAAAGTCATTTCAATACTCATATGTTTAGATAAGAACACATAAACAATTTTACCCATATAAGGCCATTTTATCATTAAAAAAACTTATTTTAAACATAAAGTTAAACAAAATTATAGACTCCCACTAGATTTTAAAAAACACCAAAACCACCACTCTCTCATCTCCAGCAAAGTATCCGGCCAATCTCCAGTGAGGTCTGACGAGTCTCGGCTGTCTCCAGTCAAACTTTGGCGGGTATCAGCTTTTCCAACCACATTATGACGACTTGAAGCCGGCTTTGGTGAGGTCTCCAATAACTTATTGCCAGCTTCGGCAAGGTCTCTAACAACTTCTGGCGACGTCATAAAAGATATTGTCATAAACACCAAAAAGCACCAAAAGCTACTACTATTAGATTGCTGGCAATCTCATGCAAGGCAACAAAAACTATTGTCACTAGCAACAAAAGCTACTACGAAGGAAGAAAATAAAATACGATCACCAACAACAATAGCTACTACCAATCAAAGGAAAATATACTACTAACATCAGTGAAAACTACTACCATCAGCAGTGAAAGATACTACTACCACTAGCAGTAAAAGATACTACCACCACTAAGAGTGAAAGATACTATCACTAGCAGTAAAAGATACTACCACCAGCAGTTCTATCATCATATCATAAAAACTACTGAATATTACTACTACTCTCAATTCAAATTGAGCAAAAGAAAATTCAAATGCTAATTGAACTAGCCACCTTTCGGTGATACAACCTCTGACGAGACCTTAAAAGGTATTACTGAGCCACACAAAAGTTACTACAAAGCCACAAAAAAGATACTATCAACCCACACAACAGCTACTATGACTGCCTACCAAAGCTACTATAACTATTATCACCATCAACCTCACCACAACCTCCTCAACATTACCTTCATCAACTCAACTCCCAAACTTGATCCAGAGTTTCAGACGACGTCTCAGCCTCCTCCAAAGCCTAGCCCTTCGACAATTACATATTTCAACAACCAAGAATTCACAACCTCACCTTCTTCATGCACGGTCTCCTCAACCTCACCTTCATCAACTCAACTCCCAAACTTGATCCAAAGATGTCTCAGCCTCCTCCGAAGCCCAACCCTTCGACTCCTCCTCCAACGTCGTTGCTCCTCTTGCTGGGTCACTTCTCCCTCATCCCCTTGGATCGTGTCTCTGATGATGCCACTTTTCTCGCTATATCACATCTCCCTCAATTAAAGTCTCCACCGTCATAGCCCCCTCATCTCCTCGGATCCCGTCTCCGGCGACCCATTCTAGTGGTTGGAAGAGAACCATGTCAGGAAGGAGAATGCTAGGAAGCTTGAGGTCGGCTCACTCTCGCCTTGGCCTTCTCTGCCATCACAACACATGGCCTGGTTCTTGGCGATGAGTCACAAGCGTCAGAGGAGCGGATCACTTCCTTGAAAACCATATCGAGAGGGAGTGAAGTTGGAGAGAGAAACTAGATCGGAAATTTGGGAAAGAGAGAGAGAGATCAGGTGTTTTAGTCGGAGAGGGAGAGAGAGATTTGACATTTTGACTAAAATTTACAAGGGTATGTTTCATATAACTTAAATTTTGTTGATGTAAAATTGGCCTTATAGAAGTAAAACAATTAGAGTGTCCTCGTATGAGAGAGTATTAAAAGTAGTCATTGAATAATATTGTCTATAGTTAATTCGATCAAATGGAATAAATTAGGATATGGCAGATTTAATCCGATAGTGAACATGTATACAAAAGTCTAATTCCATTAATTATATATACATGCATAC
The DNA here is from genome assembly GCF_933775445.1 of Argentina anserina. Lineage (NCBI taxonomy): Eukaryota > Viridiplantae > Streptophyta > Magnoliopsida > Rosales > Rosaceae > Argentina > Argentina anserina. The sequence goes on from NC_065876.1 coordinate 1,580,589, forward strand.
AGACTATAGAGACATACAGTTTTATTTTTAATACACGATAACAACAAGCAATCACTTTAGAATTGTTTTTCTGTAGTGCTTTATGCACAGCTGAGCTATATCAAAAGGCTAAAAAAAATTAGGATATATCGATCACTAGGAAAGTAATAATACTATTAACAATATGTACCACCCATGAGGCCATGATCATTAAACTAAAGCACTGTCACAATTAGCTTTGAGCTCGTGAACTAATCCCAACTATGGAACAAGACTCAAGAAATAGCAATCAAGATCGATCTAATCACAATCCCTTTCCGGCATAAGATCGGCGTTGTTGTAATTTTGTTCGACTATATATATACTTTAGTAAACGCAGTCTGCAAAAAATAAATTAACTACCAGACGTTCTTCCTGAAGTATTCGTCCATCCTTCAGAGGATAATGTTTTCAATATTATTCGACTGTTCAGGACTTCAGGACGATATATCATATCACAATTCGCGTTTGCAATAAGGTATGCTAAACAAGAGGGTGAGAATCAGCACCGCAAAAGAGAAAATCAGAATCAACTGTCAACTGATTAGTTGAAACACAAAACCCTAGAGTAATGTTTGGTGTGCAGAGTGTGAATATTCTTCAAGAGATGAAATCAAATAAAACCCATAAAACCCCACACCCACCAGAACCAGGCTACACTCTCATGTAGTGTTCTTATGCTTGATAGGACATTACTAGATTTAGTTCATGTGCCCCTTTGTCAATGTCATTGACAATCCTGCCATTCTCTTTGTGATTAAACACTATAATCTAATGGGGAGCAAGTATGTATATACATATCAACATTATTATACAAATATTTAGAATCCAATTGATGCATGTATAGATTAAACTATATATATGTATGAAATTTTCTTAAGTTTTGGCTAGGGTTTTAGTTTCTGGAAGGTTTTGGCGACTAATAACCAACCGCAAACGCAGAAGACTTCAGGAGGAACAAGACACCAGATTCTTCGAGCTCCAGACCCAATCATTCAATGGTACTGGAACCGACGGTTCAGATTGACTGGACTGTGGGTCCCACTTCTTTAACTAAATAAATAAATAAAAAGAGGGAAAAAAAAGATGGAGGGAAGAATGATCCACCTGTTTGTCAGTGACGTCGTGTATTGGGTTTTAGGGCAAATGTCCCAGCAGGGAGGGTCCCACCCACCTGAGCCAACACCTGGAACTGATAAGTGTAACCGGACCCACACCCGTCTTATTAACCCTGCTCACCTCTCTGAAATCATTGATGCAGTAAAACCCTTCGAAGATTCATTCATGGCAGCTCAGAGAGAACTCAGAAGAGGAATCAGAATCATCAAACGAAAGCAAGGGCCGGCTAAGCTGAGTGAGAGTGTAAGAATGGAAAACTACATTGCGGATTGGCGGTAAGAAGTTAAACGATACAGTGTGATGTTTCATCTCACTCCCGCTTTTCAAACTTGTGGCCCAAACTGAATCAAAGAATGAAAAGGGAAAACAGTACCAGTTGTTTGTTAGGTGGGAGACTAACCCTAATTGAGCTTAACCAGTCATTTTCTCCAGCAGAGGAACAGAGAGCAATAAATTTACTTACACAAACAATCATGATGACAGTATATATTGATTGATTGACTTCACTATGCGGTAAAAAAAAGATATCAGAACTCGGATGAAGATAATAAGAGTAGCAGCAGCCAAAATACCCATGTTAAATAGTGTTTTTTAACTTCTTCGTTCTTCTTGGTTTCGACTTCCAAACCCTAAAGAAACTTCCCTCCAAAGGGTCGATGTAAAATATTAATCACACAAAAAAATTGAATGGTAAAAATAAAAAACCTCAGAGATGCAATCAATCAAACCTCACGTGTGTTGTTAAACAGGCAAACTACCACACATGTGGGGGACCGGCGACGACGATCGACCGACGACCGACGGCGACGACGACGATGAACTTTCCTTCATTCATTCATACTCATGATGATTTGATGTCCAAAAATCCAAAAGAAAAAAAAACCATCTTTCTTCTTCTTACACTACTAAGAGTGGTGACTAGTACTATCGTGCCGGTCGTCGCCGCCGCCGTGATGCGACTGGGACCCACTGGCCTGCTGCTGCGGCGACTCCGAGGACATGTGCCGGTAAGGGTTGAGCCCGGCCAGCATGTTCAGCTGCCCGTCGCTCATGTTATGATGATCTCCACCATTACTGTTGTTTCCGCCGTTATCTCCTCCTCCACCGCCGCCGGAGCCGCCCATCTGCTGCTGACTAGGTAGCAGCGCTACCGGGGTAGGGAAGTTCATGAAATGCAAGCCGCCGGACATGGTGCCTCTGTACAACCCACTGTTATTGACCGAAGGAAATGTCCAAATTGGATCTCCGCTCATCACTGCTGCTTGATTAGTGGAATTAGCTAGCATCCAAAAATTCGCCGGAATCTGACTGTGGTGGCTTGCCGGAATGGCTCCGGCGCTGGACTGCAGTAAGTACCCACTTCCCATTTGATTTAAATCTTGTTCTGCTGGCCTTCTCTTCCGTCCCATGCTCCCCTCCGCCGCTGAAGCCGTCTCGGATAAGTCCAACGACACCGTGTCACGTAGCTCCTGTTTGGCCTGAAGCATAGAGTGCATGGTGTTAGTCTGGAAATTGAGCAGCGTCGACGAGCTGTCTGACGACGAGAGTCCTAAACCCTGAAACAGATTCCGCCGCTGATTCTGACTATTCTGATGTAAGGACGACGAGAAATTCGGGCTGTAATATGAAGATCTGAGCTGCGACGGCACCGACATGCTTGAACCGGAGCTTCTTAGCGAGATGTTGAGAGAAGTGAAGTTAGCTGGGATCGTGCCGGTTCCGGTTGCGGCGATCACAGCGGGCTCAGCCTGCTGGAGTAGCCACTCTATTGTTTCTCCGTCAGACTTGTGTCCCAGCTCGCGAGTGAGCTGGAACACCCTTGCCGCGCAGAGCGCCGGCATTCGAATGCGGCGCCCACGGCCATCGACTTTGGTGTGGCGGTCTTTCGTGGATGTCCTCTTGGGCGGCGGCTTCTTGGAGGGCTCTGCAGCTACGGCGGTGGTGACTGCGGTGGATGAAGCAGTGGCGTTGTTATTTATTGGGTTGATCGGATCTACTGCGGAGGAGATGGCTAGAGAAGGGTAAGGGCTGGCGGCGGCGGAGTTGTTGTTGGAGCAGGAGGCGGCTTCGTCTTCTTTCTTCTGATCGAGGAGTTGAAACGGGAAGTTAGGGCGGTGGTGATGCTGCTGCTGTTGTTGGTAGTGGTGGTGGGGGTGGAAGTGATCATCGCCGCTTTCCATGATCGCATGGAAATGAAAGAAAAGCCAGCGATCAGTGTCCTAGTACGAGTGAGTAAAACTGTGTGTAGGGTTTTATGAGATAAAACAGCATAGTAGTACTAGGCATAGGTAGAACACAGAGCGAGCCTTAATTTAGTATAATTGGTTTCTGGTGGGTCTCTCTCTCTCTTTCAGGACCGGACTCTCTCACTCACTCACTCACTGATCGATCTATATTTTTAACAGGACAGGACTAGACTAGACTAGTCTGTCTGTTTTGAATTCAAGTTGATCGATGTGTAGTAGGATTGGGTTAAATGGAGCTGTAGTAGCAGAAGTGGTACAGAAAGAGAGAGAAGAGGGAGAGAGAGTTATGGACACTGGTAATGGTAGTCCTAAGAGAGAGAGTTGTAGAGAGAGAGAGAGAGAGAGAGAGAAGATAAGAGAGAGAGAGGAAGGCAAGCTTTAAGCAACAAAGATAATGAGTGGGAATTATATGGGTGAGCTTTAAAAAGCAAAATTTTTAAGCAAAAGAAATTGCTTTCTTCTTGTGCTGAGCTTTTTCTAGCTAGCTTGTTTCCTTTATTTTCTATTTTGATTTTTTTTAATTTTGGGAGGTAAATAATATCCATATATCAGAAATAAAAATGGGTGAATAATATCTGGAAATTGAAATTTGAAATTATAATGTGTTGTGTGGGAATAGGCTTTTTTGATTGTGGTTGGACAGCCCCTTTGGTTCAGACTCCACGTGAGGTGCTCTTTTTATCATTCAATCCATAAAGACAATGGTGGCCGAGGTGGGACCCAATCCCAAGTCAAAAAAAAATTTAGAGGACTTGGAAAAGGAAAGATTATGTCGAGCGGGTCCCGGGCTCATTCAAGTAATCATTTCGTTTTGCCTTTGGCCCCCTTTTCTTTTCTTTATTTACCTATTTCGCTCTTGAAAAACTACATTAACTTCCTAATGGTGTTGGGCTTTAGTGCTAGGGTTAATTACTCTGTAAAAAACGACTAGGCTTCCGATCAGAATTTTCCACTCCTTGGTTTTGGCTTAGACCCCCCTTGCATATCTTGCGTATTGTGCTACGCGCATACATGTATTTATGGCACATAATACGTACTATATGCTTCTTCTACAAGATAATGAGTAACGACACTGTCAAGAGTTTATCATGGATTATGAGACAAATATTTAATTATTTTATTTTAATCTAACAAATGGTATTCTTGATTTTCATGTATATATGAATTTTTAATGTCATTACATACGACCGTTAATTCTATTTTATTTAATAAAAGTTGAAGGGATCATAATTATCAGGATGCATGTTGTTTAGAAACATATTTTTACAGGATGTTGTCTTATTGATGATCGAGCTGATATGCTGATCGAGACACAGATTGACTCGCAATTGCATACGAGAATTCTATGCACGTAGCTAGGCAATTGATTTGTCTAAGAAGTTTTAGCTAGCTTTACCATATATGGAATACTACGCATTATGTTCATCATAAGAATTCGACTCTCTCATTTATCTTCCCTAAATTATGAGAGGCAGGCCAACTGGTACTAAAAGTGTAGGTTCAGTATCCCTTAATAGATGGTAATGTGGGTATACCAATTAGGGCATCTTCTCATATTTGAATTCAGTAACTTTGTTTACTAAAACCCTAGCCGCTCTCTCCTGCCTCCATAGCCGAAAGTACCTCCAAGTGAGATTAGATGCCATGTCCGGCGACGGGCCCTCGTGGTGTTTTCGTCGGAGGAGACTGCGAGGACCTCGAGTCCAAGATGTAAGGACTAACCAGAGCAAGGGTTGTGGGGGAATTGGCGTATTCATCTCCATCGGGAGGAGGGGTTGATGGAGAGAGGTTGTGGTGCATCGATGCAAGTCTGAAGTATCTTTGACCAGCGCATAAACGTTGGGGCTGGTATGTGGTGCTACAAGTTTGGGGTTCACTAAGAGGTGACGACTCGGCGGGGGCAGCGGTGAGATCAGCAATATGGAGATCAGATCCTTTTGGATCTGTTTTTTGTTTGTCGGGTTGTGTTGGTTCTTGGATGTTTCAACATATGTAGTTGACATCTTGGAGTCTAGGGATGGCTTTTGCTACCTCAACGACGGGGTGGATGTGGTTATAGCGGGGGAGGTGGCTGGTCGGTGGTGGTGCCGACGAGATGGTGGTGACTTTGCACCTTTGTTTTTTTTTTGGTTTGGGCCCATAAACAAGTGGGCTTGGATCATGGTATTAGGCTTTTACTATTACTCTATTGTTAACTATTATGATACCGTATTAGTTTTTACTTTAGTATTTTGCCTCATTGCTATGCTTGTATCAATCATAGAATATGCAATTTTGTATTTTTAGTTTTATTCCCTATTGCTATGTTTGTATCAGCAATAACATAGGCTCACTTAGTTTGATATGTGCTTATTACCAAATAATAGTTCTATGTCGCATACTAACTTTGAGTTTAAGTTCATAACTTCTTATCTGATGTTTTGTATCAGCGGATAGGTATGTAATGCTATTTAGTTTACATACATATATAAACGTATTGGTTTCTCATAGAAAAAATTAGGACATCTTCTAACAGATGGCCATGAATTCAGTACTAGCTCCAAATATTAAATTTATACGATGATGATCATAAGCAATCATGATCATATGGAGCTACTGGTTCTTTGTGTGCAGCAGCAGCAGGCCCATCTAAATCATTTTGGTTTTCTAAGGAATCTGTTGAGGTTTGTTTACAACTAATCAGCTAATCCTGGTCCATACTTCCACTCATTCCAGCAATCTACTTAATTGATTAGGAAAACAAACGAACAAACTCGATTGCAATTAATTGGCTTTCTTTCATTCATTTTCATTAGTTTTACCTACGGTACTGAATGAAACAAGTTGCCCGTCTCATATATCTATCTAGCCACTAGCTTTGTAAAACTGTGTGATCACTGTTCTACCTAAACCCTAACTTTGAGTCATATTCGATCTTTCATTCTAAACAACATGGTATTTCTTGTTTGCAGTGAATAAGAAATTGATTGTTCAGATAAAGAAAAATTACTCCCAAAAGCATACCAAATTTAATCTAAAATAATTAATATGGATGATATATAATTATAATAAATAATACAGCTGGTAATTGAAAATTCAGATTTTCTGTAGTCGAGCAATTGATAATTACTTGTTCAATCTTGATTATCCCATAACAGTACTGTTAATTTTCTTTCTAATTATTATTATTGTTTTTTTTCATTTGGAATTTATCATCTTATTTGGTCCAAACAAGACCTCTTAACCTTTTTAAATCACTTGTATGATAACTTTAATTTGTTAGGTCATGGTCGGATCATGCATGTTGCAGAACCTAACAAAGTAATAACTCTTTACTTACATTCAAGACATAGATAGATCGATATCAATGTCTTCCCTGGTATATCTACTTATTGAAGTGGAAATGGCATCAAATAAACTCACTTCATGAAGCATAATCAAACTAATTTCATGAAGCTGCTAGAACAATTATCTAACGGGGGCTCCATGCCGGTGAACCATTGTAACATGTGGCCATATATCAATATATATATATATATATATATATATATATATATCTACACACACAATTACACATGCATCGATATATCAAATGAGGGTGGCAGTTAAGGTTCTGTTCATGACGGCAATGGTGGGGTTTGTGTCGTGAAATTAGAACCAGATATTAGCAAATTATGTTGCCTTTTCTGAGACCACATGCCTTGCCACTTATGTATGCCAATTCAAATGTGAACGAGACAGCTTACCCTTCGTATTCTGCTGTCGAGCAAGGTCGACCTAGCTAAGCTTGTTGATATCTTCGAATTCTCGTTGAAATTTAATGGAACTTCCATTCATCATCTCTACATATATAGATAACCATCCATGATTTCGTTGATGACAGACTAGCTAGCAAGGCTAATAATAGAGTACTACTCTTCATGCAGAAAAGTCATCACTGTGTGTATATATAGACCATTGTCCAATTTTCTCGTTTTTGATTGAGCTGTGCAAGTTAAGTTCAATTTTATAGCATGATGTCTTAATTGAGTACATATGATCGATGTAACGGGTGTGGAAGATAGCTAGTTTGACTGGTACGTATATAATTCATTTTTACAAGTCATATAAAAGTATAAAACCAATCATGCATGATATGTTGATGTTATAAAGGTTAGTCCCTTAACCCTAAAACCAACTATACAATCACAAACCCTGAAGTAAATCAACAAAAACATCGAATTCTTTGGGTTGAGACTTACTTGATTCGTGTTTAAGCTCATCAAGGCTAATATTTGGTTCATTCACCTTCGCAAGGAATGTTGGACCGTGAAAGAGTTGGATGTAAGCTTCGAGTACGTACTCATCAACCCTACATGCATTAAGGCTAGCTTCTTGTTGTTTAATCTGTGATTCGAAAACTCAACGGGCAGTTGGGCACTGAAAAGAGAAAACCCTAATTGAAAAGCTTGTTGATTTGGAAGCAAAGTATGCTCTGTAGTGACATGGGTTTTAGAGCTTAAGAGTAGTAGACAGTTGGAATCTTTGCCTTCATGTAGGGCTGGAAGTGGCACTACTGGAATATTTGGAAAACAGAGAGGATCGAGAGAGCAAGAGAGGTGTTGAGTCACATCACTTTCTTAACTTTCTGTCTGCCTCTATTAATCCGGCCGACTCATCTCAGTGTGAGTCTGAGTAATGACTTCATCGTCTCTAATTAAAAAGAAACCAAAGCCATTGGGAATTTGGAATCCCTAATTCTGTGATTCACGTACACCTAATCCCTTTCCTGGGTCTACTCGATCTGCAGTTGCATGCGTTACTTTCCCTCCTTTCATTACATGAGCTAGCTATTCCTCACTATTCACCCTTTCTTTTCTGAAAGACTTTCATTTTTCATTTACTTTGTGAAATAACTACAGTCTCACATTAGAAATATCTGAAAAGAAAACAGGAAAATGAAAGAATATGTCAATTAAAACAAACAGTATAAAGATCAGAACGCGGGATCAAGTTTTACTTGTGATTTGTGAATTATGACAGTATTTTTACTTTATTTCAATGCGCGCATGAGGATAAAAATTAGAGCTAGTGATCTCGGCTTATACATGCATGTATAGTCCTGGTGTTTTTACGTATATTAGGATGTAAATGACACCTTTTCTTTCTGGGTGAGCGCAGTACATGAAGCACTTGATATACAGAAGGACTCCTTTTCTGTTGAACCTATATCTTATTGCTAGATTGAGTTTGTTTTTACCAGGTTTCCCCACCCTGCAGTTATATGGTGTCAAGACTTGGCTCTATGTATATATCACTAGCTTTTATCACTCTTTATATATATATATATATATATATATATATATATATATATATATGCTGATTATAGAGCGTACCTCCGCAATGCACCAAAAGTGCGAACTTCGGCGATTTCGGTGACTAGTGACACGCAATAACGTTAAGAATGGTGCCCGCCGCACTCCCCCTCCCGGCGTTTGAAATTTCTAAAAATTTACAGATTCCGACCATCATGGGCCGACATTAGAGCTCCGGCCGTCATAAACATGAGCGCTGGGAGGGGAGGAGTGCGGCGTACACCATCCGCGCGCCGTTGTTGCGCGTTGCCGGTCATAGGAATGGACGAATCTGCACCGTGAGAATGTCCGCTCTTGATCCTCTATATATATATATATATATGCATTCATTAAAGGTGTATCACTTTCCTTACCATCTATGAATAACTTTGGTTAACCACTCACTATAACTATTAGCAAACAAAGATTAAAAAGCACATCCACCTAATCTAAGGATAAGTATGTATCATACCAATTGAATAAGAAAAGATGGCAATTATATGGAACAGAAGAAATGTGTTCTTGAAATATCTTGAGATGTGGAGGTAACTTTCGCTGGACCAAACTCAGTTTGTGCTAGAATCCATGAGAGGAGGTATATTATCTTATCCACACAAGGTTAGATAAGTCCAATCAGAAGGCAACAGCTAAGCATGAAATGACAATGAACCAATCCCCAGTTCTTCCTTGGACAATGGACAATGGACGTACATGAACTCATTAGTCTCAGATTCTCAACAACATACGCTTGTCATTCATTTTGGCCTTTCAATCCATTTTTGTTTTTTTTTTTTGTTATTTCTCATCTGAGATTCTGACTCTGTGGTGAGATAGATAGAAAAAGAAAATTCCAAAACATTTTAATCCTTCATGGTTACCATCACTGATCCACTGGAGACAGTGACTAAGTCACTAAGCTAATAATTCAGTGGTTTTTTTCTTTGCCTAATTTATATTTGTTCTCAGGTTGACTTACCTTCTTGCAAGATATATGAAGATGCTCATTGGAGCAGTGTCATCAGGACCACTCATATATCACATTTGCGTACTTTGCTTAGATAAGCTTAACAAAACTCCAGTTTTCCTTCTTTCACTTACAAGGACCAAAGATATATATACAGCTTCAAGTTGGTTCTATTCTATCTGTGACAACTACTGCAAAAGTCTGTGACCAGTTCTATCCTACTTTTACACCTCAGATATTTCACCTTTTAGTAAAAAACTAAAGAAATCCATACAACTTTTTACCCTTTATCCAGAATCCCTTTTTTCAGATAGAAATCAGAGAATCAACCAAACCACAAGAATCATATAGAGACCTTCCAAGAAATGATGATATCCATATCCAGCCTAAGAGACACCATTGAATGCCATTGACATAGATGTTAGTTTTTTTTTATTTTCAATTTGGCATCACTGGTCACAAAAATTAAAACAAATGCATGTGCTTTGTGCAAAAGGCATTTATCAACTTGTTGTCTATAAAAAGAAAAAAAAAATTCCCCAAATTAATCAAGAAGTATGAATCTGGCTCCTTTTTCCTAGGATGCAAGAAAAGCATTGATCTCAACTGCTCAGCAGCACTGGGAAGCATGTGCCTTAATCTCAGATTAAGCCCCTAAACAACCTGTTTTGATGTTCTCTTATCCCAACTCATGCATTTCTTCTTCTAACAGAAAGGCCTGCAAGGGGTTCATATATACATTCTGAGAATCTTAACAACATGAATATGAACACAACCCTCTTTTACAATGGCTCTTGCTTTGTTGCCTTTGTCAATAATTCTCATATTCCTTGCTTACAAACTCTATAACAAGCTAAGGTTCAAGCTACCCCCAGGTCCATACCCATTACCGATCCTCGGAAACCTTTGCGCCATGGGTGCAGTTAAATCTCGGTGTTTTTTCGACTGGTCACAAGTTTATGGTCCAATCATGTCTGTGTGGTTTGGTTCATACTTGCACATAGTAGTCTCAAACCCAGAAATGGCAAAGGAAGTGCTTAAAGACAATGATGAGCAATTAGGTAATAGGTACAGGAATTGGACACATTCTAGACTAAGCAGAAATGGCAAGGGTGTTATATGGGGTGATTATGATCCACACTACATAAAGCTTAAGAAAGTTTGTGTGCTTGAGCTTTTCTCTGCCAAGAGCCTTGAGACTTACAGACACATTAGGGAAGATGAAGTTAGAGTCATGATCAAGTCGGTTTTCAAGGAGTGCACTAGTCCTTGTGGCCAGGCAAGAGGTATAGTGATCAGAAAGTATGTGGGAGCTGTGGCATTCAACAACATCACACGGCTACTATTTGGAAAGCGGTTCGAGAATGAAGAGGGCGAGCTAAGCAAGCTAGGGATGGAGTTCGTGGCAAGTCTGTCTAACAAAGCAGAGCGTGGGGCAATATTTGCTTTTGTTCAAGAGATTTGGTGGCTGAGATGGGTCTTGTGGCCTCAACGTATAGGACTTGCAAAAATCATGGAAGAGGAAGACGAACTCAAACGAGCGATCATGGAGGATTATATCATAGGTACCATAGGTAAGGGTGAGGACAAACATTTTCTGGGTGCATTGCTAAGTTTTCAAGAGATATATGATCTCACCCAGGATGATATTGGAGTGTTGCTATGGGGAATGGTCAGTGCTGGCTTGGATACAGTTGCAATATCAGCTGAATGGGCCATGGCAGAGTTGATCAAGAACCCTAGGGTGCAACGAAAGGCGCAAGAGGAGCTTGATCGAGTGTTAGGGCTGGAACGCCCAATGATGGAGGCAGATATTTCAAACCTTCCATACCTAAAATGTGTCGTCAAAGAGGTGCTGAGGCTTCACCCTCCAACCCCATTGATGCTGCCTCACAGAGCCAATGCCAACGTTAAGATCCGAGGCTATGACATTCCTAAGGGAACTGCTGTTCATGTAAACGTGTGGGCAATTGGGCGCGATTCAAAGGTATGGCAAGACCCATACAGTTTCAAACCTGAGAGGTTCATCGATACAAAGGAGCATGGTTTTGGGTTTCTGCCGTTTGGTGCAGGAAGGCGTATGTGCCCGGCAGCACAAGTAGGAAGCAACTTGGTCACACTAATGTTGGGTCGCCTTTTGCATTGCTTTGCTTGGAGCTCGCCTGAAGGGCTCCAGTGGAATGAGATCGACATGTCAGAGAGCTCAGGATTGGTTTGCTATATGAAGACCCCTGTGAGAGCAGTCCCTCAATTGAGGTTGCTAGAGCACTCGTACAAGCATATGGTTTGATGTGCCAACATGTAACATTTGAAGTTACAACTGGGCAAAATCATCAAATTAAACACAATTAGAACACTCAAGGAATCACATTACCTTTTCAGCAGTACTGTAATAGCATATATCCTCATTTGATGGCATCAAAATGAAAAGAAAATAACAGAGAACTGTAATATTGTCAGCTAGGACTAGCATATCCAAAAAGAAGCTACAAAAATAAACTTTTTAGAAACAGCAGTCAAGGACCACTGACTGGCTATGAGAGCAGTCAGGTGCCTACACAACCCAATGCCTTGAAGAAAATAGTTATAATGCCATTATCCCCCCTAACACCTCAGACTTAACTTAACCAACTACTGTAAACCACTTTACACTGTCTTCCCAAACCAGCAAATGCAAAAGATTTGACGATCCAGATGAGTGTTTCACTTGCCATCATCCTCATCACCATCTTCATCATCGTCATCTTGATCATCATCGTCATCATCAGAGTCATCATCGTCCTCCTTTCCCTGTAATGTAAACAGTAGATATGAGTATTCATTCTTTTAACTCGATTCCTCCAGTATTTGTAAGTTCATAATTGTATTATGCAAGAATAGCTATTTCCACATATCACAAGTTCTTGTAAATAATAGTATTTATATTTCAAGGGAGTAGGAGCCTGTTTAAAGAGTAAGACTGGGCACTTAAAGGATTATTGATCTGTATTTTATGGTACTAACTATTATACAGTCTAGAGTCAGATCAGGAAATCATTTGATGTTCAAGATCTATGGTAAGCCCAGAGAAGAGGATAAGATGTTCAGGCAATGATTTTCTTCTTGAGCTAAAATTCACGAGTTAGGAAGAAAATCAAGTTTGCGCAAAAAAACAGACAGGCATGAAAGTGAAGAAAAAACAGGATTTGCTAAAGTACTAATGTTTATGAAAACCATGAAAGCAGAACGCCAGAAATCAACGTAACCCGACAAGGATCTACATTACCTCTTCATCAACTTCATCCTCATCAAACTCATCATCATCAGCATCCTGTGTCACAGAGGTCAACAAACATTAGAAATTGAAAACTAGTCACAGCTCGCAAGCATTAACCAAAATTATTATTAAAAACAGAGAATTAAGGTACAAGTGAAATTACATGGCTGAAGTAAGTGAGAGGATTCGGCCACAAGTCCTCCTTAATGACCTCTGCAATCTGTGGTACAAGTGAAAGTTTGGAAAAGCTTTGATATCAGTCAGAAAATGAAATTTGTCTATTTCAGATAGTAACTAACCTCATCATGAATCTCATCCATAATCTCTTTGTCTTGGCTGTCACTAAACCAGCTAAAGAAGCTACAATACAAAAGATGAAGTAAAATAAGAACCAGAACCAGTATGGAACACATCTAAGGAGTGATAACGTATATTTTGGAGGTACACTCCAACAGGTTTGAATAACTAACCTTTCCTCAGAGGGAGGTCTCTTGTTCCCTTTCTTCTCATGATTAGTTCCATTGGCTACGCCCTTAACATAAGAGATATGCACTTAGCATTGACACCACAACAATATTTGATGATGTTAAAATTGAATAGACAAATATTATACCATTCCTTCTTTCCACTTTATTGATGTAGCAGTGACTTTGGTTCCTTCATCCAGGAAGGTGAAGGTCTTTGAGATCTTTGTGTCTTCAAAGTAAGGATTGGAGCTGAAGAACTGTACAATTACATGTCATTAGTGACTATCTCTGTCTAATTTAAATCCAAAGACAAAATTCAACTCCGTGGAACTCAGAAATAATTAGGAAAATGAAAGGGGAAACTCACGAGTGAAATAGTATAACCAGACTTCACGTCTTTGCAATCCTCCACTTCCAGGGAAGTTAGATGCTTGAAAATCTATAAAAGGAAAAGAAATTAAGACTCCGGGGTACTAGAAAAGACCAAGAAAGAATAAGATGATATGTTTGATGAAATATGTGACAACGCCCTGTGTCACAAAGTGAGACGCTTTGATGCAATGGATCTAAACTCGTACCACGTATTACGAAAACAGTAACAAGACACTTAATTAACTACAGACGTCTAGTGTGCTTTAACATGGTACCAATAAATATATACTAATTAGATATGCCAAGTGCATTGAGTCGTTTGAGTGTCATGGTCAAGTATATGGAAAGAATTTTCATAATGACTTCATCAAGTATTGAAAACAGGAAGAATCAGATAATAGTGATTTAGAAAACCAACATTTATTACTGTCAGAGCAATTAAAAAGTGCAGCTGCATTGGTAACAGTGGTAATTAGTTTTTTTACACATAAGATGAAACAAAACCTTTTGATCGTCTTCGGTCAACAGTTCACCAAGCGCGGGATGACTCATAAACTGCATAGAAAGGAAATAAGTTACTCAATCTGAACACTATGTTTCACAAATTATTCTCAAAAGTATAAACGCAAGGACAGATCACTGACCGCAGTCAGCCAAAAGTCAGGAATGGCCTTGATGATATCATTTCGCTTATCATAAACAGGCCTGCGAACTTCATTGAACTTTTGCTCCACCTCGAGTACCTTGTCACTGGCTTCCTCATTGATCTTCATGGCAAACAAAGGAAAACCCAACAAAGATCAGCCAATTTGCACTAGGGTATTCTATATAGACAAAATTCCAGCAACCAAATCTAACGTAAGAAATAAACAAACAAGGAACCAATTTTACACCCCGCTTTGTCGGGGGCTTTTAAAGGTTAACAAACTTTACACCCAAAGCTCAAACAAGTATAATTCAGTAAATCGGAGCCAACAATGTGCTTATTAAACAAACTAAAGCTCAAAATTTTACCCCAACACAACTTAAATCCATTATGGGTTTATCTTTCCATCACCAAAACTACCAACCACAGTAAAAATTTCCCAAACTGCACAGAACTAGATCAACTTGTGTAATTCATGCATGAGATTAAAGGAGTCAAATTCAAAGCAAATTAAACAAATCCAGAAAAACCCATATCTAAAAATATAAACCCAAATTCCTGAGCTGAACTGAAACTGAAAAAGAGACAGAATTGGGTCAAATTGGGGAATACTAAAAGTGAGACCTTTTCGAGCTCGTCTTGGACCTCCTGCAACTTCTCGATGGAGAGGACGAGCTTCTCGTCGATTGGTTCAGGGTTTTCGTCGGCGGTCTTGTCTGAGAGCTTGGGCTTCTTTCCCTTGTCCGCCACCATCTTTGGTTTTTGTTTCTCTGAAGAAGAAGCTAAAACCCTAAACGCTCTCTTGTGAAATTGCGAGCGAGTGAGTG
Organism: Argentina anserina; assembly: GCF_933775445.1. Lineage (NCBI taxonomy): Eukaryota > Viridiplantae > Streptophyta > Magnoliopsida > Rosales > Rosaceae > Argentina > Argentina anserina. Next base: position 1,595,816 of record NC_065876.1, read on the forward strand.
AGAGAGAGAGAGAGGTAGGGTTTTTGGGGGGTTTTATAATTGGCTACGGTGGACTCAATGTGTGAATAAAGACAGCACCGCGAATCAGAACTTGACAGATTTCATGAACATGGGCCAAGGCTCATAAAGCTTGTTGGGTTGGACCGGCAGAGCTTAGTCCACATTTTTCTTCACCTTATTCGTATTATTCGTAACATTGTAAAGAGTACCAGTATTCCAAAAGCGATTCATAACATGGTTGGTAGAGGCTTAGGTGTGGAACTTCCATAGTCATAATCATATTCGCTACTTCATAAGTGATTTTTATTTTATTTTATTAGATTATCAATACTATATGTTGAGTAAGTAATAAATGTTGTAATTGACCGGAAAAAATGTTGTACACGTAAATTTATTCTGTTAAAAGATACAAAACAGTGGCAACATCGGCTACCAAAACTCCATGCAAGAGTGTTATTGACTCGAAATGTGAAGAAGCAAACTCAATGACTGAATTAATGTACTACTTTGACAGAAAAGTGGTCAAGCTGTAGCAGAATCTCGATACAACGCGCAGAAGGCCACCGTCTTTTCATGAGGACTACACAAGTCTTTCACGGCAGGGATTTCAATCAGACCTTTTATGCAGGAAAATATCAGGGGAGTTTTCTCAGGGTCTATAAAAAAATTATGCCAAGAACTTCATGCAGATGTTCATGTGCTCCAAAGCATGAGAATATGACCAACTCTAGTAGTTTCACATTTTTGCTGAACTCATCAGATGATGAAACAAAGCCATTTGGAAACATACGTCCCCTTTAGTCCCTCTTCAAGCATGTTTAATTTCTCAAATGTTTCCTTGATGGCTTTCTCTTGTCCTTCTTCACTGGTGCTAACCAGTACTGCCGTCAAGGCCTCGTACACCTGCAACATATCAAGTCATTAAGAACAGATTTTTTTATCAGATGAGTGAGATGAGAAGTTGATCGATCTATTCTATGCATGCAGATGTGATCGAGTAGATTGTGTGAAAATATAAAATTAATTAAAAGAATACTGGTGAACTAATAGAAGTGAGGATCTACTTACCTGGTGAATGTAGCTAGCCCAGAAGAGAATTTGGGATCGTTCATATGAATCTTCTGGTAAAAGTTGAGGGCCAGTTTTCCAGGTTTCATCAATATATTCAATGATCAAAAGAGACTCAGCAATGACTTTCCCATTGTGGACAAGCACAGGAACCTTCATATGAACAGGATTATACTTGAGGAGCGATGGACTTTTGTTCCACAAATCTTCTTCTACATATTCATAGGGTACTCTTCGCTTTGAGGGCCAATTCCACCAACTTAGCATAGGCACTAGCCCGCATTCCGTATAAGATTACCTTGTTTTGCTCTGCCATTTCTCTCTGACTTGCTCTTTTTCTTTCTGTCCTATGGTTTTAATTTGCTTAGATGCTTATTTCATCTGATACTTCCATGCAGCTTATATAGAGTGCAAGCCGTCCCACATTGCTGGGTCGATAAGCTCATTGAATATGTGTAAGGAGGAAACTTAGTAGTCAAGAATCTGTAAACAGCTTGAAGGATGCCACCACTCTTTTACGAAGAATGTTCATCTTATTCACCAACACAAATACAAAATCAAATTTTGCAACAAGTAAGAATCTAACCAAACGATACTACAGACTGCATTGTTATCAATTGAATACTGGTGAAGCTGTAGTAGGCTTTAAGTCATCTTCTCTACAAAATTGAGGAAGACGACCATCTTTAAGGCCAACATATTTCTCCACTCAGCATCATTTTTTCTTACTGCTAAAGAAAACAAACGATTAAAATTCATAGTAGGCAATAGCATTACATCCTTATTTAACCAACCTTGGGATACACCAACATAACAGAGTCTAACAAGTACTAAACACAGTATTCGATTCTCCACTTGATCAAGTTTCTGCAGAAGAATTCATGGCCAATTTTCTAAAACCTTGATAGATGCCACCACTTTCACCAGGAAAATATTACTGCTGTCTTATCAGGGTCTATCACCTTTATTCCAAGTACTTGTTCAGGAACCTTATATGAATCCTTCTTTAAAAAAAAGGAACCTTATATGAATCAAAGATAGAAAACATAAGCACATCTAGTAGACCTACGCTGATCTCTTTGTCAACTAATGCCATCTAAGAATAAATCCTTCATTCCATCTTCCAGTAAATTCAGTTAGTATTACAGTTTTTTTATGGCTTTCTGTTGTGCTTCTCCATCGGTATTGATCACTAAGACCATGGCTTTAAATAATCAATCATGTACTTGTGCATCGCATCCCATCACACCTCTGAAGTTAAGCTTGATTGAGAGGTAGTAGTACTATAATGGTGACTTCTAGGCAAGTTCTCGTCTTGCACCTTTCGATCCTTCACTAGACAAAGCCAACTTTGATCGTCTATACTAGAAGGAAAATAGTCCACAATGACTGTATATGCCTCATGATTATGATATAGGTACTGAATGGTCATCATCCCAATTAAGTAGCAATCTCTCTGTCCAGTTGATGGTAATTAATCAGTTCATGCTAGTTAACAGCTTAATAAATGTAGAGCTTAAACCATTGTTAAATGTATTGCAATCCTTAACTTGCTTGATTATTCTTCTAATCAAAATTCTCAGTCAAGTTTTGTGATCCAAGATCACAACATAAACATGACTTCCAAATATTTTCCAATATTTGTTTGCATGTTTACCCAATTTTGATCTGTCTACATTTACTTCCTAAAGCACTGAATGGTCAATACATTTTCTGCTTAAAAGACATACCGTTAATTCGATATATTAATCATGTACTTATGCACCGGTTCCCATCACACCTCCGAAATTGAGCTTGGTTTAGAGGTAGTACTGCTATAATGGCGAATTCTACTCAATTTCTCGTCTTGCACCTTTCCATCTTTCACTAGACAAATCAAACTTTGATCTCCTAGAACTAGAAGGAGAGTGGTCCAGAGTGACTATATGCCTCATGATTTTGATATAGGGACTGATCGATCAGGAGTACCATCATCCCAAGTAGCAATCTATATATATTGGTCCCAACTTAGCTTCACAAGTTTACCCTTGCTTCACTTGTTGCTTGGGTTTGTTTGTACTCCAGCTATCATCTGCATTCAAGGTTTATATCTACATGCAGTTACCTTTATTCCCGGTTTCTCACATTCTTCATCTGCCTTCCCAATTCTTTAAGATCTACCAATTCCGTGGTAATGAACTTTTAAGGTTATGCTAGCCAAGTGAGAGTAGTTGTTGGCTTTCAATGAAATTTTTTAAAACTAGCAACCATATATGATGTAGCTAAAGCATGCAGATATAGGAGTATAGTCCTCCAACTATGCAAGTAGACATTATTGAATGAGTAGCAATGCAGCAGTGTAGTTTAAATCAACCGTTGAAGATCATCTATGCGGGAAAAATGATCATAATAAGAGATCCATAATGGAATGTGAAGGTTAAAGTGTGGACTAGGAGTCAATGTTTGCTGATATCTAATCTGATACAACACCCCTCATTTGTTAGTTTGATTTCAATAAATTAAGGGCAGTTTGCCCTATTAAAAAAATAAAATAATAATAATATGATACAACATTAAGGAGAGCCTTACGATAGATGGAATGGGATTTTCAAAAGAGTTTTTTTCACCAACAGTCCCTCAATTCTGGTGTACCTACCAATGTGATACCTCAACTCTTAATCGTACCAATGTGATACCCAGACTCTAGTATTGCTATCATTGAAGTACTTCCGTCAGTTTTTTTTTAACTTCTCCGTCATCTTGGTGACGTGGCAAGTACGTGAGGCCCACAAAGAGGGTTAAAAGACAAAATTAACCCCATCTGAGAAGAGCAATGTTTTTTCCGCCCTTTACCTTGAGAAAGACACCCAACAATTTCAATTTTGGCGCCAATTTTCCCTCCATACTCCTTAATTTGTGTCTCTTATCTAAACTAAAGAACTACCGCCAACCAGTCGACCACGATCTGATAAAACCTAAATCAATCTCATTTTCTATTTTTACCCTAGCACTTATTAAACTAACAGAATAAATATAGAAATTTATATGGAACATCTCATTTCCACAATCTCATAAGAATATAGAAACGCATAACTTAACAAAATTCAAATACATGTTTAAGTACCATTAGTTTTTACAAGCAAAAATCATGACATATCAGCATAAAAGGTGGCAACTAATGGTACTTAAACATGTATTTGAATTTCGTTAAGTTATGCGTTTCTATATTCTTATGAGATTGTTGAAATGAGATGTTCCATATAAATTTCTATATTTATTCTGTTAGTTTAACAAGTGCTAGGGTACAAATAGAAAATGAGATTGATCTAGGTTTTATCAGATTGTGGTCGACTGGTTGGCGGTAGTTCTTTAGTTTAGATAAGAGACACAAATTAAGGAGTAAAGAGGGAAAATTGGTGCCAAAATTGGAATTTGGGTGTATTTCTCAAGGTAAAGGGCAGGAAAAACATTGTTCCTGTCAGATGGGGTTAATTTTGTCTTTTAACCCTCTTTGTGGGCCTCACGTAACTGCCACGTCACCAAGATAACGGAAAAGTTAAAAAAAACTAACGGAAGTACTTCAATGATAGCAATACTAGAGTCTGGGTATCACATTGGTACGATTAAGAGTTGAGGTATCACATTGGTAGGTACACCAGAGTTGAGGGACTGTTGGTGAAAAAAACTCTTTTCAAAATGTGGTTTCGGCAAGTTTCTGTTGCAGGAAAGTGAAAGAAGAAAAGGAGCATGGGATCCACCTGGTTGTAAGATGGTTAGAGAATTGAATGTTGCCACCCAACTTGTTCATGTCATATCCTAAAGGGTCATTATGATCACATTCCTTGTTAGTGTGTTTCAATTCCACATATCGTTCTAATCAATAATATCTTCTTCGATTCATGTAGACCTCCTACCTCTGGCCATGTTAAAGAAAGGTGCCACCTTTACTTCTAAACCATGAGAAATTCATCGTCTTTTATGGACAAATTAAGAACCCGGAACGGATCATTCGGTTACGCAGCGCAGGGCCGTTCTGTCTGTTAATACCCTTTACACCTTCAGATTTGTTTCACTAATTTGATGCATTGTTTGGATCAGTGTGTATATTAGCTTCAGTGAAATGACAGAAGCTTTTCTTGTCGTTGTTTTTTTCTCCAACTCTAGTAAGTTCTTCTCAGATTTCAAGCTCACAAGTAACGTGCAATAATGTTGGACTGAAAATGCAGCCAACTGCGATTGGATTTCTAATGCTTGTTAGTACTTTGTGATGCATAAGCTCTCCTTGTAGGGCCTTTGGGTTTTTAGACTTGTATACTCATATAGATCATGAGTGAGGCAAAGGTGGCTTGTAAAAAGCAGTTCCGGTAAAAGTCATTAGAAAGGATCCAAAACATGAATGGCCATCCATTCGTCAATCAAGAGAACAAGGATAAACTTTGAACCTTAAAAGTTGGGGAGATTTGTTGGACAAAGTGTCCATTATTAATCTTTGGTGCAAATGGCCCCATAAGTCCGGAATCTCTTTCTAATGTTTTCCGGGGTGTTTTGGCTTTGAATAACATTATAGATATTTTGTAGTTAAAGAGTTTTCCGGGAATGAGTTTGACATGTTATGTTGTTATCTTGCCAACGAGGCCATGCATGATCCAAATTAACTGTTGTGGTAACGTATCGTGCGAGATTGTGTAGCAAATGCAAGTAGGATCAATATGAAAGACATAAACATGACAATCTGAAAGTTAAGATGGCCTCAATTTTGGAACAAAATATCATTATTAACCTACGTACAGTTGGAAAAGTTTAACACATTTTCCCTACTTGCTCTAGCAATGATGTGCACTTGAAACTCTTCACCTCAGTCTCAGATTGTAAATTTCCCTAATTCCATTGAAGATTCCAAGCATTGATGTTGCAGTTTGGTTGCAGGGTTTAGTTTCTTCTCAGCGTAATCTGAAACTGCAGCTGAGACAACATTAGCTGTGACAACACTACAGTCAATGCTGGCCTCACTTGACGCATGCTTGGTAGGGGAAGCCATGGACAATTCATCAGATGCTTGCTTTGTGAACATCAATGGCTGACTGGTGCCAGTTAAGTTCTCAATCTCAAATAAATCAGAACTAGCATCACTCTCATTGTCTTCATTGATCATTTCATTATTTCCGGAAGTAATGGAGTGGCTTTGAGCTTTTGGAATGGCCTCCCAAGATAACATGGAAAGTCTCCTCTCTAGATTTATTGCCACTATGTCTTCTCCCTTCTTCATGGTTTCGGATCCAAACAGTACTTGGAGTGATTTTCGTGGCTGTTCTTCTTCTTGTTGTTTTGCCTTCTTCTCTTCTTTAGCTCCAAAATTTGCAAATGCAGAATGTTGTTCTTTGTTTGATCCTCCAAAGCTAGGGTAGTGGTGAAGAAGCTGGTGCTCTTTGGCCTTAATTCTTGGTTGAGACTGCTTGACAGGATGGTGATACATTCCACAACTTTGTTTCCTGAAATCCCTAGCAACACGAAGATTAACCTCATGAACATGAATGGATTTCTGATCTGAACAGGAACCATTGCAGCCAAAACCGGAAAATATCTTCTTTCCATTCACCATTTTCTTCTTCTTTGGAGATTGGTTTCTTCTGCAAGAAGGCAAATAAGTGGATTGACTGTTCCAACTTGCATCAGAATAAGTACTAGGAGTTCCTGGCCTGCTACTGTTTGCTTGCTTCTTTCGCTGCAGACCAGCGCTGCTTGTGTTGTTATAGTCCACAAGTACTCTTGGACTATCATCTTCCAGCATCATGCTGAAATATCTTTCAGCGCCAAAGACACTGATTTCGCCATCCTGATCAGTCTTTCGGCTCAAGTTTAAGGCAGGAGACTTGAGAATTAAGGTTCCTTCTGCTCTGGTGAGGTAAGTAGAAGCCAAGGCATCACGGGTGTGAGTTGTGGCGTTATCGGCCTCTCTTTCCATGGATTTTAGAGGAGCAAAACAAAAGCAGAAATTGAGCACAGAACTGGAAAATGTCAAGGGAGGTTGTGAATTGTGAGTGACAAGGCTCTGGAAATGACTTGGCTTCCTTGGTAGTTCTTATAAGCAGGCTATGTGGGTTGTGTAGTTGCAAAAGAAAAGGAACAAGGGTCCTACATTCTTAGACTTCTTGCCATTACGCCTCCTCATATCATCAAAGCATTAAGCATGTTATACCCTTGATATTTTTTCCACTCATTCTTGTAAGTTAGGAGAAAAACAAAGAATCCGGGGTTTGATTAGCTTCATGTTTAGATCATATAATGTGGTGAACATTGGCCAAAATGTTTTCCGAACTAACCAGTACTTACTGCATTATGCTGGATCTCTTCTCTAGTACAGATACTACTGGATAAGATAAACAGTTGATGAATTAAATAATTAATGACAAAAAGATTAAATTAAATCATTAACTTTAAGCCACGAGCATTGCCGGGTCAATCTACATGTAAAAAATATGAAATCAAAAGCTCTATATTACCTCGAAAGAAAATGCAGTAAAAATGTGTTGTTGATGAGAAAAAAGAAACTAAAAAGACCATAATCGACTTAAAGGGAAGGAGTGGTGGATGAACATGGCAATTAACAGAAATGCTGTAAAGCCCCTGGCTTACGATTTCGTTGTTTGCTCAAGACAATATATTGTCCCCATTTGTTTCTTTAACTTTCTGTTCTTTCCTTTTCTTTTGGCCTGTCTGTTTTGCTTCTTACTTAATCATTCTGTGGATGTAGAATTGTTTTCACCAGAAACCCAGTACTGTTTAACTGCAAACAGCACCTTTTCTGAAACAAGAGGGCCATCCTCATGATCCACAGTCTTTGTTTTCCATCTCATTCCTTTCACAGTTCTGCTCACTTTGGCCAGCACATCCATGTGGTCACGAATTATCACTGCTCCTTCAGGCCGTAGTATACGATCCATCTCTAGAAGAATGTCTTCAGCATCACACCTGCGTTGGTATTTCATTAGTGAAGTTGCCAGAAACATTAGAATATAGGAAAAGATAGTAAGCAGGGTATCGCGACTTACTTATCCTTATACATGCTGAAAATACCATTTGCATGAATAAGGTCATATGTCCTTGGATACGTGGAGAAGCCCTCACACCTGGTGAGAGAAAAAGATTATCAAATGAATAATATCATTATTGTTCCCTGAATTCTGACTAAATGCACCTACAACACTTTGAACAAGAAAAGATTGAATGAGAATTACCAATCATGATAAATGCCTATTAATCCACGCTCAAATATAACTCCCAAAGTGTCTTTCTCAGCTATTGTGGGCATAACATTCATTACCCAAAGTTTGGGAGAATCAAGAGCAGCAGCAAAACTTCCAAGACCGGCATTCATATCCATAATGTTGCGATACCTCCCTGTATCCAGCAATTTGTTGGTCCTTTTATATGCACTCACATGTTTCTTCCATGTCCTTTTGTCATTCTCGAATGTATCTGCAGAGACACCAGGGACGGATCCAGTGGATATTCTGGAAGGTACAACATTGAGCCTTTCGGGATATGGCTTCCATGCCGCACCACCATCCTCATCATGACTAATAGTATTGGGAGAAGGAGTTATGCACACTTCCATCTTCTTGTACCTGGGAAAAAAACTCAAATATTAATTATATGCTTAGTAAGTAAACTTACTGTAAGATGTAGAAAAAAAAGTTAGTGTTCTTTAAGATGAAGCAGTCTGAAATGAATTGGTATGAATTTTTACATTAATCCCACCGCTTCAGATTTCTTATAGGAATCATATCTCATATAATTTGGATCCACCAAATGTAGATTCTTTCTCTAGCCAACAAGACGGTGAATGTAATTCCTTTCTGACCCTCAATGTTGAACAGACATTACACATTGCATTTTCTAAGTTTCCTTTTGGCAATTAGATAACAGAACTGAGATGGGTGCATATAACTTTTCACAACATGAACTAATGGCTAATACGTAGTAATGATAGTATATGTAACAGAGTCAAAATATCAAATAAGTGACATACCAGACATCATCAGCATTCTGGGATTCACACAGAGGAGGTTGAGAATCTTGGTCATGATGGAAGCCTATTCGTTTTCTCCATATGGCAATTTCACCCTTCTCATACTTCTTTTCCCAGCCAAGAAGCTTTGCAGTATCTTCAATCTTCCTCTGTTCTTCCTCAAGTTCTTCTTTAGGCCGCTGCCATGCAACAAAATTGTTCCTCCAGTTAATAGGAGGACCAGAAAGGACCCAGTAACCGCCAGGTCTAAGAACTCGATCCACTTCCATCATGTACATTCCATCTGCAAAAGAAGTCCAATAATATGTCATGTCTACAATAATGTATATCCTAAAATTTGTAAAATAAATGTGGCAATGCTACAGTATATGCTATCAGCGTGGCAGTGTGAGTGGCAAAAGGCAAAGAGTCAAGACAGACTCAATAAAGCAAAGGCAATTAACAAATGTCATATGTACTCGAGGAAATAAGATGGATATAGAGATGTTTATCTATATTAGAGACCAGCAACATCAGTTTGGAATAGTTTTATCAAATTACCATTCCCACTCCATGGAATGAGGCAACGAGAGCAGTGAGCCATGTCAAAGGCCCTAGAAGGATATGGCAGCTTTATAGTTCCAAGAACACCAATTACTGCTGGAACTCCTCTTTCCAGAGCAAATTGAATCTGTGCTTCATGAGAGTCTTTTGGTGCGAATGACATGGCTATAACATTCTTTTTAAACAGGTAAGCACCCCAGCTGGCAACCTATGAAGCATGAACCAATATGAAAATCAGATCAATAACGTAAAAACTTAAAGTATCTACATAAATATCAAGATCAGATAAGATTGAGACAAGTGCTAGTATGAAAAGCTGAGCAGACTGAACGGCGGAAAAGAAGAACATTACCCCACATCCAGTGTCTAATGCAGTTCTGACTACCCCATTGTCCATGGGAATCACAGCTGCAAGTTCATTGATATATGCATCTGCTCCATGAGGAAACTGTGTTCCACCACCAGGGAACCTAAAGACATTGCCCTCATATTGAATCCAGTTCTGAACAGCCTTCTCAACTGTCAGGCTCTTATAAGGCGCATTAGCATACGGCACATAGTCACGGCTTTGGGGCCACCGAAAAGGGGTCACATAACCTTTGGGTGCTGGGATAAGGCAATGCAACTTCTCTTCTTCACGAGGACAATGTCGTTCCCTGTAATTCATATTTTCTCGAGGAAAAGTCATGGCTCGCATTTGGTCCTGACAAGGAGTGTAATCATTGTAGCGATCTGGACATGGTTTGAATTCCTTGACCACTCCTTCATCAATCCCGTGATGAGTCTCATAATTCAGAGTGGAAAGGATACTGCAGTCTGTTTGCCTGGTAATCTCCACAGCAATGCTATCTCCCTTTCCAAAACCACTTCGCTGCCAAGCACCCAATATGTAAAAGAAACAACAGAGACCAGCTACGATGAAAACTGACATAGAACTTCGACTTCTGTTGTCTCCTGTGTTCCCTTTTGTCGCCATTATGTGCCTGATTATCAATTTTACCAAAAGCAGATAAGTTTACCAAAGAAAATACAATTGACCAAGAAGATGAAAAGAAAAGTAGAGTCAATCCCAAAAATATCTGACAACATTAGTTATATGACATTTCATATTCAAACTCTACAACTTTTCGACTTCGGAAAATAGCCAGAGGGGAAAAATGCATGGTGAGGTCTGACAAATACAATAAAGCAGAAGCTATGTTATAGATCTTCAAGCCAAAGCTCATAAAACAGGTTGTGATAACAAATTGCTAATAATGTCTCAAATACTAAGCTCAAATAACAAATCTAAACCATGCAACAAAAAAGATAATCAAAGTTTGCAAATTTAACCTCCACACTAATCAAGATGATTCCTCCATTCCAAAAACTCGCAAACATCAAATCTATCTTAAGATATACGAGATTTTATTACATGAAACTCCAAACCTACCTCTAAGCTAAACATATAAAAAATTGTAAGCTAAAAAACAATCACCAATTGCACAAATAACCCACACAGCATACCACAAATGAGATTCAAAATCAACTATCCTGACCTCTCCATCAAATCCCAGAAATAAAGGAATCAGATAAATGCAGGGCAAGCATAAAGATTGAAATTTTTAAGTAGAATCAAAAGGATAGAGGACCCTTACGGATCTTAAGGGGGCCTGCAAGTTTCAATCTTTGTGGGTCCAACGAAATCAATGGCTTTTCATCCTTTTAACGTTGGTGTCTGAAATAGAAGGGGGGCGAGATTGGAGATGGGGGATTGGGTGGAGTGATGTGTTTGGGTGCAGGCGAGTGAAGATGAAGACAGAGGAGTACGAGGAGTCCGAGGAGAGGGAGTTGGTTTCTGCGTGTCTTTCTGCGAAACAGTGTTGTGTTATTTGGGTTAGTTAAGACTTGAGATCGCATGTTTTGAGATGATGTTGCATCCGATCCCCCCGCCAGTTTTGCAAATGTGTCCAATTAGTTAGTTGGGTCCCGCGGACAAAGGAAATGAGGTCTGAGATAACAATGAACATTCTTTTAGCCTCTTAATTCGCCATTTATTGAAGAAAATATGGCATGATTTTGTAGGATCCAAAAACAAAAAAAAGTGTTGTGTAGATAAATTTTCTCAAATGTTCGGCGTCACAATGTAATTTGTGATTGAATGGTAAACTTTTTACGTTCGACAATTGTGTATTTAATAAATTGGAACACATCCATTATGGTAAAGGCACCAAAGATTATGTTTTTACTTAATTTAAAGGATCAACTTTTCTCAATCTGTTTGGTATCATTATGATTGAATAAAGGCGTAATACAATAGTCTTGAGTCTCCGTTTTTTTTGTTTTACCATAAGTTATCTTATAAAGTATAAAATAAAAACGTTGCATAAATTTGACCAAAATAAATTGGTCTAGTGAAAACATGCTAGGCTTCGAGTAGAGTGGACATTGCATGAATACCTATGTAGCACGGACACGGACACGATTCGATACGTAGACACGGCATATAGAAATATTTTTGGACACGGACACGTGGTGGACACGTCAATTAAAATTATTTTAATATATATATATATATATATTAAAAAATTAGTTTAAAAATTTGAAAGTATTTAGAAATATATATATTAAAGTGTGCATAAATATAACAAAAACTGAATCTGTTAGAATAGTTGAGGATTTGTTGGATTATTTGGATGACCAAGGTTCGAATCCCACCACAAGCATTCTTATTTTTATCATGAGTTTCTCTCCTTATATATATTAAAGTGTGCATAAATATAACAAAAACTGAATCTGTTCGAATGGTTGAGGGGTTGTTGGGTGCCTTGGATGACCAATGTTCGATTCTCACCATAAGCACTTTCATTTTTATTATGAGTTGGTGCGTGTCCGCGCGCAATACGGACCCTTGTCCGCGTGTCCGTGCATCCTAGATGAATACTTTTTGTTATAGAAGATCGGTGGCTTCAGGGGCGGAACCACTTGACGGGCTAGTATGGTTATATCCCTACTACAAATTGCTTTGAAATATTACCCAGTATATGTGATACTTTTACTGAAGTTTGAGTTGGTGGAGTTGGCTGAAAGCTAAGTATAATTAATCTCAAGTAGGGCTGGTTGTGGTTTCGATTCCACATTTCTTTTTTTATTTTTCTCTTTTTTCATCCTTTATTTTTTTCTCTTCATTCCCAATTCTTTCATTTTCATATATTTTCTCTATGTTTTTACTTTACAGTTCTATCTACTATTTTCAATTAGTAAATATATATATTTATTTATATTCTCTCCTCTTTTTCTTTTTTTCTTTTTTTATCCCTGTTTTTTCTCTTCCTTCCTAATTCTTTCATTTTTTAATTTTTTTTTATTTTTTTATTTTTCAGTTCTATCTACTATTTTCTCTTAATAAATCTATATTTATTTCTTTTATCTCCTCAATTTTTCTTTAATTATAACATATTCTTTACAAAATTTTTAGATATTTAATTTTCTATCAATTTTTTTATACTTTAAACATACCTTACTCATTTTTTATTCCTGGTTCCGCGCCCCTGGGTAGCTTGTGAAAAAAAAACATTAAAGTGGTTATGGCAGATGAGTCATAAGTCACATAACTAGTTCAACTGCCTGATAACTACCAATTTTTAAAAAAGGTTGCAAAGGTTGAATTGAGATAAAATGCATAAAGGTTACACCTTTTACATGAATGAGGTCAAAATTTGAGTGTGTCAGAGAACCCACCACTCTGCTTTGATCAATGAGACAAAGATTGACTCACCTCCTCCACCAAAACCCAAACCTCTTCTCCCCCCAAAACCTCCTTCAAATCCAAACCCAGCTCACCACCACAGGCCTCCTCTACTTAAACCCCTCATTCCTAATACCCTTCCTAAACCTCACTCTTTCAAACCCTTCAACTCTTCACCACGCCACCGCATTGTTCACCCACACACACCACCTCAATGCGCCCACATGGCCCATCATGGTCCGCCGCCTCAACTTGGACGCCGACCCTTTTGGGGTCGTTTCTGTTTTCAGAGCCATGCAGAGGCTAAAGCGTTATGGCTCAGTTGCTGATCCTTATGTATATGCTTCTTTGGTGAAAGCTTGTAACAAATTATGGGCCACCCGAGAAGGGGAAGCTGTGCATTGTCATGTTGTGAGGATTGGTTTGGATTCTCATGTGAATTTGTGGAACAGTATATTGAATTTGTATTCGTGTTCTGAGAGTTTGATTGGGTATGCGTGTAGGGTGTTTGACATAATGCCTCATAGAACGGTTGTAAGTGTTAATGCTATGCTTTCTGGGTTTGTAAAGAACAGTATGTTAGATGAGGGGGTTGGTTTGTTCAAGAAAGTGCTGAGGTGCTCTTTTGGTTTGGAATGTAGGCCAAATTATGTTACTTTGGTTGTTTTGGTTTCCGGGTGTGTGGAACTGGATGCGTTTATTGTGGGAAAGGTGCTTCATTTGTATTGTTGTAAGACAGGTTTGGATTTGGTGAATGAGGTTTGTAATGTACTGATTGATTTGTATTCGAAGTATGGGTATTTAGGTGAAGCAGTGAGGATGTTTAATGAGATGCCTGAGCGGGATTTGGTTTCGTGGAATTCAATGATTGCAGGGTATGCTGGGGTTGGTGATTGTAGAAAGGCTTTGTATTTGTTCAGGGAAATGAGAGAAGACAATGTTGGATTTGATAGGGTGTCGTTGATTAGTTTGATTACGGCTGCTGCTAATGGTCGAGATCTTGGTATGGGGAAGGTGGTTCATGGGTATATGACAGCTACTGGAGCAGATATCACTGTGGCCATTGGGACAGCCCTGATTAATATGTATTCCAAATGTGGATCAACAAAGTGTGCTAAAAAGGTCTTGGACGCACTTCAAGATGAAAGTATTGTGCTGTGGAACTCTATGATTCATGGATATGTCGAAAGTGGTCAGAATCAAGAGGCATTGGTGCTTTTCAATCAGATTCAATCAAGAAAGCTAAGGCCAGATGAAATAACAATGGTAGGATTAATCCTAGCTTGCCGCAACTCAGGGGATATGTCTCATGGTATTAGCATTCATTCTTATATAGAAAATGACATACATCTTCAAGGGAGTGTTGTACTGCACAATGCTCTTATTGATATGTATGCAAAATGCGGGAACATGAGCCTAGCCAAAGTTTTGTTCGATAAGATGCCTAGCAAAGATGTTGTCTCATGGACTTCAATTATAGTGGGTCACGCGATCAATGGTGAAGGAAAGGAAGCAATTCGTGCTTTTAGGAAAATGTGTGCTGAGAAAGTTGAGCCGAACTCTGTTACATTCATTGGTGTTCTATCCGCATGTGACCATGCTGGCTTGGTTGATGAAGGTCTGAAGTTCTACGATGATATGTGCAGGTTGTACCACATCAAGCCCCGGATTGAGCACTGCGGATGCATCATTGATATGCTTGCGCGAGCAGGAAGATTAGAGGAAGCACAAAAGTTTGTGAAGAGTATGCCCACAGAACTAAATGCAGTTGCATGGAGGATGTTGGTTAATGCTTGCAGAGTTCATGGTGATTTTAGTAGAGGATTGTGTTTGGTAAGTGGGTTTTCAGATCTAAGCATATTGCATGGTGCTGAAGATCATGTCGCTTCGTCCAACATTCTAGCCGAAGCAGGAAAGTGGGATGATGTTCTTAAAGAAAGGAGCTTGATGGGCACCATGACAAATACAAAAGTTGCTGGTAGAAGCTCTATTACAGACTTCCGATAGATAATGTTAAACTATGTAATAAACGTGCATATTTGTTTATTCAATAAACGTGCATCTTTGTTTATTCCCAGAAGACATGAATTGATGAGTTTACTGATTGTCTTCTGTTAATATTTCAACTGCATTGTCAAATTTTCTACGTTATTAATACTCAAGTCTGATGGGATAGAGAAAGAAAGGAGAAGATAGTACCCGAACCGATTGTTAGTAAAATTTTAATAGCCATTGTCTATGTACTAACCAAAATCGATCACAAGATTGTTGAAGTCTGGCGAGGAATGTGCAAGAAAAGAAGATAAAGTAGGAACATGTATATGATTTCATTTCTTTGAGAACAAAATGAACTCCCATAATCTTCCTTAACGATAGTCTAGAGAACATTTTCCTCCATCATCATCATCAAGCACAACTCCACTTACAGAAGGCCCTTGTGAAAAATCTTCATTTGAAGTTGCCTCCAACTGATCGTCGGCCATGAGATCATTGCTGACATGCTGCACCCTCCCTGTTATCTCTAAGCACAAGCCTTTGGTTGGTTTCTTATTTTCCTTCCTACCTTTCACAACAGGCTTGTTCCTAGGGCCTGGATCCACAAAGAGTGGTTGCACTTTAAGACTAGGATTCGGTTTAATCCTGTTGACTTCCCTTTCATCTAGTGGCTTCAACGTTAAGCTTTCAGATTCCAGTTCAGAAAGTTTATCTTCATTCAAAAGTACCTGCAGAACATGAAGTGTTAAAAGTGATAAAGATGTGCAACCTCAGATAATGCCGAACTTAAACTGCAGAAACCAACATGGAAAAAAAAAATTCAAATTATTGCAACAAACGTACTGGAGCAAATAATGGGAAAATAGGTATTTGTCCAAGATTTTCATGCAGCATTAAGCAGAGGAGCCAATTATCAAAGGTTTATTACCTTGCGCCCAAACAAATCAAAAGTCACAACTACTCTTTTTCGTTTGGCCTTCTCAGCTTCTTCAATTTGCTCCCGCTTCTCTGTTAGAAGTTTCTTTTCCTGTGAAGTAACAAAAATGGGTGAATATGGGATGCAAAGTTCAAGCAAGTACACATAGGTATATATATGCTTGCTACAACAGAAAAATACTTGCCTCCTGTGATAACCAGCTATTCCCCTCAATTTCAAAGTAGTCACTCTGGTCATCAATAACTGTTGTACGGGCTGCAGAGTCTCTATCATACTCGACGAGTCTCTTTGCATAAGCTTCAGCTGCTGCCTCCGCCTCTGATACCACAGGAGTGTAACTCTCATCCAGACCAGCATAACGGCTCCCTTCCCTCAGCACAAGAGCTCCACAAAAATGACAAGGTCCCTCTCCTTCTTGTTCACAGACTATCTTCCCACACGATAAACAATTACTCACAAGCCTGTGGCGACGCGCTTGGCACGAGCATGGCTTTCCCTGCTGGTAAACAATCGATCCTTTAGCAGCCTCTGCAAGAGAAACAACTTTTCCCGCCTTCTTCTTCTTAGAACTACTTTGGTTTGCAATGTTGGTGGTTCTTGACTCACTGGCTTGAGCCGGAACAGGCTTTCCCTGAGAGCTTGAAGCAGCCTGCTGAATAGGTGTTTTAGCCACTTTTGGCGTTTTCAATTGTTTTTTGGTCCCAGTTACAGAATACTCATTTGAAGACGGCTTAACATATGCCTGTAAACTTGAGGGTGGAACATTTAGGGTGCTGGTGCAAAGATCAGAGCGACCACTTTTCTGTAGATATTCCTCAATCACAGATTTCCCCACCTCCTGCCCTATTATGTTCTGCATACATAAACAACACTAATCTTAGACTCCACCATAAACCAAACTTAACATAACTAAGCTGAAGATAGTCAAAACTCAAAAGCAACATATAAGGGCAGAGAAAATGTCACCTAACACAACGTAAAGAAACTACAGAAACCAGTAGTATCTTATTCTCCAACGTAGTGTCATTCAACATATACATTATAAAACAACAATCAACACAGCAAAAGGAGAACCCCAATTGCCCAAATCACACATTAAAACAGTTCCTCATTCAAATCCTAATTCAAGAACAATGACCATAATCCAAGTTTAACCTTTAACACCAATACACAAATTGATCTAAAAACTCATGCAAACTCAAAAGAACAAATCTTTAGCAGAAAAACAGAGAATCACAAACAAGTTCAAGTCTTTTACATCAAGGTACTCCTTAGCGTCTCTGGGATCAGCTAGCTCACAGTAGGAGACCAAACCGAAATCATATCCCGATCCAAGCCCAAACCCGATTCCATCTTCTGGCATTGACCCGACTGACCCATCTTCTCCCTCTCTTTGAGACACTCTAACCTTTTCAGAGAAAAAATCTCAGCTTTGATGAAGGGTTCAACCTCTCGTACTCAGCGATGCAGCGCTGAGGCCTCATGTAGCTTATATATGTGATCATGCCACGTCATTATGTATACTATGGGTCCCACAAATGATGACATGGCAAAGATTATATATACTCTACTCTTGTACTTGCTGCTGCTGCTTCTTCTTGAGCTCAATTTCCCAATTCCAAAACCCTAATTGCCCCAATGTGATGCTGTTCTTGGAGAATTCATCTTCAGCCACACAGAGATTCCAAAGAGTTGGGAAACTTTTACATTTCAGGTAAATTCCATTTTATCTGGTGATTTTTAACTTTTATCTATCTGTTCAAAACTATACAAAGTGAACTCTAGGGTCTTTGATTCTGGGGAGCCCCAAAAATTGAAACTTTTCTCTTGTGTCTGTTCAAAGATTGGAACTTTAAGTTTAAGAGTTTACTTTTAAGTTAGATTAAAAAAAGTGATGAAATCTTCTGTGTAAATGAGTGATAGTTACTATTGTGGTTTCAGGATAGGTAAAGCCTGAAGCTAACTTCTTCTAGGTTTTGGGTTTTATTGCTATAATCTATCAGTTATAGAGATTTGGGATGAGTCGTGCTTTACTTCCCGAGCATGTTTCTGCTGTTGTAAAATGTCAAAAGGATCCTCTGAAAGCGCTTGAGATGTTTAATTCGGTGAAGAAGGAAGATGGGTTTAAGCACACATTGTCTACTTACAAGTCTATGATTGAGAAGCTTGGGTTTCACGGGGAGTTTGATGCCATGGAGCGTGTGCTTGCCGAGATGAGGATGAATATCGATAACAGGTTGCTAGAAGGAGTGTACATTGGGGCCATGAGGCATTATGGAAGGAAAGGAAAGATTGAAGAAGCTGTGAATGTGTTTCACCGGATGGATTTTTATAATTGTGAGCCGTCCGTTCAGTCGTATAATGCAATTATGAATATACTTGTTGAGTTTGGGTATTTCAATCAATCGCATAAGGTGTATATGAGGATGAGAGATGAGGGGATTAATCTAGATGTGTATACTTATACAATACGAATAAAGTGTTTCCGTAGGACTAGTAGGCCTCACGCTGCATTGAGGCTTCTTAGTAACATGTCTTTGCAGGGCTGTGAGTTCAATGCTGTTGCATATTGTACAGTAATCAGTGGATTTTATGAAGAGAATTATCAGTTTGAGGCATGTGAATTGTTTGAAGTCATGCTTGGGCGAGGATTGTGCCCTGATGTTACCACATTTAATAAGCTTATACACACCCTGTCCGGAAAGGGGGATGTCCAAGAAGGTGAAAAGCTTCTCAACAAAGTTCTGAAGAGGGGAGTGTCACCAAATTTGTTTACACTTAATATTTTCATTCAAGGGCTGTGCAAAAGAGGCTTTCTTAACAGGGCTGTCAGAATGTTAAATGGTTTTATGAAGGAAGGTCTAAGTCCAATGTTGTCACGTATAATACCTTGATCTTTGGCTTGTGTAAAAACTTCAAGGTTGAGGAAGCAGAGTCCTATATGCGTAAAATGGTGAACAATGGATTTCAGCCTGATGCCTTTACCTACAACAGTATAATTGATGGATATTGCAAATTGGGCATGATGAAGAAAGCAGATAAGATTCTCAGTGACGCCATTTTCAAGGGGTTTGTACCTGATGAGTTCACATATTGCTCTTTAATTAAGGGTTTTTTCCAGGATGGTGATATTGACCGTGCTGTGGCTGTATTTAAGGAGGCATTAGGAAAGGGATTAACGTTTAATATTGTTCTTTTTAACACACTGGTGAAAGGGTTGTCAGAGAATGGGCTTATCTTGCAAGCCTTACAACTGATGAATGAGATGTCAGAAAAGGGTTGCAGTCCTAATATTTGGACTTACAATTTAGTTATAAATGGGTTGTGCAAGATGGGTTATGTTTCTGATGCCAGTAGACTTGTTGATGATGCCATTGCCAAAGGTTACTTTCCTGATATATTTACGTTCAATACAATAATTGATGGTTACTGTAAACGGTTGAATCTGAATAATGCAATTGAGATAATAAATTGCATGTGGAGTCATGGTGTTATTCTTGATGTGATCACATATAATACTGTATTAAATGGCCTTTGCAAGTCTGCAAAATATGAGGATGTGATGTGCACTTTTCAGGCGATGATGGAGAAAGGGTGTATTCCTAACATCGTTACGTATAACATACTAGTAGAAAGCCTTTGCAAAGTGCGGAAAGTAAATGAGGCCTTGGGCATGCTACAGGAAATAAAAAACAAGGGCTTGACTCCAGATATTGTTTGTTTTGGCACATTGATGAGCGGTTTGTGCAGCAATGGGGAATTGGATGGAGCTTACCATCTACTTAGAAGAATGAAAGAGGAATATGATACATCACATACAACAGCAACACACAATATCATGATCAATGCTTTATGTGAAAAGCTAGAAATGAGTACTGCAGAAAAACTATATAGTGAGATGTGTGACAGCGACAGTAACAGTGTGCCAGATGGTTTCACGTACCGTGTCATGATCGATGGTTTCTGCAAAGTAGGAAACACTGATTCAGGGTACAATTTTCTCCTGAAAAAGATTGAAAAGGGTTTTATACCAGCATTGATGACATTTGGGAAAGTGCTAAATTGTCTCTGCATGAACCACAGAGTTCATGAAGCAGTTGGTATCATCCACCTGATGGTGCGCAAAGGCACTGTTCCTGAGGTTGTCAACTCGATATTCGAGGTTGATAAGAAGATAATAGCAGCCCCTAAGATTCTTCTTGAAGATTTATTGAAGAAGGGCCTTATCACATATTCTGCTTATGAGCTTCTATATGATGGAATTAGAGATAGAAAGTTAGTCAAGAAAACAAAAAAAGGTTCCACACAGCTTGCTGCAACTTCACAACAAACTTTGTGACTGTTGTAAAGATCTGTATATTCATTTATGTTACATACTTCTTGAGATTGTAAAACACAGTGACTCCAAAAATTTGACGTAGCAACCTTTTTTCTCAGTGGTTTGGGAGCTTCTAAGAGTAAGTTACTGCTGAGCTATCGCTCTTGTTCATTATTTTATTTTTGAAGCTTAATTTTTTTTCCGCATAGATTGCTGAGTTTAATTACATCACTGGCCATAACTAAGTAGATGGCTGACGTATTGTTATCTTCCATTTACAGCCTTATTTGTCACAGACTTTGCGGAGACATCAAGTATTGGCGTTCATCTTGTTTTCACGACCAAATATACACTGGTTAGGCAGATAAATTTTTGTGCTTTATGTATGTAATCCAAAGGTAATTGATTACGGAAAATGACTAGATTGCTTTAGCTGGTATTACAGGAATCACCCCAAATGTCTTGTGCTTATAATGAAGATATTTTGTTCTTTTATTTGCGTCTGTATCATGGGAGGAAGCATTAGGTTGGTCTTCTGGCTTTGATATTCCTTCAGTTTCTTTATATTCTAACTTTTATCTGGTAATATTTACTTTCCATCATGTCTTCACATGTTTTTCATAGCTGATCCTGGTTCAATCATGGACGATTTTATGGAAGCATCATGATTCTCATATGTTATGTCATAATCTAATTCAGAAGGTGTTGGCTGTCATGCAGAAAATTAATGAGAAGAAAATTGTGAGGACTTGAACATATGTGGCCTTTTGGCTTTGGTTCCAACACGACTGGTTGGTTCCTTATGCAAGCACATCCTACAGGATGTTTTTGGTGAGATTACTTTTATTGGATCTACATGCTCGATGCTCTATCTTATTGAGTATGTTGGAGAAGTTATGATTTTGTAAACGAGTGTCTTACAGAGTTCACAAGGGATTACAATAGTTGCTTGATGCATGCTATGCTCGCAGGAAGGTCTGAGAGCATGGTATATGTGAGTTTATCATGTTTCTGGACAGGAGGATCCAAAGACAAGCTTGTGGAAGATTTCGTAATCATGAAGAATGTTCATCAATGTTACATGGGAAAACTCTTTGTGATATTGAGAGATGTTATCAGTAGTTGGCTAGTTCAACTCTCACTACAGTGAATGTTGTACTCTGTAAAATTTATTACTATTTACCCTATAAGTATGGGAAAATATTGGTTTATCGCAATTCAAAATTTCTAATGTTGACAGTTACAGCTTCATAAGTAAAAGGGAGCATGATATTTGTCTTGCAATCATCTTGTTAAGCCATGCATCTAAGTTGAAGCTCCATTGATAACTGCTGCAGTGAAGGGGGCTCGCGAAAATTGAAGATTTGGGCTTTAGCGGGCTAGGCGGGGTCGAGATGGACTGGGCCTGGGCCTGGGCCTGGGCAGGCATGGTCCATCTTTAAAAAAAAGGTTACAAAACTATTTTACTCCTCTCGCCGTCTTCTCATCTGTCGCCGGCAAATATTGCCGTTCACCGGTGCCCGTATCACCGTATGGCAGCTCCATCATATAAAAGAAGTGTCAAACTCCATATTTTTCAGAGAGGAAATTATATGGGAAAACATTGGCCAAGGAAAACGTGGAATGAGATGGCTCATATGAAATATTGATCAAAGAGAGCAAACAACATGCAGCACAAAGTGAAAAATCACTTTACTAGAACATTAAGTGATTATTTGTTGATTATTAGTTGTCCACATTTCACTCTGTAATTTTTGATAATTTAAAGCTAGAACACTAAATTCATTCACCTGTGAGAACTAGCCAATGGATAATGCAGTTCTAGTTCACACAAAGCTCCAACCAGGTTCCTTCCTCACATAATTTCCCCTCATCTGATTTCTAATCAGCTCGGCTTCTTCCCACAGGCCCAAATCTGCACACATGTTTGAAAGGGAAACATGTGTCCTAGCATCACCTGGGTCCAAGTCCAGAATCTTTGTAGCTGTTAGCCTTCCAAGCTCTACATCTCTATGTACCACACAAGCAGCAAGCAGTGTTCCCCATATTAAACTATTAGGTTCAATAGTCATATTGATGATGAACCTCTCAGCCTCGAACAGCCAAGAACATCAACCATACAGGCATAGTGGTGATAACGAGGCTTAATTCCGTAAGCACTAGCCATTGAATTGAAGTATAAATAGTCTTATTTAACCAATCCGTTATGGCTACAAGAAGATAGAACTGCAGCAAAAGTCACTGGATCAGGTTTGATTCCTCTTTCCCTCAAAAGCTCGTAGCCTCTTAAAGCCCCTGCGCCTTTCCCATGCTGAGCATAGCTTGTAATCATAGCTGTCCAGCAAATTAAGTTAGGGTTCTCAATTTGACAGTAGGAGTTGAGTAAAGAATTCGCAATCGAGACATCGGAGTGTAGTGATCCGATTTTGAGGGCATGTGAATGTAACATTCTCGTGTTTGCGATGGTGCATTTGGTTGAAGTTGCGTAGTCATTCAAGAATTGGATGGGGTCGAGAAAAACACAGTTTAAATAAATAATTATGTTAAAATCCACCCTTGGTTTCGTGCTAGATTTAACGTTTGATTGTGTTCCAATTCACCTTGTGTCTGTCGTTTGTATTAATATTAAAAACAATTCGAACAATAAACTGAATCACATTAAAGTTGATGTTAGGGAATCAGAAATTCATTTATGCATAGACTAAGTTACCACTAATTAAATCTTAACTGATCATATTACCAACAAGTCAAGATGGCCGAGTTGGTCTAAGGCGCCAGTTTCAGGTACTGGTCCGAAAGGGCATGGGTTCGAATCCCATTCTTGACATTCAAATTTTTCTTCATTTTGGTTTTTTTCTTCTTTTTTGTCTCTCTCATCATATTCGTTACTAAATGAATATGTGTGATTGCAGCTTCAAAGCAACAAAAAATTCCTATTTTAGACTGCTTGATGTTCTTACTTCTAGTCAGGGGCGGACCCAAGTACATGACAGGGTGGACTAAGTCCACTTAGATTTGTGGTGCAAAAAAAAAACCAATTATTGGACTTCAAAAAAATAAAATATATTCTTATTTAACGTACTGCTAATATGGTTTTCTAACTTATCCTTGATGTTGAAATATCCTTCAACTTTTATATTTAAGAACTCATTCTCGTTTATATGAAGTTAATATACTCAATATGGTTGTAAAACTATAATTGAAAATTTTTTGTTTGCCTTCGGCCAAAATTCAAGTCCACCCTCCATTCGGAATCTAGGTCCGCCACTGCTTCTAATCCTAGTATTAAAAAGCCAAGTGGGCAAGTGTAATGACTAATGAGATATACACATCACAGGCATCACAAGTTGAATTTTCAGTGTTATATTTCTTAGTTTCCATCGTTAGTTTGTTGAATGATTCAAATCTCCAAATAAAGTATCATTATCGGTATCAACAAACTGGCATGAGTTTCAACCTTTAAGACTTCAGGGGGGAGACTGGCGCCTAGTTTTAACTTTCAAGACTAAACAAGTTAGACAATTAAATGGAAAAAAGAAGAAGAAGAGTTGTAAGTTGGAACTATATAAAGAAGCTAAACATGAAGTGGTGAACTCAGCATCCAAGCAAAGATCTGGGAGACACTAATAGAGAGATGGCAGGGAAAGAGAGTGTGATAGTACACGGGATGTGCCTTACGATTATGTGCACAGTTGCACATTATTGTATCTGTAACTAGGCGAGGGAGACTTCTTGAAAAGATGAATGAATATATTGTATGTATTTGTTTGAATGATAATGTGAAGAAATGAACACATAGTATTTCAAAAATTCTTGCATGCACATCTCAAGAATCCGAGTCTACAGGTAGTATATTGTTCGAAAACACATACATGCATATATATTTTTTGTTCTAAAATATAGATCTGCATACCTTCTCAATATCAGTTCAAGTTGCCATAGTTCGATGATAGGAACTTGGACGAAAAGAAAATATGATAAGCAATGCTCTTCCTTTTCAATGAGCTTATCTCCATTGTTTGGTGACCGATGAATTTCTTAGTATTAGTCTTTTTAGATCACAGCTTCACTTAAATAGTGCACAAGTAATATAGAAATGGATTGTTATGTAATGATCCAGGAAATTGTGTAACCATCAATTTCTTAATCTTGATTTCTTGACTAAACCTCTGATCTCTTGAAACTCTGATAGGCTCCAGAGCATTAAAGAAAATGGTTTATAACATAAACTTCTAAACATCTGACCAGACTATAGTCACTATACAATGACTATCTTACTACACAAGAAATACTTTATTGTAATAAGATAAGCCTTATTTTATTACAATAATGTTCATGATCTTAAATTCTTGCTGCCATATAATTTTTTTCAGGTCAAATTTTCCTGAGGTATATATATGGTAAGATCTATATAAAGGCTGTGAGCCTGAACGAAAATACTAAACGATTCTTTTGAGAAGCTGAGATGGAAGGAGAGAGCGTAAAACTACACGGAATTTGGGCTAGTACATACTCCAAGAGAGTAGAACTGGCCCTCAAACTCAAAGGCATACCTTACGAGTACATAGAAGAAGATTTGAGAAAAAAGAGTCAATTGCTCCTGAAATACAATCCAGTTCACAAAAAGATTCCAGTACTTGTTCACAATGGAAAACCTATAGCCGAGTCGTACATCATCATCGAATACATTGACGAAACTTGGAAGACTGGTCCTAAGCTGTTCCCTGAAGATCCTTATGAAAGAGCCAAAGTTCGATTCTGATTTAGCTTCATCCAGCAACAGGTGAGTTATGCTAATTTTTGGCACCAGCTCTGCACTGAAACTTAAGGGCTTTCATAACTGTGTTCTTGTCACAGTTGTTTGAGAGCTTGGCACAAGTAGTGACGACTTACGGTCAGGTTGAAGCACAAGAACAAGCAGTGAAGGACGTGTTTGAGAGACTGATTTGAAGAAGGAATATCTCACAGGAGGAGCTTCTTTCACCAATGGAACGAATTTGGGACTTCTGGACATATTGATGGTTGCAACATTCGGCCCTCACAAGGCTGATGAAGAAGTGTTTGGTATCAAAATGATGGACCCAGATAGGAACCCGTTACTGTACTCATGGATTACAGCACTGAAGGAGCATCCCTTAGCGAAAGGAATAGACCCTCCTCATGACAAGCATGTTGAGCTCCTCCACTTTTTCAAACCAACAAATCAAGCTAGAGGGACTGAATCACATTAACCACACATTATGCGACACACTCGTTGTGCACCTAGCAATGCAATATTGATCAGCTAGTCATTACGGATGGCTGGTTCAGCTGCATACTCTTTTCATGGTTTTCTAGAAAAAATAAATATAAGCTCTGGCTTAGGCCGACCTTTCTGGGTTTTCACCAGTGGAAGTCTCAGAATCCCTCAGCAATAATTGCTGAACTTGCATCCGTCGACTCCCTAACATTTATTTTATTTGGCACATTATTCGTTTAGACAAGAAAGAATTGTAGGGGAGATAATAAGCAGAAGCAGACTTGTTATATCACATAACATAGCAAACACTCTGGGGGCAAGTAGTTCAAAAGTTTTGTCTGAATTTCATGAAAACAAACAGTGTTCCAATAGTCGTCATCCTCTCAAATAAATGTCAAAATTTATAGCATGCAGATCAACAAATATGAAAACAGTAACTATATGGCATCTTAGCTCTTTGATGCCGCCCTTTCTTTGGCCTTCTGAATCTTTAAAACCTTCTTCACTATCTTCTGCTCTTCCACCAAAAAGGCTCGAATTATCCTGCATAATCAAAAATCACCAGAAAACCATCCGTAATTAAAATAACTCAAAAGGTTGCATCAATATCTTCACCAAACAAGAAGTGTACAAATTTAAATATATCTAGCATACCTCTCTCTCACAGCTCCACCAGAAAGAACACCACCATAGGCACGATTCACAGTCCTCCTGTTCCTTGATAGTCTAGACCTCTTATATTCAGCAGGTCTCAAGTGAGGAATCTGCATTATTAAGTAAGAATTGTTACATCTTAAAGGCAGGGTCCGCGAGAATACAACTTTCATAGAGCTTCTCATGACATGATAGCAAGACTATAACATATATGGCACAACAGCCACCAAGTGAAGATTAAACATCACAGAACTCCACATAATTGTGTGGGCAAGATTATACTACTACTGTAGAATTAGACCCAATTCCAACCATAATCTAAATCACAGATTACATTAGCCCAATCTGGAAAACCCGGCACATACTGAAATTCGTGATTCATTAAAACTACATGAAACACTATAATTAGGGAGAAAAACAGACAGTTGTACTCATATCAGCACGGTATACCTCATAAGTCAATCTGTAAATGTTGTCTAACATACACTACTTCTAACAAGTCACAGCTAAACATACACGAGAAGATAAGAAGTGGCAGCTGAAAGCAATCAACATACCCCTTGGATTCTCTTTCCAGTAACAGGACACTTGGGTCCACTAGCTCTCTTCTTAGTGGTCTGATAGACAAGCTTCCCACCTACACATCACTTATAGCCATGAGATAAGCACAAACCCAACAGAGGACAAACTTACAGAGCATGACTCAAATGCAACCCCAAGAACAAAAAAGATCGTACCAAACAGAAATTAACTACATTCTACAGCACACAAATTCGATATAGGAAACAGCACATTATGTTCATTGTTAACTTCAATAACTTTTAACATTCCAGCTAAAACCATCAAATCTAATCAATACAATCCAAAAAAGACCGATACAAGCAACTGCATATCATATTCTAAACAATCTCCTACTAGAAATAAAAGATTTCCACTCTTTCACATCGACCAACTGCACAATGCAGCTTTGTATACCTCCCATACTAGACGACATAATATTCATCCAAATTAGTAGAAGAAAAGTCGGATCATTAACATAACAGAGAAACAAAAGTAAGATAATCAAACTTAACCCACGAAAGATCGCATTTTTACTATAAAAAAAAGATGCAAACTTTAACAAATCAAACAGAGGCCTCAGTTCTATAAACTTAGTATAAAACTAAGCAGGGAAAAAGTACCCGGAGTTTTGACGATCCGGTGTTGATTAGACTTGGTAGCATAGCTGTGGCGCGAACGGTACGTCAGCCTCTGCACCATTCTCTCTCTCTCCTACTCTGCTATGGCGGTAGAGTGAGAAAGATGAAAGCCCTAGTCGCTAGATAGAGGAGTCGCCCTAGGATCCAACGGCTGTCACTTTCTTCTTAAACGGCCCAGATTAAACCACGTTCTATTACTTTAAAATGTGGGCCTAAGCGGGCCGGCGAAACCAAGGCGATCTGGGCCTGTTCGTGGCCCATGTTAGAAAAGTAAAAAAAAAAACCGCGCGAAAGCTTTTTACCGGTTTTGAACTGATGGAGCTGCGCAGGCTAGAATGACCACGGCGGAGCATATTTTCTCTTCTTTGCTAACCAAATGCGACACTCTCAACTCCGTCAAGCATTTGCACGCCTTTGTTCACAAGGCCGGCCTCGACACGGAGCCGTTACTTATCGGAAAGCTCCTCCTTCACTGCGCCGTCACAATCCCTCACGCCGCGCTCGACTACGCCCGCGGCGTCCTCCTTCATTTCCCCAACCCGGATGCCTTCATGTACAACACCCTCATCCGCGGCCTCGCCGACTCCCGAGACCCGCGCAGTGCGCTTCTCCTGTTGCGCGAAATGCGCCGCGGGTCGGACGCTTCGCCTGACAGCTTCACTTTCGCCTTCGCGCTCAAGGCGGCGGCGAATTGCCGGTCGCTGCGGGGAGGGATGCAGCTGCACTGTCAAGCTTTGGTTCGTCAATTTCGTTCGCATCTTTTTGTTGGGACGACTTTGGTGAGTATGTATGGTGAATGCGGGCGCGTTGGTTATGCGCGGAAGGTGTTCGATGAAATGCCCGAGCCGAATGTCGTCGCGTGGAATGCGGTGCTCACGGCGTGTTTTAGGTGTGGAGATGTGGAGGGTGCGGAGGAAGTGTTTGGTTCGATGCCTTTGAGGGATTTGACGTCGTGGAATATCGTGCTTGCGGGGTACGTGAAGGCGGGTGAGCTTCAGCTGGCGAGGGAGGCGTTTTGGAGGATGCCGGTGAGGGATGATGTGTCTTGGAGTACTATGATTGTAGCGTTTGCTCAGAGCGGTTGTTTTGATGAGGCGTTTGGGTTTTTCAGGGAGCTGCAGCGGAAGGGGGTTGGGGCGAATGAGGCAAGCTTGACTGGGGTGCTGTCTGCGTGCGCGCAGGCTGGAGCGGTTGAGTTTGGTAGAATTTTACATGGTTTGGTGGAGAAGGGTGGATTCCTTTCGATGATTTCGGTTAATAATGCACTCTTGGATATGTACTCTAAGTCTGGAAATGTAGAGATGGCTCGGTTGGTCTTTGAAAGAATGCCGGAGAGGAAGAGTGTTGTTTCTTGGACTTCAATGATAGCCGCACTTGCAATGCATGGTTATGGTAAAGAAGCAATACAAGTTTTCCGTAAGATGGAAGCGTCTGGAGTCAGGCCTGATGGTATCACATTCATTTCAGTTTTGTATGCTTGTAGTCATGCTGGGTTGGTTAATGAAGGATGCGACTATTTTTCTAAGATGAAAGAAAAGTGTGGTATAGAACCAACTATAGAGCATTACGGTTGCATGGTAGACCTATATGGTCGAGCTGGTGAACTGCAGAAAGCCTATGATTTTGTATGTCAGCTGCCAATATCACCGAATGCAATTATATGGCGAACTCTTCTCGGCGCTTGTAGCATTCACGGCAATGTTGAGTTGGCAGAACATGTTAAGGAAATGCTCTGCAAACTCGACCCTGAGAATTCAGGCGACCATGTTCTTTTGTCAAATGTATATGCTGGTGCAGGGAAGTGGAGGGATGTTGCTGCTGTACGAAGATCAATGTCTGACCGGTACATCAAAAAATCTCCGGGTTGGAGTGTGATTGAAGTTGACAGGGTTATGTATAGTTTTGTGGCCGGTGACATAACAAATAAGATAACAGAAGAAGCCTATGAGAAGTTGAGGGAGATAATGTTGAATCTTCGTTTTGCTGGAGGATATTTGCCGGAGGTTGGGAGTGTTTTGCATGACATTGAAACGGAGGACAAAGAAGATTCAGTGTTCATGCATAGTGAAAAACTTGCAGTTGCTTTTGGCCTGGCAAGATTGCCCGAGGGAAGGATGATAAGGATAGTGAAGAATTTGAGGGTTTGTAGAGACTGTCATACAGTGATGAAGCTGATCTCCAAGCTCTATAGATCGGAGATAGTGGTGAGAGATAGAAGCCGCTTCCATTCCTTCAAAGATGGCTCTTGTTCATGCAACGATTACTGGTGACTGGGACTACAAATCACTTGAACTAGTATAGCTTCAGTAAATTAAGGGAGCACAGAAAAATACTTGTCTTAGCAGGAACATACTGGTTCTCAAACCCAGAGACAAAGGATGTCTGGATGGGTGATGAGGAAAATTCAAATTTACCTTTTTACTTTTTACCATTGGGTAAATGCATTTACGAAAGACATGATATGGAAGGTCAACAAACTATGAGCATTTAGTTTGACTGATAATGCTGTAACTACTGGGGACACAAACTCATCTGGTTCTCAAAATCTCAGCAGAAAAATCTCAGTAACTAACTACTGGTCGGCATCTTCAGTTCCTCCACAACTCCAAGCTCACAAAGACCCTGATACGATTATCTCTCTCCATTTCTGCACCATGTCCATGGCGTTCTCTGCTGCCTTCTACACATGTTCACGACCTTCCCTAATTCTTTCCTGCAGAATCCGTCAACCCAATTTGTCTCAGGCTGCTGGCTTCCACAGAACCCTAACGGTTAGGGCTTCAACCACTTTGGACTACTCCAAGCTCTCTGTGGATGATAAATCCACAGCTCCTTCAAAGGTCAGAGACCCAATTGCTCCTTTTCTTACTTCTAATTCTGGAAATGCCATCTTTTTTTCAATTCACAAGTATTTGTTATTCATTCTGCATATGGATTTAATCGATTTATAGGTTAGGTTTTGATTGTGGCTTCTATATCCTTATGCAAGTTTAATGAATGTATTAGAGAATTGAGATAATTGAATGAAATTATCTGTGATTTAGGGAGAAATCATCAAGACTAAGCAATTAGATGATACCCAAAACGGAAGCAAATTTGTCGCCCACCTCTATCATGCCCACCATCCTAAGTAAATAACAAGTGTCATTTTTCTTAACAATTTTATAATTATAGTATTGTAAAAGACACTTGACATTTATTTAGGGTGGTGGGCATGGGGTGGGCATGATAGGGGTGGGCGACAAATTTGTTTTCACCCAAAACCCAAATTTCAAATAGCAAGATGAGACATAACAAATAGTCAAATACAAGTTACATATCATATAAGATTCTGTAAAATCTAATTGATGTCTGTCTTGTCTGAATACCTTGTTTATTAGTAAAATTAACCAAATTTGACTCATGGCGAAGTTACTATGTAAGTGCAACAACTGGAAACTGTAATTATAAATTGCATGGGCATAGGGGATTGATGTGTAAACTGTAAAGAGATGCTCTGATGTAAAAAAAATTGACAATTTCTTACATGTTTGTTGCCTTGCCTCACAAATGAATTATGGTAGTTTTGTTGCAGACCAATAATTGGCAATGGAATTTCAAGGATAATTCTATTAACATATACTATGAGGAGTATACAAAGGAGAGAGAGGGTCCTTGTAAGAATATCCTTATGATACCAACGATTTCTGATGTTAGCACAGTTGAAGAATGGAGATCAGTAGCAAGTAATATTGTTCAGCAAGTTGGTGATGTTAATTGGCGAGCCACTATAGTTGATTGGCCTGGTCTAGGTTACTCCGATAGGCCAAAGATGGATTACACAGCTGATGTCATGGAGAAATTTCTGGTCGACTTCATAAATTCGCCCAATGGTCCTCTAAGTGGCTCAGGTTGATGATCAACTACTTGTGTTTGGTAGATCATCAATTACTATACTACTATCATTTAATCTGCATTCTATGTTCTATATCCTTTTTGCTACAAGTATAATAGCACTGTTCTTTGAGCATTCATATGTTTGCTTCTTAAGTATGCGTAGTTACTTGAAAGATGAAACTGTCTATAAGCTTCCCTTCCTCATCAAGTGGTGGATACAAATATATAAAATGAATAAATCTAGAGGATCTTTGTTTATTCTATGGAATTTATCTTTTAATGTAATGAAGCTATGCTATTGCTTCTGTCTGAAACTTTTTGAATACGAGGTTTTTTCTTTTTTCTTCATATATATATATATATGAAGTGCACTTGCTATTGCTAATACTTTGCTATGATCCAGAAAATGATCTTGTGGTATTTGGAGGAGGACATGCTGCCACTTTAACCATCCGTGCTGCAAAGCGGGGTGCAGTAAAACCTAAAGCGATAGCTGCTGTTGCACCCACCTGGGCAGGTCCCCTTCCTATTGTGTTTGGTCGAGATTCTAGCATGGAAACGAGGTATGTAACTGAAAATGTCGATACTGAATGAAAACTTCGCCATTTGTTGGTAATTGGGAACCCAATTTGAAAATATTATTCTGCAGGAGATTAGAGAAAGATCAATTAATGCATACAATACATGTTGCTGTTCGTAGACACACACAATGATCCATGCCTAATTCCTTTGCTTGTATCTGTCACATGAATCTGATTGATTACTCCGAATTGTTCATAACCAATAGGTATGGACTGCTTAGAGGCACCATAAGAGCCCCTGCTTTAGGCTGGATGATGTATAACATGCTTGTCAGCAATGAGAAATCAATTGCATCTCAGTACAAATCACACGTCTATTCAAATGCTGACAATGTGACGCCTGGAATCATTGAAAGTAGATATGCCCTAACTAAAAGGAAAGGTGCTCGATATGCCCCTGCTGCTTTCTTGACCGGTCTACTTGATGCTGTACAATCTAGAGAGGAATTTCTTCAACTCTTTGCTGATATGGGTGACAAAAAGATACCTGTTGTTGTTGTGTCCACTAAAGGATCTCCAAAGAGGTCAAAAGCAGAGATGGAGGCTCTCAGGGAAGCCAAGGGAGTGAGTAAGTTTGTTGAGGTGCCAGGCGCTCTTCTTCCGCAAGAGGAGTATCCTGCTATTGTTGCAGAGGAGCTTTACGAGTTCTTGCAAGAAGTCATGGAATCCAAACATTAGAGTTTATTTTGCTTTGTCGGATATATAGGTTTGCTTATACAGTTTTCTGATCAGAAAAGTTGCAGTACTGCAGCATGTGACTCTATGCTCCTAGGAATTGCATACAAGTGTTCATCCAAGCATTTATCTCTATCATTTTGCTGATACAATGATAGTCTTGTTCGAATTTATACACTTTTCAGCTTTTGCACCTCTTACAAATCCAGAATCCTCATTTGTGTTTTTAGAAATCATGATTACTTGTTCCCGTGTTTGGAGCTAGCCTAATTGGTGAGACCATAAAAGATGTGATTCGGCTGAGGCTAATTAGAGTTTTGAGGCCCGGTGTGACAATTAAACAAAGGTTTCGGACCGTATTTTCTTTGAGAATCACGACGATTGAAAATTGATCATAATCTTGAACAATATAAATCTCATGGAAAAGATTACAACCATTTATACTCGAGATAATAGAGTGAATTACAAAACCAAAATATTGGTGAACAATATGGTAGCTTTAGGGATGACAATATTACCCATCGGATAGGGTATTCACATGTATTTGACCCTAATAGGGCAGTATAATGGGTAAAAACGAAGAATGGATATGGAGATCCCCTATATTCGAAATATGGAATCGGGTAACAGGCGTGGATGGTATTTTGATCCCCATCTTCATCCCCACCCAATAAAAATAAAATATATATTATATATGTTTCAATATTATTTAATTAATTAATATTTATGTAGATAAAAAATTTTTTATAGTTATTATTTTATTTTGAACTATACTTGTATTGGTTTAAGTTGGATTAATGTAAAAAAAACTAATTTCATCATGATATTAATTAAAATATCATTTTATCATGATATTGGTTTATAGTTTTCATTTTAGATTTTTACGTTTTTCTATACTTCATATGAATTTTTATATAATATAACAAAATGTCATTAACGAGTATTGAGGCGGGTATGAGAAACGGATCCCTAGCGGGTATGAGAACGGGAATACTCATTACTTTCTAATGAGGATTGGAGCGGGTACGTAATTGAAATTGAATATGAGTATGGTATTTTAATATCCTGATCCTACCATGGCCATTGCCATCCCTAGGTAGCTGAAGATTTGTTTGTTCTCTGATTTAGTTACGTTAAACATGTTAAAAGTCTGATCCACCACTCAGATATTAAAAAGATAAAATCTTATGAATATAGAAATAATAATTGCTTCTTGTTTCTCACTAATCAGACAAGAGTTAATGATAAAGATATTAGAGATCAAGCAAGCGATATACCCACAGAAAATAGATCGATAGTAGGAGAAAGATTTTGACCTGCATTCAAACCTAAACAGAGTTGCCCACATTGAACGAATCTGTCGGCTTGAGCAACTCCGATCCCTTGGGGTTCTCATTGCAGAGTCATTTCATTATCTCTCATTACAACTCAGAACTTGGTTGAACAACTAGACGAAAGGGACAGACAAACGAGCGGGTCTCTTGTTGGACCCCGGCCTTCTCAAATTCTACGTTATATTGAATGACAACGTAATCGATCGCTAGCCAACGATGAACAGTAGGTTATTGGAGACCCCTTATTGAATCTAAGCGCCTTACTAAGCTGCAAAATACTTAGTCTCAAATTCACAAAGAGAAATTCCTGAACGGATCAATCGAAGGTGGCAATACTGTTCGTAGTCATATATACGTGTAGCTGCAGTGCCAATAAATCTAGAGGCAAACTTAACAAACTCTGTACCCGGTTCACAGTTTAATTGTTCAGTTTGAAGTTTGAACCGTATAAATCCAACAGAAGATGGAAGAAAGCTAATGCAGCTTTCTAATTACATCTTTTGGCTTTGTGTGTAGATTCACTATATATAAACATAAAAACATAATGGCTTGAATTTGGTTTCATCCGTCCATGTGGCTCTGCATATTTCTTTGTCTGCATCATCAAGAAACCAAACTCAATCAATAATCCAGGCACCGGTATCAACGATGATCATTATCTCGAATAATTTTCCGATACGGAATGGTCACGGCTTAGAGTTTGTACGTACGTACGAGTCAATTTCTGAGTCTTGATTCAGTCCTGCTTATGTATGAAATGCATGTATACGATCAATGTACACAGATATTTAATCATCATTGATCTATTCGTAGTGGCGGCCGGTAGAGCTATATATACATAGATCGATAAGCATGCATCAGATTACGTATGGATGGCGCGCGATGATAATTACTCGCTAGTTAATTAATCAGCTGCATCCCAGTTTACCCCGTTACTCACATCAAAGTTTCAAACAACTCAAATTAGACTCCCTCCTGGTCTTAATAGATTTTATCATCTGGTGACATTGGCGGACCCAGCTATGGGCAAGTGTGAGCATATGCAGTTATGCACCCACTGAATTTTGTGTTTAGTTGAGAAAACTGGTGATCTAGTAGCTGTCATGCTAATTTTTAACCTAAACATTAACATATAAAGCCCCCACTGCAGCTTAATTAGAATCAAGATGATATGACATTATGCCCCCACAGAACTAAACTCCTCAATCCGCCACTGTCTGGTGATCAAATTATTATAAATCTAAATAAAGTTTACTTAATTGAAGTAAATTTTCAGCATAAAATTAACATATATGTCGAGGCAAGCGGAATATCGATTTGTTATGTTGATAGAGTAAATGATGCACATTGCACAATCCAAATCCGGGTTCAATTTTAATCCCAACCAAATCTGGGAGCGTCGATCTCTTTGCTTGACTTTGTCTGAATTTGCATGCAATGAAAGCAAATAGAGCTCAAACATCACATTTCTCTGTTAATAATTAAGATGATAGAATTAACTGTTTATATGTCGATCTTCAAGCTAGGTTGTCGCAATCACTTAATTTAAGTAGACTTTTTAGTAGTTATTAATTATGAATGGATAATAATCAATATATGATAACGACGTATTGACTAGCTTTCTTACACGCCCGTGTGTGCGTGTAAAATTGTCTTGTCTATGCATACAAATTCATGTACGACTTTCGCTCTCTCACATTTGTTTCTAGTCCATAAAAAAAATTATTTTCGTGATTCATTTTGGTAAATTGACAAACAGAATAAAAAATAATTTAGGAAGTTATTCAATTTTACTAGATTGTCCATACAATATGTTTCTATTTTATTAAACCAGCCTTTTAAAATAAGGGTAATTGAGTAAATATGAATAGTGGTTGTTTCATAAGCCTTCTCTATACTAAGGCTGTCAATTTCGACATGACCCGATAACACGACTCGAAACTCGCACGAAATAAAACGGGTTGAGCCTGCACGATTTAAAAGCGGGTCAACGGTGGATTAACTCGCCATGACCCATTTGATAAACGGGTCAACCATGGGTTAATCCTACTAACACGAAATGAACCCGCATGACACGATTAATATAAAATCAAAAAAAAATCTATATAAAATAAACATGTATATAACCCATTTAAGAAAGTAGCATTATGTGTAATAAGGATTTAATACGTTTTAATCATTTTGAAAAAAATATAGGTAATACGATAAATTTGTTTGCTTTAAATCTTGATTTAGTTGGTTATTTTATGCAAAATTAAATGATATATATTAAAGGGGTTAAATAAGTTGGAAATTGGTAACCCATTTAATAAGTAAGTTGAGTTTTAGTTTATATTTTATAACACACAAAACACCTTGATTCGAAACGAACACAATCCGACACAACCCATTGTCAGCCTATATACTATAATAAAGCAAATTGACTTTGTCAACCAAAACGTGTGTGAAACTACATAAATACCCTTCCACTATATATTATTTTAAAATAAAATTATATAATTCAATGACAAGACGGTAAAAGGTAAAATCAGAATAGAAATAAAAAAAATTTCCTCTGCATATAACTTCCCGTATAACTGTCAACTTTCTCTACACACACGTAATGGTTGGTGGTTGCTGGTTTGCTTAATTAATACTAGACACAAACACACCCGTTGTGTGTATAACTACATAGGGTGATTATTTAGAGATATGGATGGTTACTTGGAGATATATATAGGTGGAAATTGTTAAGATATTTCTTATTTTGAATTATCTTTTTATTTTAAGTTACTATTATATCTCTTCTTATTTTATGAATATTAATCTTTCTTATTCTTTCAAGATTAAATAATACATTTTTTTTAAGAATTGGCTGCTAAGCCCTCTTTAACTATTAGAGTATCGATTAATTAATAATATGATGATGATTACTCGAGTACCAAGGATCTAACCATGATATATGAGTCCGGTTGATATGAGTTGGCAACTACATTGACTATAGTGCACTCGATCTAATTAATGTCCACAAATCTAGTTTACACTACATTGATAACATACTATCGATCTCGAATAAGGTCGAAATCATTTAGATGAGACCCCAGTCGGTCACGTTACATGAATTTGATCCAGTCATAATATTCGCCATGCTAATAATCTAAAAAAAGAAAGTATATGCACCATCAACTCATCAAGTAATAAAATCGATCAACATTCTTATATATATAACATTAATTATAACTCATCACACTCCAACTCTTTTCGTTCTTAAACATGTAGTTCACGCTGCACATTCCCAAAAAGGAAAAAACAGGTTAGTTTTTCCATGCACATTCTAAGATCAACAAGAATTCTATTTATTCAAATAGCTGTTAATGATCAGACCTTTTAGGGCCGAAATCATATTCAATGTCCAGTAGCCCAGGCCCATTATACTATATTTCTATCGCTAATATCCTTGTTCAGTACACCTTAACATCATCTTGGGTTTATGCATGGGCGGATCTTGTTACAAGCTTAGGGATGCTCAAACATTCTCAAGTCAATTAGAAAGACAAAAAAAAATTGGTATTAATTTTTCTTAATTAGGACTAGCATTCCCTATTTTCTCTCACACTCAATCCCTCCACCAACACTTATACATACACACACCCACACCCAATTCCCCCCACACCAACATCTATAATTTACACAGACCACCAATTTTTTTTTATCTCTTGTGTCTTCTTCTCCTTTCTTTTTTTTCTATAAAATTA
Organism: Argentina anserina; assembly: GCF_933775445.1. Classification (NCBI taxonomy): domain Eukaryota; kingdom Viridiplantae; phylum Streptophyta; class Magnoliopsida; order Rosales; family Rosaceae; genus Argentina; species Argentina anserina. The sequence goes on from NC_065876.1 coordinate 1,633,704, forward strand.
AATCTCTAACCCTAAAAACTAAAGCCTAATTCTTAAGTTACAGTGATTAACTTCGCGGCCTCCACTCCTCTAGTGAGCACTGGATGTCATGATTGAATTTGAGATTTTCCCATTTGGGATTTCTGGCTTTCTACGTTTGTTTTTCATCCACCCTCGGTTACATATGTTTGGAGGTATTTTGATGCAGATAATGTAAAACAATCAGTCAAAAGTGAATCACATAGTATTTTGAGTACATTGTCAAAAAAAAATTTTTTCCTTCGGCCAAATTTCAAATCCTCCATAGATTACAATTCTAGATCAAGCATCCCATAAAACGTCCGTCCAAGATCCGCCACTGGGTTTATGTTTTTGTCGAAGGTCCGTGGTTTTGGTCGGAGGCAATGGTTGGGGACTTGGGGGTGATCCTGGTGCGGGAGCCAAAAATCCTAGTTGCTCTTGAATTAAGTATTCTTCAATTATGCATATCTGCATATCTCTAGGGAACTTAATTTTGTGTTATATATATATGCGTTTCCCACATACCTCTTTATATACCAGTAACTAGTCCTTTTGGCATCGGATTCGCGTCTAGCTCTATGTTTTTACTGTAACTTGTTTTTCATTATATGCTATGTGCAAGAGAATATCATTTCTGGTACGATTCACACGTATTTTTTTTGTTCACACGTATATTCCAAAAATGTAATTAAATCGGATGAAGATCTGCATTAGCAGTATAGCTCATATACAACTCAAACGATTAAACCTATGCAACCAATTAGCTTTGCAGTATGTACAAGCAATTCTGGAAGAGTGGAAGACCGGAAGAAAATAGATCGTGAACCAAATTGCTAGACCTAGTCGATCAATATATGATGAGCTAGGTACGTGCGTATATTGATCTGATTTTCCTTGATTGGATTTTGAAAGTTACTGGTGTGCATAATTAATTAGTTTAGTCAGATCATCATTGCTAAACGTAGTCTATGTTAGTCAAGAAATAAGTTTACCAGTGAAATTTGCAGTGTCTGTTTTATACTTGCTTCGGTGTATTCCTTCCTTATCCGGGAGGGATGTGAACAACCTTGCGTGTGTGTGTGTGTGTATATATATATATATATATATATATATATATATATATATATATCTATGTGTGTGTGTGTGTGACTTAGTCTAGGGTTTCCTTCAATGACGATCGAGAGGGCACGAGCAATTCATATTGAGAATTAGAATGGTGGATACTCATCATACCTTAATAGTTGTTAACTATTTGGTAAAATACACCAAGGATATCTATATATTAATCAATAACGTATCGTCATTTTCTCCTAACCAAAAATATATATATATATTATAAGTACTATTTATTATGTGATCTCAACCGTTTCTATGAATTCCGTACGGTTGTGTATAATTTTATTTGAAAATTTAGAAAAAATACCTATAAAATGTTTTGTTTTATACGTTCTATGAAAGATTTTGGTTATGAGATTGATGATTCAAACTGTATTTTATTATAGGTGTAATAATGAAAACCTCACTTCTAATATAACAAAAATATGCTTTCAGTCATCATGATTGAAACAAGATGAGATGAGTACGTACGTATACGTAGCTACATATATAAAATGGTGGCATTCATTATCTAGTTATACGTGTCACTCTACAATATGAAGAGGATGGCCCTACCGAATAAAGAACGCTCATTATCTAGTTAAGTATGGAAAATTCGAGTATACATTTCACATCCGACGGTTGATATTATTTTGTGAGTGAGATTAAAAAAAATATTCGTTTTCAACCGTCGGATGTGAGATGTATAACATATATTGATGTATAATAGATTAACCCGTTAAGTATCACATAAGAAGAATAAACCAATCAATTTTGTGATGTAGTACTATTGATTAGTCCTGCATACACGATCCCCACAAAGTTAGACTTATTCATCGAATTAATTAAGTAAATTAACTTATATGCCTGCATATATAAGCTAAACTCATTCGTCGGATTATAACGTTACTTTTGTAGTTGGAATCATCTTCATTTCATTTTTCTTTTCGATCGGCCCTAGGTCGATCCTAATCTCCATACTACTTTTAGTACTTTACTTCCCTAAACTTAATACATGCTGGCTAAGCTTGCAAATTCATCAGCTCGTCTTTTAGCTCTAACATGTGCTATGTGATATATCATATACGTCGATTTGGATCCAAAACTTCATTAAGGATAGAAATCAAGGTTCTGATCGAAAGAAAAGGGGAAATAAATCAAGGGTAGTTAAGGTCGAAATCCCGATCGAGGTGCATACATATATAGAGGCACTACCTATTCACACCACATGATTCATAGGAATGGAAAGATTTGTTTGATATCAATCAGTACAAAGAGAATGAAAACAACCTAATGTCAAAATCATGCACACATCATGCGGATTAGGGCTTAATTCCCAAAACAATTACAAAGCGTAAATAAGATACGTACATTATATTTATACACAACCCCATTTAAAGAGAGAAGGAGTAAATTAGAATACGTTGTAATATTTCGGTGCTGGGGCTACTGTGATATTTCGGTGCTGGTGCCACCACAGTAGTCCCAATGAATGCCACACGAGATAGATGATGAAGTTAGTGATGAGTCTAAGCATAGCTGACTTTTTGCAATAGCTGCAAGAAAATGCAGAGTAAATGCTATTTTGCTGTCTGGTTTTGACTCTTATTGGAGCCATTTAGTACACTTCTGCACAAAATCCTTTTACTCCTTCATTTGTCAGCAAAGTCCTCGATCTCTTCTCTATAAATACCCACAGCACAAGGCCAAACCACTGCCTTGGACGTGTGCTTCTTCCTTTGAATACATAACAAGATCATCCTTCACCAGATAGATTCTGGAGATCATTATAAATAGAAATAGAGAGAGTAAGATCAATCGCACCTCTTCATCGTCATCCTCACCTCACAAGTAGTACATAGCTCGGCTCGAGTTCTAATTTTTACTTGGAGCTAGCTAGATCAGAGATATTAGGTTAAAATGGGAAGGCCACCTTGCTGTGACAAAGTTGGAGTGAAAAAAGGGCCATGGACGCCGGAGGAAGACATCATCTTGGTGTCGTACATTCAAGAACACGGACCTGGGAATTGGAGATCAGTTCCTACCAACACAGGTGTTCTACTTGAGTTTTGATCTACCCAGCTGCCTGGTTTCATTTCGATTCAGTTGGTTTATTATCGCAATTACTCTTTCTTTATTTGGACAAGTCACAGGTGTGATAGCATAAACATCATCTTCTTCTGGAGTCTGGGGGTACTTTTCACTTTGTCTTGTTTTCTGCAAGGTTTTAAATGGGGGTTGGTTTGAAGAATTAAAGTCATCTATGGCTTCCTGCCCTGGACAGTCTTGTTAAAATTCATTTATTTTTCCTTTCTACCTGCCTATCCTTTTCTTTATCCTGAAGACTTGAACGATCTGGATCTTGCCTGTGGCTAGCTAATGTTTCTTGAACAAATACGTTTATACAACAGCTAGCATTATTTGTAACTAATTGATCAGGTATTTCTGGTAATTAATAGTTATCGTTTTCGATGATCAGGTTTGATGAGATGCAGTAAGAGCTGCCGGCTCAGATGGACTAACTATCTGCGGCCGGGTATCAAACGCGGTAACTTCACCGACCACGAGGAGAAGATGATCATCCACCTCCAAGCTCTTCTGGGTAATAGGTAATATTTCAATTTCTCAGAAGAGTTCAAGTTATCATCTGCAATTGTATATACAATGTCTTTTAAAACTAGGTAGTGCCTTAATTTACATATATTTTTTGCTGTGAATTTCATGCGTTTTGACTTGATTAGATTATGAGTATTAAACTATGTTTCTGGATATGGGGCTTAGATACTCCCAAATCCAGTAGTCAGTTCTATAAATATAGATTATGAGTATTGAACTATGTTTCTGGATATGCGTTTTGACTTGATTAGATTATGGGATTTTTTAAACAAAAAATGGAAGTAATCTTCTTCTTGGTTGTTTTTATAACTGAACGTTTTAAACTTAGTTGGATATTGATGAAAGATATATTAAATTGAATATGGGTGCAGATGGGCTGCCATAGCTTCCTACCTTCCTCAGAGAACAGACAATGATATTAAGAATTACTGGAACACCCACCTGAAGAAGAAGCTCAGAAAACTCCAGACAGGTGGTGCTGAAGATGGTATTTCAGGTCATTCACAGCAGCCAATTTCCAAGGGTCAGTGGGAGAGAAGGCTCCAAACAGATATCCACATGGCCAAACAAGCCCTTTGCGAGGCTCTCTCCCTTGACAAACCAGGTCATGATCATCAACATGTGCCAGACTTAAAGCCCTCACTCTCCAATATTAATGGCAGTACTAGTACTACTGCTACCACTAGAACTCATCAAGCATCCACATATGCGTCCAACACCGAGAATATTGCTCGATTGCTCGAAAACTGGATGAAAAATTCACCGAAAGCTCGAACAAACTCATCGGACGATCGCGATCATCAAACCCATGTTCATCATCAGAATATGCTCAACAATGGTTCAAGTTCTAGTACCACCGAGGGGGCACAAAGCGGGACAACTACCACGCCGGACCATCACGAACACCAGGGTTTAGATTCCTTGTTTAGTAGCTTCAACTCAACCACATTATCCGATAATGCGTCGACTCCACTATCAGCAGGAAATAATCATCGTCAAATTAGTACTACTGCTAACAATAATAATACTAGTCTCATGATGTTCCAAGACGAAAGCAAGCCTGATTTAGAGATGGCCTCGGGGGCGGCAGCAGAAGCAGTAGATCAAGTTCCTCTCACATTGCTGGAGAAGTGGCTCTTAGATGATGCTAATGCACATCAAGCTCATGATCAAGACATGCTGTTTTAAATTAATCGATCAGATTAAAGACGCTCCTCCTCAATCCCCATCGCCGTTTATTAATTAGGGCTTCGTTTTACTTTGTTTTAATTTTCTCAGGTCAGGCTTTTGTAGCCTTGTAAAAATGTTTCTTTTCTTCCTCTCTTTTTTCTTCTTGCGTGAGATGCAGGAAGATTACACCCCAGAGTGTATCGAAAGAACAAAAGATGTAAATTATAAAATATATATATATATATATATATTTACATGCATATACTTTGTTCTGGAAAATAATGAAAAATCAATTAAAAGTAGATTTTTATATACAAATGAGACTTAAAAGGCTCAAAAATAAAAAAATATAAAGATTAAATATTAAAGTGAACTCATCGCGCCTACGTGCCTACGTCTAGTTTCCTTTTTTTTTAAGTCGTGAATTACCGTGAGAAATTATTAAAACAAAAGTTAATTAAGCTTGACAAGATGGCGATGAGGTGTCACAAAAAGTGACCAGTGTAGTTATAATAATAGTTACTATGAAGTACTGTCGGTAGGAGAAATTGAAGTTGGCTTCTTGAATGGTAGGTTCAGTATTAAATGCGATTATTATGTGGCTTAAAAAAGTCTTCCGCATACTACACTAGTGCAGATCGAAGTATAACTAGTTACCCGAGCACTATGGCTTACGTACTGTTAATCTATATATAAACACATATGGCTTAATATATGATATTTAGTTTTTAGGAAAATAAATATTTATATTTAAATCATAATGATGTTGATCTATTTAATAAGTTTTTTATAATCTGCATATATATATACTTGCTAGATTTTATACGTACGTACCTCTACTTTTGTAGTTTCATTTTCGCTTGTCTAGCTCTTATTACTGTACGGGTGTAATTAGGTTTGGAAACAATTGAAGCATTTCAAGTACAGGTTATTAGTTCAGTTAATAATAGGATTAAAAAGACCGTGAACCTACCAATCCTGGTGGATCTTAAGACTTCGCCGCGTATCTAATGATGGAGATTACTAGTCATAATAAGAGCTACCTAACAAAGAAGGCATTATGCAATGAGAAGCGGATATGAGAATTATGACTCTATCTCCAATGATCTAATTATGCACAAACACCACGTACAATTCCATCATTTCCATGTACTTAATTTTTTGACAAAGGGGTAAATGGATTCGGGGCACCCACCAATCTAGAGCATTATGCACCACATAAGGCGAGCATGCACTCAACTAATTCGATACGGTGTTTGTTGAAGATTAGAGATCTCAAATATAAGAAATGACAAATAAAATAGAGCTTATAAGTGGGTGGATAATACCCAATTGTATCGAGGCATTTTGTGATTAAAACCCAATACATGTGAGGTGGCTAAGTTTGGATAGTATCGGTACAATTTGTCAACATGCAACGCTTGTTATTGTTTAACATGATATCAGAGCGGGTCACTCTATAGTCGCGCCTCCAATCTATTGTGGGCCCGAATTGAGTGTCACTTTGTCATGGGCCCAAGTTAGGTGTCATTATCATGTCATCGGAGGATTTCCGATTAGATTGTCACTCGTGGGTTACTGGACCTTAGTTTATTTCGTCTCAGTGTGTAGGATGTTAATTTGTCACATGCAAACCTAAAAATTAGGTTGCACGTGAGGGGCGTATTGGAGATGAGAGATCATACATTTAAGAAGTGACAAATAAAATAGAGATTATAAGTGGGTGGATATTACCTAATTGTACCGAGGCCGATTGTGATTAAAACCCAACACCTGTGAGGTGGCTAGGTTGGGATAATATCAGTACAGTTGGTCCACATGTCACGCTTGTTGCTGTATAATATGGTATCAGAGCGGGTCCATCTCCAGTCGTGCCTCAAATCTGTTGTGGGCTTGAGTTGGGTGACACTTTGTCATGGGCTCAAGTTAGGTTCTATTATCATGTCATCGGAGGGTTTCCGATTGGATGGTCACCAAGTGTCATTGGTTACTGGACCTTGGTTTATTTCGTCCCAGTGTGTGGGATGTTAATCTGTCACGTACATACCTAAAAATTATGTTGCACGTGAGAGGGCGTGTTGGAGATGAGAGATATCACATCTAAGAAGTGACAAATAAAATAGAGCTTATAAGTGGGTGGTTAATACCCAATTGTACCGAGACCTTTTGTGATTAAAACACAATACCTATGAGGTGGCTAAGTTGAGACAATATCGGTATAGTTGGTATACGGGCCACACTTGTCGTTGTTTAACAGTGTTAAACGTTGATTACCATGTGATAGTGGTCATACTAAGTCAAGGATTTCCACCTTGTAATAATTCAACTAATTATAAGGTTCTATAACAGTTAGATTATAGGGGCTGACACTTTGTCCGGGCATATTGTCTTTGCATCTTGCAAGACCCCGAATGCTTAACAACATACCAATAAGAAACTTGAAAATATTGGGGCTGAAACTTAAGTGAGAGCTCCACTCGAGTAATGTTGTCCCTAATGACCCTCATCCATCGACGCCGCCCTACGTACTCTTTTTTTTTTTTTTTTGGAAATGACCCTACGTACTCTAAACCCATAAGAATGTATGGATTCGATGAACTTGGCCAGAAATATTTGGACAAATAACACTAGTGTAGTTCTCAACTCAAGGAGAGATTACATTTAGGACGAAGAAATCTTGAGAATGATGAATTGTACTTAGGGTGACAAATCTAATTGAGGAAACGGGTTGAAAAAAGCTGTGTAAGTTATGTATAAATTAAATCAAATCACCCTACCTCATTACTCATTACACGTAGGGGTTGATGTAGGATTAGAATCTAGGGAGGATTTCAAATTTGGCTGGAGACCAATTTTTTTTTTTTATAATGTGAATTGAAATCAAAGAACTAATCTATGTGAAATCGACGGAGAATCGAAGAATCGGAGAATCGGTCAATCAGATAGTACCTGAAACGGTTGAAAGTTGAGTGAAAATGATTAGGTGAAGAAACAGTGAAGAAGGCGGATCACCTTAATTCCCTAAGCCAGAAAATCAGTCACCATCTCGGGCCTCTTCTTCTATGTCGGTGTCGCAACTCCATCTATGATTGTGAGGGTGGGAGGACCAGAGGAGTGTGGCGAAGGGGACTGGATCAACAATCGAGACTACGATCTATAAGGGTGGGAGAACCGAATGAGTGTGGCGGAGGACTGGAGCAGGCCACCAGTAGTGGAGATCGACAGATCGCACATTCGCACATATTCTTCTTCTTTTGTTGTGTGCAACTCACAAACACAAACCAAATTTTTTATTTATTGGGCTAGCATACATGTATAAAATATTTTGGGTTTCAAATTTTTGTATGGGCTCCAGCACATACAAACTTTGGCTTGATCCGCCCCTGATCACCCAGGGCTAAAACGAAGAATATACTTCAACAAAACAGTACATAAGGATTGGAAGAAGAAACAAACCCTCCTTGTGATGGTGGCTAGAGTTTGTTATTATATATATATATATATATATATATATATATATAAAGCGAGATATGTCATAATTTCCTAATTTCCCTTTGATTTTTGTAATATCAACTAATTATCAGATTATCATCCAAAAAACTAATTATCAGATTTGTAAGTATTTATATTTTCATATAAAGGTTGTATTCTAGATATTAATCTTGAATTTGATAGATTTTGACCTCAAAACTGGATTAAATGACCCTGACAAGTGGAATGGACGTGTGTAAGTGATTCTTGTTGGAGATGAGAGATCCCACATCTAAGAAGTGACAAAGAAAATAAAGCTTATAAGTGGGTGGATAATAACCAATTGGACCGATGCCTTTTGTGATTAAAACCCAACACCTGTGAGGTGGCTAAGTTGGGACAATATCGGTACAGTTGGTCCACGGGCCACGCTTGTCGTTGTTTAACATGGTATCAGAGCGGGTCCCTCTCTAGTCGCGCCTCTAATCTTTCGTGGGCCCGAGTTGAGTGCCACTTTGTCATGCCATCGAAGGATTTCCGATTGGATGACCACTAAGTGTCGTTGGTTACTGGACCTTAGTTTCTTTCATCCCATTATGTGGGATGTTAATCTGTCACGTGCAGACCTAAAAATTAGGTTGCACGTGAGGGGGCGTGTTGGAGATGAGAGATCACACATCTAAGAAGTGACAAAGAAAATAAAGCTTATAAGTGGGTGGATAATAACCAATTGGACCGAGGCCTTTTGTGATTAAAACCCAACACCTGTGAGGTGGCTAAGTTGGAACAATATCGGTACAATTGATCTACGGGCCACGCTTGTCGCTGTTTAACAATTCTTTAGTGTATTTGTTTCTTAATTAATGATACTCGTAGTAGTGTACTAATTTGAACTAGTTTATTCTCAACGCCGATGTACTGATGTATCGGGCGCGCTGACTTCCTTACGATAGTGAACATAACAGTCTTTGTGCCAAGGGAATATATACTTTAATCGGTTTCATATATATATATATATATATATATATATATATATCATTTTCAAGATCTTAATCATAATTAATTTTGTTTTAGTGAGAGTGTGACCGTGTGAGACGACATAAGAAAATTCCAATGCCATCAGGAGTTGCCTATGATCGCAAACATTGGTCTTATTAATTCCATCACGTGTGAAGTTTCTGACTTTAAACGGAAATCACTGACAAATTCCTAGCCTCACCAAGTAAACCTAACAAGAAACTGGACAATGAAAATGATTCAATCTTTCTAAGAAATTGTTAATCGAATGGAAAGAGCTACGGATCAGATGTTTAATTTCCAAAGTCCTTTTTTTTGCCAGAATGAGATGAAGTATACTTTATGCATGCATGGATCGATATCGATATTCAAACTCAAAACGTACTATTTAAAAATTAACAAACATTGTGTTTTTAGGTGTATTTAAATTTATTAAAATTATGCATGATATAAGACTTTTGATTTTAGTTTTAATAAAATAGTGTGAACAAAGTGTTGATATATATGAAACATTCGATTGAATTTTTTTTAATCCAAAATCAAATTATTTTTTTAGTAACAATGACGTTATTATTGTATTGAACAATCTTAGAGTACAATGAGAAGCTTTGAAGCTTCTATATCAGGAGGAACATGCACGCCCAATCCATGAGGAAAAATAGAAGAAGAACGCAGAACCCTTTGGTCGAATTAAAAGAATCCGACATAAGATCGATCGAGAGACTCAAAAGATTTTGCAAGTTAATATACAAGCTAGATTCCATACATTGATTATATGTCTTCATATATAGGCATAACTCACAACTGATTCCCTAAGATACTTTTCTCTCCGACTCACAGACACAGCACGGTGCCATGCACAGGCTGCTCGAGGCAAGGCGGAAATTACTAGCGCTCGATCTATAGTTTCGACTTTGGATAGAGAAAGCCTATGAATTCCCAGTTTCCCACCTTGAAAAGCTAGATAGCTCGTAATTAAGGAAGTTTCCGTTTCCAGCTAGATGTCGAAGAAGCCATGAGAGACAAATGGTAAAGTGTAATGGAAATTTATAGATGCCGTCGACTGTGGTAGTAGAGCAGTAATGGCCAAATGGGTGAGTTTTATGCCAAAGTCGTGAGAGCCCATGTTCCTCGCCAGTCGCCATATATATATAGTGACCACCTAGCTAACCTTTTCTTTTTTCTTCTCCGATCTATTTAATATTTCTCACTAGTTCATTACTGTCATTTAGATTTAGTCATGAATGAACTCTTTTTATGGCTCAAATATTTTAGGCAGTAAAATCTAGGTAGCTTAGGGTTTACACTAATTAATTAATGTCTCGTTAAGAACCTGAAATAAACACGTACGATAGATATAAGAGTTACTTTCAAACACCATGGATACAGTTTATCTAGCTATTTCGTCAGATTCAGTCCCGAAACTCGATCTGGAAAATTCCTTGCTGAGGGAGAGGAAGAAATACCCATACAAACACATGCATGCTTGTTGCCGGCCATTATTGGCGAGACGCAATGTTACAGCTTTTCCATATTGGGAAATACTACAACGTGTAAGTGCATGTCATGTGTTATGTGTATGATTATCATAAAATTATAAAATGATTCCTCACAATAATATTAGTCTTTCAGGTGTTAACACAATCCTTTATGGGTACAATGTCTTTAACACGATAAATTTTCTGAATTACCGGCCACATGAGTCCCCGATCAGGTGGTATAATAAGTTTCTGAAGTAAATGAGTCATCCAAATTGTAATAAAAACTGCCGCATAAGAAAAATTAAGACGTCATAACCTTTACACCCGTTGCATGTTATCATTTCAAGAGCCCTCAAGCTTAATTATCAATATAATCGTTGTCTATATATATAAGATGGCTTATTATTGACCAAAAATTCAGTGCTTGATCTGTGTAATCAAATAATTCTGGCTAAAGGAAGATATATCTGTAATCAATCAGTTCCAAACTCCTAATAGTTTTCCAATAGGTGGAATACAAAGACAAAAGTATATTAAACAAAACATGCAATTGTCTATCTTATAATTAATCAAATTAAATAGAGAAAAAGGAGTAGGGACGTTTTAGGTAAACAATTCACACAGACTAATAATCAAACTGGACAGAAGCATGTGCGATTTAGACAGGAGGATTTGGGGTTTGCTAGGCCTGTTTAATTATATATCAACTCTAAAAACTTGAATATTACGTAAATTAAATCATGTGGTGGTCGAGATCGTAGGGGATTCACATATACACAATAGACAGCACAACGGTGGCCTAATTGGTCCCGTTGAGACTTGAGACCCCGACCGGGGACCATTGTTAATCTCCCTCTCCTTCTCCATCTCACACAATTCTTTTGTATTTCGTAGGGTCGATATCAATCGACCTGAGCTTTCGAATCGTTCTGTTCACGACGAACCCCGTAATCAAATATGGCCAACAAACTTATAATTATAAATCATCTTTCACGTACTCAAGTGTCTACTTAGCTTGTGGGCACAATTAATAACATCAGTCATCCATGAAGAAAAATCAAACTATGTATCATGCATGTTAGTTGCATGCATTAATATACACTATTGAAGTGTGTGGCTGTGTGCTATAACTCTTTAGATCTTTTAATTGGATTCAATTCCATATATCTAAATAAATAAATGGTAAATTATTCTTATAGTACTTAATGTATGACTACTTGAACAATTTGATACCTGATATATGAAAACAGATAATTTGGTATCTAAATTTTTTTTGTATTCCTTTTTGGTACTTATATAATTTTTAATCATATTTTCAGGGTTATTTACGTAGTTTTAGTTATCAACTACTTAAATCCACACTTAAATTCATTTTTTCCTATTATCTCCTAATTGCCTCTCAATTACCTTCAAAAGTTTTGTACATCTCCCTTATTTAGCATCTACTATGTATATATCTAAGGACTATATCTAAATATAAGTCTTCTTAATATAGTTATTGCATCCAATAAATTACTTTTAGGTATAAGTGATTTTTTAAATCAAAATGTCAACTAATTATATTCAGTCAGTAGAATCAAGATAACACACTCTCAGGGGTTGACAAAAAAAGTTATCTCTTAACCCTAAAATCTAGTAAAAACAAGCCAATATGGCCATGACTTACCTTTTTCAGAACTGTTTTTAGCAAATAACAAGCTTAAACCAATATAGAAAAAAGAGTAAAAGGTACCAACTACATAAACTTAGACTTGCCTTCAAATTAAAAGATAATAATAAAACCCAGCAAAGATAAGTTTCCTCATCTTTGTCGTCGATTCTACAGGCTGAATCTCCATATGTTGCATCTTTAACACTGCCCCATCAGAATCCCAGGCCCAGGTTCAAAAGGCTCAAGACCAATAGACAAAGCAGAGCCCAAATGACCTAAGAGGAAATTGTTGTGGGCACCCCACCAGATTGCTAAGTAGCAACGCCAAGCAAGCCACCCTCATCGACTACCCGCTGAGTGCCTCTGTCAATATCATCTCCAATCCTAAAACCACTAGCAAGGGGCCCGTCCGCCTAAGATCCTAGCACGATGGAATCTTTAGAAGACCCATTAGCCAAATCCCAACATCCAACACCACCAACTGTCAGATCTCAAAATTAGCTTCTAACCTTCGTCGTCGTTAACTAGAAAGCCCAACCTGCATGAGTACCTTTTGCAGGTCTACCTTGTCGGAAAATAGCACGGACTTGCGGTGCTAATCGCAAGTGAACAAACCCGTTAGAAACTTCAACCAATCGCATATAGGCAATCTGACAACATGAACTGCTAATACCTCCATCAATATGAGCCAATGAGGCCATGGCATGGATTTAGGAAATCCCGACGAGCAAACCCGGCCTGATCACCACATGTTTGTTGGCATAAAATTGGATAGGATAGACGATGACGCAACCTGTAAAGTCTCATTGCAGCAATGGTGCCCTATACGTCGTTCTTGTCTTCTCCCTTTGAGAACCAAGACAATGTTGGAATTTGAGGCGACATCACCTTGATCTTCTGATGGTGGAGGAGCGGGTTCGTCTGCCGGAGATTGAGCAACACCAGTGTCGGTCGGCATAGTTTTACGACAAGTTGGAGTGAGGCATGTTGGGCAATGGGCCAGCCTATTGGATTTTGCGCTAAAACCTTGAGCCTAGCACGACTTTTACGGTCCATGGCCCTAGTTTGGAAGCATCCAATGTAGAGTACTCAATTGATGGCATAGGCCTGAGTTGGGTGGTTTGATAATTCTAGGGTTCATGGAGTTTTATTTTGCTTATTTTCGCATTTGATTTCTAGTTATGTCAGTTTGTTAGTCTTTATTTCAGATTTTGATTTTAATAAGCTCGTTTGTGGGCCGTTATTTTCTTTAGCTTTCATTTGGAGTAGTTCTTTCACTCCATTTGTTTGGTCCTTGTAGCCATGCATGACAATTGCCAAATTGACGGTTGATCATGAGACTACTAACTTTCACCATAACCATTCATTTGTTTGATGCAATCGACTATGAAGACGATTTTTGTTTATGTTGATCTTTTACAGAAATGATCTTTAGTAATAAACTAAACCTTTGAACGGTTAAAATCATGTATTTATATTCGCAAAGTGTACAAATAAACGAGAGTTTGGACGCACGCGTACATACTAGTTTGTACGCAAGTTTTTCCCGTCATTTATTCCCCTAAAAATTATACTAATATTATATTTGGATATATGCGTAGTGGATGCTAAGTGGAGAACATATATTTTGGGGATAAATGAGAGACAATTTTGTGATGATAGAAAAATATGAAGAAATATAAAATTAAGAAGCTAAGGACTAAAGTGACGAAAATAACTAAAAATATTATCAAAATTGACAAAAGTACAAAAAAATAATACAAATGAGAATTTCAGGTACTAAATTATATGTTTTCAGATACTAAATTGTCCAAATGGGCGTACATCATGTACTTTAAAATAAATTTACCTATAAATAAATGACAAATAATAGTTAATTTTGGGCCAATGAGGCCTTTTCTGGCCTTGCATTTTTCTGTGATAGCCTGACAGGCCCATCAACTCTTTATAGCCCATGCATGATCAACAACGCGGGAGTAACTAGTTCATATTCATTAGGTTCATGACTTCATGAAAAGCCAACTCTTCGTCTGACTCTACCTTCCAATGTTTGTTTAAATTTCAATAATAAGATTAATTAATATATACCCCATGACATTTGGATAAAAGTACATATATGAACGTAAATACGTAATATACACGAGTTTAGCGGTTTATCAATTACTTGTTTGTAGAAAGTATACGAATCCTCAAATCTAAGACTTCATTTTAAAGCTTTTAGCTGTTCTTGAAAGGCGAAAGATTGTTTGGGTATGGATCAAATCATGAAAATTGATCACCAAAAACTAAAAGGGAAGATTAGGAGTAGTGGGGTGGGTACATACATTGTCCTCTGTCGTTAATCGTTATGGTTATGAGCTTTAGGCAAATTAAATCAGACAGCCAGCTAGTGCTGAAAGAATCGCAATTGGAGCATATATGTGTGGTGCTAAAAGACGAACGTAATATGGTGGATTGATATGAAGGAAAATGCAACCCGAATTACACCATCTAATTATTGTCCAATTAATTAAGAAGAAGATGCTATTTGCATGTCCACAATCCACTTCAAAAATCTAACTTTATTGAACAAACAATGTGAATGGTTACTCATTTTTTCGAAAGATATGTGGACCAATATGTTTTAGAAAGATCTAATTAATTATTGTTTAGAAAAGAGAACGTATTTTACAAATAAAAGCAAATTAAGAAAAGAGGGGGCTTCACGTTTTGCATGTACACACCCTCTCATGCATAGTCTCACGATGGGAGATATTCTTTTTGCTTAAAAAAGGAGTTGCGATTGATGTTCTTTACCTGTGAGTTGTAGTTGCAAATCTTGAAATCTATATATGTACCAGAATCGCAGTTCATGAACTCTCTTTGGTATTGATAAATGTTACTATTTTTGTACATAGATGTCGTGTATAAATTTACTTATTGGAAAAAAAAAGTGGAATCTTGAATCCCATCATATATGCGATTGTATTGCGGTTGTTTCTTGCCCAGGATGTGGCAGAAAACCTTCATGGAATTATTGGCAAAAACGTTTAAAACGATTTTTCGATCTACTAATGATATATAAGTATAAACCCCAATATAATATGCTAAACCCTATTGATACACGTTCTTATGCTTGCCTTAGTCTCAGATGGCTGAAAGCCTAGAAGTTAAGATCTAGTATTCGATCGCCCGAGAGCACAAATTAGTTTACTTGTTCTTTTCTTTCTTTCTTTTATGTTGTGAGATAATGGCAACTATAGGAATACACCATTTGGTTGCAACATTAATGTCAAAATGCAAGTATATATATATATATATATATATATATATATCAGTTCATATTCACTCTGAAATTACAGAGTGAAGTTTCAATTTTGGCATACTTTTCGGTCAAATTTTTCACCATAAGCGATTCAATATTGAGTTATGCTATTCAAGATCATCTCTACAAAATTTCATCTAATTCGGACATCGTTAAGGTATTGAAATTAGATTAAATCAATGAATGAATTAAAACTGTTCAACGTGAACCGTTCATGTAAATCTCAATTTTGAAAGCTCAAACCATTGTCAAATTAGATGAAACTTTATAGAGATGATCTTGAATACCATATTTAAATATTGAATTGCTTATAGTGAAAAAATTTGACCGAAAAATGTGCTAAAATTGAAACTTCACTCTGTAATTTCAGAGTGAAGCTTCACTCTAAATGGGGAATATATATATATATATATATATACATGGGCGGATCTCATGTGTTAGGTGGGGGGGACTGAAGCATCCCCAGCCAATAGGGGAAAAAAAAACACCCGGTACTAATTTTTTTAGATGTGTATAGACTTAGCATCCCTAAATTACCCTCAATTTCCCATTGTATTATACCATATACTGAATAATTAAAATAGAATAGACCCTATGTGAAATCACCCAATTCCCCTCTTCAACTCTTATTCTTCTTCGACCCCAAATCTTAAATCCCTAAAATCTCCAAACACAAATTTAACCAGTAATTTGATTTATTTCCACCTACATGGTCCTCTAGTCCTCCACCAGACCACCACTGTAGGTGCATGGCGCCGACCTTCATCCACAATTTGATCTGGTGATTGACTGACTGGTGATGGTGAGTAGTGATTTTGCAAGGGTGTTGTTCCTGCATCATTCTAAGTCTTCTTACAGAAGTTTCAGGGCCTCATTAAGATCGTTTCTCACTCCCTCTCGTCTAGTCCCTCCTCGTAACTTCGTAAGCTCACTAAATCCAACTTTTAGTTTGTAAAAATATTGAATTTTTCTGATTTTTTAATTTTATGGTGATTCAAGATAGGAAATCTAGTAATTCATTACTTGATTTACTTCATTTTTCTAACAGAATTTACTTCCAGTTCCAGAGACCAGAATATAGAGAATCATCAATTCATCATCCAACATTCTAACAAACTGAGCAACAGAGCATGTAAGAAATTTTATTGATGTTTTCTTCTTAAAGTAATGTTTACTGATTTGAAATTAGTGTCTTTAGTGATGAAGATGTGCTTGTTTTATAACTGTAGTTATTTCATCTATTGTGAAAACTGAAAACTAGTATTGGCAGTAATGAGCATGATGTTGTGATATTGAATTGTTTCGAATTGTGCTATATCGCCTATGTGCATTTATCAATTTGGTAGTTGTAATGTTAGTAGTTGTCTAATATATGCATTGGTATTCAATGATTATAGGTTATTACTCTAAGATCTAAAAAATATCAGACCCTCTGCCAAAATCGAAGCGATTAAAAGAAATTACTTCATGGTTTTCAAGGGTTGTTGAGTCCAGAAGTTCCAATTTGAATTCTACTCCTTCCATTACTTCTCCAAATTTTAATGATGAACCACAACCTTCAAGTCATTTTCCATTGCCCAACTCTCAACCTTTAGAGCCACCAAATAAGATTAATGCTCTTCAACGTGATCCTGGATTACGTTGTCCGATTTGGGAATGGCCAGTGGATGAGCAAGATAGAGTTCGAAAAACCTACATTTCATGAAGAAGTTTTATCCTGAAGATTTTGATGATGGTGAAATGTTTACTCTTCAATCAGAGTGTGCATATTATGAGAAAGATATGCGACGTGATCCAAAGTTCCAGAAATTAGAATCCATTGCTGATTTGTGCCACACTTTGGTTATAACAAGGAAGTCTGAATTTTTTCATATGCTTTATAGATTGATTGTTTAGTTTTGACTATTCATGTTTCTACGGCAACAACTGCAATGACATTTTCAGCTATGAACATCATCAAGAATAAACTTAGAAATAAGATGGGAGATGAGTTTCTTGGTGATTGTATGGTCCTTCATATTGAGAAAGAGTATGCTGAGTCTATAGGTAATGATGAGGTAATAAGAGAGTTTGAGGAACTATCGACTCGTATAGTTAAATTTAGATAATTTAATTTTTTTGTCGTATCCATTTTTATTTCAATTAATAAAATTATTTGGCACTATCGATATTTTCACTATTTTCTTTTTATTTAGTTTAAAATTTCAAGCATCTCCAATTTAGTCATTCTAAATCCGCCACGATATATATATATATATATATATATATATATATATATATATATATATATATATATATATATATATATATATATCGTCATTTGTTGTACGTGAATTCGGTGATATCACATCTCACAGTAGCTAGCCCATATAACAAATAAACGGATCTAGGGTTTCTATGTGTATGCATTTCTCACTTGATCGATTGTCTTCACGCATTTCAGGTATATAAAGATGATCGATCGATTGAGTAGGCACACACTATTAATCGGGCCAGTTCGCATCCTCACAAGGATACGAATCGAATTTCTTTAATTTATGCTAGAGTCGAGCTGGTAGCTAGCTAGATATCACCAACTTCTTGACAAAGATGCTAGGCTAGGGTTGCAATGAAGCGCGATCTATCTGTGGTTGACTTATCCTAATGCATGCAGACGTACATGCACTGCCGACTCGATCAATCTTCTGCTCAAATATGTAGCATACAATATACAATCGTGATGATCGATGTAATTTGTTAGTTTTTATACTTTCTGGCTAATGTTTAATCGGCCATTTTATGTATGCGAGTAGTCGACTTTTGATTTCCTGATTGACAACCACATGTGTGCTTGTCCTTCCTCGACCAGTTCAGTATTCTAATTGGTGACAAAATTGCATTCCATAGCTTACGTATACTGATCGATCTTAACCAGCTTAATTTTTTTTGCTTACAGTGATATTATGATATATATGATTAATTTGCTTATTTTACTTGTTGATAGATAATTAACCAGTTTGTTTTGCTTACATTGATATAATGATATGATGCAGTCCTGATATGATTTTATGATACGAAATGGTGGTGGCTCGTCATGCCTGGCCGGTAACTGTGCCTATCCAGTGCGCACGCTTCAATTCCACAACCCCCCAAAAGTTCAAAACACCCACTCATGTTTACTCTACTTATGTATCTATGACTCAAGTGTTTTGTTTACATCTGATCATCGTAAAGTCAGAGTTGGGCTTCTTTAAACTCTCAGATCGAATATATTATTTCAAAGATGCAAAAGTTTAAACCGATTCGAATGCTAACTAACAATATACATGTCAGATTGAGAGCGGACGTCTCTAGTGCTAACGACGTTCTAGACACACTAGACATATAAAAACTTCTCAATTTAGAAAATTATATCAATGTAATAAGAGTATGCACACGTTTTATCGTTCAAAACCGAGACTCAAGGGTGCTCCAACATCTAATCAACGCACATTCACTATACACAATATACAATATACAAGATATATGAGATTTACAATTTGGTTTTGATTAACAATTAACATTCACACAAGCTCATAGTAAAGATGAATGGATAAGAAAGATGCAAGAACGATCTATATGTTCATGTTGGTTCTACTGTATTCATAACATGTTTGGAAGACATATGCAAAACATCATATTTAGTCAAGATGAATGTGCAGCCTAATTAAGGGACACTGAACTCTTTTAAGTCACTTTCTTATATAAAGAAACATATCCTCTATGACCAGAATCCCCTATCAATCATGCATAAATTAGATGATTCGCGACTTCACTAATTTAGACATAACCAATGCATAAAGAACTTTGAAGTTGGACTGAATAACACATAACTCAATCTCTAACTTCTGAAACAATGCTTGATATCAAGACTCACTCTTGTGTTATCTCAATACTAGATGCCATACGAATCTAATAACCCTAGCATGCATTCTAGAATCACTCAATACGTAAAGATAAATCATCCACAAACTTTTTAGTCATGTATGCATACGCCATGTTATAAATCAAGAATCCTAAAAACCTAAACATATGGAAATCGTAAAACAAGCAAAATCTTACTTCAATCTAACATGAAATCAAAATAACCAAAGAACAAACTCTAAAAAGAAATACATTCTATAAAACCAAAAGAGAATTTGGCATAGACAAAGAATAAGAGGTTACAACATTGTAATTGATCACTAGAACAAAGAGGTGAAATCGGTGATGATGATGATGATGATAGCTTCTTGTCGAAAGGCCTCTTGATCTCCAAGGGTTGAAACACATGGTTAGACTAAAAGGAATGAAGGTGTGTGAGCTATGTGTTTTATGAAAAGTTGTGATGCAAAACTCAAATTCATCCTGCCTCCTATATATAGGAACGACAAGCATATGTTATCCCTTCTCCAAATAACCTTCAACCAATCATAAGAGAGTATAATCTAAATCCTAAAGGGAAACAACATCTTAGATGCGTCATACTCCTTATCCTTCTCATATGATCTGATTCATTCCTTATGCAACTAGATGTCTTGTATGACTTGGATTCAACTTTCTTTTCCTTCTATGTCGTGCACTTATTCAATATTAAAGGAGTTGGGTTTTATCCACCGATTATAGCTCTTATGATCTTCTATAATCATCTCATCAAATTCGTAGCAAATCCATGCAAGAAAGCTACCCCAGTCGACTTAGGATTCATTCTTGGACTTGGACTTCTTTTCCTAATCCAATTTGGACTTCTTCTTGCAAGATGACTTCTCTCTCTCGGCCTCATTCAATTTCCTTCTCCAACTAGAAAAATGTTTCCTAGTTAAACTTGGATTCTTGGCTCTTGCACGGCCTCTCTTCTCTAGTTATCTTCTTTGTCGATTCTTTCACTTTTAAAAACCTAAAACACAAAAGTAAGTCAAATTGATAAAGATAAGGGAAATAACATGTCAAAATGTAGATAGTAATGTCCTAAAATGTAGACAATTTACGTTGATCAAGTGCACTAAAAGCACGGACGTCGGCGCTTTCTCCGGAATCCAACCAACCCGATGATGTTTCTCTTGCCGAACCAAGCCTAGGACCATCCTTAACGACGTCACCAAGAAGATGAAGGCCAAAGAGATCGAGCTCGAAGGTTTAAGGAGCTAACTCACCGGAAAATTCATACTCGATTAACATCGACTGCAAATTGGTAGCCGGTGAATCCACCGACAAGTAAAAGCTCCAAATCGTGGCCCAAATTTTGTTTGGCAAGAAAAGAGCCGTTGAAGGTGCTGGATTCCGATGAAAACATGAATATCCACACTTTTGCGGGGGTGCGAACATCTTCTTCTAATCGTTTTCGTATATATATATATATTTATATATGAAATTGATAAAACTATGAAATCATATCAGAATAATCAGATGTTTGAGTGATCGATTTGAAAGGTTAATATGTAAATTCGTGAAAATAAGCTCAATTGGATATGTCGCTTTGATTTGCCAACATTTTAAAAGATCAGTGTCTACAGCTACAGTAATACCAGCTGACATAATATAGTTAATTAGCCATTAAAAATTTCTTGTCGCTATAACAATGCATAGATCTTTCTCCACAAGGAATTCTTTAGTTAAAAGCAGATTAGATTTGAAGAGCATCTTATTGACGTTGTTGTAATAATTGTATTCGATTTGATGCAAAGAGAAGAGAGAAATATGGCCATTTTAGATAAGAGGAGGAGTGGAAGGAATACTAATAAGAACCGGATCTTAGATTAGACAGGAGTTGTTGTTCACAGTACTCTGGGGTCCTAGCAGACCTGTCTTTAAGTATCCAAGTGGACCCGCTAAAATCACAAGTTAGCATCTAAAATTAGTTGGTCACACTAAGCTCTCATGATCGAACACCAGAGTTTCTAGTGATTCTGGTCATAATCGATCCAGATCGAATCACATTTAACGTTAATTGCTATCGACAGAATTGCAGTTGAGATATTATTTCCAAACTAAACATATGGTTAGTGATTTTCACAGAAAATGATTAAAGAATCTAGGGTTTAGTATGAGAGCGTGGAATTTTGAGTTTGATTTCCACTAAACACCAATCAGTGAAATATAGTGTGCCACGTTTACAGTATGGAGAAAAAATTATAATAAGACTAAGAGACATATGGGTAACCTCCTTTACTCTATTTCATCGAAAAAAAACCTCCTTTACTCATTAAAAACAAGAATTAACTACCTGTCGTTTTGACAGTATATTCGGACGTGTGAGCCCTTGATTAGTCGACAAGACGACATCGATGACTGTTGTTGGCTCTGGTACTGTATATCATAATATTCAAAGCCGAAGGTCCTGGCTTGAAAATTTTGGTAGCGACTGGTAAACCCAGAAGGGCTCTGCTGAAAATGCTCTCTGTTTTCTAAAGCTAGCTAGTTGTATTACACCAAGCACACTAAGCTACCAAGGTGGATTGATATGTTTTATATAGCTACCTTCTAGGGTTAGGGTTAGGCACCAACCAAATACAGACATAACCATTTTCGTTTTTCTTTCCCTTTTATTAAACACTTACGTTTTCTTTCTGGTTTTTAGTGACTGAGCTGTATATATATATAATTATATATAGCTAGCTTGCTTGCAAGTACTGCAAGGTTTCTTCAACCCCCTATTCTATCAAGCCGACTACAAAAAGCCGATTTGTAGGGCTTGACTCCGAAGAAATTGATGAAGAAACAGCAAGTGGTAGTCAAAAGAGATGGATCGTCCAGGAGGAGCTCAAGCAGCACTTCATCTTCTGTGGTCAGAACAGTGAGGTACGGGGAGTGCCAGAAGAATCACGCAGCAAATATCGGAGGGTACGCGGTGGATGGATGCAGAGAATTCATGGCCAGTGGGGAGGAGGGCACGGCGGAGGCGCTGACATGTGCTGCCTGCGGCTGCCACCGGAACTTTCACCGGAGGGAAGTGGAAACTGAGGTTGTTTGTGAGTATACTCCACCCAATAATACTTATCAACGGTAATTGTGCCTGCTTTCGTAATTGAATCGTGTGTATATGACTGAATGAAGAAGGGCCTTTGATATCTCTGAAAGTAGTTAACTGATTGATGCCAAAGATTGTGAATTCTGGTTTCATTTGCCAACCTCTATATATGTACGTATATGAGTAAGATGAAAAATCAGACTTTGATTTGATTGTCTAAAGGAAAAGTTTCTCTATATTCATGTTCTACATGTTCGCATGTCTCTTCCTTATTAATAACCTTTACATTCATGAATTCCTTTTGTTTCCTTCCTTTATCTCCGAATTTGAATTCTATCTACATGCCATGGACATTGAAATAGAGCTAGCACGCCCAGTGCAGAAATGTATAGTCAGCAACTTCTACTAGTGCAGAAGCCTAAACCTGGTTATACTACTACTTCTTTCCTCGTGTATGATCTTGATAACTTACACAAAACATTTTCATACCAAAGTGTGCGGTATAAAGAAAATTCATCCTTATAACAACATGTGTATTATATTGCTATATTTTCAGAAAGGCCCACACATCCAATCATGCTATATTCAAAAGCTCAACAAAGTTTAATAGCTTGTTCAAGCCGCCTAATTAGCTTTAATTCAGAAACAAAAACAGAAACTATATAGTCCATATACTGTTATAGTATGGTGGTGTTCCTCCTCCTCTACTTTTCGGTTGTCAGTGGAATTAATTTGTTGGAACTAAATAGAAGATAACATATTTATAGTGTTGATTAGTTGAAAGAATGCTCAAATGCTCAATATATTAAAGATATTGGAGATCAAGTGGAAACTCTTTTGAGTGTCCTTACTTATTAATTAGTCACATTGGACCCTTACTCTTGTTTTTAATTGGCACTTGCAATGTTAAATAACTGGCTGTGCTAAAAGTGATATGGCAGAATTGTATACAATATAGGCTTTCTTCAAATTAGTTGTGCACTGCAGTCTGCAGGTAGCTATATTTATTATTCTAAACTCTTAGCTAGGCAGCTTCCTCCACATGAGGTTCTCTCTTCCTCTACGTACTACCCTAACCGCCATGGATTTGTGGGAAGTTCTAGTTAATCAAGACTTGAGTAAGGGGATGCCTGAAGAATAAAGTAGCCCCTACTAATTACATCATGTGTAATACAGTGTGTGTATATATATATATCGGGAATTTGACTAAAGAAGGGTACACCTCTAGAGTGAGGATGAATTTCTGATTATATGTATATGTAATTAAACTCGATCAGAGCTTAGGATGCCGGCTATAGGATCCCATGCGTGTTTTCATCCAAAGTACTGTAACAGATAATTTGATTTTCTTACAACCACATTGCCATTGTTAGACTTTAAGAACTGAAATTAAGTTTTTGGAGAAGACAAGAGTGTATATATGCAACCAGATTATCAGAGAATGATCCTGTTCTCTTTTCATCCAAGCCAGCAACCAATCTGGTTGGGTCGTGTCTTCTGTTAAAGACCATTGGTTTCGCATATTTAAATAAATTCTCGCTTGAAAGTCATAATTTTTAGGCAAAAATGCCGATTTGCACTCCAAATTTGGCTGAAATTGTCAATTTGCACCATGAACTTGTATTTGAGTCAATTTACCTCCTAAACTTGGTAAAAATTGCCGATTTACACCCCGAACTTGGTAAAAATTGCTGATTTACTCTATCCGTTACATTTAATGTTTTTAATCCAATTTTAAGTCGCATGTCATGCATTTAAGGGGCAGTATTGTCATTATATATTTATTCATATTTAATAATGAAATAAATTAATAAAATTACTTAAAAGGAACACTTGCTACAATGTTTGTTTTTTCGAAACATGTTATTGATTTATATATTTATTATTTTATGTGATATGGTATGTTAAAAGATATTAGAAAAATATAAATAAATAAATACATTGAAAATTAAAAATAAATGTGTGTTCCAAGAGAATTACTATTCTACCATTGTGTGTGTCATAGTCTTATTTGGTTTCCTGTTAGAGATATATTCGCATCTCTGTAATATATTAGGACTCCGAATCCTACGGGATTGTGGTTATGTAATGCCTATATATTGACCTCATTATCAATCAATAAACAGTTACGTTCTGTTCTATTACGTCGTTATTATTCTCGTTTTGTTCCTCCTACAACAATGTGTACATATAAAAATATATTTATACCCAACACACTATATTTGAATGGGTGGATATGTTGAATATATAATTCAAAGTAGGGTTAAGTATGTAGAAAAAAGATGTAAATAAATAATTTGATTAACAAAATAATCCTCATTTTAAAGAATTTTTTATTTATTTTTAAGAAAAATATATATAGAAAATGACAACATTACCCCTCATGTGCATGACATGTGCCGCAAAATTGGATAGAAACAGTTAAATTTAACGGATGGGGTGCAAATCGGCAATTTTTACCAAGTTTAGGAGGTAAATTGACTCAAATACAAGTTCGGGGTGCAAATTGACAATTTCAGTCAAATTTAAGGTGCAAATCGGCATTTTTGCCTAGTTTTTATTATCTTGTTTTCTTTCTATCCCTTTCGCAATATTCTTTAATTGCGAATGTCGTCCTCTATGTTGTGCACTTTTATGATCGACAACAGGGAGATTGGATGGAGCTACCAAAGCCTATCAAATCCTTTATAACACACACACGTATATCATTTTTGTTTATAATTATATTTAGATCGACCCAGCTCATGAATTATGATGCCTGGCCATCTTTGACTGATACTGTAATGAAAGATTCCATGCCAGATGATCGAGGCATATGAAATCATATAAAGCTGTTGCATACTCATATCAATTAGTGAGGATCAATGTTCTAAATGTCTCGATATATCCTCGATATATCCCCGATATTAAGAAAATGATACGATAAGTTGTTTATCGGTCTATTATATCGGTCAACCCGAAAAATCAAGTCAAATGACGATATATCGGGTCAAACCGAGTTTGATACGAAATATCGGTGTTTTATTATTTTATTTTTTTAAATCATGTCATTTTGAAAAAATAATTTAAAGAAAATGAAAGTTTCCTTGATAACATTCGATGACGAGAGAGTTTATAATGAATGATCACCTCTATTTTTATTAATTAATACTATTTATGTATTTTAATTGTCAAAACAATCAAACATTTTTTATGAAGTTTATTTTAGTACATTTACTTCTATAAGTTTTAATTTTTCAAGTTTATTTGGTATATTTTGATGTATATGTTTATAAATATATTAAATGTAATTAAAAATTAGCAAAAATGATAAATCTAATATAATATGATATATCTCGATATATCGCCGTTATATACTTATTTTACAAAACTGATACAATGCTGATAATCGCTATTTAGACCATTGGTCAAGATTAATAAACTACCATAAGCTAGCTTGCTCAAACCAAAAGTCAGTGATATATTTATCATTTAAACAGATAGATTGAGATCATATCAAGAACGAAAAGAGATCATTTACAGAGATGATGGATCTACTTAATCATATGAAGATGGTAGTTCGTTTGTACGTATATGTATGAATTGCGCAGAGGCATCTATATGTGCATACCGTATATGGTAGCAGACGTGCATGTCCTGGCCTTGCCGGCCTGGTATACAAAGTTCAAAACTACTTCAAATTTGAAATGTGTACTCTGTATATATCAACCGTAGTGTCCGAGGGACCGAGGCAATGCCAAGCGTGCATGTGTTGGAACAGCATCAAAATTACCTTATTCGAGCAATCATCAGTACAGCATCAAATGCCAAAACCATACAATGAGCAATTGTAATCCACCAGGAGCCAAATACGACTGGGGTGGGGGCCTGGGGGGTCTGGGATGGCTGTAGAAGCCTAGCTTGTTGCTCCGGCCTAATGGCATACTGACAACCAAACAAGACAGGCCCTGCATGTCTATTTCTCTTCCACAATTGGGTGGCCACTCCACTTAATAATCAAACTGCGGATTCGTTGAGCTTACATGTATGAGCTGGAGAGTGCTGGATCAATTATCATGTCCCTGAATATCTTATCCAAGATCGATCGAGCTAGTTGAGACGAAGGTGATATTGATGGGATACGTAAACAAGACTCTTTCTCAAGATACCAAGTATATAGTGCATGTATTTCCAGACCCTAATGATACAATGCGATTCCAAGGTTAACCAAAATATATAGTTCTTTCACCTCGGATTCGGCCGATAGCTAGAAGCCTAGAGCCTAAAATGGGTAAAACACTATATACATATATTGCATATTGTTGTAGTCGTAAAAGGTCTTGCAATTGCTATATATACTTATTTAAAACACATAGTCTTCAACATTATGATAACTTATTTAAAACATTTCGACAATTTAGACATACACACGTATTCCGTATACATTAGCACCCCATGCATGGTTGGCCATACAATATCATTCATGCGGCACAACATACCCTACCGAGGATTCTTTTAGATTCAAATTTAGACGTCACTTCCATCCATAATGAGAGGAAAACATGATCAGTGTGCTTGTAAAGTGACATCTCACCCAAGGCAATCACGAATCGCGTCTTGGGATGATGTGATCAAACGAAGCTACATTCCATTTCAGGTATTAACGAGGGTGAACAGTAATATGTGGGCCATGCACCAAACTCTCAGGCCCAAAAGGCTGAAATTTTTCTTGAAAGGCCCACCATTAGTTAGTTTCTGGAGCCCAGATATAGAGGCTCCTCTCCGGATTTAAAAAGTAACTATTTAAAGAAAATTAGACGACAGGAGAAGATGGGGCCACCGCTGTCGTTTTGGCACACGTCCACGTGGTTTACGTCATCTCATGTGCTCCGAGTCCTCACATGGCTGAGGCCCACTGCCGTTCAATCATACCCATCCGCCTTTTATTTTCCGAGATGCCTCCCCTACTCCGACGCACCATGTTAAACTCGGTACTCTTGACTTGAGATCTTGTCACGTCATTACATTTACGAAATCTGACGGTGGAAATAGAGGCGTATATAGTAACAGCGTAGGAGCTATGCAGGGTATAACGGAGCTTAGACCATTTTATAAAGTAACGAGCGCCGGTCGTCATCGACTCACACTGTTACTTAGATAACACTTGTGATAGCACACTCCTTTGCAAATTACTTGTAAACCCTTTGTAATAATGTGAAAATGTTGAAGTAATTCTTTTTTACGGTGATATTCAATTCACTTTGTTTTGCGCCAACAAATGTGGATTTACGTAAATCGAGTGATTTGAGATGAGTTGGCCACTGGCCAGGCAACATTAGAAACCGTAGCCGTACTACTTGCATGGAAACATGACCATATTATATTAAAACAGAATTGCATCATGTGATCTAGATTATACGGTATAACATCAACATAATTTCATCATAATCTAATCTAACCTTGTTGTACACTTGCACATAGTATGGTCTCTATTGAAACCAAAATATATTGTCACGTCTGAATGACAGAATCTCAATCGTCAATTAGTTATAAAATTGAGCAACGTTGCTTAGATAATTACTTCAGACCAAAAAACCAACAAAAGATATTATTTTCAACATCACAGTCTATCATATCTTTTCATTTTCCTGTAAATTAATAGAGCGTATATGAACTTTGAAGTGCACTATCTCATCTTATTACATCTTCACGTTTGATTGAATCAATCGTCCTATTTGACCCAAAAAAATATAGTTCCAAAGTACAACATTTCAAGGCTTTGAATCTGGCTTGGTAATCTGGACTCTGGAGTAGTGTAACACATCAGGATATACATGTTTTACTTTCGTTGGCCGGATGGGACAATTTGGGAATATGACCACGCCACAAGTCTAGAACACAGATCAAATCACGTACTTGAAATTGCTAAACAATAAGCAGCCATAGAATCATAGCATCATTGGATCAGGCAGTAACATGATCTTTGTTGGGCATGCCTTCAAATCTCTATAAATAGCCAACCTTATTTTGCAATCTAAATAATAAATATAACAAGACCCACACATCCATTACCACTACTAGCTAACTCAAACCAATCCTATTTCTCTAGCTAAGCTTTGATTTGGTTTGTTTTGCTGATATAACTGATAGGCGTGATAGCCGGCTATGGCTAAGCTTATCTGCCTTCTTCTTCTAGCTCTCCTTGGGATTTCAGTGGCAGCAGAAACCCAGTATCACTTGGACAGTGTAAGTTCTAACTTCCTTCTGGTTTCTTCATTTACCCTCCTTATGGCTAAAACGGTCGATCAGTTTCTGACAAACAAACTCGACTGTAATTTTTCAGGCAAGGTATGGACCTGGGAGTCTTCAGAGTTCACGTAAGTAACTGATTTACAATCTAGCTT
Organism: Argentina anserina; assembly: GCF_933775445.1. Classification (NCBI taxonomy): domain Eukaryota; kingdom Viridiplantae; phylum Streptophyta; class Magnoliopsida; order Rosales; family Rosaceae; genus Argentina; species Argentina anserina. The sequence continues at coordinate 1,662,856 of NC_065876.1, forward strand.
CTTGGCTAAAACTTGAAAGCTATCTACCCATGCAATATGTAATTATTTTCAACTTCTCACTGGGGTGTAATTTTTGTGTGTTGGATTAATAGAATGCCCATCACAGTGCACAAGGAGATGTAGCCAAACACAGTACCACAAGCCATGCATGTTCTTCTGCCAGAAATGCTGTGCCAAGTGTCTGTGTGTTCCTCCAGGCTTCTATGGCAACAAAGCTGTGTGCCCTTGCTACAACAACTGGAAGACCAAGGAAGGAGGACCCAAGTGCCCTTGAACCAAAGGGATTTACTACTCTACCAATTCATAATCCCATCATCAATATTAATTTAATCAAAGAATCATTCTGCAAGATAGTATTATCTTTCAGCTCCTTCCATTCTCCGCAGGTCAAAATCTGTGTACTCCATAATTCCATGATCACCAAATGAGAGCGTTTACAGAATTTGTGTATTACTTGATTTAGTAATAAGATTTATTCTATATATGGTATTACAGTGCCTACTCAAATGGGCTTTTGTATTTTCGGGTGTAAATTAAACAAAACTTGCATAATATGAGCAAATTAGATTAATATGTTACATAACAACAAATTATTGCTCTCACTCAAAAGAGATGTGCTCATGTAAAGGACATTTTTTAAGGCATGACTATGATGAACAATTGAATATGCCGACAATTGAAACTGAAACTTATTGGAATTTAGGTTTAAAATTTTTAGTTTAATTACCTCTCATATTCTCTAAAAACATGTCCGTGAAGGCATGAAGTGAAACAATTCCGACTAGGATTCAATCGCAGACCGCCTGCCTTGCAAATTGTCTAGGTGGTTCATCAAGAGTTGAAGATTAGCACATCCATGATCCATCATGTCTTTTGCCATTGGCTTCAACGCCAACAAGTTACTCAAGTTTTGATTAGGAGGAGATGCTCTTACTCAAGTTTAACAACAAAGCTTATATACATCAATAACATTGTAATTAATTCAAACAACTAAACAATGTAACATATTCGAATCCATAATTTTGAGATTTTAGTAGATAAATCACTTACATATATACATCAAATGTTGTGTTATTAGAGCTTTGTAGTTCTACATTTCGTTCATATAACGCCACATATGATGTGACAAGCAAACATATAATAATGCTGAAAATATATGGTAATCAAACAATCATTTAGCAAGCTTGTATGACTCGAATAAAATACCAATGTGATCCACTTGACCTATATATCCAATTTAATTTGGTAATTTACGATTTTGATAACGTTAAAAAATCATTGGAATTTACTACTTTTTACTCTCTGATTACAACCGCTAATGACTATTTTGACTGATTACCACATATATTTAAAAAGGCTCAAGAATAGGCAAAGCCCAGTAGCAAGGGACACGAGAAAGGTTCTTAAAGTCATGTTCGTTCTGGTGTCCATTTCATGAACACCCAAAAAGGATCAATAAAAGTATCAATCAGATGTCACAGTCCACAAGAAAAGTTTGCAAATAATAATTGGTCGTTGGTTCAAGCCCTTCTCTGTGTCTGACGAGTCTCCTTGGAACTTAGTCCCTCTGAGGTTTGGAAATCTATGGCACAATGCATGCCGTGAAGTTTCAGAATTGACCCAGCTGCTGCGTTGTAAGTTCTTATTGACCCAGTTCATGAATTTTGATTTCTTTGATGCCCAGATGAATAAAAAGTTTAGCTTTTTACTTATTTTTCTCAATTTTCTGCAATTTTTGTGTGGCAATTTGTTTTCATGTAGCTCAACTAGTGAAGAATCCAACTAATGAAATCTGGTAATCAGCTGAAGTAGTGTACTAATTGAGTGTTTATTCTCTGTGTGTTCAGAATTATCACTGCTCTGTTGCTCTGTGGTGGGGTGTGGTGATTCAAGATAGAGGCTTTGGTTTTTCCAGAAATTCAAGGTTCTATATTTTTGTGTTGAAAATTCTTGGATTATGATTCTGGCCTTGAGAGCAAAGAAAATTTTCTTCTTGAATTAATGGTTGTGGAGTCGTAGAGATTGGTAGTTTGGCAATGAGTGTTAAGAGAACCAATGGTTTTCAGTCCTTGTTAAAACCCTTCTGAGGTTTAAGAAGAATTTGTCTTCCCATTCGAGATGGGTGTCTCTCTTTCCATGATGCTAATCCTTTTCTGTTTAGAAGCCGATTTGATGAGCATTGTTTCATGTAGTGAGAGCAATTAGATGCTTTTAGTTTTGGGTGAATTTCATTGATTGCATTCTAAGCTAAGTGGGGTGCCTCGAATGTCAGCTATGTCAGAAAAGAGTAGGATTCCCTCAAAATTGATCTCCTACTTGATAACAGTTTCCGTGTTCCTTGTAATTTTGTCATCTGTGTTCCTTCTCCAATCTAGCAATACATCTTTCATTCCTAGATCAGTATTTGAGCTTATGCTTGTCAATGGCACATCTGTGTACTTTGAGCCCCATGTGAAAAGGGAACCAACTAAATTTCCTTTCCTCTCTTCTGAGGTTTCCCAAGTAGATGCCACGAAGCCCTTAGAAAGAATAAGTGAGTCAGCTTGTCAGGCTTCCAATCTGAGCGAGAAAGTGGGATCGGCAGAAAGAAAGAAAATGATGGTCTGTGATTCAAGGCAGGCTCTTTTGAGGGTATTTATGTATGAATTGCCTCCTGAATTTCACTTTGGGTTATTGGGTTGGAAGGCAATAGAGAACCAAACATGGCCACAGAACTTCCCACCTTACCCAGGCGGGCTGAATTTGCAGCACAGTATAGAATATTGGCTCACTCTCGATCTTTTATCATCAAATAACATAAATGTGGTCAGACATTGTACTCTAGTCAGGGTACACAATTCAAGGGAAGCTGATTTTATTTTTGTGCCATTCTTCTCATCTCTGAGTTACAATCGGCATTCTAAGCTTCAAGAGAAGGAGAAAGTCAGTGTCAACAAGAGGTTGCAGGACAAGTTGGTGCAGTTTTTAATGAGCCAGAATGAATGGAAAAGAAAGGGTGGGAAGGATCATTTAATAGTGGCTCATCATCCAAATAGCATGTTGGATGCAAGAAAGAAATTGGGCTCTGCCATGTTCGTGCTTGCAGATTTTGGAAGATATCCTGCTGAAATAGCAAATCTTGGGAAGGATATAATCGCCCCCTACAGACATTTGGTCACGACTGTGCCCACCAGCAAATCAGCCACATTCGAGGAGCGCCCTATACTAATGTATTTTCGAGGAGCAATCTACAGGAAAGATGTCAGTTTTTCCTTCTTTCAACTCTTGCTATGTTTCATTCAAATGTTTTTGCTATGATGTTGTATTGCTTCATGATACAAATCTCTTAATGAACTTTACAGACTGCTTTAATTCTATTTTCTTTGACTAGGAGTGTTAAATGCATGATAAAATTTGTTTTGATTTTCTCATATTGCCCTGAATTTGATATAGTAATGAAGTATTTGCCAATTAGGACTTTCAAATTTTTATTTTTTATTTTTTTATTTCTTGATGCGCTATTGTCATTGCTCCTTTTTTCGAAAAATATCTGTTTTGTGCTTCTTCCCTTTCCTTTTTATTTCATATGCTTTTTTAATGCAGTGATAGTCAAGCATAGAGCCAGAGACTAATTTAGCCTGATAATATCTACCTTAACTAAAGTAGTATTTACCTTCTACACTAATACAGGGAGGAGTGATTCGCCAAGAATTGTATCATCTTCTCAAAGATGAGGAAGATGTAGACTTCACTTTTGGTAGCATTGGAGGAAATGGTGTTCGCAAGGCAACCCAAGGAATGGCCTCATCAAAATTTTGCCTAAATATAGCTGGTGATACGCCATCCTCAAATCGCTTATTCGATGCCATCGCTAGTCATTGTGTTCCAGTGATAGTCAGTGATGAGATTGAGCTACCTTTTGAAGACGTCTTGGACTACTCACAATTTTGCATATTTGTTCGTGGGGCTGATGCTGTAGAAAAGGATTACCTACTGAAACTTCTTCGAGGAATAAACAAAGACAAGTGGTCCAAAATGTGGGAAAGGTTGAAGGAAGTTGTACATCATTTTGAATATCAGTATCCATCCCTGCCTGGTGATGCTGTTGATATGATTTGGCAGGCAGTTTCTCGCAAGATTTCGTCTGTACAATTTAAATACCACAGAAAGAAGAGATATGACAGGTCTCGACTTGCTTAAGAACAAAATGACATCGTTCCCATTTGAAAGTGTGATGCAGGTCTTAACCTTTGCATCGTTTATGAAACATCAAACCTTTTTGTTCGGAGTTGTAGATATTATATACTTCGAAGCTCATATTTTATGCTTGATATATTATCAAAGAAAAGTTGGTTCCTTTTTGTCTAAGATAGTGAAATTTTGATTGCTTTGCAGTGTCATAACAATAACTGCACCCGGGATGAAAATGTTAGTTATTTCAAGAGAAATGACAGCCATCGAGCTCATGATTGTGTTTTAATACTCTGCACTTAAATTTAAATAACTATTAGTCGTTTTGTAGAGGAAACGGAGAAATCTTTGTTATAGTGCCTGTAAAACAATCATGCACAATATGATGAAACTAGTCACAGCAATGACAGTAATATCAATTTCTTTCTTTCATAGAGAAAAATCAGAAATGCATGTAATCTGTGAGAGCAGCATCATCATATTCAAAGTATTCATCTATTGGTTAGGACCTATGTTTATACATTACAGAGATGATGCTCGCTCGATGACCGGTTCCCATCAGCTGCAGGTTCATAAAAAAACACTTCGACTAAAACAAGCGAAAATATAGAATTCTAACCAACCATGCCAACTTTGTATTAGTTACAGCCACCACAGCTTCTTGTGCCCTGAAAACTCTCCTCCATCCTGAAACTGCATTAGCATGTCAACATCTGTTGTGAATGGGATCTGATCCTTTTCGAACTTTTCGTTTGTTCGATTGATTCGGATCAAATGTCATTGCAGGTGCAGGCGCCAAGCTCAGCTCTGCTTGCAAGTTTTCTACAGCAACAGCTTTAACAACATGCAAACTGTTAAGAAATGAGAAGTGCCCTTTATCCCATCTCAGAGCCAAATCCATGCTTCTTAATCCGGAAACCTTTTCCGGATGGTGAGCTACAAACACAATGCAGACAAGAAGAATGGCCCCCTTATAAGGCAAAAAACCCATGCTTGATTGCTCTCTGCAAAATCAAGAGGTGTAGTAGTAGTGTAGGTATCTGTGTTTCAAGCAATGATGAGGGAATGAGTAGTGTGCTTGAGACTTTGTTCCTTCTTATGGTTCATTCCTGTGGGAATAAGGCAAGGGTATGCCTTTTATGGAATTTCGAACACTAAAAGCACAAAGCACAATGGAGGCCCCAGAAGGCCAGAACATGTAGGGAAGTTTTAGATTCACCTCAATCATAAGCCTGCCATAGAAGCAGTATAAGGTTGTGTTAGAAGACTCTGACAGGTTTGAATGAAAAGTTAACTTGGAACACTATCCTTGGGAAGCCAAGTATCTTTTTCATTTGGTTTGATATAAGTATCTTCCTCCATCTATCATTTGCCCTCCTCTTTTCTACCGGGATCAATCTCTATAGTGAAGCAAATTTACCAACCACTTTTTTTGACCAATCTCATACCCACCCACCTAGATGAAAGCCATATGTTCTAGATTAACTATGGTATAACCATGGTTATATATATAAATTAATAAACATGGTAAAAATAAATCAATAATTAATTTGAGAAATTTAAGAGTTAACTATGATATAACTATAGTATGTAAAAAAGACACGTGACTTTTATCTAGGTGGGTAGACATGAGGGTGGTAAAAAAAGTGATTGGTAAATTTACTCTCTCTATGTAGTGCTTCCAACTTGCCATGTCACCTTATCCATGCTGATGTGTACAATGTTCCATATCCTAAAAGCCGCCATAACAATAAATTGGTCCGACCGCCTAAACCAAGATTTGCTTCTTGAAAGCATATGCTAAATGCTTTGCATATGTGGCTCAACCCAAGCCAGTTAGATGAGATGATATGTAATCATTAAAAAGAACAGTTTCTAGTTGCTAAACATATCAAACCACCAATGCATGGAGAGAATTCAAAGGAAGTGGTATAATGACACACTACAACATCACTGATTCATTGATCATCACTTTCAGAAGAATATAAGAGTTTAAGGGAAGTACTACCTTAAGAAGATAGCTAGTGCAATTGAAAAGCCATCAAAAGTAGATATCTTGGAGTAATGGTGGGGAATAGTAACACCATTCTTAACCAAAAAATAAATAAAAAAACAAGCAAACAAACCCAAATAACAACCCAAGCAATGCCTTTATGTTCCACACACACTTTGCTTTAAGCTAAGAAGCAAGCTTTAGCATTCCAAGCTCTTCTCTCCATGTACCAAAAATTCAGTCTTGGTTTCTTGTGCTTAATGGAATTCCTTTATGCTTTGCTTTGCTCTCTCTTTGGATTGCCCAGCTCTCCCTCCCTAAGTTACCGTCATTCAAAGTTTCAAAGGAAACCATTTTGGCTCGCATATCTGGCCTCTCTTCTTCTTTTGTTCTTTATTTGTGATCTCGCTTATCCATGAAGACCATCTTTCTCTTGCCCTCATTTTCTTTAGATTTGTGTTCTTTTCATTTTGGAAAACTTACCAGAACCTATAGAGGACGTGGACTGGTCATGGTCCAAGCTAGACTTGAGCTCTCATATACTCCAACCCTCTAAGATCCTTGATCTCTGCTTTGAGAGCTGTATTAAAGTAAAAGAACTGAATGAACTATTGCTTTCCAACCCCATTGTTCACCATCACATTAAACTTTAACAACTACATCACAGTATAAGGTTATTTCTTCATCTGGATTGAAGACGCAACGATGCAAGGAAATGAAGGAACCTACAAGACTGGATGCCAAAGCATCAAATTCAGAAACTAGTTCATGTAACCTTGCAAATGGAAAATTGCCACGAGTTCATCTGATCCTACAGAAAAATTGTGTCATGTAATGAGTTCCTCACTCAACAATCAACAAAATGCAGATAGGTAACAGTAGAAATCAGTCCAAGAAACAATAAAATTTTAAAAAAAAAGCAAGGAATATAAGAAGAAACAGAAGACTGATACATATCGAAAGTTAACTAGATGCTTGGTAAGCATTTACCATACTGCATCATCATGAGCAGTAACCACAAAATGAGATAACAGTGAAAAGAACAGAACTAACACATGCATCCAAGATCATTTTATAATATGTGAAAGAAGCACTTTTTAAATCAAATGTAGTTTACTTGCGAATCGAATTATATACATAGGATTTGTAATTAAACATTTAGCAAAAGAAAGTGAGCTGTATCAAATAATTTGATTACGGATACATGACACTCGTTCAAGATTTTCATCTTTACTGCTAATAAGCTTAGAAAACAATCTGCTCATATCTCAGTTCCCATTATCTCCGCAGATAAAGAACACCAATATCAAGGAGCATTGATATTATTGATTGGCTCCTGATGGGGAGTAACAGCAGGTCCTGAAGCTATTGTGAACTGCAATCCACGACGTTGCCCTGCCTGCAGCATAAATGCAACCTCAGTTGCTGCAAGTGCTGCTGCTTCCTGGATAAACAGTAATATACAAACAGATTAACATGTCATTCAACATTTAATTTAAAGGGAAACTGCATAATGTTAACTGAAATCAACATGCAACCAACACGTCATTCTAAAAGCTATGAATAAATAGGCACATTGACAGCATATGGTCTTCAAGAAGAAAATACCATACAGCATCCAATCATCTACCAAGAGCAGAAAACTTTTTGTAGAAGACAAAAGAAAGTTGTTCTTAACACGTTTTCTTACATTCTTTCAGTTCAATAGAAGCATGAAGAAGTCACATTCAGGCTTCCTGATGCGACCGTACTCATATATGTGATGTTTTGTGGTCAACAAAAAAGAGAAACGAGACAAAGTAAGTATTATTTGTAGCTCTGAAACAGAAAAGCCTATAACTAACCTGTCTTTGCCTTCGACGTTGTAATATGCTGATGGCCCAGGCCATAATGTAGCAGGGCAGAAGGAAACCAGCAGCTCGGAGCAAGAAAAGCTGGTAATTAATCATTGAGTTAGATGGTGCAAAATTGTTAAATGTTATGCGACTCATACAATTTTTTTTTATCGCACTTACAGAGAAAAATGTAGAAGCATCATCATCATCACCATCACCATTGGGAAGAGTCAAAGCATGCCTCAGGAGTAGAAGAGCCATTAACTGCCAAAAAATAAGAGACAAAGGTCATCGAGACAACATAAACATTTCGACCAGAAAAAGATGACATCACTTTTTAGTTCAACTGAGTGTTACCAAAATAAAGCCAACCAATTACACCAAACCAAATGACCATAAAGAAATGAGACTGATTGAAATAGAGGTTAATAAAAACTGTTGAATAAAATGCACACTTAAGCACCACCAGATAAAAGCATGAGTTACATTTTGCTTATCCTTTAATAGATACACAAGAGAAAGAAAAGAAAAACTTAAATCATCAATATAAATCAATCCTCCTCATTATTGACAAGGGTTATCATGACTTACAATAAGAGCAGCAGAGCGGCAAAAAGCTGCTCCATTAGCACTTGTATCAGCATACTCATCATATTCAGATTCAAGAAAGTGACGTTCTGCTGCTGCCATTGCCAATAGTCGAGGATCGCGTAAATCCAAGGGGGTACCAGAGATTGTCCAGCCCTCACTGTCAGGCAAATTCACAAAGCAACAGATAAAAGGTCAAAACAGACTGAAGATTGTGATACATAGAAAGCTATCATAAATATATATATATTCTCCAATCATTCCAAATTATGATTCCGAAAACCAAAAGGTAGCAATATTAGCCAATAAGCCAATTTATATTTGTTTACTTGCCTGATGTCAATGGTAGTGTCATCAGACTGAGGGGGAGGTGATGGGGCAGTATAACCAGGTTGGTAAAGCTGCATGAAAATACTTTTTCTTAAGAGTGAACACTAACGGTGAAATATATGACTAAGATTCCAATCAACCTTTTGAAAATCACCAGATGTCCAAAAAAGGATCCAATGCTCTAACAAATTATAGATAATTTCATAATTGATTAGGAAGACAATACTAATTTTATCATGATACATCCAAGTACTGATTCTTTGCAATTGAAGACGTGGAATCATGACAATGACAGCTACTAAATAAATTGAAGCTGCTTTACTTATGTGAATATGAGGAATATCCACAATTATTAAAATTCTAATCAAACAGATTTTATAAACGATTGTGATCATGACGGCGGTATATGCAAGGAATTCTAGTGAATTACCTGATGACAAATTTCACAGATGATATCACTCTTCTCATTGCACCACCTCTGTACACATTTTCTATGAGCATACTGCAATCACACATATAACAGTTAGAGGCCGAGAAAAGAATATGTGAAAAACAATCAAAGTGAAATGCCCAAGAACAACCTACTTCAAGAACTCAACTCTAGAAAGTACACAGTTACTGAATGAAATCCAAACTTAAAGTCATAGGAACCAAAAGAACTATTATGCCCCCACCCTTAAAAGAAAAAAAAACTATATGAGCATCAATGAATCAGAATATGCCTTTAAGCTGCCGCTGCAAGCACAGGGGACCTCCAAATTATTAACACCATCCTCTTCCTGGCAAATGCGACACTCAACAGTCTGAATCAGCGGCTCCTCTTCTTCAGATACACCATTCTCCCCTGCTCCCTTAATATCAATTGCACAGCTGGGTACCTGAGCCGATTGCGAGGACGATGCGGCCTCCAAAGAAGATCCTGGCGCCTCAGTCCCTTGCGCTGATTGCAAACTCTCGGGTTTCGTGAAGTGGTCGACACACAGCACCAGGTGATCACTCATTCTCAAACAAAACCTCCTGCATCAACAAGACAGAGACTCACACAACTATCAAAATTCAAAACCTTCCGGCTCAAATTCATCAAAAACACAAAAAAATAAATGAAAATTAAACAGTCCTGCCGCAAAATACAACACATTTGACTCATAATTATCCCAAATCAATCAGATTCATCACACATCAAAACGCGATACATCGGAACAGGTCCTCATTTGAAAGCAATTAAAATCGATATAACATCACTATTTCTTCATCAAATCAACAGATTCAACCATAAAAGCTCAGCAAAAATCTCAAAAAATCAGCTAAATTCAACACCTACAGCCGTAAGTCCGCAAACTTCACCGCGCGAAATCATAAATTACAACAAAAAATTACCAATCGGTGATTCAGACCTCTCAAAAATTCACAAATCGCAATCAACAGATTAGACATCTCTAACAAAATTACATTTCAAGAATCTGAAAGATGAGAATTTTATAAGTACGGAATCGGTACCTGGAAAAAAGACCTAGGATTTGAGCTTTGGAATTCTCAGATATTTTTTTTCTTGGTTTTCTGAATTCTGAAAGGTCGTCTTCTTATTACCCTCGAAAGAAATGTAAATAAATTTGGAAGAGACACCGCACCAGCTTCGGAATAGACAGAGCTAGGCTCGGGAGCCGCTTGGTCCGAAGCTGGAATTGGGTTTGTCTGTGGCTGCTGTGGCGGATTGCGACACGTAGAGGGATCCCGGCCGTTGAGGTGTGTAGGTTTGTGGGTTTGGCGGGCGTTTAGCGCGTGGTTTAACAGAAAACGGACGTTAGTGATGGTGGACAGATTCTGGGGGAAAATTTCTAAAAGCTTTGGGAAAGAAAAGGAATAAATCTAGACGTTTTTGTTAAGTTAAAGTTGATTATTGATTCCTTATTCTAATGGAGTAATCTTCCTCAACTAGGAAGACAGAAAAGAAAGGTTCAACATTATATAGATATATCATCATTAAAAATAAAAATAAATTCTTGGTTTTATAAAAAAATTCAATAAATAAAACCGGACGTGGAACTGAGCCTCCTATCTAGATTGGGTTCCAAACTCTTTTAAAAAAAATTGATCAAAATGTATTAGCTTAGCGGAATACCAATGCATCATAATTCACAAAGAGCATCAGATATCACTATACATTGGATACTTTGTTTTGCTAAGTAAGAAGAATGTAGAGTCATATTGGATAGGAGGTCACATACTTCTTTTTTCCTCGTGCAAGAAAAATATACGCTTATATGTCATTATATTTGGTCTCACTAAATTAATTATTTATAAAACAGTTAATAGTTTAGTTTGATTTATTATAGTTGTATTTGCTCTTATGATCAAACAAAATACATTCCATATGTTTCCAATAGGTTTTGAAGTTGAAGTTCATAGTGGAAATTACCAAATGCTTGTAGGAGAACAAATTAAACAAATAAAATAAAAAGAGGCAAAAACATTGGAAATTTATTCGGCCCTAAAGAAAAGAAAAAGCCCGTTTAGTGCAGTCTATATATAACGAGGCCATAAGACTTAGGGTTTTAGCTTCACACTCACACTCTCGATCAATCAAATCAATCATGGCAGAGACCACCGTCGCTGAAATCGCCGATACCAACCCCGCCGCCGAGGACATGGACCTCGAAACCGTCCCAGCCCAAAACTCAGACGAGGCCCAGAACGGCGATGCCAACTCCAAGCGTGCCAGGGAAGAAGAAGAGGTCGGCGGCGAGGCGAAGAAGGCGAAGGTGGAGGAGAAATCAGCTGAAGAGCAACGGTTGGAGAAGTTAGGGGAAGGTGAGAGCGGGGCGGGTCGGGTCACCTTGGGTCCGAAGAGTTTCGGTTCGGCTGTTGAGATGTTCGACTATTTCTATAAGCTCCTCCATTACTGGCCAACCGATCTTAATATTAATAAGGTAACGGTTTGGTTTTTTTTAGCTCTGTTTTTGTTTTTGGGCTTAAAGTTTGGAACTTTTGATTAAAAATTGAATCTTTATTTTTGTGAATGTGTATGAGTCTAGTGTTTGTTTGTGTTAAATTTGAGTGTTGCTGATGTAAGGTGTTATGAATTTGGGGCTTATTTGAGTAATGATCGATATACATACGAGTTGGGATTTGGCTGCATTGTGTTGATATACATTGTGGATAGTTTTGTATTGTATAGATGGGGAAGTTGGTATTGACATGCTTGACTCTAGAAACCATTGACATTGTTTTACGGCGTAGTTTTGGATGTTTGGATGCATTTTAGAGAGAAAATTTGAACTTTTTTATACTATAAGAATCAATAGTGTGGTGATTTGGTTGAGCTGGTTTTGGGGAAATTTGGTTTTTGCTTGTGTGTGTCCTCTGTTTTGGTCCATGATTGAGAAGGTTCTAATATTTCTCATAATTCACTTGTTACGGTGGGGCATTGTAGCTCGTGCTTGTTGCCAAGTTATAAAGGTGAAACATTGACCTGAACACATTCTTGTGTGTTTGAGTTGATATCTTGAGTTTTTAACTTTTGATATTTCACAAACATTGATTTTGGGTACATTATAGCTTGCAGTAAGGTATCAAAAATAGGAGCAACATCACGATGACACCCTCTAGCTCAGATTTATGTAGATTCTTAAAAACCGCTTGTTGGAAGTGGTCTATCAATTCTGAGTTTGATGAATTTTGTAATTGGATATCATGATTTATTATGTCTAGTCGATTCTCCTTACACTATTATAACCTTTAATTGTTTGATTAAATCCTTGTTGTATTGTGGTGCAGTATGAATATCTGGTTTTGCTCGAGTTGCTCAAGAAGGGTCACTCTGAACCTGATAAAAAGATTGGCGGAGGGATTCAGGCTTTCCAAGTCCGGTTCCATCCATTGTATAGAAGTAGGTGCTACTTCCTCATAAGGGAAGATGGAGCCAGTGATGATTTTAGTTTCAGAAAGTGTGTGGATCACATACTTCCCTTGCCTGAGAACATGAAAGCACACGCTGATGCCAACAAAGCCTTGGGCGGTGGTAAGGGTGGTGGGAGAGGAAGCTGGCGTGGCCGTGGAAGGGGCAGGGGCAGGTCATGATCATAGTCTCGTGTGTCCCCCTACCTGGTGTTTGAGCTTAGCGCTCGAAGAAAAACTTGAGTTTAGCCAAGTGTAGGTTGGTTCAAAATATGAGTTTGAGTTTCCCTTTTACTATATCAGAAGTTAAAACTGTTGTATTATTCAAATTTTAATTATTAATGAATTTTTCTGTGTTGCTTGGTGATCATTTTTTGCTTTGATCTGTTAGTTCAAGCTCAAAATGATCCACTTGCATAAAAAAGTAGTGATTGATAAAAAATCTTGCAATATTGAAGGCTCTAAGCAACTGAGCAGCAAGCCTGGTAATATGGTGGTATACTTTACTTTCGGTTATCCGTCATCAAGTATGGGCTCTTGGGTAGTGTTTGATAGAGGACAACAGATTTTCCAGAATTATTTGCTGATCTCTATTGCACTACTTTAACCCTAATTGTAAAAGAGGATTGTAGATTGTGTAATCAATCATAACTGTAACTTCCTTCATGTCATCTCCCATAATCCATATATTAAAACAAAAGCCGATTAATGGATCAGCCACCACTACTCATATGAATGGTTGGCTTACTTGGCTATAACTACTGCTTAAGATATTAATGAATCCCCAATATAATCACAATATTTCTAACTGACAATAGAAAATGATGAATCATTGAAGGATAGTTGTGTCAAGAGAAATTATAAGCAGTAACTCCTTCCTCACAACCCACACTCACTAATAAGAATTTCATCAATTCTAATTTATTCGATTAGTCAGTTCTTATTCCTTCAATTATAGATGATTAATGATTTATTGGTACCCGTTACATGCATATACTGATATATCCCCAATAAAGTTTTTTTTTTCCGACTGTCATCTTTCATGCTCGTATAGTTTTGCCACGCTCACAATGCTAATCGATCATATCTAAGTTTCGGAAGATGAAGAAGGTAGAAGATCCTATCACTTTATTTTCTTCTGTCTGCAAATGATGAAACATGCTCCTATAGCAAATAGTAATTAGTAGCTACTAGCTAAGCTAGAAATTGATAGTTAGTAGTAACTAGCTTGCGCTTAGAATATAAGTCCAAGTATTTGGAAGGAAAATCACACTTGCCAAGCATTCAGGCACCTCAAACAGACTCACCAAACTCTAATCCACCCAAATAAGTTAAATGAATATCTAGAGATGGCATGAATATCTAACCAAAATCGAGAAAGATAATAGAAATAAAAGAAGGAATATTAATGAAATTATAAGATTGAGGAGAAGAAGGAGGAGGTGTGGCGGCGTACGTTCATGTAGGCTAATGATGAAGATGATTAAGCCTCTCTAAATCTAATAAATTCAATTAGAGGACGTGTTTAGCGAGTAGTTAATACTAATTATCTTGTAACTCTCACTGAGCATTGAAACGCGCACAAACCACAGCAGTAACACAATGATTAATTACAACACTATTAGTTGTGCTCATTCATGCATATATGTAAGCCTATAGGATCAAGCCTATATATACACTCACTATTTGCCTCTTCTTCTTCTTCTTCTTCCTTAAGTCGATCAGAGTTCTGCACATTCACATTTATTTTCACCGGCGGCCATTAATCTCTTCATCTTTCTTGGTTTGAGAACAATGACAATGAAGAGTCACCATCAGACTCATTCCCTCATGAGCAACCCCAATTGGGTGGAAAACCCATTCTCATTTGCAAACCAGTTTTCTCCTGCTGATTTCAGGTATAGTGATTAGTGTTTTATTCAACTACATTCCTAATGATTTGATTGGTACTTAGACCATTAATCTTATGATTCTTATCTGGTGGAGCAGTGGGTATGCTCCCTTGTGGGAAAATGAAGTCCCCCAGATGATGCAAGACTATAGCTTTGTTGATGCTCTTCCTGTCATGGAGACATGTCTGAATCTCCATCACGACCCTTCTTACTCCAATCTTGACATTCAACCCATCCGAAGCCTATTTCAAGGTGATGATCAGTTATGCAATTACATGTGCCCTAAGTTTTCAGTAGTGGCTCACACCTTATATAATTTTGTTTGTAATTTAGATTCTGAATATGTTGGAGGTGTTATTTCGTTTGGAGAGAATACAAATGAGACTGAGAATGGAGTCCATATTGAGGTGTTCGCTTCTGGGTTTGAACAACCTAAGCATGTTCATCATCAAGAAGAACACGAACAACATCAACAAGAAAAGCAGCAACCTATTCTGCCGCTTCCTAGCAATGAAGACCAGAATGGTGTTGATAGAGAACATGTGGGTGAAGAGAGGAAGCATAAGGGGCGGTGCATGAGAGTTGACGAAGTGAAAAGTGGTAGTACTACTCGAAGCCATTCGTCATCAAGATCGTTGTCGAGGGAAACAATCTCCCAATACTTCTACATGCCAATAACTCGGGCAGCAAAAGAACTCAACATTGGCCTGACCTTATTGAAGAAAAGATGTCGCGAGTTGGGTATTCGTCGTTGGCCCCATCGGAAACTCACCAGCCTCCAAACCCTAATCCGGAACATCCAGCAGGTACCTAGCTAAAAGTTTCTTTACCATTGCAAAATATAAAGTTCTCAGTAGTCACCATTGGAAAATGTCTCATTTTCTTTTGCACTTGTTATGAAGGAGTTGGGAAAGGAAGAAGATAACGAAGAGAAGCTTCGGCGCCGGCATGCGATCGAGTTGTTGGAGAGGGAGAAGAAGCAGATGGAGGAAGCTCCGGATATGCAACTGGAGGACAATACGAAGCGGTTGAGACAGGCTTGTTTTAAGGCCAACTACAAGAAGAGAAAATTAATGGGGATGAATCTGATTGATTATCCACTCCATTCTTCATATTCCAACACCATTGATAATCGTGGAGGGAAGTTCATGACTATTCTTGGAAATCGAGGAGACGAGGAAGACGAAGAGATTAAGTCGCTTTTGTCTGATTCCTTTTCATCTTCTTCTACTATGATGACATAAACCGGAACCGTACCAGCCAGATCATCAGTTTAGTTTTTCTGGGTTTTTAGGTTGATCTTTAGAATCTGCACACATGGTGACATTAGTTGTTCATAACCGGATATGAACAGTAAGTAAGCTCTAGACTACTAACGACTCTTTAGAGCATCTTGTCACATGAAAATAGTCAGTCAAGTAGTAGACGGTTGATTTAGGTTTTGGTTCTTCTTTAACATAGTTGGATCGATGTAGATTAATCCATCCATTCAAATAATCGTTTACAGAATCCATCTATTCATACTCCCATTATGAAGGAGAATTTTATGAAACTAAGAACATCTGCACAACATTTTCGTCCCCCTCTTAAATTTAAGATTTTTATCCATAAAAAAAAACGGGCATGGTGAATATAAGAACATTGGGTTTAGTCGACGCAAATTAAAATTTCATGAAAATGAATCATAAATTTTAAAATCGTTCACTTCCTTTTATCTTCCGCTAGAAATAATCCGAACATAAAACATTATCGACATTTGAAGTTCATGTTCTTTCCAGTTTCTACCAAGAAAGAAAGAAAGTTGCAGAGTATAAATTAGACATCTCGATCTGTAAGCGCAGAGTTTAAAAATGACTGCAATCTCAAACCCTCTGCGCTCAAACTGTGCCCATCTCAAACACCACAACATCTCTTCTACTCGTTTCACCTCCAACCTCGCCTCACTCTTCACCTTTAACCAAAACCCAAAACCCCATCACCCACAAAACCAGACCGAACCCATCACCATCTCCCACACTCAAACCCAACAAGACTCCCTCCTCTCCCTCATCAAATCATGCTCCCACAAATCCCATATCCTCCAAATCCACGCCCACATTCTCCGAACCTCTCTCATTCTCGACTCCACACTCTGCTTCCACTTCCTCTCCCTCATTTCCCTCTCCCCACAATTCAAAAACTTGACATATTCCCGCCATTTCCTAGCACAAATCCTCAAACCCAATCCCATTCACTACAACACTCTCGTGAGAGGTTACTCAATGTCTGACTCACCCGATGAGGGCTTCCGTCTCTACCGAGATTTCCGACGGCGAGGGCTTCCCTGCAACTCGCTGTCGTCCTTTTTCGTAATCCAATGTTGTGTTAGAACTAAATACTTGCTAGGAGGAGTTCAGATTCATGGTAGGGTTGTGAGAGACGGGCATCAATCCGACAGTCGTTTACTGACAACATTGATGGACCTGTACTCTATGTGTGGGCGCTATAATGATGCATGTAAGGTGTTCGACGAAATTCCTCTGAGAGATACTGTGGCTTGGAATGTGTTGATTTCTTGCTTTCTGCATAACAGCCGCAGCAGAGATGCTTTGGGTTTGTTTGACGTGATGCAGAGCGAGAGTTACGGATGTGAGCCTGATGATGTCACTTGTTTGCTTACGCTCCAAGCTTGCGCAAACATGAACGCGTTGGAGCTTGGCGAGAGAGTTCATAGGTATATCGAGGGGCGTGGTTACGGTGACGCGACTAATCTGTGCAATGCTCTTTTGACTATGTATTCGCGGTGTGGGTGTTTGGATAAGGCTTATGAGGTGTTTAAGGGAATGCCGGGTAGAAATGTGGTTTCGTGGAGTGCAATGATTTCGGGGCTTGCTGTGAATGGGTACGGCAGGGATGCTGTTGATGCGTTCTGTGAGATGCAGAGATTGGGTGTTTTACCTGATGAACAGACTTTTACTGGTGTTCTTTCTGCTTGCAGTCATTGTGGGTTGGTTGATGAAGCAATGGATATTTTTGATCGCATGAGCAGAGAGTTTGGAGTTGTGCCTAATGTTCATCACTATGGGTGTATAGTTGATCTGCTTGGTCGTGCTGGCAGACTTGATCAAGCATATCAGCTTATAATGGCGATGGATGTCAAACCAGATCCGAAAATATGGAGGACATTACTTGGGGCTTGCAGGATTCATAAATATGAAACCCTTGGGGAACGTGTGGTGGATCATTTGATCGAACTCAAGGCTCAAGAGGCAGGGGACTATGTTCTGTTGATGAATATTTACTCTACAGCTGAAAACTGGGAGAAGTTAGCTAAATTGAGGAAGTTTATGAAGGAAAAATCAATTCAAACTACACCAGGCTGCAGCACAATTATACTGAATGGAACAGTCCATGAGTTTTTGGTGGATGATGTTTTGCATCCAAGGAAGGACGAAATCTACAGAATGCTGGATGAGATCAATAGTCAGCTAAAGATTGCTGGTTATGTTGCTGATGTATCGTCTGAAATGCACAACTTGGGGACAGAAGAGAAGGGATGTGCACTCTCTTATCACAGCGAGAAACTAGCTATTGCTTTCGGAGTGCTGGCAACTCCACCTGGCACGACGGTCAGAGTGGCCAAGAATCTTCGGACCTGTGTTGATTGTCACAATTTTGCGATGCTTCTCTCGGGGGTTTATAACCGGACGATAATTGTTAGAGACCGCAGCCGGTTCCATCATTTTCGGGAGGGACGCTGCTCATGCAATGGCTATTGGTAGGAACATTCAAGAACTACGACATACGTGAGCAACAGTGTAGAATTTCAGAGAAGTAAAACTGTAGAGTAGTATGCATGGTATTGAAAAGCTATGGATAAGTGACAATGATTCGGACTGACAGATTATATAGACAATTTTGAAGTTCTTGACAGATTATGTTGCTGAAATTCCCAAATTTACACACTTCGGTTTTCCTTCAATGCTTAATTGCTTATAATTTCAAATTTTGTAATCATCATAGGTGCCCAATTACTCATAAAGTAAAATTGTATACTGCCACGAAAGATGTAAATCAGCTGTTTAAGAATTTATTTGTTGCATCACAGACTAGCTCAACTCTTGCAAACATGCAGAGGGAGGAGAAATACATTATATCCCTAAACACTAACAACTGAGCAGCCAAGTTATTTCAAAACTGTCTACCTTCCTCTACAACAACAGAAGCAACTCTATATTTCTTCCCCCTGCTGCAACATAGACAACTGGAACAATATAAACTTCAGTCTACAAAATTGAAAGTACTGCTGCAAAGATAAACCCAAAGAAACATAACCAGATTTCTTCAGATCCCTCTGTAAAGCATTAATTCGAATGAGGTGGAGCTTCAGATGCTAGCAATTAAGCAGCCACTGGTTGCTTGTTGGCAAAAGCAATGCCCTTGTCAATGCTGGCTTTCAGTTCTGGCTTAAGTGCCTCCAGAGCCTTTAGCTCATAATCCGTCAGACCCTGCAGGTCAGATGGTATCAAAGCTTCAACTCCTTCCTTTCCAATCTTAATCCTTGAAGCAAAGAATGGAAGCTCAGTCAGACTTGAATCCACATAAGAGCACTCATAGACATCGCTGTCTCCATCAAGAGCACGGAGAGATGACTCAACAAATCTAGCTGCGGCATATGCCATTGACAATGTTGCAGATCCAGCACCTGCCTTTGCCTCCACAACTTCAGTTCCAGCATTCTGAATCCTGACAGTCAGCTCTGCAACTTCTTCATCAGATAGGCTGACTGAGGGTTTTGTCTTTGACAGCAAGGGCAATATAGTTATTCCAGCATGTCCTCCAACAACTGGGACATCAACATCAATCAACTTCAGATTTTTCTTCTGAGCAACAAATGTGTTTGCCCTCACCACATCCAAAGTAGAAACACCAAAGAGCTTCTTTGGGTTATATACACCCTTCCGCTTCAGAACCTCAGCAGCAATAGGCACGGTAGAGTTGACCGGGTTACTGATGATGTGAATGAAAGCATCAGGACAGTTATCAGCAACAGCCTCAATCAAGGACTTCACAATGCCGGCATTGATATTAAAGAGATCATCACGGGTCATGCCAGGCTTCCTGGGAACTCCGGCAGGAATGACAACCACATCCACACCTGTCAAACATTTACCCAACTCATCTGCCCCGGTAAAATCCAGAACCTGCGAGGGAGTGTTGCAGTGACTGAGATCAGCCGCGACACCCTTGACATTCGCAATATCATACAAATGCAGGGAAGACACCAAAGGGGACATCTTAATGAGAAGGGCCAAGGGTTGACCAATTCCACCAGCAGCTCCAAGAACAGCTACTTTATAAGACGCCTGCGGCTGCTGAACCACCGCGGCTTCCTTGTGGGCCTTGAGAGCATACGAAGCTCGAATAGCAGCAGTGGTTTCCTTGCCAAAGAATGATGACTCAGACTCGCAAGCAAACGATCCACCTGCCGCCTTAAGGCCACTGAAACTCTTAAGAGGGTTTTGGGTGGTGAACCTCAAAGCACAAGGCTTTGATTGTGGGGTTGACACTCCTTTCCGGCCAACGGAAAAGGTAGTTCCGATGGAGAAGGTAGCTGCTGCTGTTGCTGCCATCTCTCACACCCTGTATTACACCCAAAAAAAACAAAACAAAAAATCGAAACTTGCATTCAATAACAACACAGAGAACAACCCAAATCCAATACCATAAACCAAAAAAAGCACAGATTTTTACATCATAATTGAGCTTAAACACAATACCCCATATCAAATATCACAAGAAATCACAGTTATTCATCACAAATTTGAATCAGTTTTGAGTATCAGAAGCAAGAAATGAAGAAAAAGATGAGAGCTTTGGAGCCCACCAGATCTAAAGTAAGAGCCTACAGATCTCAAAAAGGGAAATGAAATGACATGGAATCGGAGAAGCAGAGGAAGGAGGGGACTAACCTTTGGAGTTGTTGAACGGCCACAACAACCAGATAGAGAGACGAGTGATGAAGTTGAAGGGCGAAACGAGGAAGCAAATATAAGGGGGAGAGTGAGAGCGTGCGTTTGGGTTTTTGACTTTTGTAGTGTTTTTGTTTGGGTTTTTGGTTAAATGAAAGACGTAAGAAACTCCGTCGATGGGCCTCGGATGAATCCACCCCCTTATTTGTGCCTGCACACACCTACCACGACTCATTTCTTTATGCCAATTTGCCAAATATGCATCAGAATCTTTTCCCAGAATCTTCTCCATTTGTTCTTTTGCTTCTTTGATGTTGCTATGGATGGCCATGGTTTGTCTAGCCAACAGAATTTCTTTCTTTGATCAATTTTGTAGGTGTAGAAAATAAAATAAAAGGCTATAGATCCACTTTCCGATCTAAGAAATGTTGATATGTAAGTGTCTCGTAATGGAAATTGCTTGATGATGACAACAAAATTGATGATGTTATGATGGTGCCATGTTTGTATGGTGGAGGCGTCAAATAATATGTTCGGTTATAGAGAAATCCCTAACAATGCTGCATTTGATCTAGGCTATATGAGTTGTTAAGAGTCGATATGAACTGATGAAGTGTTGAAACAAGCAATAACATGAAAAATTAATCTTCCTTTGAGAAATTTCAACTAGGAATATTTTGTCTCAGGTAAGGGTACAAACTTCGATCACATTTCTCAAGCAACAAACCCAACTCAAACCATGTCATTATCGTCCATAGTTTCATACTTTTTTCACCCCCTAACTCACAAAACAATTCTTGATTAACACGTACATTATAACTACAAATTTTTCCGAGTCTATGTAATACAATATAAGATTACACTCAATTTTGGTTCCAATGAGGCAATGAGATTGTACTTATTACATAAGACCGGAAAAAAATTTAAACAAATAACAATGCTTCCTTTCTAAGCACTAATTTTTTCCATCTCTTGCTTAAGTGCATTAGCCCTGACCAAGCTCCCAATGGTATTCACAGCCAGCTTCAAGTCCTCCCATGGGTTCCCTGGCACCACCCTTTTGTACAAATAACTATCGAAGGTCATCTTCTGCACATACTCATCTGCACACATCTCCACAAACGCTTCTCTCGCCGGGTTCGACCTGTAAAACACCTTCTGCAAGATATCGAGCACCTTGTAAGTCGGCCAGTAAGTCTTGTCCCACTTCTCCAAATAGTTCCTCAAGTCTCCTTCGTTTATCATCCTCTTCCCATTTTCTGACCCCTCAACTATGGCTTCGGCGCACATCCTTCCACTCTTTGCTGCAAAGTAGATACCTTCACCTGAGCACTTTGTGACATACCCGGCTGCATCACCGACTAGTGCTACTCTCCCCGCTAGCCTTCGTGGGCGGGGGTGTTCAGGGATCGGATGTGCCTCCACTCTTAGAATCTTTCCGCCTAAAATCTTGTCCTTGGCTCGGTTTCTTGTTGCTAGCTGGAACTTCTTGATGTCTCCCTTGTGAGTTACAGTGCCTGTTCCCACTGCTACATGATCACACTTGGGGAACACCCACCCATAAAAATCCGGCGAGACATCATCACCTACATACATCTCTGCCAAGTTCTCGTAGTACACCATTTTGTCATCAGGGATCTTGATCCTCTCCTGAAACACACACAAAACCCAACAATTTAACAACAATGAATCCAATGCTGCACCAACCAAGCATATAAGCACTATTATTAGAAGCACAAAAGCACTAAACTTCCAAATACAAGCTTCTCTACCAAGCACTAAACTCTATACTTGACACTAAAGTTGGCTACTTCACTACAAACTAGTGCAATATAAACATATTCTCAAGTTCAGACAATATGAAAGTTCAAATTACCTGAAATGCAATGGCGTACTCATAATCACCGGCATCAATAGACTTGGCCACCCTAGAATTAGCCCCATCAGCTCCAATCACAGCATCAACCTCCAAAGTCTTCTTGACACCAACTCCGCCGGCCTTGCCGTCATACTCGGTGTAATGCAACACATACGGCGACGTCCCATCCCCCTTACTCGGACTATCCATCTTCAAGAACAATCCATTAATCACATTGGCCCCATTCTCACTCGCTCTGTTCCTCAAGTAATTATCCAGCACTTCGCGCCGCACCATCCCAATATACTCGTGCGGCTTCAGCGTCTGCCCGATATCCACCGCCACATTCGACGGCGAGATCATCTTCATCTTGGTCACGCGGCGGTCAATGATGTCCAGCGGCAGGTCAAACTCCCCCACCATGCAAAGCGGGATGGCTCCGCCGCAGGGCTTGCAGTTGTCCATCTTCCGCTCGATGAGGAAAGTCTCGACGCCGCCCTTCGCCAAGGTCTCGGCGGCGGCTCCGCCGGCTGGGCCTCCGCCGATGACGGCGACGCGGAGGTTGCGGCCGGCGACTTTGGGGCTGGTTTTGGCGGCGAGGACGCGGAAAGTGCGGGGTGAAGATGGGAATGAGGAGATGGGATTTGCGGTGGAGGTGAAGGTGGGCTTCTCGGCGGCGGACTGGCGGAGGCCGACGAAGGATTTGAGAGCGATGGAGGCCATTTTGGGTGGTGGAGAGTGAGCTAAGGGAGTGTTGAAGTTTTATGTTTTATGAAGATATGGTTTGGGATATGAAATTGGGAAGTGGCCGTTGGATTTGCGGGAATGGAGGGTCGAGATTTTATAGGGATATTTGGATAGATTTACGGGTTTGGTTTTTGTTTTTTGGGTGGTGGTTTATGTTTTGGGAGTTTGTAGTGGCTGTCTTGATGCCACGTTGTGTACTTTTCCGATGTATGTGTTCGGTTTCTGGTGGGGTCGTCAGTATCATACATGCAGCCAGTGATTAGCGGCCACGTAGCCAAATATCTATTTGTTTTTTTCACTCTTGTTGAGAAGTTTGTAAAACGGTAAAACTTAGCACTGTTTTTTTTGTCTAGTTGACATGAAATAATAACGAGTTTATTGTTATCGAACTCACGGGAGACTGTCATTTAACCAAATGGTACTCGGCTGTCATGTAAAACGGTAAAATTTAGCACTGTTATTTCTTTTTTGTCCAGTTAACAACTGAAATAATAACGAGTCTACTGTGTATCGAACTCAAGAGAGACTATGTCATTTAACCAAATGGTATTGGGTTGTCATAGTTATTTCACCCAACATAAGTTTTTCAAGCACTTTCGATTTGAGGCAAAATTGTAAAATGTCACAATTATCTTCCCAAGCAGTTGTGAAGAAATATGAAGCCAAGATCGTACCTAGTGTTCTCTATGAGATTTAAAAAAGAATGATGTATTAATATACTTGATGTTTACTATCATAAACCTGATAAAATGATTTAGGATTCACATCCTAAACTAATTGGTAATGAATGGAGTACCAAAACTCTTATGAGCTCATGAGGTATGTCATAATTCTTAATGTGAGATGTGTATTCTCAACATGCTCTCGCAGCGCACGATGAATAATTTTTTAAGTCATACACGTGGACGTGGATGTGAATGTGAGTAACCTCACTCTAATATTATGTTAAAGTGATCTAGTTCACATTCAAAACCAATTGGTCATGGATGAAATGACTCAAATCCTTATAAACCCATATATTATGTCTTAATTCCCAATGTGAGATGTATATTCTCAACAAAACAAAGAGCCAAGAGTTTCAAAAAAAATGAACTTACAAATTTGTGCATCTATCATCCGACTCCCATGAACAAACTTTAAACAAAAATAATATGTAGAAGAAAAACAACAGATTAAAAGAGGTGAGATTGTGGGAAGAACAAATTGAAGAGACGCAAAGTGGGACTATGAGAATAACTAGCACGCACATTATGGAATTCAGGATGCTAGTGTTTAGTAAAATCAAGCAATATTTTGAGCATCAACCCAACTTCTTCAGTTAGGTGGGTGTATTCGTGAGTAGGATGTACAAGGGGAAATTATTGCTTGTATTTATGAGTTGGGAAGATATTTCCAATTTTGTTGTTTAGAACAAAGAAGAGAATGTTTTTGGTTCAATTGTTCAAGGAAAATGAACGATGGACAAAGAAAGAAATGTTGTTAGCGTTGAACTTCATTACTTGCTAGAAAGCAGATGACTCAACTTCCTAAATGCACTCAATCTTCATAGTCGCATATATGGTTTGCCCAACATGTTAAAAGATCTTGAGATTTTCAATTGCTTGAGGTTCCAGTTCGAGAAATCTAGATGGGTAGGTGAACCCACAACAATCCCTTTACATTTCACATTTAGTAATATGATTAACATATGGCATTTTCAGACTCGTTCCGTTGTAATTTTGTACGTGACTTGTAACCAAAACTGAAGTAGTTGAGTTGGTTTATCCAACATGCTAAACTGCCCTCTCTGTTTCCTCAAGATCGAGAAAACATTCCTTGCTCATATATATCCCTACACATGTATCCACTTCCAATCCAAAAAAAAATCTTCCCTTAACTCGGGAAATCAAGGCCGAAAGAACATATATAGTTGCGATTACTATCAAACCATGAAGATCAAGGTGGGAGTAGCAGTGTTGGTTGTGACCATCTTTGCCATTCTAATCGATGGTTACAGCTGCAAAGTGGTGCAGTTTATATTCGGCGACTCTCTTTCTGATGTTGGAAACAATAAGTACTTGAGCAAGAGCCTCGCCCAGGCAAGCTTGCCCTGGTATGGTATCGATTTTGGTAATGGATTGCCTAATGGAAGGTTCTCTAATGGTCGTACAGTTGCTGATATTATAGGTAACACCTTTGTCTGATCCCTGCATAAGTAGTGCTCGAGGGAGTTTGAGCCTCAAGCACTGTGGAATTTGGTAATAGTTGGTCATTTTTGATTCTGCTGTGGATGAATAATACTTGTTTGTTTATATGCATAAGGTGATAATATGGGTCTCCCAAGGCCACCTGCATTTCTAGATCCATCTTTAACTGAAGACATGATACTCGAAAGTGGCGTGAACTATGCCTCTGGAGGTGGTGGAATCTTGAATGAAACTGGTGGTTTATTTGTAAGTTAATTGCTATCCAAATTGAACATTTAAACCTAGTAATTGATATATGCATATCCCCTGCTGAAGTGCTAAGCTCTTGGTCAAATGTATGGCTCTTGCAGATTCAAAGGTTTTCACTCTCCAAGCAACTCGAGCTTTTTGAAGGGACACAAGCATTGATAAGGAGCAAAATTGGGAAAGAAGCAGCATATAAGTTGTTCCAAGAAGCTCAATACGTGGTTGCTTTAGGCAGCAATGACTTTATTAACAACTACTTGATGCCAGTCTACAGTGATTCGTGGAATTACAATGATCAAAGCTTCATCGACTACTTGATGGAAACACTAAAGGCACAACTTCAGGTTGATCCTACTCATCAAGCTAGACCTAATTTCCTTCTGCTGGTTAATGTTACTAACTTGTGTATGTGTTTCTTTTGAGTATAGCTATTGCATACGTTAGGAGCAAGGCAGCTAATGGTGTTTGGGTTAGGACCAATGGGTTGTATTCCATTACAGAGGGTCCTAAGTACATCTGGGGATTGTGTAGACAGAACAAACAAACTAGCTCTCAGCTTCAACAAAGCTGGAAGCAAATTAATGGACGATCTGAACGCCAAACTTGCCAACTCCAGCTTTAGGTTTGGTGATGCTTATGATGTTGTTAATAATGTCATAAGCAATCCAAGCAAATATGGTATTTTAATGTGCCTGTCATCACTATATTCTTATTCTGATGATTCAAATTTTTATTTTTAACTTTCTTTCTGGGATTCAACTTCAACCTTTGTAGGCTTCAGTAATGCAGACTCCCCATGTTGCTCTTTCGGGAAAACATTCAGACCGGCTCTGACATGTGTGCCGGCATCAGTACTGTGTAAAGACAGAAGCAAATATGTGTTCTGGGATGAGTACCACCCGTCGGATAGCGCTAACCAGATGATTGCTAATGAGCTTATCAAGAAATTCGGTTTCACGCGTGTCAATGAGGGCAATGCTCCTTCCTCAGCACCAGCCCTTGCTCCATCCCCAGATCAGGACTAACAATGAACGAATACTTGAATTTTAATTAAGCTTGAGTCCTGTGCCTGCCACTTAATTAATCAGATGTACTGCTTACTTGATGACGCAGTTTCTTGCTAGGAGATGATTACACAGTTTTTCCTCTAGCTAGTTATATGGTGTGGAAACAGAAATATGTATGTTTCATAGTTCCTACTGTTCAAGGTTCTTCTTTTCAATGAAGCCTATTGTACTTCGTTCCATACATGTACAATTTAGCATTAATATCCATCAGATTTAAAATGTCAACTGTTGCATGAATTTGGTTGTGTAGTTGTACTTGACATACGGGAAAACCAGAAAACTCTGATGTATTGATACATCAAGTTTTGGTGGTGGTAGCTAGCTAGACAAGTTTTAAAGTTAGTCTACCGTTGTATGATCATGTTAGTGTATTTTAGGGAACTCCGATCCCTAAAATTCTTGTATGCCTGGCTTATTCAATGCAATTACTTTCCAAGTCAAACTGAAGAAGTACCAACTTCACCAAATCTAAATTACAGTTGAAGTTAAAAGAATTTTGAGCTTCTCTATATAAGACCTAACTTAAGAGGCATGTACACGCATCAAGACATCAAACAATTTTTGCAAATTTGATCTGAGATTGATGAAGAAGATAAAGAGGCACTGCAGCATCAACAATGCAGAGATAAAACACCCACCTATATCGACATCATTACAGATATCATTTTGAGACTTCTTGTAGATCCAATTTGTTCCATCCGATGCGTCTCTATGATGCTTAATATAGTCGACACTCCCTCTTTGTATCAACTTAACCCCACATCTGCCATAACATGTACAAAGCAGAGAACAGCACCAACCTATGTGATTATCTAGTTACTGACCTAAGACTAGTCCAAGGCTCCAAGCAATGCTAGAAAACATGGGGAAAACAAATCTTTCATTTCTGTGCTGCATTTTACAACTATAACAAACCAACATCAACCAAAACTGGTTCATACAAAATTACGCAATCAATAAGAAAGTAGCAATGACTAGAAGCCTCTAAGAACAATATTGACCAGGAAAGAAATGATCACAAATTCACAATGAGCAATGTAATATCTATTAATTGACGAAGCCGCCCCTATTGTGCTAAACGCATTCCATTATTCTTTAAACTATTTCACTCAATTGTTCTCAGCTCCATGGTTTAAGATAAGGTCCTCCAATTCATCAGCAATCGCAGAATAACAGAACCGATATTGCTTCAGTGTCTCGACCATTCCATCTCGCTGGGACCTGAATGTGGTGATTGTACCACCAACATCCAAAGCAGACATGTCCCCTGAAAGAATCCTCTTCACTGTATCATGAATTGTGCAGTATGTCCCAGTTCTCCCAATGCCTGCACTACAATGCACCACAATCGGGCCAAGCTCCGGCGGCTCCACTTGATATATCAATCCTTTCACAATCTCACGAACATCATGCGTGTCAGCGGGAACTCCATGGTCAGGCCATTCAGGATAGTGAATATGCAACACAGACACAGGCAATTCCTCTGCCCCCGCCTTACGCCTCACCTCCACAAGCCGCAACACTAACGATGACTTGCCTCCACCCGACGACTCACTTCTCCTCATCCACTTAGTGACAATGCACACATTTCCAAATTCCCTTTCACCCTCTGCCCGAAAATAATCTCCACATTTACCCGAATCCAACCTAGTAAGCATAATGACAACAGGACACCTGTACTGGATCACCATCTCCCAGAAATCCTCGTACGTATTCGGCAGTGGACCTTGTGTTGCAATGAAGCGAGACGAGCTCGTCGCGACAAAGCTGGCATTGATGTAGTCACCACCTCCACTACTGGAAGCTCCCTTCAGAACAACCCTGTTTTCGTCGAACGGCAAGATCTCGTCGTAGCGATTCTTCCTCCAATTGGCACCGCTGAGACCCACATTGCAGCTCTTCTCAACCACAGCTCTCTCATACAGCTCATCAAACTCCTGGCTGATCCGCTCCGGGTTCTGTAGCTTGTCTTTGATGAACTTAAGAGCCTCGGAGCAGTACCTGTACTGGTCTTCGCTGAGGACCACTCTCGGCCGCCGCGGAGAGAAAGCCAGGAACTCCGGCAGGGGCTGTTCCGCGGCGGCGGCCGGCGGCGATGAATCCACATTGCCAAGTTTCTGGAATTTCATGACGTCATTATCGTCGTCACCGTCGCAATCGACCTGGGTTCTCTTGGTGTTGGGCATTTCCGGTTAAATTTGCGATCTTGTGTCAGAAATTTTAGAGAAAAGGAGCGAATCAGAAGTCAATGAGGAAACCCCCAAATTGGAAATGTTAGGGTTTTGTTCGAATTCTATCGACAACGATGAGGTAAATGTGAACTGGAAATTTTTACCTTTTGGAGATTGCTTTCAGCGAATTACTGTGGTTCTGTGATGTCGAGTGAGGTTTCGATCTTGACTCTAGGGTTTGGCAGAGTGGGGATTTTTTATTTTACGCCCAAATTGAATTTGAGAATCGTGAGTGGGAGTGTGGGGACGACGTCGTCGTGCTTATTACTGGTTGAAAGTTGAAACAGACCCTCTTCTCTCGGATTATGACAGTTTGACCAAATGCACTATTGGATCAACTTCCAACTTGGCTATAATAAATTTCTTAGAATTGTGTTTTAAATTTGTAATTGTGAAAATTAACTTACTTATATTTGACATAAAATCTATTTCGTCATGTTAAGTTCCGGCGTGTAGGTAAAGAACGCAATCGACGCTTATGGAATGAGAAGTTTTATTATGTGAATCAAGTGTTTGTATTGTTAGGCTTCTTCTCTATTTGATGGTTTTGGAACCATGCAGTTAAATGTAAGTTAATGTTGGGATGCAGAGGGTTGGGCTCCTCCGTCAAAGGTGGGCTGAAGGCAACCATTGATGGGGCCTTTAATGTTGGAGGCTCTTTAGATGGTCTTGAAGTAGGGGTGGGCATAAAAAACGGAAATCCCGATTTCGTCCCGAAATTCATAGGGACGGAGGTTTAAAAATGTTCGTCTCGTCCTGATCCCGTCTCGTTTCATAATAGTGAGATGAGACGTGGGACGAATAATTATATCTCGCTTCGTCCCGTCTCGTCCCACCTTTAATGAAAACTTAAAAATTCTTATATATTTGTATCAAAATGAAACTAATCTATGTTCTTAATAACTCCAAAATTATAACAACTCAAATAATAATGGTAAATTATAATATTTTGAACATAATATGCATTTTTTTTGTTAAAATTTCATTATTGAATGTTACTTTGTTAATGAAAAAGTAAAAATATAGGTTTTTATTTAACTTCATATGAATGTGGGATTTGTCCCGTCCCGTCCCGATCATGTCTCAACCGGGATTAATCCCGAGTGAGATGCATTCTTAAAAACCCTCGTCCCGTCCTGATTCAAAAAAGTGGAATGGGACGTGAGATGAGCCTCATCCCGTCCCGTGTCCACTCCTACCTTGAAGTGATTGTGTGTGAATGTGTGATACTTGTTAAACAACGACAAACATGACACGTAGTCCGCTATTGTACCGATAATGAACATTTAGTACGTGTGCGTATTGTATACCCAGCTAGTTAATATTGTCCTAGACTTGTGTCAGTGGGTTTAACATACACTAACTCTATACCACATTTGGTGTTGCCAAGTATAAGAGGAAAGAGTAATGAGGGGTTTTAGCTAAGCTTCAACTTTTTCTCGACCTTAGCTAAGGAGGCGATCGATTTTGATGTTTCATTACAAGGTATATAGTATCATTTAAGTTAGCACCATCCCGCAACAAATACCGCACAAACTTATTATCAGTTATTGTTTAAGCCAGTGAGAGTTAGTTAGGGATGACAATATTACCCATTGGGTAGGGTATTCACTGGTATTCGACCCTAATAGGGTTGTGTAATGGGTAAAAAGAGGAACAAGTATGGGGATCCCCTATATTCGAAATATGAAATCGGATAACTAGCGGGGATGATATTTTGATCTACATCCACATCCCAACCCAATAAGAATAAATCATAAATTATATATGTTTCAATATTAATTAATTAATATTTATGTAAATAAAAACTTTTTATATAGTTATTATTTTATTTTGAACTAGACCTGTATTAGTTTAAGTTGGAT
The DNA here is from genome assembly GCF_933775445.1 of Argentina anserina. Classification (NCBI taxonomy): domain Eukaryota; kingdom Viridiplantae; phylum Streptophyta; class Magnoliopsida; order Rosales; family Rosaceae; genus Argentina; species Argentina anserina. Next base: position 1,693,709 of record NC_065876.1, read on the forward strand.
TAATGTAAAAATTTCATCATGATATTTAGTTTTCATTTTAGATTTTTACATTTTTATATACTTCATATGAATTTTTATATAATATAACAAAATATTATTAACGGGTATCGGGGCGAGTATGAGAAACAGATCCCCAACGAGTATGAGGATGAGAAATACCCATTACTTTCTAACGGGGATTTGGGCGGGTATGTGAACGTAATTGAAATTAGGTATAGATATGGTATTTCGATCCATTGACCCTATCATGCCCATTGTCATCCCTAGAGTTAGTACGGGAAACAAACGTGCACATATTTTCCCAACTTAACCATCTTTAAGATGTTGAGTTTTAATCACGTAAGATTTTAGTACAGTTAGATATCATCCACCAACTATTAAGTTATATTTTATTTATTATTTTTCATGTGAGATATTTTTTCTTCAATACTTTTCCTCAGGTGTAATTTACTTTTTTTTAAGATTTGCACGCGTAATTTGTGTCCAACCCAATTCCCACAGGCTTTAAATGTATGAATAGAGGAACGAACAAACACAACACTGACAGCATACAAGTCCAATCTTGGGGCGTTGGGCTATCGTAGTAATAAGAATCTATGATGATTATCACATCGTAGTGCAAATTTTCACAATATAAATTACTTGCTTATACTTCAACTTCTTCGTTGGCGAATCGATTTGCACATAATGTCTATATAGCACCCAACAAATGTACGTAATGGCTAATTATATAAAGGGTGAGGGTATGTAAGATGGATACGTTGGGATAATTAAAGGATTCACATATCCATTACAAACTTGTGGTTGCAGCTTTTCAGCACTCTTCAAATTAGTGGCAATCAAAGTGGAAATCTACGTACCACAAAGCAATAAATCCACTTGCTTTAAGATCGATATTGCTTTGAGATATTTAGATATGTTTTTGGTTATTTGCCTAAATTAAGTTAATGCTATGCCATTTAGTCCAGTTGTTAACTAGTGAAAGGGAATCACGTATCAATTAATGTATTATATATATATAGAACAGATCACAAGGGGACGCCCGCACAGCCCTTAAAATGCGGATGTCTCTGCGTTTTCAGCCGCCCGGAGCAGATGGTGGTGGTTCTCTTGCTGGATGAACAAAGGCATGTTGGATTGCATTTCTATGAAGATGAACGCGAAAAATATCGAGAATCAAAGGTCTAGGCAACAATAATGGCAAAAACTTCAAGTTCGATCGAATCGGCTGCAAACTGATTTTGTTGCGACTCCACCATGGAGAATAAGATCTATATTGATGGTTGTTGTTCATCCGGCAAGAAAACCGCCGCCATCGGCGCCGAGCGGCTGAAAACGCAGAGACGTCCGCACTTTAAGGGTTGTGCGGACGTCTGTTCTCTAACCAGGCTCTATATATATATAGTTTGGAAATGTAGGATCTAAAATCAAGCATATATAAACCGGTTAACAATAAAAATTGTACAAGAACTGTTCGGCCCCAGTTTATCAACTAGAGATCGATATGGATATGAAACTACCTAGCTAGATCAAAATATAGCTCTTACACATTCATTTCAGTACTGAGATTGATACTTCAATATATATAGTTATATACTACTATTAATTAAGTAGTAATATTAACCATCCATACTGCACTTGCCTCTTGTACTTACATATTCATCCCCATATATATATATATGGATTGATCCAAATTTCACGTAATTCATTTACTCCTACAGTTACTGTCATTGCCCTCTAATTTCAGCCCTCATATTAAACTTAAAATCAGTGATCATGCAATTAAGAGAGAAATCTAATCCACATGCATATAACAACATAAATACTGTGAGTCCAGTGAAGAAATATTCTCTTTTAGCAATCAGCACATCTCCCATATTGAGGCTTCGGAGTGTGGCGGTTGTTGGCCCCTGATCCGGGGTAGTCATTAAGCTCCACATCCATTCTCTCATAAAATTTCATCTCTGTGGTCATCTGCATTCAAATATATAAATTAACTGCATTAGTGACATGAAAGATGATAAACCCCATCAGCATATATGAAACTGAAAATCAATTCAGTACCAGTTTGTTATTTTCTGCATTGGTTTGGTGAACTTCAGGTTCAATATGCTTTAGGCCTCCGCTTCCTGCAAGCATAAGTAGTAACTCGATCAGGAGATGATCGAAGTAGAAGAAGATAGAGAATGAGAAAGTATTTAGGAGTATTACTTGTAACTGGGACAGCGTTGAAGCAGAAGAGGTGAGAAAACCCTAACAATATTACAAGTAGACGAAGGAGAGTAGTACTGCTTGCCATTTCTGAATATGTTGCTCGAAGTAAGCAGGAAGAAGCAGGTTGTGTGAATGAACGTTGAGTCGTCCGAGAAAGGAAGTAGTACTCAATTTATACATGAAATTACAATGAGGGTTTTCCTATCTGGAACTTGTTGTGTGTTGTGGGGAAAGCAATTATAGTGTTTAAAGTCCGAAAGGTAGAAAGAACCACAGATCGCTTCGTGGGGGCCGTACGCGTTTCCAACCTTTTGAATTTTGCATATCACAGTGTCTGAAATGAAGCATCGATGTCGATCATGGCCGTGGAATTTGATATTTAAATGTGGGACGAAATTAGAAAGAGGGAGACACACTAGCTAGCTGCGTGAATACACAATTTGTAGTGCAAATGAGTAGTGGTCCTAGTGGAGGGTGACACAAGAATGATGTGGTGGAATGACTTGAGAGAGCTCATGCACTAAGTTGTGGTTTTTATGAACAAGGGTCTTAGTGGGATTCCTAATTGGAGCTCAATACATTGATACTCAATCATTCACAAGAAAGAAATTTAGTAAAACCAAAGTGCATGTCAATTAACAGCAGCCATCAAATGTGGTGGCAAGTTTAGGATTCAAGTATGACTTGGTTGACTAATACCTTGGGTCCTTGGTTAGCAAATAAAGTAAAAACTAAAAAGAAAGATCTAGCTGGAATATAAGTGGGAGCATATGCACGTGATGGGTGTTTTAGGTCACTATACATTAAACCTGTTTAAGATTAATTAAGGGGAATTTGAAAAAAGTAGCTTTTGTAGAGTTTAAGATGCTGTGCAAGTGTTTAGTAATTTCCAAATGACATTCGTTCGTTCTAAAAGGGTACTGTCATAAAGAATTTTCATGGGTAACCACTTGTACGTGATAACCACATTTACATTTATAACAATAAATTTATCGTTATTACGGTAATACAAATTATTAATTAAGTAATTATAGTTCAATTATAAGTAATTATTTCACTTATAACATTTTACAAACTTATAAATAAATTGTTGTAAATATAATAATTTTGTTCAATGATATGTAGATATGTAAAATAAATTTCATAATTTTGTTATTAATATCGTAATTTAGTTTAATTACGTTATTATTAATGTAATAATTTATTTAATTAACATTAAATAACAGTATATATACAACCTTACCGTCATGAATATAAAACTAATCACTGATCTTTGCAGATCGTATACTCTTCCTTGCTTGGTTTGGAATTTCGTCGACCCATGGAGTGCTGAGATGACCTCACATATATTGCATGAATGAGAAGAATTGAAGACACCTAATGCGCCCGGCTCAAAGCAGCATACTCTTAGGTTTTAGGGAATCTGTTTCATATGTACGGTTCGTTTATATGTGATCAACATTTCTCCCACTATGATAATTATACTCTTTGTTAACTAATTCAGACATTCAGTAGACGAATTAGGACGGATCTCTTTAGCTTTACATATCTTATTATTGTTTGACTTCATACTTATCAATTCAAGTTGTTTTTTTTTTCCAAAGGTTTGGGTGGGTCATTCAGTCATTGCACAGCTGCACACTTGTATATATGTAAATGGTTTGCCAAATTATGATATGTCTGTAAAAGTAGACTACGAGTTGGGCAAACTATGTTAGCTGATGTAACAGCCAATTCAAGCCCAGGGTTTAAATACTGATTGAGTAAAACAACGTGAACCTTAAAGCCTGGATATCCGAAATGGTTGAGAAACTTTCAAAAGTTAAAGGCATCAAGTTAAATATATGCATGCTTTCTGAATTTCCAGGAGCATTAGTACTGTCTGATAATTTAATTAGATGCATATGTATCATGCTTCATCATACTAGCTTCAGTCAACCCTTTCTGATGGGATCTGGTGCAGTGAAGCTCAAGGGCGGATCCAAGGAACCGACTGGTAGGGCTCCAGTCCAATCAAGTTTTTTGAGGTTTAAAAAAAAACTTTGTATATATTATTATTTTTATGGTATTTGCATTTGTTCTCATCTAAATTTCTCATGTTTTTACATATCTTACGTTTCTGATTTTTGTTATTTAGTTCTCTATTCCACACTTTCTTCTTTCGGTCCTTTGTTCTGGTTCCATTATGTCTTCTAGTTTTTATTGATATATTTTGTGTGTGTATATATTGTAAGACAATTTTATTCTTCTTAAATAATTAAAATTCCCCAAGTAAAAACTCTTCTAATTATCTTCTCTCTATCTAATGATTTTGAAATTTGTAAGTATGAGTTATTGAGATTCAATCTAATCAATTTGAAAAGAAAAAATTGTTATGCTTTCTAATGTCTTTGATTTTCATATTATTCTTCTATTTGCATTTATGCCAATTTTTATTTTTAAAGACTCATTAACATTTACAGTTTACATGGTTTGTAGCGGTAAATTTGTTTTTGGCATTCGGCCATACTTGAAGTCCACCCCATGTCCAAATCTTAGATCCACCACTGGTGAAACTAGTATACTTCCATCTTAATTAGTCAATGGCATCCTTCATTTCACAACATATGATCACACTTGTGCAAGTAATCATGGGATTATCAAGATCGGAAAAGGGATCGAAGATGAAAAATTAATTTTAAATCTTGGACTAAGTTTCACTAAATCGCAAGTCGCAACGCACAAGCTAGCTAGTTAGTCATCTTGATTTACCATTTTTAGAAACTAGAAAATGAAATTCTTTATACTTAGTTTTGACTTCGGTATTGAACGTAATATTATAAACGTACGGCAGAGTTTTCTCCTTTCTGCGATTCATTGATCTTTTTTTCAACACGCTCACATTTCTCATTTTTCATATATATTCCTGCAAGTGCCAAATAGCGAGGCTGCGTTAACAAGATCTTTAAAAAATATTTGGGCCGGACAGAAGCTAAAGTCTTCTACTCATAATAAATTGGGCTTCTGAACCTTAAGTGTCACCGTGTCAATGGGAAGGAAACTGGGCCTCTATGACAATAATCTCATAAGATTGGGTTCTCATCAAATCATGAAGGCCCATCTCACATTACATGAGCAAGAACTTGATTGTAAAGCAAGTCACTCAAATAATTAACAACTTAACAATGACTATAAAATTTCTTTAATTTAATTTCCATCCTAACCACTTCCTTAATATAGTTTATCATCCTGTCAAAATCAAAATGTGGCATGATTACTGGGTAAGATAATGCTATCACCAGTGTTAACCGCCCACGGAGCCATTAGCCATTTAACAACCCAATTCTTATAACTTTTTCTTCACAAATTAGCCTTGTTTAATCGAGAGTCTAATCCACATAAATGTATTTGATTATACTAATCCAAACCAATTGACCTTTGAACAAGAAGACGTAAGCTCTTTTATCCCTTTACCTGCGTGTACATCGTACTAAAATCACGTTTTAAAAATCTCACTTCACTAATACTGGACGCGTGTCAGCTTGTTGGAGCTTGATTTCAATGGTTTGTGGAGAAAATTGTTAAGCGTGGAGCTGAACTGATGGATGCTATACACGTGTCATGCACTAGAATACGTGTTTAATAACTAAGAAAACCTAGGCATGATGTTGAACATGTTTGTAAGACCATGCATGATTTGTTCTGATCCCAACTCTTATTATTTGTAGCCGATTTGTTTTGCATTTAGCTACCAAAAAGTGCACACATATATTTTTATTCAGACCAAGAGATATGTTATCGCAAGTGCCTGTTTGTGCATCCTCTAAATTTATTAACGATAAAGAATTATAGAACATGATGTTTACAATCAGATAAATTAATCTTTGATTTAGTAATAGTGAGTATATTATCTCAGCACCTACTGTAACGATCCCTAATTTGATTTAACAACGAAATGAGTAGGCTAGCTAGCCTTTAAAAACCACATACTTCTATAACTCAAAATGACAATATAAGTTCTTCTGTCAAATGCATGGGACTGATGGGAGGTGACTGATGTACATAGGTTGTATTGTTCACTATTTTGTATGCTTTTACTAAGTTTATAATCAATTTTGAACCAAGTATGGTATCATAAGATCGATTGTTTTCGTGAAACATAAACATATATATAATCGATCACTTTATACCTTCATCAAAACTACTAGCTAAAAGGGATCGAGGCCAAACTTTTGGAACCCGGAGGCCGGAGTATAATAAGATGCCATGAATTTAAAACTGCGAGTAGGATAAGGTCGATATAGGATAGCACCGAATTGGCATGCAACAGAAGCAGAAGCAGTTCTTCTTCTGTTAAAGTCGCGCAGAGAGAGAGAGAATCCGAGTAATAGAAAATTAGGAGAAAGAAAATGAAAAGAAAATCTGGAGGCCACAAGAACTTGTGGCTCAGAATCAAACCCTTCCAATGACGTGGCATCCACCCTCTTTATGTTTAGTTTAAACGGATCAAAATCTCATTTCTTAAGCCAAAGCCGTAGACGGAGAGAGACACTCTTATTCCATCCAAGAAAGAACTCGCGCGTTTTTTTTTTATTACAGTCAACAAGGAAAAAAAATGATGCTCGAAACTAAGGACCTGGCGATCAAGCTTTTCGGCATGAAGATTCCACTGCCGGCCGGCGATGACGACGAGAACTTCAGGTTTATTAAGAGGGGAGAGAAACGAGTTGATCAAGAAGAGGAGGAAGTAGAAGACAAGGTAACGTACACGTACACTAGCTTGTTCTACACTTGATTATGTAAATCTGAAAGTGTAGGTGTGTTTTGGATAATTTAAGGAGACCCTTTTGTGGAAATGCTGAGAACTTTGATGGGTTAATCTTACTTCTGCAATCCGTTTTGATTCACTGCTGTTTGAGTATCGATCATGGGATTAGTTTCAGTTTTTGTGTTTGGAAAGTGGAAAGCTTGAAGAACTAGGAAAGAAAGTGAAGGTTTTACAATCTTTTTTCCTTCAATCTGTTTTGCCTTAATGAATTGTAAGTCATCATAGTTTTTGGTCTGCTGAGCTCAATTAGATTTCTAGTTTCCCCATAATTTTGTTTGGGTGCCCATTGAAAATTAGTGGTTTCTTGCTCTTCCATTTGTTAGGCAGTCATACCTTCACAGCCACAAGCTAAAATAAAGCTTTTATTTTCATAATTGAAAATTTTCTTTCCACTAATCCTTGTGCTTCCAAGTTGTCATTAGATTCTCTAATTTTTCGGGAATGTTCAATAGATTTGATTTTGTCAATGAAAAGTATAGACTTAGGACTGCCATCTTAAGAAAGAGACTCAATTTTTCCTAAATTTCTCCTTTTTTTTTAATGAAAGGTGTTGTCACACTCGTTTGCTTCTGTTCTGATTTTTCAATACATGTTCCTAAAGCGTACTTGTGAAATTTCAGGATTCACCATCAACAGAAGCCACTGAGAGCACAGAAGACCATGATTCTCCAAGAACTGAAGACTCAACCAGTATGGAATTGCTACCAGATTGTAATGTGAACCCGAAGACACCATTAATCGATGAAGAAAGTGCAAAATCAAAAGCCCCAAAGGAGAAAGAACAGAGTGATACAAACAACTCGCAAGAGAAAACCCTGAAAAAGCCTGACAAGATACTACCATGCCCTCGCTGCAATAGCATGGACACTAAGTTTTGTTACTACAACAATTACAACGTCAATCAACCGCGCCACTTCTGCAAGGCCTGTCAAAGATATTGGACTGCCGGCGGTACGATGAGGAATGTTCCTGTGGGAGCTGGACGTAGGAAGAACAAGTCTGCTTCACACTATCGCCAGATTACAATTTCTGAGGCTCTCCAAGTAGCTCGAATGGATGCTCCAAATGGAGCTCACCACCCTGGATTGAAAAGCAATGGCAGAGTCCTTAGCTTTGGAGTAGATGCACCAGCCTGTGATTCCATGGCTTCTGTTTTACACCTTGATAAAAAAGTTTTGAATGGTACTAATCGAAATGGATTTCATAAGAGCGAAGAATTAGTATTTCCAGCTCTTTGCAAGAGCAGAGAAAATGGTAATGACATAACAGCTTTGAAACCACAAATTCCAAATACCAATGGCTTCTCCCCACATATTCCATGTCTTCCTGGTGTTCCGTGGCCTTATCAGTGGAATTCAGCAGTTCCCCCACCGGGAATGCCTATACCAGTTTTTCCTGCATCTTATTGGAACTGTGGCGTCCCTCTCCAAGTACCAGTGCCTTGGTTCAGTCCACACCCTGCTTCTCCGAACCAGAAGTCTCCGAACTCTGGCTCAAGTTCTCCAACACTGGGGAAGCGTTCAAGGGAGGGAGAGATCCTCAGACCAGAAGTTCATTTGGAGAAACAAGAGCCATCAAAACAGAAAAATGGATGTGTTTTGGTTCCTAAAACATTAAGGATTGATGACCCAAGCGAAGCTGCAAAGAGTTCGATATGGACAACACTTGGGATCAAGAACGATTGCATCAGCAGTGGGAAAGGGCTGTTTAAGGCCCTCCAATCACAATCAAAGAGTGATCAAAAGAAACATGTCCCTGAAACCTCTCCGGCTATGCTAGCCAACCCAGCAGCCTTGTCTAGATCATTCAACTTCCACGAGAGCTCTTGAATTGGTTAACTTAGGCTATGGTGTAACTCTTAGGCATAAGCTGGAATTGTGAGGTTGGATCACCCCATCTCTCGTATGAGTTTTGAAAGCTAACCCCAGCCGGCAAGTCTCAACTCTAGGGTTCCTCAGTAGGTTAGGGGAACTAGTTCGATCTGGTGGAAACTAATTTTGCCTTCTTGTAACATACTGCATGCACAGATTGCTTCTGATGTACTTAGTTCTCTGAGTTTCTGTTGTCCATGTACAAATCTATATGTGAAATCCATAGCTGTAAAATTAACATCATCTTTTCTCTCTTTCCCTTCCATTCTCTTTGGTTCTTTGCTCAAACAACAAGAAAAATCTATGGCATAACAGTTGGTTTTGCTCTAAATCTAAATTCCATATCAAAAGGTGGAGCTTAAAGAGAAGGGGCACTAAGCTGTAATGGAGTTGGAGGCAAACCAACAAATTTGATCTTTTAGTCACTCCATTGATTAGATCAACTTGAATAAATATTCCACAAGGATCAAATTGCTTTCCTTTTCTCCAGCAAGGGACCCAAGCAACTTGCATAAAAAAGTTGAGTTGCACAGGCTGACTGATATTTTCTTGCTCTCTTCTTGTTCTCTAACCCTTTCAAGTTTCAATTATTACCTTCAATTGTCAGAAATTAGATTAATGGATAGATTCATAGGTAAAGGGTAAGATAACATATATTAATTTGAGCCATCAAAGGCCAGGAAAGTGTATCAATTCCTAACTCAACAAGACTTTATATATGGATCATAGGATTACCTTGGTGGAATGAAATGAATCTACCTAATTTCATTGTAAAGCAACTTGGTAGATACAGAGATCAACATCAAACACATGTGTGTCTCATACCAATCAAGAAATTATAAATACACCGATATTTTGGTGCAACCAAGCAATTGAGGCCACATTTTATGTAAAGATGGGTTGTTAGGGGACCCAAATTGAACATAATGCCATGAATCCTTTTGGCACTCTCTCCTGCTTTTAATTCCTTTCCTTTTTGCTCCTTTCCTTTTCTCTACGAAAGCTATTGCTCATCCCATTTCATCCATATGCCTAATTTTTAAGTTTTTGGGAAACAAAGAACACAATAATGACGGGGTTTGTTCAATATATGTATCACCATCTCATAACCAATTGATTTTTTGTACCAGACTATCTATTAAAACTGAACACAACACAACCTTACATGGTCGACTTTTTGTGGATCACAAGTACCTATGCCTAATGCAGCAAATGCTAATGATATATCCCTACCCTATAAGGTATTGACCTCTCGTTCTAACTAATCACCCATAAAAGTCACTTTGTGATGAAACCGAAGGAAAAGGTCGGTTAAGTCATGTCATTCCAACTGTTCTAACATTAAGTTCTACCTTTCCACATTTCGACGGAGCCTTCTTGCCCAAGGCTTTACATTACTAGCAATTTCATCAGAGTAAAATGGAAAAGGAATGAAAAGATTTTTCGAGCTTGTCCTCTTTTAGTTGTGGCATTGTGGGATGTTGAACATGGAACATGTCCGGAGAAATAATACTAGAATAGCTAATTGGTAGTCTTTCTACAATTCTGCACCCTTCTATGAGATTTATTGAGCATGACAGCACAAAGTGTTTCATGAAAACACTCAAGGCCAGATTACACTAGGCCACAAATACTCAATTAGCTATTAATTCTGAGAATTTTGTCTCAGATTATAAGACAAACACCTAGCCCGTACCAATTAGGTACAGGACTAGTTACAGTAGGTGTGTGATGTCGATCATTAGAGAACCAAGTTATGGGATTTAAGATACTTGGTTCATTCCTTGGATGAAAGATTGGTCGAGAATTGTATCAGTTTGGTCAGCGATTTCGACTGCAATAATAGCAGTCTGTGTATGATAATGTAATGCTCAATTAGGCCAAGTGCTCATGTTAGTTTCAAGTTGAGTCTCTAAATTTGTTTGTGGAAAATGCAGCTCTTTTCATGATGAGTCAGAGTCAACCTCCCACTATTAACTTATCCCCAAGTCTAGTGCTCTCTATTTGATTCAATGTTCAAAAACATCTATTTCAAAAAAAAAAAACAATCTGTTCAATCCTAATTAATTTGACCTTCAATAATTGTGTGAAGCAGCTCTCTTTGTTATACTTCAAGTGCTACATGATGATCAATCAGTTTTTCTCTATTATTCTCTGTTGCTCAGTTTTATGTTTATTTTTTCTGCAAGTATACTAACGATGAGGATAAAAAGGGTACATTAATGATGCAGATTGTTGTGGTAAATATATATACAGCTCTCTGAATGACTGAGAAGTCAGAAAGTTCATCTACTACTACATAAAGCTAGTCTACAACTGTATTAGTTTTTAGTTAAGATATAAATAAATTTGTGCAACTATATTATAGACTTTTATCCAAGTAAACGCATTATGATCAATATATATTCAGATCTTTCATATAAAATACAGGAATACAAGTGGAAGTGGAACACCTGTATAGGCATTATAGTAGTGTCGCTTCCAATAACAGAACAACAAAAAATTCCAAGTGTGTGTCTCTACTTAAGCTTTTTCCAAACATTTGAAATGCTTCTTCAGGAAAAGAAAACAACATGAAAAAGAACTTCAAAGAAAGTGGGATGTGAAGGTTCACTTTCCCACAGAAAGCAAAAAAAGAGAACCAACATCAAAGTGATCCAACTTTTCCTATCATATCTTCTTCTTCCTCTATTGTAGGAACACCACATTTTGAGTGTGAAGGTGTTTTATTGATAAACCTATCTTATAATTAGTAGTACACACACATATATACCCAACTTTTCTTGAGAGCTAAAGATGATTCATTTAAATTGGTAATTACAGATCAGACAGTAGCATAATAAGTACACTTAAACCCTGAAAAATTACAGGGGGAATGTCAATGTTTATCAATGAAGAATTTTCATGTACTGTGGACATGCATACAACCATAAGAAGTGTAATCAACAAGCTAGGGTTTTCACTTTACAGATAGCTAACCTTGTGCGTGAGGATTAGTAAATGGACTGTCCATTTGTCCCATACAGCTCGTCTTACAATCACTGAATGACATTCTATGCAGCTTGATACAAATGTGAGTGAAACCTAGCTTTCCAGTCTCAATGTTAGAACATAGAGGTTACACAACTGATTACTGTATTGTACATCCCCAAAACTCTTGTGCATTGCGGATGTTGCCTTTGGCTAAGTCAATCAGATCAATATCACGACCTGCATTTCAAAGAAATCTAGACATGTTACAATTAGTTGAATTTATCTCACTGAGGATCTTCAGCAAGTTTTTGGAGTTTCTGGGATTACCTGGAACACGACAATATGAATCTTCTTTTGCAGGACTGACATTACCATAGGCTGACAGTTCAAATAGATCCATATCACGACCTGCATTTAAAAGCAAGTCTGTCATCTGTTATTGAATTTATCCTGTTAAGGATGCTGCAAATTTTTGGAGTTTACTGGGATACCTGAAACCCGACAGTAAGAACTTTTCTGTATGAGCTCAGCCCTAGAAAACTCTGTTCGATTTCCTTTTGATCTGTTTACTTTTGCCTACATTATGGGAGAGAAAAAACATATGATTTTAGATTCTATGTTAAAATTGCCTGATTCTTTAAGACAACATACAAAGAGTAGAAAACCAAGGTGAACTTGGGCTTCAACCTTAATGAGATGAAGACATTATGTGCAACCTTGGTGAGATTTAGTGTATGACTTAAAATTGCCTTTGAGAGATAAATGATAAGGATTATCTGAGTGGTTCATCACTTTTTGAACTCTGCTGATTAACAGTCAATTCAAACCACACAATATACAGCTCTGTCCTGCACTCTTCTACTGTGGTACTTTGATGCTATTGCCTATTGGCCACATTGGATTTCAGGTTGGTGATGGTGCTAAAACATCTCAAGTAGTGAAGGTAATTTAGCAGCTTTCTAACTTAGAAGGTTAACTATAAATGGAGGTATACATAGCAAAAAAAAATCGATACACAAAGCCACAAAGGTAAAATGGTACTTTCTTGGACCGGACATTGCGGATAATAATAAATAAAAAAGACCCTTATATAATAAACAAAGCTTCTAAAGAAAGCATAAGTGCACACCTGTAAAACCTGACAATTTTCGAGCGTACTTTCTCCTCCCTGAAATGTGAAAATTTCAAAATCATGCCTCTATTTCAGGGCTCATGGTTGTACAAGAAACAAAATAAGCAAAAAACGTTATCAAATCAAGTGTGCAAAATCCCAAAAGATGATGAATTTAGGGTTAATACACAGTAGGAAAATCCAAAATTGTTGTAACAGGGGTCACCCAAGTACACAAGAAGCATACATTAACTAAATGTACAAACAGATGGAAGTATGCGTATTCACTCCTATTGTCTCCTCAAAACACTATCCCTCAAGTCTCCAACCAAAAGTTCACAAGTAAATGAAATCCTGCGTCCCTGAATTTAATCGACTTTTGTCACAAAACTGCCGCACCAAGCCAATTTAATATTCTTAGTTCTGCCTACCCTTTATTATCCATAATATACATCACAAAATGAGCTTCTTCCTAAAAATTGATATATAGCGCCGCGCCGCCGCCATTGCAACTGATGCCTCAGTGAGCTGCACAATAATTCCTGGATTATGTTTCCAGAATTCTATCGATGATAGCCATTCGGATAACCTACACTTATATCATGCACTGCCCTTGTAAACAAATCACACGCTCATATACCTTCTCACCACAGCCAGTGAAAGTATTTTCCTAAGAAGTACTTCAAGTTTGTATTCAATGGCCTTGAAAGTCCCTGTATGACCAAAATTATCCATATTCTCTCACAAATTGGATAAATTAGAAATTTCCTGACATTTTCCTACTGATGATAAGCTGCATTATAATTTTATAACATAATGTACTTATGAACATAAGAGTATCAGCAGAAAAAAAACAGAAACCAACCATTTATGCAACTAAATTATATGTCAAGCTACGCCGTGGACCAAAAGAACTCGACCTTTTTGATTCCTAGAAACAATAACACAAGCACTTCACAATCTGTCAAACAAAATGCTCACAATGCCATAACAAAAACCACAACACATAGCAAAAAGCACAAAACTTTGATCCCAAACACAAAAACCACAAAGCAATTCAAACCAAGCAATCCCTACTAAACAGAAACATATGAAAGACTGTAAGTTTCACCTTAGAGTACGGCACAATGTGATCGTAGTCATGACATAAGCAGCCGGGGCAGCCAACGAGCTTCCGGAACACGGTGTTTCCGAGAGGGTCCCGCCGCCAGCGATCTGGGTCCCGCCCTCTGATCTTCTCCGCCTTCTCCCAGCATTGCTGCTTCACACTGTGCGGGAAGCTTCGCGGGTTGTTGTTGTAGCTGTTGTCAGTGACGTCATCGAGGAGGGAGACTCGAGGTGGTGTGGGCCCGGAGTGGCGAGACCTGGGGGACGTTGGGTTTCGGTCCCTTAACGGAGATGAAGGGCGGCTCCGGCGCTTTGGTTCTTTGCTTGCTGGCCTCATCTTTCTCAGGTGGCCTTTGCTTCTCTAAGCTCAGCTTATGAGTGAATTATTTGGGTCGGGTCGGGTCGATGAGCCTTGCAAAACTAGTAAAAGCCGATCTATTAAAATTTTAAAATTTAGAAATTAAAAAGAAAATTCAAAATATAATGTCATTACATCACAAAAAATCTCTTTTATGTGTAATAAATTAAAAATAACAAATCAAACTCGTTATAGAACTTAAAGTTTTTAACTAATTATTCTATAAATAAACCTTTAAGCTCTTTCGAACTAATATTATTTTTTAATATTATTTGTCATATAAAAATTATACTTTATATATACTATAAAAGTTACTTAGTCAAACTTAATTAATAAACGAGTTGAGCTTTTAACAAGTCCGAGCTAACTCGCGAGCTAAACGAGTTGAACGAGCCGAATACTTGTTGTTTAAGCTTGGCTCATTTTCAAGGTCGGGCTAAATATTGAGTTCAAACTCGGCTCATTTAATTTTATAAGCTCGAGCCGAACATACTAAAAGCGAGCCGAACACTAATCGAACACAAGCGGCTCGAGCCTACCTACAGCCCTATTTCTAGATGAGTTTGACAATAAGAACAAGGGCACGCAATAGATATGTATATGTATTCGTTTCTTATGTTTTACAATTTCACTAACACAAAAAAGTTAGGAGTTCCAAGTTTTGGCAAATATATAAAGCTGAGTGATAATAATTGTAAGAAAGTATATATTTAGGGGTATGACGTAGTACATACATATTTTTCCGTTAAATTCAATCGCAATTTTGTGACATGGAATCCGATGCTTATCTAGATTGGCACTTTCTTGTATTTTTTGTCGGCATGCAAGTTGTGAATCTTAAGTTCTTAACAAAGTATAGATGTCTTCACACTGAACCTTCTATGCAACTCTACACGTAATTCAAATGATTAAGAATTTATGTCTCTCTTCCCAAGTACTACTCATAGTGACTACACAGAAGTTTCTAGTTTCCACACCATAACAACCCTAGTTTATTTCTTTTATTTTTTTGAAAACGAACAACCCTAGTTTATTAAACATGTAAAGTGACGAACTCGAAACTTGTATGGAACCTTCACCGAAAAAGACTTCGGTTATAATTTCAGAGAAATTTGGATCACTTCGGACTGAATTTTCCAAATGTTTGTTTTCCAGAACGACTTGACTTCATATCCGACGATATCTGAACGGGTGATTCTACACTTCTATATATCTAACACCAGAGAGAGTGCTTCCACACTCCATTGGCAAGTCGTAGTAACCCAACCAAATTAACAGTTACATATATAGTCAAGCATTTCAGTTTTCTATTCCCACCCAGAAATGGAAAAGACATTCATGGATGAAGCAATTGCCAGTAGCTCCCTTGCACTTGTTGGAGTTCTGTTTCTCCTAATGATTATTAAGTGTCTCATTGTGCAGTTCGTTCTACACTTGTCAAGTTTAAGGTATGCACTTCAATTCTCTGTGAGTTGCTTACTTACTACTGGTCTGCGCAATGTTAGCCGGGATAATCAGACCAAGATCACAAACCAGAAAGCTAGCATTTACGAGACAGTAGGTGTCGAAGAGAGCACGAAAGACTTGGGTGACAAGAAACTGTGTCTAGGAGAATTAGCATCGGTTGTGGAGAATCTGGGAAGATTATGTGATGATAATGGGTCTAAGGAGATGGCTGACTTGCTTGAGGAGGAACCCAGCTTGGAGGAAGTGAAAGAAGCCTTTCATTTGTTTGATGAAAATACCGATGGTTTCATCGATGCAGGGGAGATCAAGAAGGTTCTCCATGTATTAGGTTTCGTCCAAGCTTCGGAGTCGGAATGCAAGAGAATGATCAAGACCTTCGATCACAATGGAGATGGACGTATAGACTTTGAGGAATTTCTTAAGCTCATGGAGGATAGCTTTTGCTGAATTGAAGAACCTAAATGTTTCGTAACAATTCGGAAGAGTGGCCTAGTAGTGGTTAAAAGTCAAACTTCACGCGCATTGCTTGCTTTCTTTCTTTCTTGTCCGTCTTTATTTCATTCTACTCTGAATGTTTTAAAACCATCTAGATTTCCGATTTCATGTTCTTGTAAATATAAGGGTAAGGCTCTAAGTTGCAAAAGGAGTAATGTGAAATGGTCTACCTTAAGCACAAGACTGCAAAAATGTTTCAAGTACGTGCCACACTGCCACAGGAGCTAGCTGGCTAGCAAAGAAGATGTATGGGAGGAATTTGGTGCACACGTAGTTGTATGCAAGAAAAGCTCACATTATGACTATGATGTAACTTGATCTACTCCCCAGAGCTTAAAGGAAAATGAAAGTGCATTGGATTAAATAGTTTTCCAATTCACTAACGGACTCTCACTTTTCCTAGTATTACAGTACAGTACATCTTTTCTTTTCTTTTTGAAAACGAATTGTACTATCTTTTTATATTTAGTAAATTAGGGGCTTGATTGCGCAACAAGAAAATAGTTTTGTATTCGGTTTTTCCTATGCATGTACTAATTTCCTAATCCAAGAAAGACACGGAGACCAGTGTTACAAATAAAGGAAAGCAGAGCAAAATAACATACATATATTAACACCCTAGCTAGACAAACTTGAGTTGGAAGAAATTCGTTGGAAAAGGATACGAGCAGACTTAGCCAAGCTGAAGAACATGGTCAAGTTGCAATGAAGATCGTAAGACGTCGTGGCCGTGTTCAAGAGCCCAAGAAGGTGGTGTTGAAGATGGATTGTGGAGCATACTACTTGCCGAAAAAAGATAAAGGTGACGATGCTCACTTCATATGTGCAAAAGAGCAGACCATTGGCGTTGCAGACGGTGTTGGTGGTTGGGCATCAAAGGGCGTGGATGCCGGTGAGTACTCCCGGGAGCTCATCCGAAACTCCGAAAAATCTGTTCCAATCAGCACGAAACTGGCCAAGAAATCGACCCGATAAGGGTCTTGGAGGAAGCCTACACCAGCACCAAGCACATTAAACTTGGATTGTCCACGGCTTGCATTGTCACTCTCAAGAACACCGAAGGTGGATCAGTTAGATGCTCTCCCAGGGCAACCTTGCATTCGGCGAACATTGGGGATAGCGGTTTCAAGTTGTTTAGGAAAAATCACAACTCATGTTACAAATTACAAGGTCGGTCTTTACCTCAGCAGAGAGGTTTCAACTGGGGACAAAAGCGAGGTTACCAGTTGGGAAATGGGGACAAAAGCGATTATCCTGACTCGGCAGATGAGTACATATATAAGAATCTAATAGAAGCCGAAGATGTCATTCTGGTTGGAACTGCTGGGTTGTTTGACAATATGGTTCGTATCTAAGATTGGAAAGATGATGGACCGTCACGACTTTAAGAAGAAGAAACCCGAGGAACTGGCAAAGAAGATCTCATAACAAAGGCTGTGAAACCCCTTTTGCAAAAGCGGGCGGCCTGACGCAAGCAATATGTAGGAGGAAAAGTCGATGATATCACGGTTGTTGCTGGTGTCATACGCCGCGAGACTAGATCAATTCCCATTTAGTTCCGACCAAAAGAAACTAATACAGATCAGCCGGCCCCTAAATGGATTCTCATTTCTCAATGTAAAACAAGTTGCTTAAATTTCAAACTGTAGCGCTTTAAGTTTACCAATCTATTACAAATTTACAATTAACAATGTACTATGTCACGATGAAAAAAAACTATAGAAATATTAAGGAAATACGTCTTTCAACATTCTCTTCCATTCAAGGACAATAATTTTTTTTTACACAAATAAGTCCATCGTTTGACCCATGTATTCGTTTTACTTAAAATACCCTTTGAACATATCAAACTATCTCTCTGTCTCTCTCTCTCTCAATTCAATAGCCGTGCAACATAATCTGATCGATTCTCCAATCAGAAGACTACTTCTGACTCTATTTCTGTCATGAACCTCTAGCATGATTGTGACTCCTCGCTCCAGATCGCGTTAGCCAAGACTATCAAATTTGGGTCGGGCGGATCGAATCTGATTCAGGTCTATTTCTGTCGAATCTGGTTCGGGTCTGATCGAATCTGGTCCAGGTCTAGTCGGATCTGGTCGGGCCGGGTCAGGTTAAAAGTGGTCCGGGTGGTATTTAGGGTCCCTAAATCGGCGCCTTCCTCCATCCTCGTCGACCTCGCATCCCTATCGGAATCATCCGACGACGTCAGCAATCTGCGGCGCGTCCAGCAGGAGTAGTCCTCCTCGTAGTCATCGCCTTCCTCTTCATCGCCCCAGCGCCTCCTCGCCACTCTCTGCCTCTGCCTCCAAGCGCCGCTTCGTCCTTGGCGCCCAGCTCTTCAGCTCCTCGACCAAGCCACTTCGTCCTCACCGACGCCGCATCGAGCTTGGTATCGAGCTCTCCCCTCTTTTTTTCAGCGATTTTCGACCCTAAATACCACCGGACCACTTTTAACCCAACCCAGCCCGGCCCAGCCAGATTCGACCCGACCCGACCAGATTCAACCCGGACCCGACCCGACCCGACCCGACCTGGACCAGATTCGATCTGACCTGACCCAGCCCGAACCATATTCGATCTGCCCCGACCCAAATTTGATAGTCTTGGTTGTCAGTGCATGTTCATTGACAGTGCATGTGCACCTAATGCAGGTTCATATCAGTTTTTAGTGTTTCCGCTGTATAATTCCTGATTTTTAATTTGCTTTTCAATGGTTTTTGGAGACAAAGTTGAGAGTTCTAAAAAAATGATGTTCTAAAATTTGAAGTATATGTCAAGAGTTCTGAAAGTGGTTACTTTAGAGGAACCAAACTCAATGGGACCAATTTCCGTAAATGGAAGAGAATTATGGCAGCTCATCTTCGAGGAATGCACAAGATGAGGCATGTAACCGGAGTAACTAATGCTCCTAGTGCAGATGATATTGTTGCCTACACCAAGTGTGATGACGATGATTGTCTTGTAATGTCAGTCTTGTGGAAAACTATGAATGAAGAAATAGTTGATTTGGTGGAGGCATGTGACACTGCGCATACAATATGAAAGACACTGGAATGCTTATATACTAATGATTCTAATTTTATACAAGTTCATAAGTTAATGTGCACAGCTTTGGCGATGCAACAAGATGAGCAACCGGTGGCATAATATTTCACCAAACTAAAGAATATTTGGGCTGAGATTGATGTGAAATGTCTTTGCATGATCAAGAATCAAGAGGATATTGTATGGTACCAACAAGAAAAGGAGCTTGAGCGCGTTCATCATTTCTTGGAATGTCTTGATGCAAAGCATAACAGTGCGAAAGGGGAGTTGCTCAGAAAGACCGAACCCGCTAGCTTGATTACAGCTTTCACATATATCCGAAAGGATGAGTCTCAACAGGAGAGTCGTCATCAGACACAAGTTGAAGTTTTCAGTTTTACTGTTCGTGCTAGATATCCAACACCCCACTTTTTCCAACACAAACCCTAACGAAGAAGACGTCAATGAAGTCTCAACGCTTACACCAATGACCACACACATGCTCGGATGATGCTCCAATCTCCTCCTCAACTTGATGCCTATATGTATCTCTTTCACATAACACTCGCTGACCATGACAGCAGAGGTGTAGTCGAGCTTATGAATGTGCCGCCGTGGGTAGCATCGTGGAGGTGGAAGATTTTAGATTGGATCGGGTCGTTTCTGACTTAAAGTCGGGTATGTGAGCTTGAAATTGACGTGAAAATTGTATATTTGATTGATGTCTTTGGCCGCTCAATGAGGTTTTAGGATTATTTGGCTCTGGATTTGTAGTTGTACATAGATCTAGCTATCTAATTCATCGTATGGAATAATGCATGTCGACTAAATTAAACCTATTGGAGAGGTGCAATTTGATGTGGTCTGATTGATTCGTGGAAGTAGCCTTCTAAGTCTTCTAGAGTATCTATGTTATAGTATGGAAGCGTAGTTATTTTAATGTTTGTGCAATAACACAACAATAGCTTTTAGTGTTTTTAATAGTAGTATTTGTTGCTGATAGTACTAGCTTTTTTGTCGACAACAGTAGTTTTTTTAATGTACTACTCTGTAGTAGTTTTTAGTTAATATGGTAGTAACTTGGTTAAGCTTGATAGTACTTTTTAATCTTTTTGGTAGTATCTTTTGTTTTGCTTGGTAGTAACTTGTACGACTTGACTAGAGGTCACTACTATTAGTAGTAGTTTTATTTCTGATTGGTAGTAGCTTTGGCCTTAATTTTTGTGTATCGGTCAAACTCGTTGGAGATTGCTGGGACCCACCAAAGATGGTTGTGGCAATATAGAGTTCAGCGAGATACAACTTAACCTCGCCTGAGTTAAGCCGGAGACGTCTTCAGAGAGATCGGCCGGAGACTTCATCTGAAATGAGAATGATGATTTTAGTGTTTTTTTAATTCTAGTGTTAGTCTATAATTTTGTATAATTTTAATGTCTAAAATGAAAATCCTTTCGTGACAAAGTATCCTTACGTGTGTGTAAAAATATTTGAGTGTTTCTTGTTTAAAAATATGAGTCCTTACGTGTCATTTTATATAATTGGCCCAAGAAACTATCACTGATGTTATCAATAAAAAGTCGATAAAACATACTTCATTATTGATTCACTTGCACTAAATTCTGTCGTCTCGTGTAATTGTAAGAGGCCTTTCTTGTCCTGGGCTTGCTGGCCCAAATGTCCTCCTCAAAAGTTAACAACTCTCCACCACAAAACAAAGCTTCACGGACGTCGTGAATTACAGCTCCGGCTGTCTTCCTCAGCCTCAGATTTCAGTCGACGACGTCATCAAACAGGTGAAGGAATAACATCTCTTTCCAGAACCCAAATTAAAGTTTGCATCTTTATTGGGTCTCTCTCTCTCTCTCTGTCATTGCTAGAATATCATGATTTCAAAGATTGGTTCTTTCTGGGAATAAGTGAATTGGTAAAATGATTATAGTGCAAGTACAATTAGCTGCATTGGATACAATGAATGTGGGGCATTAGTAGGATTCTATATGATGGGTTTGAGGTTCATAACTTTCATTTGTTTTATTTGGTGAATAGGGATGGCTATAGCTCAAACAAGAAATGTTGGGCTTCCATTGATGAACATTGTCAGATTAAAAGGAATTCCCATACTACAGCAGCTTCATTTAGAGGAGCGACTGCTTCGAACCTCGTCTGAAAATTGGTGCATTATAAATGATGGAACCAATAATCCCAATATTGTCATGGGTATTTCAGGGTAAGATGAGCTTCATATTCATTCTGACTATTGACTGAGCTGATATGCTATGTTTATAATGCAACTGAGGAATAACTTGTCGATATTCAAGTATATTTTCCGCATTTGTGCGTCTTGTTTGAGCTTGCTTGCATTAATGAACCTTGATTTTATCTGTTCATTTTTGGTTCTGGGACTTATGAAGAGCTCCATGTTGTGCGTAGAAAACCTGCAGAGCTTCTCGACATTGATCTGGTGTTACGAGATCAGGTTCCTGTCATTAAAAGGTATACTGGGGGTGGTACGGTTGCAGTTGATCATGGCACAATATTTGTCACTTTCATATGCAACCGGGATGCTGTTCCTGGCTTGAAATTGTATCCGCGTCCTATAATGTCTTGGAGTAGCCAATTGTACAGCAGAGTGTTCAAAAGATTTGGAGATTTTTACCTTCTTGAAAATGGTACTTTCTTCTTTTGCATTATTCCTAAAAAGGGGCTTAGTAATGTAGAAATATCGTGTTCAACAGATTATTTCTTTTCTTTGTTCATCCATCTTCTATAGATCCTGCTCGTTTTACGTGAGGCTCTTCATGTGATCTTTTCATGTAGCATGAAGTTTAGTTTTATGCTTCGGGATTTTACCTTATATCGACCAGCTTGTTGATATGGCACTCATGCATACTCTTCCTTTACTTGTAAACTTTAGTTGTTCCTGATGAATTGAAGCATGTGCTGATACTTGGTCTTATCTGATTCTAGATTATGTATTCGGTAACCGCAAGTTTGGTGGGAATGCTCAATGCATTACCAAAGACCGGTGGATGCACCACACATCATTTCTATGGGACTATGAGGTCAGAAACATGGCTTACCTGAAGCATCCAAAACGGGTCCCTAAATATCGATTGGTAAGCTATTCACTTGTGTCATCTTGTTTGTTTTTAGTGCTCTTATATCGTTTTTTTGTTGTTGATTTCTTTGGTCTTTCGAGTATTAAGGATGAAACTACTTCTATAAAAGTGACGGTTAATCTAAAATATTGAAGTATTGAACACGCATTATTTGTAGGCTTAAGGGTTGCTAGCATACAAGAGTAACTCCTGTTAATGCAAAAACTTGGCAAGAATCAGACTTTGATTGAAACAAAAAAAATTAGGATTCTCTTAATATAAAGTCAAAAGGAGTTAATGTTGCTCTCATTTTCTTCGTAACAGGTATGTCGTTGATGTAATTATTTTTATAATCACCAATTGGTTAACCTCATGATATGATGATGTTCTGTATTCCTATATCACACTTCGAATGTTTAGTGGGTTCAACCTGTGCTGACAGCTTAGTTAATCTATCAGATGACTAGTGAAAGAATCAAGAATAGTAGTTTGACATCTGTTCCATCATATTCCTTTGCAGGCTAGAGATCATTTGGAATTCATATGCCGCATGAAGGACTACGTGCCAAGATCAGTTTTCATCCAAAAAACTGTCGAGGCAATCAGTGCTGAATTCTCAGTAAATTCTGAACAAACAGACCCATTCGAAGCCGACTCAAAGTTTGTGCCCTCAAGTAGACTATTGACAAGGCAGGAGTTGGAAGAAGCAGTTATAGCGCCTCAACCTCAAGCCCTCAACCTGCGAGCCCGCCCTCTATCTCAGTCCTTGTAATGGAATGTGAATTATGAACAAATTCTAGTTCTAGTCATAACTATTAGGAAAGTTTAGATTGATGCCACACCCTTAATTTACACTTGGTGTAATCCTATTCTTTCTATGCAAACTAATTGTATCCTCTGTATATCAGTAAAATGCAAATTCCATTTCAGCATGAGTTCTTAAATTGTTCAATTCTACAATTACCAACGAGAAAATAAGGCACTGGCTAATATATCGTGGAATCAAATCATATGTGTTGGTAAGATCACAAGTTCGACTCTTTTAATTGGAACAAATATATCTTAAAATCTTATCATGTGTTGATGAAGATCACAATCGAATCACGTGTCAGTAGAGGTCACACGTTCGACTCTTTTAATTGGAAATAATATAACTCAAATATCAGACCATATGTGTCTAGAGGTCACAAGTTCGACTCTTTTAATAGGAGATAATAAAACTTAAATATCGGACCATAGGAGATCAAATCAATTCGACTCTTTTTACCGGAAAATAGAAGAAATACGAAAAAATGCCACTGGACCCGGTAATATAACGGCAAAGAAGGCCAGGTAGGCTT
Source organism: Argentina anserina (assembly GCF_933775445.1). Classification (NCBI taxonomy): domain Eukaryota; kingdom Viridiplantae; phylum Streptophyta; class Magnoliopsida; order Rosales; family Rosaceae; genus Argentina; species Argentina anserina. Next base: position 1,717,577 of record NC_065876.1, read on the forward strand.
TCTTGGTGGAGAAGCTCTTCAAAATCGTAGCCCAAGATTTTGTCTTCGGTGCATGTTTCCTAACCCTCTGTATGCAGACTCACAAATCACCACCGTTCATTTTCTCTCTCTCTCTCCCTCACTCTGTTTCTCTCTCTCTCTGCAGTAAATTTCTGCTGGTTGGTTTTGCTCATTTTCACGACCGAAATCACAGCTTGACCCGTCGTGCTCAAATTTGTAAGCTCAAAGCTTCCATACCCTATTCTTTGATTCTTTCCCTCCTCCTTGTTTTTCTATTACTCTTTCTGGGTTTGTTTTTCTTTTCACCATTTTCTTCAAGATTCGATCTTTCCTTTGTGGGTGTTTGTAAAGCTTGTTGCTTTTGTGTTTTCCCTATCTGGGTGTTTGTAAAGATTCAACCTTTGCTTTTGAAAAAATCCGTGTTCATATTCTTGTTGTGGATTGTTTTGCCTTTTGGGGTTAGAACAGAAATTTCGAAGAGGATTCATTAATGGTTGTCAAGTGCTGGTGCAATTGGGATGAAAGCTTCATTTGGACAAGTGTGTTGTTGTGACATAGCTAAAGTGAGTTTATATCTGCATTTTCTTGCCATTTAGAGGTTTCAATGTTTGGTGTTTCATAAGGGTTTTTGGTTTATTGAGTTGTAGGATGGGAAGGGTTAAGTTAAAGATAAAGAAATTGGAGAGCAGTGGCAATAGGCAGGTTACTTATTCGAAACGGAGAAATGGCATCTTGAAGAAGGCCAAGGAATTATCAATCTTGTGTGATGTAGACATTACACTTCTCATGTTTTCCCCGACTGGAAGGCCTACATTGTTCCAAGGGGAGCGCAGGTATCAAGTGCTGCCGAGTTTACAATCATTTATACATTGTTCTGGTGATTAATGATGCATTGGTACTAAAGTATTGTTAAAGCAAAATGATGAGGCCATCCATTGTGCTTTTCATCTCTGGTTTCAATGCAAATTCAACTTTACAAAACTAGATTGAGATTTGGTTGGGAGTATGATTATTATTTTTTCGATATCATATGCTAATGTAGCTTCTTTTTCTTTCGTTGGTTGTTTCTCGACTTTCTCAGCAATTTTGAAGATATAATTGCAAAGTTTGCGCACTTAACTCCTCAGGAGAGGGCGAAAAGGTACGGACATACTTGCATTGAATTTGGACTCTCTTTTTCTAGCTTGATTGACTTTGGATGGTATTACAGCTAACTTCTTTTCCATTTTACTGGAACAGGAAATTGGAGAGCCTTGAAGTAAGACTGTTAAATAGTATTAAAAGTGGACAAATGTCTAGCTTGTTTTGTTACATTAAATAAAGAGAAAGTATGCTGTCTCTTAATCAAATTATACTTGCATTTTGGTGTTCTCTATAGGTACTGAAGAAAACTTTTAAGAAGTTGGATCATGATGTAAATGTACAAGAGTTTGTAGGTTCCAGGTTTGTCGATATATTATCAGTTCTGCTATTTTCTTTTTCTCTGTTTGATTCGTGTCTTAACTGTTTCCCTTCTGTTATTTCTTGCAGCACTCAGACAGTTGAGGTATACAATGTTTATCAGTGTTAACATTTAAATTTTTTCTCTCCACTTATTATTCATGACAACTCATGTATTCTGGTAAATTTTTCATTCGCAGGATCTGACAAATCATGCAAGGGCATTGCAAACCCAACTCGCAGAACTGCATAAGAGACTGAGGTACATCTTTGGAGCTTTTGGTCAACTCTTTCTTTTTGGTTCTAATGATCTTTTTATGTAATTTTAAAAAGTGTCTTCTTATATCAAGTCATTTGCAGTATTGTACCAATACCTAACGAACAAGAGGAAAATGAAAAAGAAGTTGTCTGTGAACTTAAATTTCAGAATAAATTAAGGTCATGTTCTTGATATTGAATCATTTGTCTTGAAAATGTTCAAGTGCCTTAGCCACTTTTGTACTAAACAAGATGCTATATTAGACAGGTAAATAGCCTTGTTTGAGATGGCCTGATTTTGTGGACCCCAGACAGAATTTAGTTAACTGTATAGAACACTCACTATGCCATACGTATGAAACTGTGTATTGGTTAGTGATATATGCAAATAAATTGGAAATTAAGATGGTATGATACATGAGCTAGTTTTTCCACTTCTTCAGCTTTTGGACTAATCCAGAGAAGGTTGACAATCTAGAACAGCTAAGGCAGATGGAAGACATGCTTAAGGAATCAATTAGTCGAACACGTCTGCACAAGGTATCATTCTGGTTTTTCTGTTACAAGAATTGCCTAGTAAATACCAATGTTTTTACTTGTGATAGCAAGATATTTGCTTACCCCATATCCATTTAATCATCATGAAAATGGTGTTAATTATCAGAGAACAAATATTATCTTGCTTGGTTGTTGTCAATTGTCATGGTTAGTTTAAGCTATGGTGACTCGCCCAAACCACCTTAAAATGTTGAGCCAGTGGGTGGACACTGCTATTTTGTGTGACGCACTATAATAGATCTTTAAGGCTATTGAATCAATTCTAATATGCTGGATACTTCTTTTGTCAGGAAAATTGTGAAAAACATCAGCTAGCTTCACTGAATTGCACAGGCCAGGTAACAAATATTTTATCTGGTGCAGAATGCCTCTCAAGCGTTGAGAAAATCTGAAATGACTTTTGTTGTTGCAGTTTCAGAACGGGATGCCGTCATCTTTAATCGTGGGTAGTGTTCAAGAAACTCAACCTATACCTTGGATTTTGAATAATGACAATCAACATTTGATATTACCCAACGAGGCAACCTTTCTGCCTCATAGGTTAGTCTATTGCTTCCCTGCTGAACCAATGCCTGAGAGTATTCAGTGCCAATATATTGTGATGTATTATACTGTAATTGGTTGGCAGATGGGGTCTCTCCTTTTCAATGGATCTAACTCTGCTTATTACATTGATCACTTCTTTCTACAGAGACATGGACTGCTCTATAAATGCCTCAATAGCACGATTCAATAGTTATATATGTGGCGGCGCCAGCACTAGTACCAGCACCGGTAAACAGTCTGAGGTTGGCGATCCAGGACAACTTGACAATATGGGGCAAATTCCTAGCATGGAAGGAGGTTGTGGCTTGAATGAGTATGACATAAATGCTTGCTTAAGTACAGAACTTGGTGAGCCGTATGCGTACCCATCATATTGCAATCCTAATGTGTCAGATGATAAAAAATTGAAGCCTGGTTTGGAAATGAACTTGCCAACAAATTCAGTGGATTATCAAGCAAGTACCAACTTCGGGCCTCAAGCTTTGTATGGTGATGAGCATCCTTCTTGGCTTTCATCTTCTGGGCCTAGCAGCATTGCTGTATACGACACGAATACTTACCAGCAGGTAATGTGTTCCTAGAGATTGGTTTTATCACTCTGTTTTCCAATACTAAATGAGATATTTTAATTTTCAAATGTGTGGATCTCATGCATGCTCTTTGTATTTTTGTCATTTCATTGAATGTTTACTTTTGTGTTCTTGTAGCAACCAAACATGAGATTGTAGCTGGGAGAAAAACCATTGAAGGACTTTAAGGGCCTCAAAACCAACCAGATGAAGAGAAATATTAATAGGTATCCGAATGGCTACTTGGATCATTGGGGCTTAGTAAACATGTATATATATAACTTTACAAGATATATAGGATTATAGTTTATCTGTATATGAAGTTATGAACTCCTTTGGTTCCTTCTGAGCATCCCACTTTGTAAATTATTACTTATAGAAAGTGAAAGCAAGATCATTATGTCTTGAGCTACTAGGAAAAAATGAATTTGGCTATGAATTAGTGAATCGTAATGAGAATGATAATATAATGACATATTGCCTTGATGGTTCCTGTACACTGGTAAAACCTTGTCTACATTGATGCTCAATCACAGTTCATCTCTCAAAAGCCATATTACATCATTGTTACAAAACAAATGAACACAGGTTTTCTCCATTTCTTGCTTCCTTTTGATGGATCTAGTTGCCACTTAGTGTTTGAACAATGGTGTTGTGCCATGGGTCAGAAAGATGCTGCACTAGGTTGTCAAAGGGTCCTTTGCCAGTCACATTGTGTTGAACCACAAATCCCAGGAATGCCAACATTGCCAGTCTCCCTGCATGTACGTAAAGTTCAAACCAAATCAGTTACAAACTCACAAGATCCCTCAGATCAAAAATCAAGCTTGAAGCTCGTTTTCGAATACATACCGTTGGCGATTTCCTTCTCCTTGGCCTCCTCAGTTGGTGCGAAGTTGAGAGGGTTGAAGATGCCACCAGGGTAACCTACATCATTTGGAGGCAAGCTGTATTGCTTGAAGATGGGGTCTTGGTTAACACTTCCTGGGTTCTTGATGTCTTGCCACCGTCTGATCTCGACATAGTGGAACAAGATGAACTCGATCACAAAGAGGGTGGATGAAGAAGCAAAGTACTCAGCTTTGCCGGCATCGTACCATTTCGGAACGTTAATGATCCCAGTGCTTGTCAAGACTTCTGGCAATAGCATCCCTGCTACACCCAACATAGCCCATCGACCGTTCACAAGCTCAGCTTGGACAAACCACTTCAAGTTCTCTGGGTCCTCAGCAAGTGCCAAAGGATCAAAACCATTGTCACCAGGAAGACTGTGGCACAAGAACAAACCAAGGTGTATAAGAACGAACGTCACATATTATTAACACATACAGTAATGTAGGTCTTTGTTTGAGCTTGATTTTGAAGTACCTGCCAGTTAGGTAAGCCGGTGATGGCAAGCCAGGTAACCACTCACCCTTCTTGGCCTCAACTTTAAGAGAGCTAGTAGAAGGAGATGTCACAGGCCTAAAAGCCACTTCCCTAGTTAACTTGCCGGAAGAGCCGGTAAGGAACCTCGACGAGATTTGTGGCCGGTAGACGGCGGATGCCTGAGTCGTGACGGTTGCCATATTTTCTACCTGAATTTGGGTCGGGAAATGGATTTTTCAGGTAGAAAGGAGGGAGGATTGGCCAAGGCAAAATGTACAATTTGGTGTTAGTGTTCATGGCTTTGTATTATAACATGTCAATGAGTCAATGACAGTGTTGTATTGTGGTAGTGGTTCTTTGGCGGAATCTGACCGTTAATTTTCCTGATTTTTTGTCTCCGACGGTGAGGATTTGGTTGTGGGGTTTGGATTGGCCAATGGAAACCCTCGTGCCTTATCTTTTTATCTTAGGCTTGTATCCGCAAATCTATTACTTCGTTGCTGTTGGTAGAAAAAGATGTTGCGGGGTCCCCCTTTCCACATGTTCGGATTTGAGTTGGACGTGAGGATTAGAATCCTTCCACGCTGGAATATAAGAAGTCCTATCTATCATGACAAATGGCTGGCTTATACTAAGCCTTAGCAGTTGGTTTTAGCTTAGCTCTACCTCCCATCGTAGTAAATTTGTGAGGGAATTCATGATCACACCTATTCTATTTGAATTACTCCAGACAAATTGATGTGTAGTCAATATTTTAAATATCTCGATATATTTTTGATATTAAGAAAACGATACGATAAATTATTTATCAATATATTATATCAATCAATCTGAAAAATTAAGTCAAATAATAATATATTATGTCAAATGTTATAGAAGCCGTTAAATCTTAAGTGATGTTATCAAATGGATAAAATAAAATAGCAAACTTACCCAATCTTTGACTAATACCCAGCTTTAATTCACTCATTTCTTGTAACTCTCTACAACTTTATCTTCATCCTCTTCCTCCACCTTCCTCATCCCATCTCCTCCCCATTCTCATATTCTAAGAAACTCATCAATAAAACATGAAGATCTAAAGCTCTTATTTTCTACCCATTATTTGAACCGCATGAATATAGCATTATTTATTTCAAATATAATAGATCTAGTGAATTGGAATTTTGGATCTCTTCTGTTTGATCTAGTAATTATATCATATGGGCGATGTCCGTAAGATCAAAATGCAATCAATCTCTTTTGTTTTGTCGAGATCAGATGACTACATGGAGAAGAAGATTGTAGTATCAACCAAAGTTTGATTCTAAAACAAAATTCAATCTGATTTAGTTCATATTTGTTGGGTTTGTCGTCTGCAGTTTTTTGCGGAGGTTTTAATTGTCGAGCAGTCTCAAGAAAGTGGTAGTGTAGTCTTCATTTGCAGAAATCAATTACAGAGATGCGTTGAAGCCAAGAGGAAGAAGGTAAGAAAAGATTGGGTAAGGAGTAGGAGGAAATGGTTTAATCGTCTTTTGCTATTCTGTCCATTCGATAACATCAGTGAAGATCTAACGGCTGTATGACACAGTCCTTTTTTGTCCCTTAATTTCTATCCCGCAAGTGAGCGGGACTGCATTAGTATCATTAGCGAAAAACCAATTAATAGCCAGCAAAATGTAGATATACTCGTATACAGATGCTATTCTCATCCTCTCGGAGAGGGAGGAGACTTTATTCATAACGGAAAGTCGTACACTTTTAACAACTCCGACCACCCACAACGGCGGCAGGAAATTTAAAGCCGATCACATATAGCTTCATAGTTCATACACAAGTTAATTGAGAAAGCCTAGCCCCAAATAAAGGATAGTAGACTAAGCTTTGCAACGTACAATTGAGTAATATAAAACTTAAACTAACCGAAGCACACTAATAAGTAATATAACAACAGACCTAACAAAAAGTGGCGGGTGGTACTCTCATGCCCACCGCTGCCAAATTCGATTTAATTTCTGTCTGCTCCTATACAAATGAGAGCAGATCAGAACGACGACTAGGACCATTTAATATAAGCCCTTTTCATTAATCGACTCTAAACCTAAACAAAGCTAGCTTGCATGTGGCTGCTGCTTCTTCTTCTTCTTCATCTGCGTCTTCGTTTAACTAGTTTAGTTTATGGGAATTGGAGGCCGGAGAAAGTTTGTCCGAAAGACCAGCCGGCCGGAACAGCATTGTTAGAGACCACAGTGCGGCCATCACTGGTTGTGACCTTGAATGAGAGGCTTTGGCCGTCGAGGTAAGAGTTGCTCTGCCAGTTCTGGCCCCAGTTCCTAGACATGGGTTGCCAATTAGTTCTTGACCCTTTGATGGAAACAGACTGAACATCACCGGCACCACCAACGTTTGTGATTAGGACCAGGTTGAAGTATGAGTGGCCGTTGATTGTGAATCTGATCCCACCCTTCTTCTGGCAAGGTACCCTACACAAACACATAAAAGATTATAACCCGAATTTTTCTAACACAAAAATAAAAAATGGTTCATCAGAAACATGTAAGAATTTTGGAAATTTCAAGGCCTGAAAAGCTGGCTGACGTTTGATAAGCTGGTTGGTTCTATAACTGCTTTGTCAGCTACCTAAGGTTTTGTAAGTTCAATCGTATAGCTCATGGAGATTTTAACGGTGTTTAAAACATGCGTACCTTCTGTAGGAGACAGGGACGATTCCAACTCTGTATTGCGCAATATGCTGGAAAACGGGCTGGGCGAGATCGAAGTGGTGCTGAGGAGGGTTGCACCAACCGCCGTTGTTGTTAGGGAGTGCATTGTTTGGAGGGCAGAAATTAGTGGCGGTGACCAAAATAGAGCCCGGAAGGCACCATTTGGGGTCATTGACACACTTGATCTCAAAGCAAGCCCCGCAGCTCAGGCCGTTGTTGAACAAGGCTGTGCTCAGTGCTGCTGTGTTTGTGCCGTAACCTTGGCTGTATAGGTTTCCATACCCACAAGCCCCACCTGCAAATATTTGTTTGACATGCATGTTGTGTTAAAAGGCTCTATTAATTAACGTATTCATATGACTGAATTGGTGAAAATTAGGGAAACAGCCATTTCGTATAGAAGTACGTACAGAGTATGTCACCAAAGGGGTAGAAGGTGATTAAAAAAATTACATGGGTAAAAAAAAAACCTACCCATAGTCCCAGAGGCGTCACCCCCGCCATAGAAAGTGGCATGGGCAGCAACCCAACCTCCATCATCGTAAGCATGAGCAAACGATGGGGTGAGAGTAAGAAGCCCCAAGAAGAGAAGCATTGCTTGCGACATTTTGTCCTGCGAAAAGGTACACAAATACAGATCGGAGAGCTAGTTTGATGATAAAACAGTGATAGGATCTGAATTATAAGCAATACTTTGGATCAGTGAAACAAAGGAAGGGCTTAGACACAGACAGTACCTTCTGGGAGTGAGAGAGGGCAGAAGGAAACCGAAGAATGAAGAAAATAGAGCAAAATGGAGGAAGCTGGGAGCTGATGAGGGTGTGAGGGAAATGGAGGGGGTGAGGTGGGGAATATATAGAAGGAGCTTGGAAGAGAAACAGTGTGTGGAAAGTGGAAACTGGGAGCTAGCTAGCCTCACTTGATGAGGCAACGTCACCCCAAACCAACTGAAACGTTTCCTTTGAGCTGTGGGGACCTTAAACCGCAAAGTGCAATGCAAGCTGTTTTACAGTCACATCTGCAAGAATTACATGCATATATAAATACATCAAATCATACATATATATGAATAATATGATCTGTGTGTTACTCGCTGTGGAACCAAATGAAACCAAACCAAACCAACAAACTGCTTTTGTTGAAAAACCACTTCATTTTGAATTGCTCTGTGATACTGCATGTGTTTTTTTGAAACTTATATCTAGGTTCGAAGGACTGATCGATCGACCTAGCTAGGGTTCTACACCCGTACCTGGTTCTTCAATATTCGCACACTAATGTGCTATTTATCTAAAGCTACTGCCATGCCCAGTTGGCCAGTTGCATGCCCACTAGAACAAGCTAGTCTGCAACTGATCCAGTCTTCCATTGTAGCTAGCAAGATATCATTTACTACTATTGCAATTGGTTGCTCTTAATTTCTCTGCAGAGTTTGATTTTTCCTCTCACCGGTTTCTTTCATCATTTCAGCCTTCTACTAGGGAAATTTGCGACTAATTAGTTTCACATGGTCCCGGCCCTTTTGGATATCCGTAGCCTTCCATATTTTCACGTACTAGTCGAGAAAGGTAAAGATCGAAGAGGACTAGCACAGTTTTCCGGCTACAGCTATTGTACAGAAAATTCTATTATGTGTTGTTGCATGGTATACAACAACATTTTTCTCCGTACCATACCCCTCACACACTCGCGTGCATATTATGATATCCCTCCATCACCACACACAATTGTATGTATGTCATACAGTGATGCACAACAGATGAATTCCTATTGTGCCACTCCATTATTAATGGTCGTTAATTTCAAAATAATTTTACTTAGCCGTCTATAGAGTTGATAGTAACGACTAGTCCAATTCCAACTAATTCTAAACTTGATGAAAGTAAGCATGTGGTAACTACTCACCAAAGTAGCTAGCTTTACTACTCGATCTCCTTTTTCATGCAGCATGTTAATTATTCCATCTATATGGTTTGAATGTGGAAGATTAAGTCACACGCAACATTATCATATGCAACAGTATAAATAATCTAGGATTGATTTACTTCCATAAGTTACATGCATGATCAAAGCCTAAAGTAATATATAGCATTGAACATTTTCCTTTATTTTCCCAGTTTTAAGTGATATATAGTCAAATTAATATGCTGGGATCGGAAAAACATGTTCAGTATTCAAACCGACACATATACTCGTAAACAAAACCATGTTACGTATTTGCTGAATTTCTTGACCTGCAGAATATAGTTCAGTGTCTTCAATAGCAGCTTTTCTTTTGACCCAAATCGTATATATCAACTCAACACTATACATGAATTTGGATATTGCTACACCTACAAAGATCTCAAATAGTTATAACTAATTAAGCTGCAGGTTGTCATCACGTACTGTCATCGGTTATTTGGCACTTGGCTAAAATGCACAAATTAACGTAACAGCCTACTAGAGGCATCAGAGAAACAAGCTCTAGCTAGAATCACATGGGTGATGCAATTAATTTTGCAGATCGAATCGATTTACTCTTGCAATGGGTGATGACGAGCACGTACCTGAAATTTGGTAACAAATTAAGTAATTTAAGAGTTAGTAATGGTTGCAATTAGCTTGCTTAAAATATATATTAAGAGTTAGTTTAAGGAAGTGAAACCAATATAGATAATAGATGTCGGTTCAGGAATTTCTATATAAAGCTGGCTCGATCGGCAATAACTGAGCTAATTAGGAACGTGGGGATGGACCGGAAAGCTGACCGATCGAACTGAGCAAGAACGGCAACAACTCAATCAGCTCATTTACTACATCTCATTTATTAATCGATTCCCGAATGATTCTGCAAATATCATAAGGAAAATGTTGGTTGGCCATCAAACTTTAGGCCTCAAAGACATTAATTTTATTCGTCAAGCGTAGTCACATAAATATATTATATTATTTTTAAATGTATGCAACATCATTATTAAGTAAAATAATTATTAAATTATTTTTAAATCTAATGATTATTATTATTATTTTTGAAAATATATAAAAATATATTTTATTCTATATATTTGAGTTCTAATTTTTCTTGAATATATGTTTCTCAAATATTTGTTCTTCAATTTTTTTTTCTTCTATTACAAAAAAACCAAATAAACTCCCGAAAAAAAAAGATAGTCAAAAAATACTTTTTCAAATGCATAGTTAAAGGTTATCAAAGTTCGATTTGACAAAGGGTTTTTATCGTTATCCGTTTTCTCTATTTGCTGTAATCAGAGGAGCTTTAAGTTGAACCATCAACACCGCATTAACTTTCTATATATTGAGTATAAAGTGGGCTGATGTTTGGCATAGGCCCGATATGGTAGTTGAGCACTTTAGCAGTTTTCATTGGGCCATATGGCCTGTTGCAAAACCACTGAAAAGCTTTGTTTTGTACCAGTTACATACCCTTTAGCTGTTACCTTATTTATTTGTCTCATTGCTCTATTATTTGTTAATTGTAGAACTCTAATAAACAGAACCTTATATCTAAAAGTGGCGGGCTCGAGATAACCTCAGACTATAATATCAGGCTAAAAGAAAACTAAGACGCAACAATGTAATGCGTAGATAAAACCTTCAGGCTATTATATTTTTAAAATATAAGAGTTAAGAAGCTCGCAAATAGAAAATACGAAAGTTAGCATATAACTCATGTATTCGACAATTCAGTTATTATTTAGAAAGTTCACATAATGTATTACATTATCTACACGAGATGATAACGAAAGAAAATGATCGCGACTTACTAAATGCTTTACTCTCTGATTTCAAATCTTCTCATTTCTTTCATTAACTCCCTCTTTCCTTACACGTAGGTAGGAAAATATGTCATCTACCTTTAAGATTACCCACATGTTGTCGATGTTATTAAAGAAAAAAGAAAAAAAAAAGGCACATACCTAAATAATGAAACAGAGACCTTTTATTGAAATAAAAAAACACCTGCACCTTGGGGTCAATATCCGATTTAAGAGAAAACTAGGCCCCAATTCGCAAGTCAAGAAACAACAATCCCCTCACTATAATAACAATCCATCTCGCACCAAAAACCCTACTTCTGTCGTCTTGTTCGACCCTCCAAGCCAGCCGCCTCCTGCAGACCCTCGTCTCGAGCTCACGAATCTCTCAGCTATGGAATCGACCGTGAAGCACGCGCTAGTGGTGAAAGTGATGGGCCGCACTGGATCCAGGGGTCAGGTGACCCAAGTCCGAGTCAAGTTTCTCGACGACCAGAACCGGTTCATCATGAGGAACGTCAAGGGTCCGGTCCGGGAGGGCGACATCCTCACCCTGCTCGAGTCCGAGAGAGAAGCTAGAAGGTTGCGTTGATGGGTCTTCCGTCTTTGTCTTCAACAATTGGATGAAGCTATGTTCTCTTCTTGTTTTCCGGGTTTATGTTTTTGTGGTGTTGACTAATGATTAGTGAGAATGACTGGGTTTGTTGTGGTGTTATGGATATTGCGTTATGAGTTTTTTGAACATTTTTGTGTTATGAAAACGAGTTTGATTTGGTTATGATTTCGTTTTGATTGTTAATTTCTTATGTGCACTTGTGCTTTATTCTGATGATCATGATCTCCTTTGCACTAGAATTGTGAAGTAGAATATTTGGAATGATTGCAGTCGCACGATTTGGTGCTTGGTTCTTGCTTTGATTGCATCTTTTATCCTAGAAGATTATGCTTACTCGACCTTGCTGCTTTTTGTCATTTAAAGTTTACATTAGTACATAGCTCTACTTACAGAAGTTGAACCAACTCACTAGTATAGAATGTGGCTTACCAGAGACCCAGAGTGATACAACTCTGATAATGTTGTGTGTTAGGATCTGCAAATCATACAAGGTAGTTTTGTGAAGTTGTAGGATGTGTAGTTCATATAGGTGCACATCATTTTGCTGTGACTTAAGCTACTAAGTGGTTGCATTCGAACTTGCCATGCCTTTTGTTCTTTTAGGCTTGAAAGTTCCTTAGATTATTGTGGGATGCAACAAGCCAGCAAATGTCCACTACACTAAGCACGGGGCATATTCTGTTTGTATGAGATATCCCAGCTAGGAAGTTCTGTAACTGAAGGCAAATAAGATTTGTGATGAATAGAAGTGTAAAGAAGTGGTCTGTTATTCACTTATTTGCGAATGCGATGAATGTGTTCCCAAAATCATTTGCAGCGATCCGAAATTGTTGTTTTTTCACCTTTAGCTGTAGAACAAACAACAGGGTATCATGTAATTCCGGTATGGAACTCGGGTGTTCGTGGCTCTTATTTTTTATAAAGCTATTGCATCTCATAGTTTTTGTTACTCTTGAATCCTCATCAATCCATGATTAATGGAACGATTTCTTACTACAATACCGATTAATTTTGCCGGTTTTGGCATCAAAACTATTTTATCAGTAACGGTTAAGCTGCATTAGATAGAACATGGAATCCTCCAATTTGGCAAACTAGCCATCGATCTCCACAGTTTTACATCAAATCATCTATGTGCCATACTATTTCTCGACCCTTCCTCGCCGAAGCATAACCAGTTCCTTCCTCACCAACAACAGAGACATCAGCTTGACATTCGGACTTATTCTGACTAATACCTCTTGGAAGTTAGATCCTTTGTCGTTTTAAAACTAAAGTTTGATCGTTCTTAGCTTGGACGTGACAAATCACTTGCATATACTAATTACAAGGAACATAACTAATTACAAGGGGTCTTGCCGTCTTACAGCATCACAATGCCGAAGAAGTAACTCATTGTGCCGATAACTAATTTAGCTGTTACCTTATTTATTTGTCTCATTGCTCTATTATTTGTTAATTGAAGAATTCTAACAAACAGAACCGTATATCTAAAAGTGGCGGGCTCCAGATAACCTCAAACCACAATATCAGTCTAAAAGAAGGGCAAGACCCAACAATGTAATCCGCAGATAAAACCTTCGAGCAAATCTACTATATCTTTAAAACTAAGAGTTAAGAAGCTCGCAGTAGAAAAATTTAAATCAGCTTATATGTATAGGACTCGTGTGTTTGATACCAAGGTTGGCATATAACTCATGAGTTCAACAATTCAGTTATTATTTAGAAAGTTCACATAATGTATTACATTATATACATGAGATAATAACGAAAGAAAATGATCGCGACTTACTAAATTCTTTACTCTCTAATTTCATCTCCTCATTTCTTTCATTAAATCCCTATTTCCTTACATGTAGGTTGGAAAATATGTCATCTACCTTTAAGATTACCCACATGTTGTCTTTTTTTTTTTGGTCAATATTACCCACATGTTGTCGATGATATTAAAAAAGAAAAGAAAAAAAAAGGCACATACCTAAATAATAAAACAGAAACCTTTTATTGAAATAAAAAGGCACCTGCACCTTGGGGTCAATATCCGATTTAAGAGAAAACTAGGCCCCAATTCGCAAGTCAAGAAACAACAATCCCCTCACTATAATAACAATCCATCTCGCACCAAAAACCCTACTTCTGTCGTCTTGTTCGACCCTCCAAGCCAGCCGCCTCCTGCATACCCTCGTCTCGAGCTCACGAATCTCTCAGCTATGGAATCGACTGTGAAGCACGCGCTAGTGGTGAAAGTGATGGGCCGCACTGGATCCAGGGGTCAGGTGACCCAAGTCCGAGTCAAGTTTCTCGACGACCAGAACCGGTTCATCATGAGGAACGTCAAGGGTCCGGTCCGGGAGGGCGACATCCTCACCCTGCTCGAGTCCGAGAGAGAAGCTAGAAGGTTGCGTTGATGGGTCTTCCGTCTTTGTCTTCAACAACTGGATGAAGCTATGTTCTCTGCTTGTTTTCCGGGTTTATGTTTTTGTGGTGTTGAATAATGATTAGTGAGAAAGACTGGTTTCGTTGTAGTGTTATGGATATTGGTTTATGAGTTTTTCAACATTTTATGTTATGAAAACGAGAGTTAATTTGGGTTTGATTTTGTTATGATTGTTAATTTCTTATGTGCGCTTGTGCTTTATTCTGATGATCATGATCTCCTTTGCACTAGGATTGTGAAGTAGAATATTTGGAATGGTTATTATGATTGCAGTCGAACGATTTGGTTCTTGGTTCTTGTTTTGATTGTATCTTTTATCCTAGAAGAATATGCTTACTCGACATTGTTGCTTTTTGTCTTTTAAAGTTTACATTAGTACATAGCTCTAATGCTTGGGGTTTTAACCTAAACCCAGTATGTTGTCTGGTTTCATCATTACACTACTGGGTTTTGCGTTGATTTTGTTTTCTGTTACCTCATAGTTCTTTAGTATTGTTCTAAATCCTGTTTTCTCCTTGTGATTCTGCCGATGCCTGTGATGGTGTTAAATATACTTTGCAGATTAATTTCTATGAAAAAAAATCAAATCTGAGGCAACCGGCATCTGCATCTCTCTGTTTTACTCAACATGGTCTCTTTTTTTATGGTCAGATCTGGTTGTTAATTGTTTTGTTTTTATGACTTGCAAGTGATGAGAAAACAGACAGGGACATCTGCACTCTACGGAGATTGATGACTTGTTCTAATGGGAATCTCTCTGATGTTTTGTATTTTTTTTCATTTGTTGTTCTTACTCAAAGTTGAATATTCGAAGAATGATTCATCAAAATTTTGAGCTTTTTGTGTTTTATGAATGCTTTGATGAAGAGGTTTTGATGGTGTTCTCTTTGCCGATGATGCATTTATGCTCGTATTATCAGACATCAAGTGTGATGATATATGTCATTGTTGTCACTACCTCTGAGGCAATAATTACTGAACAATGTCTCGGGTTTTGGTTTGTTATTGTTTTGCGCCAATGTGGTGTAATTAGTATTGTCTATCCTTTTACACTATTGGTTGAGAAAGCCTGGTGATTGAATCAAAGAACGGAGATTTGAAATGTGCTTTTGTGGAAGCTTGACTCTGTTCTGGCTCCAAAAGCACCTCATGAAATTACTTTCACACCGCTGGATAGTATATGAAGGCTTTTTATACAACCAATATTCTCATCTTTTTATAGGGTCTTCTACTTCCTGTTGTAATTTGTGGTCTTTGACAATTGTGATTTTCGTTCTTTTCTGGTTTTGGTAGCCATGATTTTACAGGTATGGTTATTTGGGATAAGTTGGAATTGTATTATTTGGTTAGGTTTTAAGGTTTGGTGTTCTCCCTTGTTTTTGAGAGTTGTGAGTTTGGATTCAGTGTAAGTACTGCTATGTCGAACAATTGGAGATCAACTTTTAAGAACTTAACTTATCCTTTTGCATAACATTCTATGCTAGATGTTTGAACATTGCTGGTAAATTGTGAACAAAAATTGTACAGTTCATATGCAAAATCGAAATTTTCAAAACCTGTAAGCCATATGGAAATTAGGAAAAGAAAATGTTGCATTCTTGTTACAATTTTAACATTTAAAGTATTTCCTTACTAGTTTTGGAGGACAATACCTGTTGATCAAGTTTGACAATATTAAAGGTAGATTATGTAAGCCTTTAAAAACTAAGCCTGCCTTGAAGGACTATTTAGAGGATGGTGGTGCCCCTCATTGCAATATATTAGGCTGGATATTTACTCCGCTCCAAAAGAATTCTGTGGACTTTAGAATCCAAATTTCCAACATGAACTGTAGGAACTCAAATTTCTAATAGACTAATGCTATACGTATCTAGTGTGTGAGACCTTGATCTCTCATTCACAACAAATTAGTTGTAGCATTTCACAACTCTTAAGGTTTAGGTTTTAGGATATGTTAGGACATTTTCCTACTTCAAATTATGTCATACAGAAAGTTGTCGACGGTACATTCGCCCCTTTATTCATAACTTTCTTACCAATGCAAATTACGAATTGTTATTTTCGGTCTTCTCGTATTTATAGCTTTCCAATATATCTATCTAAAGATCTAAATATCATCAATTACAGTTCTAATTCTCAAAAGAAAAAGCCAATATGACAAGGTGTATCATGATTCATTACGATTACTTTCCTGTTATTAAGTAGTTACAAGTTTATTACGGGTAAAACAGCCTTGAACCTTTCTATTTTTATCAGGATTTTGTTGGTATCCTGGTCACGCTAGGTTTTATTAACTTCCATAGCTCCAAGCATTTTAACTACGAATCAAAATTTAAAACATCAGAATTGCTCTATGGCATCCCGCTTTTTTCTCCTCACCTTCACTCTATCCCTCTATCTTTCCTCCGCCACCCGCTTCCTCTCTGACTCCAATCTCGCTGCCGCATCTCCGATCGAACAAGCCTGCAGGGCCACCCGCTTCCCAGACATCTGCAATGCCTCCCTCACCAAAAAAATCGATGACCTGCCTCAAGACCCTAGCCCTCTCCAAACTATCCAACTCGCCGTCAATGTCTCCTCTGACGGCCTTAAGACCGCACAAAATATGGTGGTCGATATTCTCAACTCCTCCGCCGGCAGCGAGAACTGAACTACCGGCGCCAATAACTGCATCGATTTTCTTCAAAACTCCGAGTACCGCATTTTACTATCCCAAAACGCCCTCTCAAATGGCCAGACCAAGACCGCACGCGCCGCCATGAGCTCCGCTTTGGTCTACCAGTTCGACTGCTGGTACGCCTTTAAGTACGCCAACGACACCAAGTTGGTCATCTCCACCATGTCGTTCATCAACGACTCGCTGACCGTCGACACTAGCAACGCCCTCAGCATGATCTTTTCGTACGAGAACAATGGAAACGACACTGATTCTTGGGGCCCGCCCAAGACCGAGCGCGACGGGTTCTGGGCATCCGTCGTGTCGGGGTCCGACAATTCCTCGTCAGAGTTTTCTGTACCGAAAGATATGACGGCGAATGCGAATGTTTGCAAGGACGAAAACACCGACTGTCACCGCAAAATACAGGAGGCGGTGGACGCGGCGCCGGAAAACTCCAATGAATTTTACGCGATTCGGATAAATGCCGGGGTGTATGAAGAGATTGTTGGGATTCCTCTAGAGAAGAGGAATGTTGTGTTCTTAGGGGAAGGGATGGGCAAAACGGTAATTAGAGGATCTCTGTATGTGGGACAGCCAGGAATTGCGACCTACAACTCCGCCACCGTGGGTGTTTACGGCGACGGCTTCATGGCCAGCGGCGTCACATTCGAAAACGCTGCGGCCCCTGACGCAAAGCAGGAGGTCCACCAGGCTGTGGCTTTCCGATCAGACAGTGATCGCTCTATCATCGAGGACTGTGAGTTCCTTGGGCACCAAGACACCCTCTACGCCCGAAGCAACCTCCAGCTTTACAAGTCATGCAAAATCCAAGGCAATATAGACTTCATTTTCGGAAACTCGGCTGCCGTTTTCGACAACTGCACTATCCTCATTGTGCCGAGGCAATTAGCCCCCGAGAAAGGCGAGAAGAACGCCGTGACGGCGCACGGGAGGACGGATCCGGCGCAGGCAACGGGGTTCGTGCTCCAGAACTGCTCCATTAACGAAACGGAAGAGTACATGAAGTGGTACAACAAGGACCCCAAAGTGCACTTGAACTACTTGGGGAGGCCGTGGAAGGAGTTGAATTGCTTGAGTTTTTATTGATGTTTCATATACAAATTGCTTCCTATATATAGGCTAATTCATTCACCTACTCACTCCACTATCTCCACCACTATACCTACTACTCACACCTACTACATTCCACTAACACTCCCCCTCAAGTTGGCGCATACACATCAACCATGCCCAACTTGCAAAGTGAGTCATAAAAAACATTCTTGGACACTCCTTTGGTGAGTATATCTGCAAGTTGCTCTTCTGTAGGAACAAACGGAAAGCAAATGATCTCAGCGTCTAACTTCTCTTTTATAAAGTGACGATCAACCTCTACATGTTTTGTACGATCATGTTGCACAGGATTTTGTGAAATATTAATAGCTGCCTTGTTGTCACAGTATAGTTGTATAGCATTCTTAGGTTTAACACCCAAATCTTGTAGCAAATTCCTAATCCACAACAACTCGCACACTCCTTGAGCCATACCTCTGTATTCTGCTTCAGCACTAGATCGAGCTACCACATTTTGTTTCTTACTCCTCCATGTAACAAGGTTACCTCCAACAAAGGTAAAATACCCTGATGTTGACCTCCGATCTGTAATGTTTCCAGCCCAGTCTGCATCTGTGAAGCCACAAACATCAACGATATTGTTGTGATTAGAAAACATTACTCCTCTCCCTGGGGCTGACTTCAAGTACCTCAAGATCCTTACAACAGCATCCATGTGGTCCTCACTGGGGTTATGCATGAACTGACTTACTACACTTACTGCATACGCAACATCTGGTCTGGTATGTGATAGATAAATCAGGCGCCCGACTAGCCTCTGATAACGCGGTTTGTCAGTAGGGACTTGATCTGGATACTCTGCTAACCGGTGGTTCTGCTCAATAGGAGTATCAATGGGAGTGCAGTCCAACATACCTGTCTCTGTTAGTAGATCAAGGATGTACTTCCTTTGACACAGATAGATACCTTTGCTTCCCCGGGCTACTTCAATGCCTAAGAAGTACTTGAGTGTACCTAGGTCCTTCATCTCAAACTCTGTGGCAAGCTGTTTCTGTAATCTATCCACCTCAACAGTATCATTCCCAGTAACTACCATATCATCAACATATATAATTAGGGCTGTTACCTTCCTTTGTTGATGTTTGAGAAATAACGTGTGGTCTGAATTACTTTGTCTGTAGCCAAGTTTCCTCATGAATTGTGAGAATCTTCCGAACCAAGCACGAGGTGACTGTTTAAGACCATACAAAGACTTTCTCAATCTGCATACGGAGTTACTTGGGGAGGTGGCCACATATCCAGGCGGAAGATCCATGTATACTTCCTCTATTAGTTCTCCATGAAGGAATGCATTCTTGACATCAAACTGCCTAAGTGGCCAGTTCAAGTTAGCAGCGACAGAGATCAATACCCGGATAGTGTTCATCTTTGCCACAGGTGCAAATGTCTCATCATAGTCTATGCCATATGTCTGGGTGTACCCCTTCGCTACTAGGCGTGCTTTATACCGGTTTACTGACCCATCTGGATTATGTTTCACTGTAAACACCCAACGACATCCTACGGTTTTCTTGCCATATGGTGGAGGTAAAAGCTCCCAAGTATTGTTCTTTTGTAATGCTTCCATCTCTTCCTCCATTGCTTTCCTCCATTTTGGATCTCCCAATGCATCCTGCACTTTGTTAGGTACTGATACAGTAGATATTTGATTCACAAATGACTCATATGACTTAGATAATCTTTTGGTAGATATAAAGTTTGCCACTGGATACTTGGCTTTAGTCTGAAGGGTAGGCTCATATTTTTTTGTTGGTTGTCCCCGAGTAGACCTATTTGGCAAAACATATTGTCTACTAGTATCCCTAATAGAATGACTAACCTCAGGTGAGTGATCTTCTGTACCAGGAGGGCATTGGTCAGGGGTATAAACAGTGATACGGGAGATATGAGGGGCAGTTGTGTTGTCAGCTTCTGGTGTCTCAATTGATTGAGTGACAACCTCTGGTGGCGCCTGTGTGGCTGATGATTGAGTAACAACCTCTGGTGGCGCCTGCGTGGCTGATACTTTGGTAATCTCAACGGGACCTGTTACCACATCGACTGGCTCACTTGTCTCCCCCTTTCCATGATATAACTCTTCAAAATATGAATTCTCCCCCTGAAGAGTAGTATCAGAAGAGGAAAAATAACTCATATCCTCAAAAAAGGTAACATCCATAGTGACATAGTACTTCCGAGTAGGGGGGTGATAGCACCGGTATCCTTTCTGATGTCCTCCATACCCAACAAACACACATTTAATTGCCCGGGCATCCAACTTAGAACGTTGATGTTGTGGAAGATGAACAAAAGCAACACAACCGAAAACACGGGCAGGAAGATTATGAAAAGAGGGTAAGGAGACATGAGATGCAAGCACCTCATAGGGAACTTTCCCTTGAAGGACACGAGATGGAAGACGATTAATAAGGTGGGCGGAAGTAATGACAGCATCACCCCAAAGGTATTTAGGCATGTGGGCACTAAAGAGAATACACCGAGCCATTTCAAGTAAATGACGATTTTTTCTTTCAGAAACCCCATTTTGCTCAGGTGTGTAAGGACACGTTGTTTGATGAACAATTCCATGTGTGTTAAAGAACTCCTGAAAGACATGATTCACATATTCCCCCCCATTATCAGACCGAAGAATGCGAATGGTGGCATTATATTGTGTTTGGGCAGAGGTATAGAAGGCACGAAAAGCTGAAAAAACCTCATTTTTATTTTTAAGAAGAACAATCCATGAGAGACGTGTGCAATCATCAATAAATGACACAAAATATCGCATTCCTGATACAGTTGACTCTTTCGAGGGTCCCCAAACATCAGAATGGATTAATTCAAAAGGAAGAAAACTTTTAGTAGAAGTACTAGGGGAATAAGTAGATCGATGACTCTTGCCCAAAACACATGTCTCACAACATAAACAAGACTCGTCCACATTAATAAATAAAGTAGGCATGGATTTTTTCATAACACTAAAGGATGGATGCCCTAAGCGACGATGCCATAACCAAACTTCACTTAGCTTGTCAGAAGTGGAGAGTAAAGCGGTCTGAGACGGTCCCCCTGGTTTTTCCCCTGCGTATGTCAGATCCAGATGAAACAACCGGCCCCTCAGATACCCCCGACCAATTACCCGTCTGGTGAGAAGATCCTGAAAGATCACATACATAGGAAAAAAGGTCACAGAGCACTGAGCGTCAGCGTTCAATTGGGGAACAGAGATCAAATGATGAGATAAAGCAGGAACATAGAGTACATTGTGAAGCTCTATGGTGGGAGTAATACGAACAGACCCTGTCCCTAATACGGGGAATGCCTCACCATTAGCATTAGTAACATAGGGTACGGGTGGAGGGGATAATACGGTAAAATAAGATTTGGCATAAGTCATATGATCAGATGCACCAGAATCAATAATCCAGGTATCAGAACTAACAGAGTGAGAAATATTGAATGCCATACCAATTTGACCACGGCCAACGATGGATGCGGTAGGTGCTCCTCCAGCAGTATGATGATCCTGCCCAACCACACCATAGATATCGAGTTCCGGAACTAAGTGAAGAGCTGCTGTTGCCTTTGCCTGGGGACGATAATTAGGCCTTTTGGGCCTAAGATGTGGATATAATTTCCAACAGGTCGCACGAGCATGGTTGGTGTCATGGCAATAAGAGCAAGGAGGGCGGGGCTGATTTCCGAAACCTGGTGGTGGTCCATGTCGATGAAGGGGAGCGGAAGTTGCTTGCGGAAGAGGTGGTGCCGGAGATCGAGCATGAACAGTAAGGCTGGAAATGACAGCCGGTGCCGGAAGAATACTCTCTTGCTGAGACTCATCCTTTCGGATATAGGTGAAAGCGGTGAGTAGGCTAGGTGGTTCGGTCATTCGGAGCAATTCGCCTTTCGCACTGGTATGCTTGGCATCAAGACCTTTCAGAAAATGGTGAACTCGTTCAAGCTCCTTCTCCTTTTGGTACCAAACGATATCCTCTTGATTTTGAATCATGCAAGGACGTTTCGCATCAATCTCAGCCCAAATATTCTTTAGTTTGGTGAAATAGTGCGCCACCGGTTGCCCATCCTGGTGTATGGCCAAAGCTGTGCACATCAACTCATGAACCTGTATGAAATCAGAGTCATTACTAAATAAGCTAGTTAGTGTCTCCCATATTGCCTGTGCGGTAGCACATGCCTCCACCAGATCAACTATCTCATCATTCATAGCTTTCCACAAGACTGACATAACGAGACCATCATCGTCGTCCCATTTAGTGTAGGCAACAATATCCTCAGGACTAGGAGCTTTAGTGACGCCGGTGACATGTCCCATCTTATGCATGCCTCGAAGATGAGCAGTCATAAGTCGTTTCCATTTACGGAAATTGGTTCCGTTGAGTTTGGTGCCCCCAAATGATCCACTATCAGAACTTTTGACAGATACTTCGAAGGTCGGGAGCTGAGAACCCTCAGTTTCGTGTCCAGAACCCATTGAAAAGAAACAAAGTATTAAGATAGCAAACAAAAAACAAAAAATGAGAACAATCTGTCGTCGGTGTATTTGCACTGACGGTGAGTATGAACCGATAAAATCTGGCGAACCGGGTCGGATCGGTGGACCGGGTCGGGTAGGAGTACCGGGTCGGGTCGGTGGACCGGGTCGGATCGGTGGACCGGGTCGGATCGGAGTACCGGGTCGGGTTGGTGGACCGGGTCGGATGACCGGGTCGAATCTGTTGACCGGGTCGGGTCTAGAGCGTTTTTTTGGGGCCGGGCCGGGGCGAGCTCTAACCGGGTCGGTGTAGAGAGATCGGGGAAATGCTTCGGCGAGCAGCGGCGACTGAGGACGTCCGGCGAGCAGCGGCAAGCGGCGAGCGGCGGCGAGCAGCGGCAAGCGGCGAGCGGCGGCGAGCAGCGGCGAGCAGCGGCAAGCGGAGGCGAGCAGCGGCGAGCGGAGGCGAGCAGCGGCGAGCGGAGGCGAGCAGCGGCGAGCGGAGAGACTTCTTCGGGTCGAGTAAGATCACCGAAGATCGTTGGATGGCGCAGGGAAGGAGGCAGAACCCGACCGGAAGAGATGAAAGGCAGAAATGGAAGGCAGAACCCGACCGGAAGAGATGAAAGCAGAACCCGACCGGAAGAAGAAAAAAACGGGAAAAAAAGTCCCAGAAAAAAAAAAAAAAACAGAGCTCAATGCTCTGATACCAAGTTGAATTGCTTGAGTTTTTATTGATGTTTCATATACAAATTGCTTCCTATATATAGGCTAATTCATTCACCTACTCACTCCACTATCTCCACCACTATACCTACTACTCACACCTACTACATTCCACTAACAGAAGGAGTTTTCGAGGACAATGTTCTTGAACTGCACCATGGATGGTCTGGTTTCGAAAGAAGGGTGGATGCCTTGGAGTGAGGAGTTTGCTCTGAAGACGCTTTACTATGGGGAATATGGGAACTCTGGACAGGGTGCAGATTTGGGCGGGAGGGTGAAGTGGAGCAGTCAGATTCCGGAGGAGCATGTTGAGGCGTATTCGGTGAAGAATTTTATTCAGGGAGATGAGTGGTTGGTTTACAATAACTAGAGAAGTGGGATGGACAGTTTAAGCGTGATCGAGTATAATGGGAATGATATTCTGATATTGTAATCAAAATTTTAGTTTAGGTTTCCATTCTATGAATTCAGATGGATGCTTGCAGCCTTGCAACAATCAATTTATGCAAATTTGGTACAATACTTGGAAGGTATATTTAACCTGCGCTCTTCGCTACCTAGCTAGTTGTTATTTCTTTTTCCTAGCCCTACTCGTTTTCCTCATGATGATTGAAATACTTGTAGCTATATATGTTTCGTGTTTTTATCTTTCGTAGGTGGCTTTTTATTGAAGTAGTTTAACTTCATTTTCTAAATGTTCGTAACGTCTTAGGGGTCCTGAATGAGCTGCAAGCCTGCAAGAACTAGTAGGAAAATGGTTCTTGAATACATGTATACAACTAATTGTGGTGCGATCAAAATTGAGTTCACGATGAAACTGATGTTTTTCTACAACAGATTATAAAGAGTTTGAATTGAGTTCACGATGAAACTGATGTTTTTCTACAACATCTTGAGAATTTGAATTTGATTTGGATTTAGATTTGATGAAGAACGAGCGATTTGGCAGCTTGATGATTTTTCGTGGGCTTGAGTTTGGATTTGGATTTGATGAAGAACGAGCGATTTGGTGGCTTGATGATTCTTCGTGGATTTGATAATCTTCGTGGACTTGAGAGACTTCAGAATTTGTTGAGAATGATCTTGCTCAAGTGATTTTCTTTTTTCTTCTCAAGTCTCATTCTCTTCATGTTGGAAGGGTATTTATAGTGTCAAGGCTTTTATTTTGTAGAATATTTTAATGACACTAAAATAATAATAAAATTTAATTGTATAATTAAATCAATATGTATTTTCTAATTAATTTAAAATTAGTTATTCTCATAACTAAATTAAATAGAAAATAATTGACTTAATTATAACAGTTAAGAAATTTATTAATTTAATCAAATCTCCGATTACCATTTCGAATTGTCAATGACATTCAATTTTCGATTTTAAGTCGGAATCACGTAACTTTGATTACGATCATCCATTTATGTGCTGATACGAGTTTTATTCGGATCTGCACAAACTTTGTTGAGTTTTGGGCCACGTGTGTAATTATGTCGGGCTCTTAGTCGATTTAATCATTTAATAAAGATGATTTACTTCATTAAATTTCATGTATCAATATACACATAAAAATTTGATAATGTGATTTATAAGTGTGGACCATGTAAAACCGATTATTACCAGGTTATGGCGCTGCACAATAGACATACGAATCTCTTATCTTAACTAGTGGAATATTATTATGGATTCATATTACCAATTATGATATAGTTTTCCATGTGGAGGAAGAAAGTGAAATATCCATTTCTCTATCCACTATAATGGAAGAGGAAACTGAAAACCGATATGTGTGCTGGATTGGATATGGATTGATTGGATTCAGTACAGAGCTTCCTTATTTCCTATATATTATACGCGGGTGGCCTTTTGAACAGTGTTGCTACAGTTATGAACAGTATAGGGCTGCTGGGCCGGGTTGTACTGAAGGTGTACTGTTCATATCCACAGTATTCCCGATTTTATCCTTACTTTCTTCTACTTCTTCTATGCTCTTCTGCTTTCTTCTCACTTCGCTTCTTCTCTCACTGCTCTCAGATTTCTTCTCACCGCAAAATTAAAAACTTTAAAGCTTCCATCCCATCTGGAAGAGAGAGAGAGTTGTGCCCTCACTCTTCTCAGTTCCCTACCGCTCTCGACAATCTTCACCACAGATGCTTCAGTTCTTCTCTTCGTCTTCTAGCTTCAATTCAGAGGTACCAATCATTCTCTCTATAATCAATGATAAATCATAGCATAGATTAGACTCCCCAATCAACAGATTTGGGGATATAAAAAAATGGAGAACTTGACGAGCTGATCGAAGGTTTAGGGATTCGGCGACGTCAAGATAAAGAGGAAGTGAGGACTGTCAGACGATCTCCGTGGCGCAGACCAAGACCTCAGGTTTGGAGTTAACCTTGAAGAGCCGGAACAGGTCAAAACCCTTCTGGGTTTTCACAATGAATTCTTGGTGTTGTTTGAATTGAAATCAATATGTTGGGTTCTGGTATGGATTAAGTTTAGATTTGGATTGAGTTATGAATTGGGTTTCAATTAAATTAGTGTATTATCTCAGTCTCTCACAAATTAGGTTAGTTTCAATTTGGATTGAGTTATGATTTGGGTTTATATGTTTTCTGGAATGTGGATTGTCTACACCTACACCAATGGTCTAAATATAAGTTTTCTCAAGTTGATTATAAACTATATGTGTGGGTTGTTATGTTTGGTTATATCGAGCTGCTGTGGTTTGTACATATAGGATCTTATACTTTATTGAGTCTACATAATTTGATTATGTATGTTTACTAATCTAAATTGTTATTAGCTCTCAAGCTTATAGAGGATCGTGCAACTAATAGTCTGTAAATTATGTGTACCAGGTTCAAAAGCACATTAAATACAAGCAGAAGATCATATTGAATTGCCAGGTTCCATTGTTGTGATCATTTGTATACAAATAGACACTGTCATGTCTCCTCTTAATATTACTTTGAAGGAATTGCTGAGGAATTGTATGTTGATCAATGTTGTTCTGCTGGTATACTATTTTTGAGTGGTCGGTGGTACTGTTCATACGTTGTTCATGACTTTATTAACCTTGCTCTCCTTTACATTTACGACAAAGGGTTATGGTCGTTTTAGTTCTTTCGTTTTCTGCTCTATGCGCGCTATCTCTTCCTCTCCGTCTTTCTCTCTCTCCCATCGTTATGTAGAGTTTGGTCTCCTTTGATTGTCTTTATCGGTAAGTCCTCCCCTGGGTTTCAATCTGCTCACCGTTTTCTTGCTGACATTTCAGTTGGTGAATGAGGAAGATTAAGGTAGAATTTTTGTTCTTAGATTAAGTTTGAGTTTTGAAAGTTGTTCACTTGGTGAATGAGTGGGGATTATCAATTCAATAGATTCAAATTTCAGCTTTCTAAAGCTCCTTCAAGTTGATGATTGTTCACTAATACTGATATTTAAAACTCTTAGATTAGTTTAATGAACCTCAACTGAGGAATGGAGGATCCATATGGAGATCTATACAGAGTTACAAGTTTCATTTGATGTGAAGAAATATCTGCCATAATGCCAGTATGTCAAGTCTGATATTATAGTTCTTCACTCTTTGTTATAACTAAGGATTAAAAACTTGGATTTCACAATTTCTATGGACGACTCAGCTTTGAGCTTTCGAATTATTTTTCTCTGTATTGTATTGATTCGATTTTTGATTTCATTCCCTTCACTTTTCCTAGAATTGAATTCATTATGTTCACTCGAGATTTTTTTTTTCAAGTGCTTTGCTATTGTTGATATGAGCCTATTGGTAGATGGTGTGTTTAGGAGAGAGATGAAATTGCAATATGATATAATGTATAGTTGTTGGGGCTGCAATTTACTTGCTAACTGGTCTATGTGCAATCAATGAGTAATAATGAGAACATAGCAGGTATGCAACATATGTAATTCTTGGTTATTGTGGTTATCTCTTCTCAATCAGTTCATGACACATATAAACTATTTATGAGTTTTCTCTGCAATCCGTTCATGTTAAACAACATAATTTTAATTCATTTTTTAACATAATTTCGTACGGTATGGTGTGAGTGAATTCTATATTTGTGTTAAATTGAGAAATTGGGTTTTATGTAAATTCTATATTATAGTAATGTAAATCTCAATGCAAATTTGTAATCTAAAATCTTAGGTAGCTTGATATCAAGCTTTCTGTTATAGAAATCCCGGCATCTATCTTGAATAAAGTGCCTCTCTTTTGTTGTAATAATTTTCTTCTTCCATAAATTTGTCCTAATTACTCTGATAATCTTTTCCTTCACAGTGTTAGAATGATCGTTTGGTTTTGTACATTCTATTTTAAAATGATGTTTTATCTGAATTTTTAGATCTGATTACAGGCTTTTTTTTAATATCCGAAGTTCAGCTCTTTATCCCTCCTAAATCCTAATGCTATTATGCGAATATCATATTGTTACCAGAGTAAATAGTGCTTTAAAGTTTACATCTTTACCTTTGGCAATTGCAAGTTTCCAATGTAAAATTTAACCTTTTCTGTGTTTGACAATAAAGAAGCTATTCCGGGAGCTAAATGTGAATCAAACATATATGAATTTGATTGTTATCCACATAGCTTCTAAATGTGAAATACTTGGTCTTCATATGGAGCAGACTCCATAAAATCAATAAGCTTCTGCAACATTTGAGCTATTTAGTATCTTCCGATACCAAATAAATTGGGTCCACTGTTTTACATTGGAATGTGATTTTGTAGTTACCAGAAAGATAGAGCCCCGCAGCAAGGCGCGGGTGTGCTTCCTAGTATTGCAAATGATAAAGATGCTGCCTGAAACCACTTGCCCATGGTTTCAGATTTTACAGTCATATTATATCCACAATCGGACCCATGCTGAGTTGGATTGTGGTTCATCCGCATCACTGCCATTGTATCTGACCTGACGAGAACAACTAATTTTCGATCTATTTGTTCCCTTAGATGTTGGTAATTGAGACAGAGTAACCTCTTTCTTTGTTGGAGTGCTTGGTTGCAACATTTCTTTATCTAAATTTACCTTACAAAGTACTGCTAAACATTCTTATCAAGGTGTTTTGTTGCATGGTAAATATTGCCCTGAGGATTATAGTGAATTTATGGAGAACGAAACGTGCATTTTTGATATTGCATGGTGTCTATCGGCAGAATTTATTCTTTTTACACGAGAGGTTGTGAGTTTGACTCTAGCAAGACAATTTTAGAGCATTAACCTAACTAACTTAGCTTTGTGTTAGCATGATAGGACTCAGTTGTCACACAATTTAACACGTTTAGATCTCTGTAACCAACCAAATACAAAGTTTAAATTAGAAAAATGAGTCTATCACATGAACTTTTGAGGAAAAGGAAAATGACATTGAAAAAGAATATGTAGAGCTTTGGATATTAGTTTGCTGACCCCAACCCCCACTATGATGGCCACAAATGACACACAAATCCCAGGTCATAAGGATTAAGGAAGATCCCATCTCCAAAGAAAGCCAAATCATTACATGTATGATGTATCCAGCTTTGGTTTCTTCTGCAAATTCAAACTGCAGAACCTATAATAATAATAATAATAATAATATAATCCTAGTTTTGGCTGTTCATACTTCATAGCCCTCATAGCATATATACCAGCGTGTCAAACTCAACAATTCAGGGCTGGCCACAAATGACAAGCCAAGTCATATCAAACTAACTCATGTTTTGAATTAGTCTTGAGACTCATAGCTGGAAATATTTGACAAAAAATGTAACTGTGAAAAAGATCATTGCCTTGACCCCATTCACTAAGATAAATGATACATATGTAACAATCTAGATCTGTATTAAGCTCTCAATCAGATCTACTACAACCTCAAATCCAATAACAGATTAACCAGAATTGCGGGGTTCATTGGAAAAAAGATTAGAACCCGGCTTATGGAAAACCTAATAATAATGATATATTTACAACACCAAGCAGAAGAATTGATATGACAAAAGTGGAGCTGCTTTACTCCAACATGCCTTAATTGGAACCTTCAGATCTTCAGCAAGGCACTTTCTTCTTCTGCTAGTTCTATGTCATGGTCATGGATTACATTACTCCAGACACCAGACAAATCTGTGCTTTTCATGACCAAATACTCCTCCACTATTTCTTCTCTGGTTAATGGTGGAGAAGATCTTGCTGATAATTCACCTATCTCAGCCAAGTGTAGTATCTCAGACTCATCTAAGCCTTTTGCTGGGCCAAGACTACAACCCTCAGCCCCATATTTAGCTAAGGCATCTTTGAATTTCTTGATCTGTAAAATAATGTTTCCAATTAGCATAATTCGAACCATAAAAACCAACCAATCCTTTTATCGAACACAACAAAGCAACATTGACAGGAATTGCAATACTTACAGTGGCATTGGTGCAGCTGAAGCTACATACTCGCCCTTCTGCGCCTTTATAAAACCTAAAGAATGGTAACACATGTATGTGGAGACCATGACACATAGTCTTGCGCTCTTCATAGTTCACCTTCAGAAAAATTGCATCTGGGTTCTGTTCAGCCAGCTGACAGATCTGAACAAATCCACAAAGCCATTGATAAATACATATCCCAAAATCCAAAATACTCTAACCTAAAATTAGGCATGCTATTATTTTCCAAAAGGGGCTTTTTCTAAATTGAAATTGTGAAACCTAAAAATGAAATATACCTTGGGATGCAGAGCTCTGCAACCTCCACAACCAGGTGAGTAAAAATCCACTACAACCAATCTATCACCAGCAGTATGCAAAGAATCAATGAGTTCTTGAGCAGAATAAATCTCCACCATGTTGGGTTTTAAAGTTTTCTCCCACCATTTCATAGCTTTGCTTACACAAATTGATGCTTGTACCTGAAATCCAATACATAAATACAGACCTTTAGTAAATTGTAGTGTTTGAAACACAAAAATTCAAAGAACTAAAAGCCATGAAGAGAGAAAGCAGAAAGCTTTACATACATGAACAGTGAAATTTCTGGGGGCCTTGACCCTCAAACTCTTTAAGCCCTTGTGATCTGAGATGGGTTTTCCAAAGAAATCAACACCCAAAACAGGAAAAGCTCTTGAATTTGATTCTTTGGATTTGGAGCACAGACTCATCTCATTAACCCCAGAAATGCACAAACCACACTCTGATAAAAGTTCCATGTTGAATATGTCAAAATCTGAAGCCCTTCTTTTTCAGAACACAAACAGAAAAAACCCACAAGAACCCACTTCACCTCTTGCACCAACAACAACAAGAACCTAGTTTCTTGAATCAAAAACCCGTCGATTCTTGATCAAGACTTGTGCTTTATGAACCCAAAAGTGAAGCTTTAAACGAAAAGGTGTAGTCTTTTTGACTAGCTTGAATTGGGAGATAACAAATGGAGAGAAAGAGAGAGGTGCGGTTGTTAATCTTGGAAAACTTGGAAGAACAAGAAGAGGGAGAATTAGAAAGAAGCTGTATATAGAAAAAGTGTAGGTAGGGTCATTCCTGATTTTGATTTTACCTTATCCACATTTTTCTTTTTCGGATAAAATCTCGCACTGAATTATAGCAAGTGTCTCTAAAATTAAGGTTTTTTTGGATTAAGGTGGCCTTGTGTTTTCTTTGAACAATCTCGACTATATTTACCGGCAAAAATGTTTGGCAGTTAAAATGGAAACCTCGTAGCTGACTGTGTCTGCATCTTCGAGTTTTTGGATAACATGACTCTTTTCTTACTGCAAATGAGTAAATCTATTTTTGACTTTGGCTCCTCTGATGCTATAATCGGTAACAAAACAGCTTCTTGTTATCAAATTCTATGTGTTTTTCTTCGCGTCAAACAAACAAGTCTACATTTTTATAATTTTTGTTATTCCATTTAGAGAAAATCAGATATTGATTATCGTCTCTACTTAATTCTTTACATCGATGTTGTACTAATTATCTTTATTTTTGTTTGATATCAAAAGATTTTCTTAACATTCAGGTGCACAATAATACCACTGTTTAGTTGTTTGGTTTGATCAATGGAGTTTCATTTTGTTTCAATTGTACAAATGCAAGAAAAACCACTAATGACATACCTTAAGCCTTAAGGCCAGTGTTTTAGAGTTGACATAAGCATTTAGGTCACATTAACTTTTTTTATCTTCTTAAGCTAATCTTTTTGCTAAGAGGATTGCCCAAGTATAGACACAAGCGTAAAAACACATGTGAAATATATAAATTGAGTGAGATAGAATTTGATGCCTCACATAATTGTTGATAAAAACAAACAAACACAGTGAAGTCGAGAAAACGATCTGGAGCTAACTAATGAGCAAGATAATAGAAACTTTCCTACCCTTCATTGAAAATAAAATAATGAGCAGTTTCGTCCTCTTGACAGTGGCGTTGGAGTTCATACAGAAATTACTTCATATGAAAATATGGCATCCTTATGAGAGCCATAACATGCAGGGACTCGAGGCACTTTGTTTGTTTCTGCAGTAGTTTCTTCTATTAAT
Source organism: Argentina anserina (assembly GCF_933775445.1). Classification (NCBI taxonomy): domain Eukaryota; kingdom Viridiplantae; phylum Streptophyta; class Magnoliopsida; order Rosales; family Rosaceae; genus Argentina; species Argentina anserina. The sequence continues at coordinate 1,749,342 of NC_065876.1, forward strand.
CAGACTTGGAGAACAAAAACCAGGGAACGCTTTGTGTTCAGTGCTGCTTATATCGACCAAATTATAATGACAAATGTGAAACAAATCGCAGCATATAACCACCACATGATTCATGGATTAAGTAATTTATTAATTAAGATAAACCCAATAATAGGGTTTGAAATCCGATCAGGGTATCAATCATGTGCTGCTGATTCATCATGATATAATTACGAGAAACCAAGTTGGCTCTAAATTAACTTCTTTGATGATACGAATTACCAAGTAGTGCAAATTCTACCCTTCACTCAAAATGAGATCACATATCTTAGAATGCAAGTCAGCTACTGTTGGAGTAAGAGATGTCTAATTTTAAATTGGATTCAAAGTGAATGATATCAAAGGATATGGATTATGTAACTTCAAGATGTCAACTGATCTATTAATCTGCACCTTTAAAATATGGTTTTTATACATGTCCTTATATGTATAGGACCAGTTCAAAAAACACTCATGAATGGAGGGTCATGCATGGAAGTGGCTTAGCTGAGCTTGAAATAGATATTTTCTTTGGATATATTGTATTATGGTGCATGACAGGGAGAGCGCATAGATGATGAAGGCTACCCCTTTGGGATTCCCTGATTGATATTTGATATGGTTCATGAATTCATTGGGGGATAGAAGTGATCATACAAGCTCGCAATCCACAGGTTTGGGATTGTTCTTTTGTTATAAAAAAATTGGCCCATTGTTTGGATTTTGACTGGTTTCCCAAAACAAAGGGCCAAGGCCATGGTATCTTCCAAAACAAGTCTATAGTTCTGGGAGCTACTTTATTAAGCAAAGAAGGAACAGCCAAACATTGACAATGTTCTCCCATACTTCAATCACCAAGTCACTTCTTTTCTCGGAATCTTTTCTCCACAGTTGAGTGGCTGACCTTTATACCCCAGAAAAAAGCCAGTTGAATTTGAATTTTTTACAAGATGAACACATAAGAAAATGGAAATGAAATCTACATTATTTTCTCTATTATTTGATGCAGGATTTGAGGAACTAAAGTTGCAAAGGAATAACATATTCCACAGCGATTGGCATATATTACTGCAGCAGGATTTGATTTTATATAAGCCAATTAAAGTGATGCCTTTTTGGAGCAAGATGTTGCTTTCTTTTGGGTGGTTATTCGTTAAAGACTCTCAAGGTTCATATACTGATTTCTTGACATTTAAATATATTGCAGCAAAGTATAGCTAGCAAGCGTTTGTCATTGATTAGGTTATTGTGGGAGACACACACAGACACACTAGTAGTAATTATGTTTGTTTTTCCAACTCATCAATTAGATCAAACCTTCAATATGGTATAGTATATACAATAACATCTACATAGTTATAAGGGTGAAACAGAATCCTTCAGCAAATGCTGAAGAAACTAATAACTAAGCTATTTGACAAGCTGCTCTTCCTTCTTAGCAGCCTCTTCCAACTCTCTCAGCCCTCCAACTTTCTGCTCTATCTCCTCAATCAGCTCCTCCCTCCACAACTCTGCTCTTGCAGATTCTTCAATGTCTTCTTGCTGCATATTTTCGTATATCACCATTAATTAATAATTTAATACATCCTACATTAATAATTTAATACATCCTACATCAGTCGCAATTTGTAATTCCATATGCATGGAGTTGCCAATAGAAGTAGCACTGAACAAAAAGTAAGCCAAAAACAACTTCACAAGATAGGTCATTGAACGATGTTAAGAGTTAAAGCTAACGCTAGCTTCAAGTTGTGCCATCTACAAGAAACTAAACTATATAGGCTGGCCACAACGGTCAACATCGTTGGTCATAAATCATAATACCAACCAAACTTTACCAAGAAGCAATCAAGCATTTCGTGAATTATGTTTTCGCTCAAGATTACCTTCTCATATAGCCAATGTCCAGTACGAAATAGTCTAGTGATAAGTAAGTTTACCTTCTCATATATCCAATGTCCAGTGCCATCTCCTCCATCTTTTCTGTACTCTTCTGAATCATAATATGGATCCTAATACAACAATGTCTCAAGTGACTAATTATCTCCAAAAATGATATTGTAACTGCAATAATTATCTAGTGATTTACCTTCATAGAACCAAAGAATAAACACCCCCAAACAGTGAACATGATGTAAGCAGTATCTACAAATATAAAATGGAAGTGACAAAATGAGAAACTAAAACATAAAACTGATGAATTAGGAAGTATGAAATACTTACAGACACTTTTTATGGAGTCATCACTGAGATGCACAATGGACTTGTGGGTTATAAAGTCTCTTTAGCCTTCAGTATGCTCCACTAGAACTGCCATTAGAGGCCAATCTGGGAAAGCATTGGTTCTGCTCAGAGGGGCTATTTTGCTCTTTTTCCCAACTTCAAGCTATGCAAACAAATTCAATACATGACAGTTACCTAACAACTAAACCTACATACCACATGGTCCGATGCACTCAAAAGTATCATTCTTTTTAGGCTAGGAAATCAATGAACTGCTTAGAAGTACCTGTTTACACCCACTGAAAAGCTCAGAACTTGAACACTGCCTAAGCTGCAAGATAAGATTACTATCCACATTAGTAAATGCAGTTCAACTATCTAAAGTTTCAAAACATAAGCTCATGTGGGGGTTGGAAGTTACCAATCTTGTATTTGAGGTCATGTGAGAAATGTCCACTTTTGTTGGTTGGAGAGAAGAGCTGTGAATATGTGGACTAGTAATGGTGAAGCCCATGATAGCTTCTACCATTAGTGCCTTATAGTAGTAGTTGAGAAGATGAAGCAGTACACATTTGAAGCCAGGTTTGTGTTTTGTTGGGTTACAGGAAAGGAAAAAGTGGATAAGGCTCATATGAGAACCATTTGCATCCACCCTTATTTTGCGCATTAACTAATTGATATTTCTTAATCTGCCACAATTTACCAATTGGCCTATTAGCTCAGCTGGTTAGAGCGTCGTGCTAATAACGCGAAGGTCGCAGGTTCGAGACCTGCATGGGCCAATTATTTTGTAATTTATATTATTTATTTTTTAATCCAAACCAACACAGTCTTGAAGTTGCAGGAAGACAATTCCAAAGTGTTGTTGGTCACCGTGTTCTGCTGCCATCTATCTACTTGTTCATCCTTTTCATACCCACTTTGTCATTTCAACTCCAACAAGAAAAACAATTTGATGGGGAGGAGTGGATTGTTTGATCTTGAAAGCCACTTTGCCTTCTATGGGGCATATCACAGCAACCCAGTTAACATATTGATCCACACTCTCTTTGTGTGGCCAATTCTGTTCACCTCTCTTGTTCTTCTCTACTTCACACCTTCCCTCTACAATTTCCCAGCTGAGGGGTTTATGTTCAATTTGGGGTTTGTGTTCACTGTGATCTATGCTTTGTATTATGTTGGATTGGATAAGAAAGCTGGGTCCTTGGCTGCTTTGCTCTGTGTTCTCTGCTGGGTTGGAGCCAGTGTTCTTGCTAATCGACTTGGGTTCTCTTTGGCATGGAAGGTGTGGGCTCTCTCTCTCTCTCTCTCTCTCTCTCTCTCTCTCTGTGGATATGTATGAAAGATGTGGTTTTGATCGATTTCAGTTGGGAAGCTCTTGATTTTGCTCTGTTTTGCATAAGAAACATGTTGATCATTGTGTTATTCCAGTAGCTGAAATAGACATCGCATTATAGAACAAAGTTATATGGGGACATCTTAGGTGTTTGTTTGTCGAAAAGGTGGGAACATTAGGGACTTAGGGAACCACTATATCTTTGATCCGTTTTGACTCTTGATTATGTCTTTTGTGAAGAATGAAGGTGTCCCTATGTTAAGTTAATTCTGTCCGAAAGACTTGAACAAAGGTGCAAACCCAAGTTCTAGTTGTAGCACTGGAAACCAGTTAATATGCTAGGTGAACTATGAGGTCCATCTCAGTAGTCTGCTTAGTTTCTTGTGTCCAATTGTGGTACATATGTACAGTTGGTGATTCTTGGCCATGAGTATGCTTCAGGATTCCAATTAGTATTAGTGTGGAAAGTTCTGGGAAAATGGTTACTTTCATTGAAGAGGAAAACAGCAGGGCATCGGGTGAAATCTGCTGACTAACACATAGATTAACTTTTATCATTCAAAGATTGAGACTTCAAAATAATGTTTAGTGTTGATCATATGGTCTTTACTCTTTAGTAGCGATAAGGAAAACAAAATAGCAACAGAATGAAGTTGTTGATCACTACATGGAAGGTTGTATAAAATACAAGCTCCGTTTTTAGCTCAAGATAGGATTTACATTCATCTTTCTAGTTAAGAGCTATATATTAAAAATCAAACTCCTGAATGTTTGATGAATTATTTCCTCAGGTTGTGTTGGCAGCTCAGTTGTTCTGTTGGACTGGACAGTTCGTAGGCCATGGGGTGTTTGAGGTGACCATTCGTGATATTCCACTATTGTTGTTTCCATTTCCTGAGTTTGTTGCATCACATATAGAGGATGCTATATGTGTTGTGATGCTCTATATCCAGATTGAAATGAGGCTGTATAATGCATCTGACCATAATGATTGTTTTCAGAAACGAGCACCGGCTCTTCTGGATAACCTTACCCAAGCATTTCTGATGGCTCCTTTCTTCGTGTTGCTTGAGGCAATTCCTAAATCCTATCTGAATCAAGATGTTTTTTTATTATTATTTACTGACTTCAAAATGCTATTATTGTATCGTTCAGGTCCTTCAAACGGCCTTTGGTTACGAACCTTATCCAGGGTTTCATGCAAGCGTGAAACAAAAGATAGAAGCCAACATCAAAGAGTGGAAGGATGAGAAACAAAAGAAACAAACTTAAGCTTAGATAGCTCACATCCAGATACCAGTTCTGAGATGACTGTATTGCTTGTATCTGTATTTGCCAAGTAGTTTTCACTTGATATCGAGAAGAACAAAACAAAGCCTTCAGATGTTATATACTTGTATAATACAGTGCTCTAAGACTACTTTTTCGACTACTTTGTCGACGAATATCATCTCATATACTGATATACTGATATCTAAATCTTATAAATTAGTATTATCCAACAATAATAATTAACAAGTATGCTTATCAACTAGTGAACTGCCTATTTATATCTGCGCCAATCAAGCTAATACCAGGCTCTGGTTTCTCAACTCCCCGGTCCAGCATTGATCTTCTTACTCTCATAGCTTCGTTCCAGTCGCCTAAACTTGCATACAGATTGGACATAAGCACATAATCGCTGCTGTGATCTGAATCCAACTCCAAAAGATGACTCCTGACCTTCTCTCCAAGCTCGACCTCACCGTGCACCTGACACGCTGACAACAATGTCCTCCATACAATGGCATTACACTTCACAGGCATGTTCCTTATCAACCCATAAGCCTCCTCCACAAACCCAGCACGCCCCAACATATCAACCATGCATCCATAGTGCTTCACTGTTGGTCGAATCTGATAGTCTTTGCTCATAACTTCGAAATATCTTCTTCCTTCCTCAATCATCTCCACCATTTCCAAGAACAGTTCCAAAGAAATGTCACTGTGACCATGCGTCGCAAGCCCGAGAATCATCGTGTTCCAGGACACTATGTTCTTCCCCTTCATCACTATTGAATATCTCAAACGCTTCTTCAACAGCTCCACACTTGGCGTACATGTCAATTAGCGAATTAGACACGGCCGCAACGTCGCCAAGATCCATATGATCAACCCAATAATGCACCCGCCTCCCAAAATCCAATGCACCCAATGTAGAACAAGCCGAGAGGGTCACAACCACGGTGGCCTCCCCCCTCTCCAACATTCTCATGAACAAATCCAACGCTTCATTGCACTCACCGCAGCTGACGTGAGTATCGATGATCGTATTCCACGCCACTAATTGCCGGCTAAGCATTTCATCGAACAGCTGGACAGCAGTTTCTGCATCCCCAAACACACCATACATATGAATTAGAGTGTTCCTCACAAACACATGAGAATCAAAAACCACGTTTCACACTAGTACAATGCAACTGCTTTCCCAATCTATCCGATCCCAACTGCCCGGAAATCTAGAGCAAGAACGGGAGGGTAAAATTGTCAGCAACATTTCCTATTTCTTTTTCTTGCACTCTCTTATATAACTCAAACGCCCTTTCGGCGTTATTAGTCTTCCCAAACCCTCTGATCATTGCGTTCCATAAAAACCCGTCTGGGGTTTCAATGCTGCGGAACACAGAGGCCGCGTAGTCCATGACACCGAGCTCCGAGACGGCGCAAAATGAGATGACCTTGCCGAGAACACAGAGGGTTTGATCGAGGCCGTTGTGGGTTATATGAGCGTGGAGTTGCTTGACCTCTTTTGTGGTGGTGCACTGCTTGAAAAGGGCCATGACCCTTTGTGCATTGTCAAATATGTTGCTGCGCATTTTTGGTGCGCAACGAGCCAACGCGCTTGGTTAGGCCGAAATTGGTTTTGGTGCGTTTAGGCGTATCGTATTTTGTTCTTTTGGATTATCAGTTTTGGTGATTGCCTACCATGCATGATCATGCATCGTCCTAGCAATTGTATCAAATTTTCCTTTTTTTCAAGAAGGATTGTAGCACGTTCATAATCTCTACGAATGATGAACTTATAATAAAAGAGAATCCCAAGAAAATAGTGCTGAAAATATTTAAATGTCTCCCAGGTTACCGGTTGTTTTCAAACAATTTTCCATTTGATCTAAGTCTGGGAAAAAAATGGTTTAGTCTCTAACGGATATAGACATTACGTACCGTAATACGAATAATATGGTTAGTTTGTACAGTGTCAGGTGATGAACTTATGTCATGTACGTGATACGTACATTAAGAGTTGGATCCATTTCAGTGAAGTCTATTCGCAGCTACAGATCGATAACATAATATGGATATATACCATCTTTTGATTCCTTTCTCAGTATGGACGGTTACTTTTGATTTACTTTTTCTTTGTTTGGGATGAATGCTTTAGGATTATTGGTCTCTAAAGAAAGTTTATGCATCCGCAGAGATTTCAACCTGGTTTGTTCTATATAGTTGGGGTTGCCTTTCAAAGCATTGAGTGGGTTTGGTTCTTCTCTAAGCCATCGATCATGTCCTGCATTTATCTTCTCACATGGGTTTGCAGTTGGGTGCATATTAATGGTCTGCTGAGACTCTGATGGTAAGTAACAGATTGACAGTTTCTCTATTAGGGCAAGGTTCCAACCAAAGTTGGTCTGCGCTGCAGATATGCCATGTTTGATCACCTATCGGGTGAGTAGAACACCACTCTTGAAAACTACTCAAACCTGCAGAGTCTCAAATGATCATTTCCACTTTGGCTTTTCAGTCTAGTGTGAGTTGAAGAAGCAAAACTCCCTCATTTTTACGACGGAGCTTAATTTATAGCTGTGTCAATAAACCTTGCTGTGCATCTACTTTCTTCGATGCCATAATGGGCGACCCTTTATGGAACTTTTGCAAAAAAGAAGAAGATACAACTGCATTCAAGCTATTCACTTATGATATTATTCATCACTTCATGTCCTCATCAGTCACTACAAGGTGATAATAGCTCAAGCTTTTATTTAATTCAAGCTAGCTAGGTTAGCCTCGACATTGTCCAATATATCTTTTTGAGGACAAACTAATAAGCCCTCCTAGATGTTTATATATACATATATATATATATATATATGCCGTCTTTGGTGTGGACATATGCACCATGCGGATTTGGCGTTTCTGGCGATGGCGGGGCGAACCACGATAACCACACTCTCCACCTTTCGGTGGTCTCGTTTGTGCCGGCCGAAGTTTCATTGGCAACCCAAGGCGGTCGGAATCTGCAAAATTCAAGTTTCTTGGCAGACTATGGAAACCCGCGATTTCGGCCGCCATAGGTCGCCGATGGAGCTCCGGCCAGCATAGAAGGGACCGCTGGGAGGTGAGGAGTGTGGCTTTTGTGGTTCACCCCGCCGTTGCGGTTTTTCGTCTTCGGAATCGGGGCGTCCGTGCACACCTAAAAATCCTCCTATATATAGTATGTATTGGAAATATTTAGCACACAATCATAACAAATAAGTATAATCAAGTAATTGAAACATGTAAGCATGTAATATAAACACATATAATATAAAATAAGAAGAGAATTAGAGAGGTATGTGAGTACAAAAGAGTCACGAGACTCGCTGTCGTAAAACCGTAGACGCCTCCCCTTGTGCAGGTATTGACGGTCGTCTACAAACTCCAAAATAAAACCCTTGTAATCTCACATAATGTCTAATCCGCTTTACACAACTACCGGTAAATTGAGTGCCAAGTATTTATTGTATTGCCCAAGGAATAGAATATAGGAATAAAAATGAATGAGATGAAGAGTAAGAGAATGAGAGCAATACAAAATACCTCCCAACTCTTTAACAGCTCTTAGAAATGATATGACTCTTCATTTTAAATAAATAATAATGAGTTTTGAATATTTGTAATTAAATAAAAACCAATAGTATGGATGGTGCAAGCTATCCTTTTTATGTACTTGTTCAAGCAATATGCCATAGCTATCAGACCGAAAGAAAAAGAAATGCAGAAGCTAGGTTACTCAGTAGCTGTTTGGCCTATTTCGATGAATTCGATCATAAGTATGCTCGATTTGTTGCATATGCATCTATAATGTCGACTTAGTTTATCACGGTCTTTATTAATCATTTTGGTTACTTTGTCCCACCAATTTCAATTATTAGGGAATTAATGTTGTCAATCATTCGAATGCAAGGCCATATATATCACAGTATTATTATACTTCCACATTATAGATCTGGATTAACAAAGAGTACAATGTATATACAAGCTGTTAGGAGGCCCTGGCTACATACTTAACATGCATACGATATAAACACAGAAACAGAAAACCCTATTGACATTATCATAATTCTCATTAGTTTTACCAAATTAATGGTCATATTTTTAACTTCCTAAACTTATATGATTTAATATTTTTGACATAATATATTTCATGATATATGAGTCTATATACTAATCTGAACTTAATTTCTACATGTTATTTATCCATGATCAGAGTTAATAGTAAATGTTCTAAAAATCCCCGCCTAGGCGCCCGGAGACCCTTGGCCGTCTCGATTTTGGGCCGATTAATCCCCGATTAATCCTCTGGGCGCTGGTTTTTTAGCTGTCCGCCCGATTAACGCCTAGCGTTTTTTAGAATTTTGGTTAATACTAGCTTATATATGATTATACTGCATGGATCCTTACCTTGTGAAAAGGGAACAAATATATTGACATAAATATACGTACGAAGGCTTTCGACACGTGCGCGCATATATGAAAATTTTCGTAAACCATATCAAGTTTGGTTTGGAAAGTTTATGCTGTACGTCCATGTTGTATTTGCGACAGTTTGACTTTGAACTAGTTTGAAGTGAACAAAATCTCGCTATTTTCTTTATGTCATGAAGATATTAACAAATTTCTCATCTATGTAATTACGTCTCTTTCCCTTGAATTTGACATGAACAAATTAACAATTACTATAGTAGAGCACAATGCATATTTTATTATGTTTCTGGTTTTCATAGCATGTACGCATGCGTGCATCTTTCTTCTTCCTTCTCTTTTAGCTTCCTTCCTAATTTGCTTCACCTTTGCCCTACAGGCTACAACACGTACGTCCAGCCACACAGTCTTTCTCCTCCTCCAAATTCTTCCGGGTCTGCTTTTGTTGAATGAGTTGCAGATATTTTACACTTTGAGGATAATTATCTTATCTTGATTCCCATATTAGGTAGCTTGGTTTTATTTGACTATAAATAAGTATGGCAATCAAGGAGACAAGGACTGATACAATTATATTGAAACTCTACGTTTTCACCAACAAGATAGTATGGATATTGGAAATTGTCAACGATCAACATCATAATATATCATATAATTATATCCACAATAGAGGAATTATGAGAAAGATCTTGTTGGCTAGAAATAAATTTGGTGTCCACCTCTATCATGCTCACTATTCTAAATAAATGTCAAGTGTCTTTTATAATATTATAGTTATAAATTTATTATGAACAAAAACACTTGACATTTACTTAGGGTGATGGGCATGGGTTGAGCAACAAATTTGCTTCCATGCTGGCCTATTCTAATCCCCCAATTTAGCTCTCACCAAAACATGGAAAACATGACCACAATGATTAGTGAGTCATCATCCCGAAAATGTTAAACACATTAATTTTCAGTTTTGTACCTTGTTTTATTGGAAGTAAATTTTTCGATCACCTTAATTTACCCACCAAAATTCCCATCATCCTTAATTGACGCTTTGTGTCATCTTCTTTATTTGGTTTAACTATGGTTAACTATATATACATTCCTAACAATTAATTATAATTTTTTTATTTTACCTTAACTGTGAATAATTTCTCCAAACCATCCAACCAAACTCACTTCCTTTGCAACTAATCACCAATTCCAAACATAGAGTAAAAAGTCAAAAACTCACAGCCCAAAAACCCACAAATTTTCAAGAGTAAATGGAAATCAATATAAAACTAGTATTACAAAACCAAATACGCATCTAACTCAAACCCTTGATTTGGGATAGTGTAAATCGACCAAAAACGAAGAACAATGCTGAAGGACTTTTTAGAGAAACGAAGAGAAGAGTAAATGCCAAAATGGTAATGATATTTCTAATTAAACGAGATTTTAAATGCAAGAGATTTTTTTTCACTATAAGAAATTATAATTAATTCCTTAACCAACCATAGTTAAAGCATATGAAGAAGATGACACATGTCATCAATTAAGGAGAGTGGACATTTTGATAGACAAATTAGAGTGGTCGGTAAATTTGTTTCAAGTTTTATTAGTTAGCACAACTAGGTGTTTATACGCAATAGTCCTCGCAAATATAGTGCATTCGACGAAAATAGGGTTAGGTTTCACCCACAAATTAATTGTGTATATACTAATTATGTGATTGCAAAGAAGCCACGTACAAATACAATCGAATCCAGAAGTATATGTATACACATAAACATTTGCATCACTCCGATCACATCCAGAGTTAGGCAGCGCATCAAAATGAGTCAATCATATTCATTCATCAGTAACAAAAAGAAAAAAAAGACGTTGAAGAACATAATAGTGATTAAGATCTTCGGCTTCTTCATAATCCCTGTCAAGTTATGGGATGATTGGTCTCTGGTTTTCAATATTCAAAGAATGACCTTTGCCTAACTCGATCATATTCCCCAATAGTATGTATTCTCATTAGTCTTGGCTTCTCGACCAGACAGGTACTGCCACGTCTCTACTCCTCTGCAATTCGTCATGTTGGAACCAAGGAAACAGAACCCAGCTGCCGCTCTCGATCCAGTCGCAAAGGTTTAATTAACATTCAGCCCTTGGGTTCGATCAGCAAAATTAATCCTGGCTTAATAATTAGTTAGGTCTCACTAATCAAATATCAAGAACTTGACGAACCAGAGGAGGCCACGCACGTGACGGATTACTTGACTATGATCAGGTGCGGCGGTACTGTCCATTCCTGGCTATCGTGATACAAACGTGGCGGGATAAGGACGTCCCCGATTGGTCCAGATTCGTGATTATGGACCGGATTGAAATTCTTAGGACAAAGCCAACTAAACCCTAGCACACGCCACACGCGTCGATGTGTCATGGGTGATTGGACGTGTTTCCAGAAATGGGAAGTCTGGTTTTGATACGAAACCCTGAAGTGGCGAAAGTGGCCGTGAGATTTCAATATACAATATATGCGAATCAGAATCATTATGGGGTCAAATTACAATCACAAATCACAAATAGAAATTGACCTACATTCATTTTTTTCTTCACTTTTGGAATGAATCAATGAATTCTGAATGCAACTTTGGTTGTCAATTGTAATATTTGCTTTAGGCCCTCTTTTAACCTACACTAAGCAGATATTTAGGCCGCTTTCGAGCCATTTTTGTAATTGGCCTAATAAAATAACATGAAACATAGCTGGTTTGATTTGATCCTCACGGTGACAAAATTTGTTGATCCAGCTAGCAATTCATATATCATACACCATAATATTATATGTTTTGATCGATTACTTGATGGTAGCTAGTAAGCTGATAAGTCAATATGGAAACACCATTACATTTTATGTAGTTTATAAAAGTGAAAAACTAATTTGTTGAAATGATCGTAAACAGTAATCGTACTTATAGTCCGTGATGGTAGTGGGAAACTAAGATTTTTTATCTTATTGTCTGAGATTGTCAAGTAGACCGGGATCAGGTCACTGTATCATACTATTTGTAGAATTGTGATCAGTGATCACCGGCAATTATAATATGCACCCATCATGAGTTGAAGTTTAATAATAGAGGCCCTGTATATGAAGATTTTTATGATTTAAAGTCAAAACGGGAATTTCCTCGAAGCAATATTTGAGAACCTACATTTAACCATAAATGAAAAACAACAAACGTTACAGGTTCAAATTGTTGAAGCTGGCACTAATCTTCTCATCATGTTGGACAAATTAGCTTAGATGCATTAACAAACTTTATTTCACCTAACCAATAACCACTCAATGGCTTTAATCCCCGAGCACCTTTTACATCACCCCTTGCAAGAAGTTGAAGCTTTGATTAATTGGTGTGGCCAGGGATGATATATATTTGGTGCGCTAAACAAATTATCTGATCGATATGATATAATTAAGTTCTATAATCAGTCGATCGCAACTAAAAGATAACTAGAAGAGCTCAAAACTTATGTTTAAAATTTAAGTGAGTTGTCATAAGTTTGATATATATAAGAACTCGTAAATTAAGGATACAACGCAACGAGAGCCATATCAAATGAAAATGGACCAAGCATATTAATTTTGGTTGTGTTTGATATTCCTTCAATCGTGTTTTCTTTGTTCGACCTAATTGATGTCATATTTCAGCAACTATACATCATAAGAAGTATGTACAGTACATGTCGGCTAATAGCCATTTCACATTTTCACACATTTGTGATTTTCTTACGAAAAGTGTGTGATGTCCGCAATTATTCTAAAGTGTGGACGTCTCAGCTTTTTTCACGATCACATGTTGGCAACAACGTTTCTATTGCCGAAGCAACTGCAAATGCATCCTAGATGTCGTTACCATGAAGATGAAGGCCCAAGGAGAGCAGGTTTGAAGTTTCTAGGCAGCGGTCGCACCTGAAGCTACATGTTCATCGGAATAGATCAAAAACCAGTCGGCGTCGGCTCCACCGGTAAAAAGAAGCTCCAAGTAGAGGCTTGGACTCCGTATACCAGCAGAAGCTCCGTTGCTAGCGCATGATTGTCGAAAAAGCTAAGACGTCAACACTTTTTTTAGTTTGCGGATATATATATATATATATATATATTGATGGTATTTAGACGTGAATGAAGTGTGCTTTATTAACTAATTTGAAAGAGCTGACCAGCAAACTTTTCTGTTTTCTTTGCATCAAAACACAGCTGCTACCACTAATCAGCTAATGACACAGCTGTTACCACTAATCAGCTAATGTTCACTACTATAAAACAGATTCTATTCTGAGCTTCATGATGCTCTAAGACTAACTGCGCAAAATGAGAAAACAAATTGAAAAAAAAACTATTATGATATATGCCTATGATTCATGTATTCAAACAAACAAGAAACATCAATTCAGTAACATCAAAGTCCTATCACATGAATAAAATCATTTATGGACAATTGCGTCTATGATCTGACTGCATGTTTTATTTACATTGTAATTGTACTCCATACATTTGTTTTTAGTTTTATTAATTTGTTTAGTGTATTTAATGATTATATATTTATGTTGATTCACTATATAAGCGTTACAACATAATCTTAATTCGTATTTCTATCGTTATTGCTTTCTTTCTGTTCACAGCCAATATATACTTGTATAGTTGAACACGTGAATCAATTTTTAAAAATTCATAGGACATAGAAAGCCATAAAAAATCTGACAGCGCAACGAGCAAAAAATATATATATATATGACATTGTAAGCCTATAATTCAAGTGATCGGTACCTCTGGTAATTAGTTGAAATTATCTAGGGTATTGACAAAACTGAAACATATTAATTGGTAATGAATCAATTAAAATCACATGCATAGTACTTGGATGGGTGCATTTGTCCTTGGTCAATTTTGAAGAGGGCAGAAATGGTTACAAAGAAGATGTTAAAGAAGCTAAACGACCTACCCAACCCGAGTTACCTTCCATACCACGTTTCTCTCTCCAAACACAGTATTTAGGGGTTCCTCATCGTGCTCTTCTTTCTCTTAAAATCTCATCTATCTCTTACAACTTTGTTCCATGGCCTCTCTTCTTTTCCTCGAGCTTCACCCTTTTGCTCCTTGACAAAATACTTTTTGCTTCTCATCTTACTCGGTTCTGTTTCCGGCTTCGAAAATCTGTGAGCTGAAAGCTGTACGTGTTGGTCACAACTCATTATAGTTTGAGAAATCCAGAAGACTCTATTTGTATAAATTGAGGTTCGCTTTTCGAAACCATGCTCTGTTGATCAAACCCATATTGCGAAGAAACAAGGTTTTGGAAAGTAAAGCTAGTAGTGAGGTTTTAAGGTATCAATGATGCAAGAAATGGAGAAGTTTGCTCTTCCAGCTGGAACTTTCAAGGAAGAAGATCAGATTGATTTACCACCAGGGTTTCGATTCCACCCAACCGATGAAGAGCTTATCTCTCAGTACCTGCACAAGAAGGTCATCGATTCCAACTTCGGCTGCAAAGCAATTGGGGATGTGGACTTGAACAAGTCCGAGCCTTGGGATTTGCCATGTAAGTTTCTCTAAACAAATAGCTTCCCATTTGTTGTGAACATCTGTTACACTGTTTGCGATTTCCAATCCGATTTGATATTGCACTTTTGGTTTTTCTTCAGCTTGATTTTGGTTTTGTTTTGTGGATGAAGATAAAGCGAAAATGGGTGAAAAAGAATGGTACTTTTTCTGTGTAAGGGACAGAAAGTATCCAACTGGTCTGAGAACAAACAGAGCAACTGAGGCTGGATATTGGAAAGCTACCGGGAAAGACAAGGAGATTTACAAAGGGAAATTCCTAGTTGGCATGAAGAAAACCCTTGTTTTTTACAGGGGTAGAGCCCCAAAAGGTGAAAAGAGCAATTGGGTCATGCATGAATACAGATTGGAGGGTAAATTTTCAGTCCATCACCTCCCCAAAACTGCAAAGGTGTGACATTTCCCTCTGTTTTCGATCACTACTATTTGCTCTGTTTTCCTCTGTTTTGTCTCTTGTTCTGACCCTAGTTTGATTTTAAAATTTGCAGAACGAATGGGTGATTTGTAGGGTTTTTGAAAAATCTGCCGGTGGTAAGAAAATCCATATTACTGGACTTACGAATTCGGGTTCTCATGGAACTGAAATTGGTTCTTCTGGTTTACCTCCACTGTTGGACCCGTCGCCTTACAATGGCGCCAAGACCAGACCTGCTTCAGAGTCCGTGCCCTGCTTCTCCAACCATGAGTCCTTTGATTCTCAAGGAAACCAAGGGATTGTTGATTACATCAACAACAATCCTCTTTTCTCTGTTTCTTCGAATCCTTCAAGCAACAACAACGCTTTCCCAAGAGTCACGTATCAATACGCTGCTCCAGTTTCGTCGGCAAATTTCCAGTTTCCGAATTCGGTTCTGATGCATGATCATCTGAGGGCCTTGCTTGAGAGTAATGTTTCATTCATGAGGCAGAATTTCAAAACAGAGAGGGACATGATCAGTCTCTCTCAAGAAACAGGCCTTACTACTGATGTGAACCCTGAAGTCTCTTCTGTCATGCCAAATCATGAGATGGGTAGAAGGCCATTTGATGATCAAGATAACTTTTGGATGTGACTCTGTGTTATGTGTAGTGAAAGAAACAAGATCAGCTAGCTTCAGCTACTAGCCAATAATGTTTTGTGAGTTGATTGATGGTGTGAGTCTGTGAATAGATATTTCCTGAATTATTAAGGGAATTTGATGAAAGTGAAGCCTATGTTGTGTAGTATATATGTGAGAAATTATTTTGATGTTTGTGTATTTAAATTTTAAATCTTGTTGAGACTGTTCAGATATTGGCAGCATTCTTGTGAATGAGCTATACGATATTGGTGACATAAGAGAATAAGATTCAGTTGGTGGTAATGATCTTATTTTTCTGTATTCTAGTTGCTTCAATCTTGCACCTTATTAGTCCTCCGAAAATTTAAAATGAAATCAGTTACATCACTCCTGAGGGTATATGGTGGATCAGTTTCTATGTTTGTTGTAGTTTTATCACAATATTTTGGATTATCCATTTTCTAGTTGTGGAGTGGTACTCAGCTAATCACGGGTGGTCGAGTTTTGACCTAGGAAAGCCCCCTCTCTCTCTCTCTCTCTCTCTCTCTCTCTCTCTCTCTCTCTCTCTCTCTCTCTCTCTCTCTCTCTCTCTCTCTCTCTCTCTCTCTCTCTCAGAGGACGCATTAAAAACTACAAGTAGTAAATGGTGAACGAGGATGAAAACAAGAAGATTAGGTCGAATTCTGTCTCTTTGGGCTCCCCATGCCAACGTAGTTTAATAAGAAACTATAACATTCGAGTTTGTAACGACCCTAAAATTTCGAATATAAAAATTTAAAATTTCAAAGTCGTTAGACATCAAACAATTTCAATGAAATCGAAATCATTTAAAATGCCACAACGGATCATCTCTGAGTTCAAAATATAACTCAGTCAAACCGATTATTACAAACCAAATTATAATTCAACATTATAACAAATGGAAATGTATAATCCTCACAACAACCTCACAAGATATTCACACCAAATCCTCACACAAGTTGGAGATAAATAACTTCAAGTCCTCTGAGTGGTCCGTCAATTCCCGCTAATCCACACCTGCGGAGTTATATACTACACCATCGAATTGGTGCACCGGGATTGTAAACACAAACCCGATAAGCTTTACAGCTCGTATGAGTAAAATGAAAATATAACTCGCATAACAATATATACGAAAATCCACAAATCAAACAAATATAAATGTACTCATGAGTCAATGGACGACCCATCTGGTTGTCCCAAAAAAATATGAAATGAAGCGCTCATGAGAAATTAAGCAACCCTTCTGGTTATCCAAATGCATTTATAATACGGGTACTAAAGAACGCTGGTACACATCTGTTACCCCTCTCGTAGTACACCGCCGATATTGGGCAACCACCCGCTACCCAACATTCAAAAATATGAGTACTCATGAGCAGATAACCACCCGTTACCTCACATGCAGTACTCCGGCAGACAGACTAGAGCTCTAACTGTATCGTAACTTTCGACCGGCCAAAGGCTAGGTTCCGACATGCCAATCACGTACAATAATCACACCTCATATTGTACCAAACATCAAGTCCGAAGACAAATCAACATTTTAACAATCTCCATGTTAAATTCACATACAATAATCACACCTCATATTGTACCAAACATCAAGTCCGAAGACAAATCAACATTTTAACAATCTCCATGTTAAATTCACGTACAATAATCACACCTCATATTGTACAAATCAAAATCACGTACAATAATCACATCTCATATTGTACAAATCAAAATCACATGTTCGATATATAAATCTCGTCATTAAAATGACATAATTACGATAAAATCATAACAGTATATTATATAGCAAACTATATATATATGTACATATTTACCATTTATACAATATATATAATCTACTATATCATATACATGTTTTATTTCATAAACACGTCCGAAGACAAAAACTCATTCGAACACAAAACTCGTCCGAAGACAAAACGTTTTAACAAACTCCATGTTAAAATTACGTACAATAATCTCACATCATATTGTACAAAAATCAAGTCCGAAGACAAATCAACATTTTAACAAACACCATGTTAAAACAACGTACAATAATCACACCTCATATTGTACAATTTAAATCACATGCTCAATATAATTCTCGTCATCGAAATGACCTATTCACAATGAATTCATAACAATATATAATATAGCAAACTATATATATAAGTACTTATTTACCATTTATATAAATATATATATATTCCACTATATCATATACATGTCGTATTTCAATATTTAAAACTCTTGCAAAAATCTTGAATTCACCGCAAGGGTAGATTCGTAAATATGTGAGATTTTACTCACCTTATCGACTAGAGCGTAATTCCACAATTTCCGAAGATAATTCATTTCCTTGATTTATCGATCACCTTGAAAAAATAAGAAAAGAATTTAGAAACGTTTCGTAAACCTTTAAATACCGAAACAGTAATAATCGGTTACTGTTCAGCAATTTTCGGTTTTACAAATTTATTGTTCAATGAGTACTATTTACTGTGTACTATTCACGTATTTATTGTTCATGTATTATTGTACAAAAACACATCCAATACGTATCTATGTACGAGTACATACTGTTCACGTATTTCTGTACGTATAAATACTATTCAAATGTACGTACAGTCTCAGTAAATAATAATTACTGAATTACTCTTCCAAAATTACTTTTTACCTTTACTAAAAGTAATTTACATTTACCGTACGTAAATAAAATTTACATTTATCGTACGTAAATCACCTTTTTACATTTACCGTATGTAAAATAAATTACAAAATTACCCTTTTGGAAACACTGTTCACGCGCCGCCGCACGTGGCGGCGCGTGGGGTACACGTGCCACCTCCGGTAGGTCGCGCGTGGGGCCCACGCGCCGAGCCCAAAACCGGCGCGTAGCACGCCACCGCCGCCCCAAAACCAATCATTTCCTTTCCCCTTCCCTCTCCACGGCCTCACGCCGCCTCTAGACCCCTCCACGCTCCCACACGCGCCGCCTAAGGCGGCAATAACCTCCCTCTCCCCACTTCCTCCGATCTGTCTCCAATCTATCAAAATCCAACAACAAACACACACAATCCATCAATTACATCCAACCATACCTCGATTTGAAGTTACAAACCCCTATCTTGCATCGGAGAAGCTCGGATTCGTCGGCGATGTTTAATCTCTCGGGATGAACTTGAATCGACGCGATTTGGCCCCAAATCAGATGGCAGAGGGTGCGAAGGGTGAGGATCGACGTCGAGATGCCCTCCTCCGAGCCCTTGCGTCGCCGGAGATCGAGTGGCGGCGAGTTGCAGAGGCTTGGTGGCGTCGCGTAGGCCTCACGGTGGCGCGGAAAGTGACGTCGTGCTCGGGGTTTGGAGAGGAGAGCCGTGCGGTGCTCCTGGGCTAGGCGGTGAAGACCACGTCTCCTTGTGAAGGGAGATCGGTGGTGAGGCCGAGAGGAAGAGGGAGAGAGCTCGGGGAGGAAGAGAGAGAAGAGAGAAAGAAAAGAGGGAGGCGGAGAGAAGAGAGAGAATGAGGGGATTCCACTTTTGGAAACCCTAGCTAATAAAATCCCTTTTTATACTAGTTTCTAAAATCGGAAATGAACTTCTGACGTTAATAACTTTCGCGTCCGATGTCCGATTCGAACACGTCACATGTCCACGCACTCGTATCGACGAGCTCTACAACTTTCGTGAATGAAGTTTTCGCAAATGAGCGACGGAATAAACGTCGATATATACGTTGCGGAAACGTAACGTTTTTCTAATTAAACGTTCCGTTAACGTTTCCGTTTTCAATTTCCGACTTCGCAAGGCGGCACAAACACGTTTAATGAATTTCACATACTTTATAAATTTAAAAGTGATCCAAAAATCATTCCGAAAAATCGGGTTATTACATAGTTCCATATTTTTCCGAGACTCAAGTCTATGAGTAGACATGGCAACGAAGTATACCGAGCGCAGAAATCAAAGTATCGTCTTCGAATTTTCAAACAAAATCCCTGCTTCAGATCCCTTCTCATCCTGATTTCTATACTTCCATTATGTTAGAGAACGAAATTTGAACCCTCAGAAGAGACATCATATATATGCACGTAGATCGATGCATTTGTATACAATTTTAGGCTGTGTAATAGAAAGTAAGGCACATCGTGACATACACTTTGTTCCATCTCTAGGACTCTAGCTAGGTCATTCGATCGGCGCGGACATGCATCTCCCACACCCAGGGCCGGTCCTGAAAAATTTGAGGCCCAGTGCAAAGAAAAAAAAAGGGTATTTCTCCACACAAAAAAATAAACAGAAAAAAAAATTGGCCCTTATACTGAAAAAAAAAAACAAACAAACAGAAAAAAAAAATTTTGGAACTTAATTTGCTTGAATTTATATTTATCTAGCAGACTCGTTCATATATTCAATATCCCTAGCCTGATCAACAATTTCTTTCATCTAACTAGCTAGCACATTCACGATGTGATCGAGGCTGTAATGTACCATTTAGAAATGATCATTTTGGTTGTGTTTGGTACAACTGGACTTATAAAAAAGTTGGTTTATGCTGATTTCTGAAAATAAGTGACTGATAAGTGAAATAGCTGACTGTTTGATAAATTGGCTTATATAAGTAGTTGTTAGTAGCAAAAGTCACAACAGAGCATTTTGTAAACTCAAATTAGCTTATGCTTTTAATTTCTCATATGACCAATTTGGACTTATAAGATAATTTCAATTTGATTTTATTGTAAAGTAGTGTTTCAATGATTAATATTGGATGGTTTTTAAATTTGTTAATTCAATATATTCTTAACATTACAAGTTGGTTTTTATCATGTAACTACATAATAATCAGTTTGTGTACTACAATTACCACAGTCTGGGTACACTTTGATCTTATCACAAGAGTTTTAGGACTCATGCTATATATAGCCTGTATCATGTAACTATATTGCTATATATATATATATTCAGAATTTTTACAAACTTGCATTGATCATATTCCAACACAAATATGATATTTTCTTTTAGCTGTCAATCATACCATATGTACAAGCAGTTGCATTGATTTTCATATACAAACTATCCTTTAGTCTCAAACAAACAAGAAAAATCACACTGATCATTAGGTTGATCAATTGTGCTAACATTCTCATCACTTGATCTCCTTCATATATTCTTCTCCCAAGTGGAGAATCCCATAACTTTATTCTCTCTTACTCTTGTTTAGTTTGTACTTCGAGCAGCATTTCTAACAAATATAAAAGAAAGAGGTGGTAATTAGGAATAACAATATTGCAACAAAAAGCTTAATTAATTCCATATATTTTTCAATTTTCACAACATTCTCATAACCATAAAGACATGTTCTACACACACCACCAGATCAAAACAACTTGACATAACCTCCTATTTCATGTCTCAATCCAAATATGACATAAACATTAGTGTTCTCGGAGGCTTGAAATTTCTCCCCCAAACCCTAATCCTAAGAACAAGTTAGACTATAACCTAGAGCTTGAGTTGAACTTGTTTAGATTCATGTAAACAATGTTTCTAATATGTTAGGATGGAAAATGAAATCAAATGGAAGAATGAAATAAGATCCATAGATGAATAGGATCCTTACCGAATCAAAGCAGAGTTGGAGGCCTGGATCTTTAGCATGCCTCTCAAGCATATAGTGTTTAATAAACCGAAGGTTATACACCTTCTCCCTTCGCATGTAATTATTAATATGTGACACTTCAGTATTCCATAGAGATATAAATTATAACATGAACAAAACCTAGAGCTCGTTCCCTTACTTCAGACTACTTTAATCACCATTAAACCCGTCTAAACATCGAACCAAAGTACAGTATGCTATAATCCGCTTTTGTCTGCTTTACCAGCTTTTATATGAACATGATAAGTAGACTGATGGTCTACAAATTACCAAACTCGAGAAATCTTAGATATATAACACTAACTAATTTTGATAAGAGTCATCAAACTGAACATAAAGACACTTATGGTGTGATAGAAAAAAAAAAAAAAGAGGTATTCCAAAACAATTACACAGGCTATTTCAAAACATGGATACAGGAAAAGGAAACGACTCCTTGTATACAAGGCAAGAAAATTTACATGATCACCGGCCAGTAACTGAAACTGTTATGGATATGTCATGCTCCGAACTTTTTTACTCGTATGGCGTCGTTAAGCGTAGATACTCTAAATATTGACTTTTCGATGTATACGTTTTTTGGGAAAATTTCATTCACAAAAGTTGTAAGGCTCGTCGATACGAATTCATAGACACGCGACATGCCCAAATCGGAGCTTGTATGAAAAAAAATCAAAAGAGCATTTGGGCATTTTTAGAATTTAGTATAAATAAGGGTAAAAAAAAAAGGGGGAGGACAAATAGAAACCCGTCGGGTTACTGTTCACCCGAGGGAATCCGAAAATTGCCATCGTCGGTTCTCCCTCCTCCAGTCACCACTCCGACCGCAACTGGTCTCGTTGGAGCTGCACGGGCGCCCTCATGAGGTCTACGGTGGTGGCGCACCACCTCTCACCGCCTGGAGCTTGTCGCGACGCCATGAAGCCGTGCGGCCTCGTCGGCATCGTTCTCTCCTCCGACCACCATAGGTCGTGAGACTGATACCAAAAGAAGCGCAAGGAGTCAGGTATCAAACCCTCCAAAGGATGTGAACCAACTCGCCTTGAGGTAAGAGAATCGATGATTTGAAGTCCTAGGGTTCCATAAATTGGAGCTAGTTTATTTGTATTCGATTGATGTGTTTAGACTCCGATTTGACCTTAGTAGTGAATTAGAAAGTTGTTAGAAATGTTGAGTAGATTGTGTTGATAAAATTTGGTGATGATCGGAGGTCGCCGGCAGTGGCGATGGAATCCGGCCGAGTTTTGGGGTTCAGAATAACCCTATCGGTGTAGGGAATTCATGTATAGATTGTGGGATTAAATCGATGAAGTTAAGAATCGTTAGGATTTACTGAAATACGGATTTGCGGATTGTTAATCGTAGAGATCCACCCGTTGGATTGTTCTATTTTCGCCCTAGAGAGGAATGATTAATTAATCAAACTTACCAGATATGTTGGTTATTGAATTACTTGAGAATGAGATTCTTGACTAATTTATTTGATCATATTTGTGATATATCTTACTAAATTGAACTACGAATTAGTTGATCCCTTTTAAAGGGTACGTAAGCAGCCCAACCAAGATTTAGGTGCAACCACAAATATTCTAAATTAGAATATGGGTTAATATTGATTTAAATAAGCTTTTTACTACGTAAATAGGTTAGTTTTGGGCGGGGTGTTTCAGGATACACACTGCATACATCAACAAATTAAAGATTAACAACAAGACCATATATATGAAACTCACAGAGTATAAAAGAATGACCAGGGGCGGAACTAGGAATTCAAGATGGGTAGGGCTATTTTTCACATGCATACAAAATTTTGTTTGAGGTTTGGAACCCAATTAGAGACTCATCCTAACGCCTTTACTATTTAAATTCAAAAATACAACATGAGGGACATAAAGATGGACGAAAATCACGGGATTGATCACATATTTCAAGACTAAGCCAAAAAAAATGTCAATCTTGAAACAGAAACCCCGTCCTACCCTACATGTATCTCAGAAACACTAGAGCACTCGTACCGCAGTCCTTGACGTGTTAAAATATAAAATGCATATCGAGTTCCTTCATCATCTCGTGTAAAGCTTGGCAAGGGGCCTATTTCAATAATATCATATAATACTCATAATAGGGTAGAGTCTTGAGGACTTATATCTGAAAAATGAACAAGAAATAAAGCTCATCAGTGAACATATTATGTTACACTTTATAGGAGAAGCCATGATGGAGAATTTCGTATGAGCTTCAAAGTTTGGTTTGAGTTTTTGACCATAAATTAAGATTTAAACGAAATGCACAATGCAATGAAATGAGAAATCAGGGCCAATCAATCAAACCAGGATATCTTACAGCATTAAATTCTATCTTGTTAAGGAGGCACAAGAAACAGGACTAAGTCTGATTAAATGCTTACTTGTGGATAACAAGTAGAAGAACATACAGGTCCCTTGCAAGACAACAAAGCACGGAAGCCAGTCATCAACATCAGTATCATCAAGGGGAGGAGGTTCTCCTGGTAATGTTGTCCATCTCTATTATAAAGAAAACAAAAATTAAAGTGAGCAGACCATATTTGGCAACATTAATTCAAAGTAGAATTTGACTTGTTAATACTTAAGAGTCATTACAGTTCGAATGTACAAATAGCCAGACAGACGAGCAGATCGCAAAATTTCATCAACATGTTCCAATCTGCACAAAACACAAGCAATTATCTGCTCTTGGACGTGAAATAGATGAAGTTACGTTTTGAGATCAAGCAAAGTGAATACAATCAACACACAGTTTTTCAATTTACATTATATTTCGATGTAGAACATATGAAATTAGCCTCAAGCAATTATCTGCTCTTAGCCGTGAAATAGATGAAGTTACGTTTTGAGAAAAGTCACCACTGGGTGGGGATGCTTTAAAATGATCTGGAATCACTTTTATCTTCCCAAGACCATCATCCATGAAGCTGATTTTCACTTCCAGAATAAGTTGCAAACTTGTGTCCATGACATATGATAAGAAATTAAGAATCAAGAATCAACATTATCGGATATCAAATGGTAAATGACATACTATTCACTTCATATTCTATATGAGCTAAAAAGTCGAATTTCTTCGAACTGATTTCAATAAAGATTTACTTCAAGTTTCAAAATATACCACCATTCTTAGAAACCTCACTCTAGGCATATAGTTTCCATATCCTATGATATAAGTCATATAACAAAACAACTTCATTCATTATTAGAGCTTGATAACTCGGAAAGTCGAAAAATATGACCAATTGCAAAGGAAAACTGGAAAATCCTCATAATAACTATTTGAGTAGCCACAATACATGAGATCCGATCCACATCAAATTTCTCAGCATCTCACGATAAGAAATAATAAGAGAATGAAAATTATACGAAAAACAAGAGATACCTCAATAATAACGAACTCAATTCAATTTTTGGTTTGCAGAACAAATTACAAATCTCTAAAGAACCCTAAACGAACCCAGATAATCCCAATTTGAGACATTGAAATATGACGAGAAAAGGAATGTAACTTCATGAACAAAGCCTCCCAGAAACAACAAGAGCAAGTATACTTTGCATAAAAAATTCGATCAAATGGGCAGTGTCTCAAACAAACTTCAAATTCAATGATCCAATCAAAACTACCAACGTTAAACACTTAGATGAATTCATCAACTTCTTATTGCTTGGCTATAACAAGTTGCAGCATAACAAAAACAAAGATAAAATCTTTGGGCTCAGAAAGAGCGCTCGTTAACGAAACTAACAGCCAAACAAGGAAAGAAGGGAAGAGATCATGATATACATATAGTTGGGGATATTTTAGCCAAAATTTCAGATGGGCTATAACCCTACCAGCCCGCCACTTACTTCCGCCCCTGAGAATGACTGAATATAAATTCTTTAAACTATCATGATTTCCTAACATAATAGATATATGCAATTCTATGGTGCTGACAAAGATTCATGCATCCACATATAAATCAAATGTGGATATGATTAATTAATGTAAAGAACCAATGTTCAGGATGTTTAATCAATTCAGATTTGAACCAATACGTCAATTCGTCGATCAACCAATTGAGTAACCAATCAGTGCTTTTTTGTAGAGAAATATGTACATATTAGGCTATTTGTGAACCAATTCAAGTTTAATCAAGAGGAGCAGTAAATTATATCTATGACAATTGACAAAACTTTTAAAACAAAGAAACTTGAAGCAAAAACCTGTATAGATTAGGCTGCAGAATCAAAGAGCAGCATGCATGTAAAATGTGTTAGAAATCACAGTGCTATATTGCAAATATAATTTAATAAAATGAATTATAAATAATTATAAAACAAAAACTAAGCATGTAACTTTAATAACGAAGAACACGAAAAGAAATTCAACCAAAATACCGAACGATTGGTGATGAAAGAACTAGTCGAGACGTGTGTGATACCACACTGTCCTTAAGACGTTTACGCCTCCTCTACCGGTGGAAGGATGCTTGGCGCTTGTCTCCTAGGATACAACGACTAAACGATTCTAGGAAGTTGCACTACTAACTAGAACCCTCAACGAACTCGAAATGTACCTATTTCTATCACCAGAGAACGGCTAAGGACTTTAAGAGTGGGAGAGCAGATTGTGTTTCGAATGGATGATTTACAAAGAAATGATGGTTGCTATTTATACAGTGAGGATTTGCAATCAGCAATGAATAGGATGACAGTTATAGAAATCAAAAGATCATAACATATATGAGTTACATATGTTATAAGCACTGATTTCAATTCTCTTATAATTCTCCATAACACACAATAACACAGTTGTTACAAAAGAAGAATTTAAACAGTCACGAGAATTTCAAATGTCAAAACCGAATTTTCGGAAATGCAAAAAGAATCTGTGTTCCGACCCTCAATTCGGTGTTGCATTCGTGTCCGCTGGTCGCACAGGCATACACGAGTTTCCATTGTGACCTGAGATTTGCACCCCCGTGCGCGTGCGCGGGAGGGTATAAGGGGGATTACACACTTTACAATCCATACACAATGGATTCTATATAAAGTCTTTTCAACACTTCTTTTTTCCAATGTGGGACAAACTCATTTTCCTCATTCTAAGTAGCCATCTTTGAGTGACAATTGTTATTCACCCACAAACCAAATTACACAAATAAACATATGATCTTGTAGCCCTCATTATGGAGAACTCAAATCTATGTTCATCTTTGATTAATTATAAGTTTAACTTAATTTAATTAATCAATTAAAATTTGGGTTTAAATGGTTTATTAACCATTTTTCCAACAATTCCCCACATGAATGAAATTGGCCACCAAAGACTCGATATAATTCAGTGATAGATTTCTTCGGTTGAAACCTGCATAGGATAAGTAGGTTTGACCATTTGAACATTCCCTTATGAAAGTATGCTTACTTTACTAACTAAATAGTAGACACGATGTCTTTGAACTATTCGTCATTTGTGTAAATGATGACATATTTCACACATGAGTCTCCCTGGTACACTTCGGTTCTCATTTTTGTGCCCATTTTGGCCATGGAACACATGCCTGGTTCTGCAAGTAGTTTGATAAGAGTTATGCCCTCATTAACTCCCCTAGAAGCGGCCTCACTTCTATCTTGCATAGGTGATCTCTTAATTAAGAATAACCCGCATTACTCTGCTCGATTTCTCGACGCATAAGAATCATTAAAAGTTTTAGCTTAACCTCATCCTTACGGGTATCACTATTTTTCATCATAGGAATAGACTTGGGGAACTCCCCACAGTGATCCGAACTAATCTCCACAATTTTGTTTTCCCTTTTGAACCTAGATCTTGGGATCTCCAGTCAGCTAGGTTGGGTATCCACTGTAGTGATTTTTAATTTCCAATGGACTTTAGTCTCATTCCCTTCGATGATTTTTCAAATAACTCTCTGTTTAACCCTTTGATTAAATGATCAGCAATATTATCCTTAGACTTTACATAGTCTATAGAGATAACTCCAGTTGAGAGTAATTGTCTAATTGTATTATGTCTTCCACGAATTTGTCTAGACTTACCATTATACATCTTGCTCTGTGCCCTGCTAATTGCATATTGACTATCACAATGTATACCAATCGCAGGCACATGTTTTGTCCATCTAGGAATGTCCTCTATGAACTGGCGTAACCATTCTGCTTCCTCCCCACATTTGTCTAGTGCTACAAACTCAAACTTCATTGTGGATCTAGTTATAACTGTTTGTTTTTATGACTTCTAGGACACGGCTGCAACCCCCTAGCGTAAATACATATCCGCTAGTAGACTTTGAGTCTTTCATGTCAGATATCCAGTTCACATCAGTGAACCCTTCTATAACAGCTGGGTATGATGTGTAGTGCAACCCATAGATACGAGTATACCTTAGGTATTTGAGTACTCTTCCAATCGCTTACCAATGCATAGCTCCAAGATTACTCTTATACCTACTTAGCTTATGAACCGCATAAGCTAGATCTGGTCTTGTACATTTTTAAGTACATTAGACTCTCAATTATTCTTAAATACTCTAATTGAGAAACATTTTCACCTTTATTCTTGGACAAATGTAGATTCATATCTACATGAGTTCTGACAATTCCAGAACCTTCCTTGTCAAATTTCCCAAGAATATTGTCCACATAGTGTGTTTGACTCAACACAAGCCTTTATGATGTTCTCGTAATTTTAATTCCTAAAATGACATCAGCAAGTCCCAAGTCTTTCATGTCCTTAGTGGATTTGATCCTCTTATCGTTGCTCCCAATGATAAGCATATCATTCACATACAGACATAATATGATATATCCATTTTCAGTGTCTTTGACATATACACACTTATCACCTTCATTTATTCTAAATCCACTGGTGATCATGACATTATCAAATTTCTCATGCCATTGTTTTGGTGGTTGTTTTAAGCCATATAATGACTTAACCAATCTGCACACATTCTTACTATAAGAAGGAGCAGAAAAACCTTCTGGTGTTCCATGTATATTTCTTCTTCTACATCTCCATTTAAGAAAGCTGTCTTTACATCCATTTGGTGTACTTTAAATTTGCGCAACGCTGCAATTACAAGTACCATCCGTATGGAGGTTATTCTCGTCACAGGAGAATAAGTGTCAAAATAATCTAAACCCTCATTTTGCCTATAGCCTTTAATAACAAGTCTAGCCTTGTATTTGTCACTTGACCCATCAGCTTTTAATTTCTTTTTGAAAATCCACTTGGAAGTCAAAGGCTTACACCCAGGTGGAAAATCCACTAATTCACAAGTGTGATTTTGCATGATAGAGTCAACCTCACTTTTGATTGCTTCTTTCCATAGAGGACCATCAGTAGAGCTTACTGCCTATTTAAAGGTACGGGGATCACCTTCAACCATATATGACAGGAAGTCAGGTCCATAGGATTTTGCGGTCCTTGCCCTTTTACTTCGTTTAGGTTCAACCTTGATAGGAGCACTTTATGCGACGTTTTTAATATGTTTTTACCTCAATTTATACTTTGCTTAGCCCTTATTGTTGTACTATTGAGTCATTGAGTCGTAATAAGAGTCTTGAGTGGTATTAGATGCATTTTTGTGCTTACATGAGTTAAAACGCATAATTGGTTTAGAGTCCTAGTTTGACTAGGAATCCTTGTTAGGTTTTGAAACTAATTATCTCTTACTTATGATTTTATTTTCTTATTTTCAGATTGGATTGAAGAGATAATTAAAGAAAAAAAGATGGAGCCAAGTCATGCAACAATTAAATAGAAGATGATCATTAAAGACATAAAACATGACATGTTTTAGGGAATAAAACTTTCCATGTTTTATGGATTAAAGCATGACATGTTTTAGGGAATAAAATTTTCCATGTTTTAGGGATTAAAGCATGGCATGTTTATAGGAAGAAAGAAGCAATTTCAAACCCTCCATCTTTCCTCTATATATACATGGCTTCACCTCTCAAATAGGATCACTTCTCATTAGCATTCAAGAGCCAAAACTCTACCAAAACACCACCATAAACTTCCCTCACAAATTAGCCAAGCCGTCCACCCCAAAACCATCATCATCTCCACCGAGTTTCACCATTGAAGACACACCTCCAAGGTTCCTACAACGTGTGATTCTCGCAACTCATCTCCATGGCTTCGTCTATTTGTGTTAATCTACAATTCTTTGTCTATGAAGATTGTAAGTTGTTGTTTATGTGGAAATATTGGTTTTGTATTTGTTTTAAATTTCAGTTGTATTTGATATTTTTTTGAGACTATGCCAAATCTATGTTCTTATAATTAATGAGTTTGTATTTCTATTGTTGTGTTCTAATCATCTTTCTCATATTTTTAGATAATTTTCATATATGTGCATATGAATTTAGTGGTTGGATGCAATCCCTAAGATTGTGTTTGAGTGCTAAATTCATCAACCATATTGACACAAATCGAATCATGCCCTAAGTAGGTTCGGTTTGTGTTAATTAAAAGTGGTAAAAATTCTGAAAATTTGCATGTGAAACCATGGTGGGTGACGCCACACATGAAACATGTCTCCAACAAAGATTTGGTGCTTAAATGTAATCTTGTTTGATTTCTACTCTAAGTGTTATTGAATTCGATTGCATGCAAATTTAGATTAGGCCCTAAGTCAATCTAAATGTTAATTGAAATCTTGCATGATTAGATGATCCCCTAAGGCTCTAATTGTATTGGTGTCTAAAAAGTATGTAATTGGTCGAATTAGAATGCATGATAGGTTCGAACTTGTAATTATGTGGTGTAATGGTAAATTTGGTTTAAGTTTGTTAAAGAGAAGTCGATCATGTAAATAGTAATTTAGATTTTATTTTAGTAGTTCATAATCAATCTCAAACCCCCCCCCCCATTATTTGTTAACACTAAAAGTTTAGAGTTCCCTTCAATTCCCCGGAAAGAACGATTCCTGCTTATTCTATACTAACGATGATGTTTTACAGGGTTTATTATAGACGTTTTAATAAAACGCTCTATCAAACCTCAGCCTCAGACCCAGATTCGGACTCCGACTCAGATTCTTGATCCTGAGCATCATCAGTTTCGGCTCGGTTGTCTTCACGTGCCCGTTTAGAAGAATTAAATTCTCTCTAGACTTCCGTGGAAATACATTTTCAAAGAATGATGCATTTCTCGATTCCATTATCGTATCCTTATGGATTTCAGGAATATTCGAATCGTGGATTAGGAATCGATAAGCCGAACATATATGTGCATATCCAATAAAGATGCAATCAACTATTTTAGGCTCATTCTTCACCTTTTTAGGTTTAAGAATTTTCACTTTTGCCAAACATCCCCATACTTTTAAGTATGTGTAAGATGGTTTTCTCCCTTTTCATAACTCATATGGAGTTTTCTTTTCTCTTTTTTTGGGTACCTTATATAAAAGGTAATTTACCGTAAGAATCGTGTCTCCCCACATGTTGGGTGGCATCCCATAACTGAATTGCATAGCATTCATCATATCATTTAGAGTACGATTTTTGCGTTCTACTACACCATTGGATTGTGGTGAGTATGGAGCAGTCATTTGATGTATAATCTCATTCTGAGCACAAATCTCAGCAAATTGCGATTCATACTCACCCATTCGGTCACTTCTTAGTGCCTTAAGTTTTTTGTTGAGTTGGTTCTCAACCTTATTTTTATAGAGAGTGAACTTCTCTATTCACTCTCTATAGCCTCACTTTTGCATTTTAGCAAATACACATAGCAATATTTTGTGCTATCATCTATGAAGGTAATAAAGTATTTATTATTCCCTCTAGATAACGTTGATTTTAAATCACACAAATATGTATGAATCAGATCAAGGGGTTCACTGTTTCTTTCAACACTTTGGAAAGATGATCTACTCAGTTTTTTCCTCTACACAAGTTCACACTTATGCATGTTAATTGACATATATTATATTCTTCACTATCATAAATTAGGAAGACTCGTCCATATAGGTGAAAAAGCTAGTTTTTGACAATTGTCATTTTAAACAATCCACCACCCATGGCTCTATATCAATTTCAGACAAAACACATTTGTCAACACTGAGTTTTATACTCATAAAAACCTTAAGAATATACATCAATTTATTCGATAATTTCAGTTCCGTTCTACAGATTAATCCAAAAACTTGACTTGGTCATACCAAAGCTCTAAGTCATTTAGTCCCCAGTCATAATCACTGACTTTTTCCATGCTATTCTCCGATATCATACAACAGAGGTTCATGTCAGCAACCTCCTGAGTGACGGCTTCAATCAGGTTTGCCTCCTTCTTTTTGTTCCTCTTCGGTTTGTTGCAGTCGACAGACTTGTGACCAGTCTTTTCACAGTTGTAGCACTTGCCTTCAAACCTTGGCTTCTTGGAGATGCCTCCTTTTGGCCCCAACTTGGACCCTTGATACTTGCCTTTCTTGTTTTTGGAACCTTGGCCATGTTCCATCATGTTTGCCTTGGCAGAGACACTTGTTAGCGCGCTGTAACGTTGGTTGCTTAATATTCAGGAATCAAGAGTATTGTACCTCTTCTCTCCCTTTGTATCGCGTACGTACGTCCCTTAGTACGTATCAGAGTTATTATCAAATATATTTATCTATCATACTTTGATTACTTTCTACTCAGCTAAGCTTAGCTGCCCTATTCTATCCGTTTGGATTCGTGAATTGTGACTTTTGAAACTTATTACCGAAAAAAAAATTACTAGATCACATTTGGATTAACTAAAAACTCACTTTTTTATATTTCTTATACAAATTAGGATATAAGTCCAGGCCAAAAGAATAAATAAAACAAAACTGGTTAATTAATTAATGTAAAAATATCTAAAATATCATTATTTTTGTGAAAATTATCAAATGTCACTCCTAGATCTAACAAATTTTTTTCTCCTCATTTTTCCGGTAAATTTAAGTTTTCCGGCAAAACCATCTGCAATTTGGAGGTGTGCCAATATATAAAGTTGTTCTTATGTCATGGACTTTCAAAGTATCATATTGCATATGTTTTAAGAAATTTTGAATTTTTGAATTTTACTCACAAAAAACCACAGTAACAGTTAATTTCTCAGTTGACAGTAGCAGCTAGATTTATATCCGACAGTAAAAGGTGTATTCCAAGTCGACAGTAGCAGCTAGTTTTTAACTCGACAGTAGCAGCTAGTTTTTAACTCGACAGTAGCAGTTAGTTTTTATAGTCGACAATAACATTTAGTTTTTACAATCGACAGTAGCAGATAATCTCTTCATTGATAGTAGCAAACACTATGAGTCAAAGAGTAATACAAAAGTAAAATATTTTATGACATGTGACAATTTGCCATCATTTGGTCCTTATTTATTTTATTAAATTAAGTAATGAGTTATTTGTAAACTAAATTGTTGTCCGATACTTTTGAGTAGTTTGTTAAAAAAACAAAAGAATGAGAAGAAGAAAAAAACTAAAATTGGAAAGTAAAGGTAAGCTCGTACGACGACTGTATTATAAATGTAAAATTGGAAAGTAAAGGTAAGCTTGTACGACGACTGTATTATAAATGTGAGTCTTAAATTTGGTTGGTATATGCAAGATTCAGTACCTATGGATTTGAAACAAGCTTTAGAACGTACGTGTAAATTTAATGGAGATGGTGAACGTTGCTAGCATGCATGCAACAGTAGGTTTAACCTCAACCTCTCCTTTTTTCCCATCATTTTAAATCACTAGCGCGATAGTACATTTCTAGCTAGTTTCACAGAGACTCTTGAAGAAATTGTATCAATGTCTATTCAATGACGTCGTTGTAAAGGTTAGCTACGTACAAACGTCGTGCAGTACCAGATTGATCGATTTGTTAGCTATAGCTAGCAACTACCAAGTCCAACTGCAGCTTCAAAGCAGTAAAGTCGATACGGAGTTACAATTGTATCACGCTTATATGAAATTAAAACATATATGGGAATTTTCATCAATGTATGACGTGAACGACGTCTCTGCATGTATCTCATGCTATTTTTGCAAGTACTCCAGTGAGTTAGATAATACTGTGTGATCAGATGATCAAATTTCGATCTTTGAAAGTGCATGACCGATCGACACCCCCATATTTGGTGAAATGGTGATGATGGAGGTCGATCCTTGGACCTGTGGTCTTCACACTAAAGCAAAGACCAGGCCAAGAAAGGACCAGCCCGACACCCCCATATATGTTTTGGTCTGAACTGCAGAGCAGCGAATACATATACAGCTGAGAGCACGAAACTATACATTGTAGAGAAATAAATTAGAGCTTTGTGGCCTTCAGCTACCAGCAGGGGATTGCAGTAAATTCATTTAAGAGACTTAATATCTAAGCCGCCTAAAAAATTAATAACCGTGGAGAAACTGATCGAATAGTTGGCTTATTTTTGTACGTAGTAAATACAATATTGAATATTATATCAATTGTCGGCAAACCATGTGCCGGATTTTTTACGGAAATAGAAATATCTATTGAAGAAAAGACTTGAAATTATTTCCTCTTATATTTCTACATTTTCAGAAGTGTCAATAGGGAAAAAAAATCTCCTCATATGAGTATTAGATTGGTTCCAAACCTCAGAAAAAAAATTCTAACTAGTCTAGGTAGAATTCTAACCCTAGATCCACCACGCGCTGTTACTGTAGTTAATTTACAGAACTGGAGCTAGGTAACTAATGTAAGATTTGAACAATTCACATGCATGTCGACTCTCAGCCGTTCCTGATGACCATCATCATCACCATTTACGCAATTTGAATTTGCAATCATTCCACGTACGTATCGACCTTCGCATTTAGCGTTCTTAATTGGTAAGTAACTAGGCTGCATGGAATCGGGTGCGGGTACGTGGAAGCGAAGCGTTTGGAAACGCGGAAGCGTTTTTTTTCCAAAAATTAAGAAAGCGGATGCGTTTTGGAAGCGTCAGAATAATATATATATATATATATATATTATATTTTTATATTTTATTTTTAATTATTTTATCTAGTATTAAAATAATTAGTTAACTATTAATGACTTATTTTCTATCCCATGATTATCTTTGATTATAACATTATTAAAGCTTCATTTCAAAATTCAAACAAAAGAATGTACAACATAGTGTGAAGGTGTTGGACACGTGCAAGTCAAAGAGACATGACTAGATGAAATTGATTAAAAAAAAAGGTCTGTCTTCCCTCTGTCTCTCTCTCTCTCATATGGATTTTTTTTCATATCTCTCCACAACTCTATGTCTTCTCTATATATATCTCTCTCATCTAGATTTTCCTGATATCTCTTCCCCATATTTCTGACACATATTAGATTGATTGATGTTATTCATCTTTAACCGTTTAACGAAATAAATAAGAAGATGAAAAGACAAGAAGAGTCTCAAGACATTTATTGATGAAATAGAGGTAGAGAAGGAATTACCCTTCCAATTTGGAAGTCAAAGCTTCCGCCGCGCTTCCAATTTGGAAGCCAACGCTTCCGTCGCGCTTCCAATTTAGAAGCCAACGCTTCCGTCGCGCTTCCAATTTGGAAGCCAACGCTTCCGCCGCGCTTCCAAACCCACCTTTTTCGGAATCGCGCTTCCGTCGTGCTTCCCCGCGCTTCCGAGCGCTTCCGCTTCTGAAGCGGGAATCGGTCTTCCAACCAAGCTTCCGTGCTATGTAGGTAAGTAATCGATCCTAAATAAATTTTGGAGAGACTGTACGTTTTCAGCTTCATGCTGCATGCATGCATGCCTTATGCCCGGTATATATCCAGAAAGATTTGAGCATCATCATCGTCTTTGAAGAAAGTATTACGTACTCTGCTCTGAAATGAACTCTGATGCGTACTTAGCATACGAAACTGTTTGAATATAACATTTCAAATAGTTCATATTTAATTAGATTATTAGATAGGTACTCTGCCCTGCAGAGTGATCTTATTCACTATGCCGTTGAATCATGATTCGGTTTTGCACTGAAAACATGGAAGTTCATGAGAACTCATACGTACATATATGGAGCTTAGGTAAAAAATAACAGTATTATATGGACTTTCCTGTCGTGACAATTCAAGCTAAGGCACCAGATATATCCATCAGATCATCTAGCTCCTCCACCAATTTTTGAAACCTATGTTCCCGGCCACCTATTGAACTGAAAATTAATTCGACTAGAGTGCATAGATTAACAGAGACATGCATGTTCAACGAATCTGAAAACGTTAAAATTCTATATATAGAGAGAGGAAAGACGTTAACAATATAAACCAGAAGAAATTACAATATGAATGTGAAACCAGAGGTAAAGAGTTTAGAATGATCAGATTAGGTTCGATGCAGCATTACTTTTACGGCTTGTAACCAATTAGAATGATCATCATATCATGATACGTACGTGAGAGAATGCATATTATAATTCAGATGAAAAATTGTAACATTAAAAGTGAGTTTATAGGGATTCAGAGTTACGTATATATGGAAGAGTTGATATATAAGATTTTGGATTGCAACTGGTTCTGTGTGTTGACTGTGTAGTACCTGCAAATTTGAATAATACAATCTTGCTAGCACATATTTACGATATATTCTGGTTCTTTCGCTTTTTTGTCCCTTAGCCTCATGTGGAGCTGAAACTACTAATAAGCGTCCCTCGATCAGTACTCCCCATCGGTTCGAAATTCATATTTATCAATCAAGATCCTTATCCTTCAGTTGAGGTCATAATTATAACGAAATAGTTTTAAAAGCTCATGATGACTCCAAGGACACACAAAAATATCACTCTTTCATAGAAAGGTACTGTATAATATGCTATTTCTGAGATCGGAAAGTTGATATTATCAAACCGGCCAGGCGAATCTTGAACGAAGAACCCTAGCATAATTCGTTGCTGACGGAAAACTAGCTATTACAGCCGACCAAAACATCGCCCATGAGAACGAAATTTCTACCTGCCGAAGTTATGATACTAAACCTGCCGAAGTTATGAGTGAGAAGTGTAGCCATGAGATGCATTAATTGATCATCACATATTATTCACATGCACACATATAAGTGTTGTGTTCAGATAATACGATGAGAACTTCAGATATCTCATTTCCATTTAAAAAAAAACTTCAGATACGAGTACAATTAAGTTAAATCATATATATCGTGCATTAATATCTTTAATGGATGTATTTGGAAGGGACGAAATTTTTATCATTTCCTGTGTTTGACACCAAATTAAAGGAAGGGAACAAGTTTCTTTCAAGCTTGGTTTAAAATCTGGGGGAAAAATGGATCCCCACACTCCGTGAGATTCATTTTCTCTGATACTTTTGCAATATACACTAATATATCGAGTAAAGTTTAATTTATGGTTGTCTGGTGCGTCTATATGACATCACGCTTGGTGTGGGACACATAGCACGGCTCCACGGTTAGCAAAACCAATAAATTAAACTAAAGGGTAATGTTGTCATAAATAAATTTCAACCAGTATAAATATGTAAGGCGGCCATTCTGGCCATATGTTACTCAGGAATTTCAATCCGAAAAAGGAAAGGAAATAAAGAGCAGCAGCGAGCCCTTCTTTCTTTCTAATCATGGAAAACAAAAGCAGTACTACTGCAACTTCGAAGATAAAAAGAGGGCCATGGACTCCTCAAGAGGACAAGAAGCTTTTTGCTTTCATTCAACAACATGGCCATGGAAGCTGGCGTTCCTTGCCCCAAAAAGCTGGTACCTCTTTTCTTCTTCTTCTCTCTCTCTCTCAGAGTCTCAAATTTCAAATGTAAATAGGTCTCTCTCTTTATTTAACCTCTGTTTCGGTTTTTGACTGCTGTTTTGGTATATGTATCATAGGTTTACAAAGATGTGGCAAGAGCTGCAGGTTAAGATGGAAAAACTACCTGAGACCTGATATTAAGAGAGGAAATTTCAGTTTGCAGGAAGATCAGACCATCATTCAGCTTCATGCACTTTTAGGCAACAGGTTACTGTTTATTTTAGTACATATTGATCAGAAATAGGTTATATTAAAGTCTAGAAGTTCACTATATATACTGTAGGTCTTTATCTGTGAAATGACTGAAATTCCATGAAGTTTCTGATTTACATTATATAACACCTGAACATGAATGTATTTCGTAATATTAAGCCCAATATACACTACAAATTTAGTTGTGACGATGAACCAAGATATCTAAATAACATATAGTGAGATCATGATCATGATCACCCGAATTAAAATGTGTCGTATGTGGATTTGGTATTCTAATGACAGAATTTTATCGTACGCGATGCCCTAGTTCGACTTATATATAGTTACCATCACAATATAATTTGTTCAACCGAACATTAAATTTAGAGATTAAGAATGTGACTTTGTATTAATAGCAGGAATTGTTTCATCTGAAATCCCTTGTGGGCTAGATTTGCAGCAACATATATATGGTCTAGATCAGGACTCTTTGAAAACGTATTCGTTGTTCGACAAGTTCTTACCTATCGGATCTCAGAAAACTCTCTGTAATACTACCATTTAAACAATGCATGCTTATTTTCTAAGGTAAATGTGTTTTAGGTGGTCAGCCATAGCTGCGAACTTACCGAGGAGGACAGACAATGAGATCAAAAATTACTGGAATACACATTTGAAGAAGAGGTTAGCCAAGATTGGGTTTGACCCAGTAACCCACAAACCCAAGGCCAGCATCTTCGGCTCTGGTAATGGCGATCCAAAGAACCTTTCAAACCTCAGCCACATAGCTCAGTGGGAAAGAGCCAGGCTTCAAGCAGAAGCTAGATTTGCGAGAGAAGCAAAACTACTCAAACCTTCACCACCACCGGCACAGTGCCTTGACTTCAGTTTAAGAACATGGGAAACCCTAATGATGTCAAAGCCATTACCCCCTGCAGGTGGTGTAGGTTGCGGAGAAGCTCGTGGTGTTCGTTGTGCCAATAGTGTTGCTCAAGAAATTGGTTCATCCGGTAACCATGATGGTGTACTTGGTAATAGGGGTGGACAGTTTGAAGTTTCACCTTTAACCATGTCAGCAGCTCCGGATTTCAGTGATGCTTCAGAGGAGAGTGGTATCAACGAATATGGTGACCTATTCGACGCACTACTACTCCAACAGACCTGTAGTAATACAGAGTTTGATGTCGTGGATGCTTGGACTTTGGAACAATGTAATGTTATCAGTGCAGACTATCAAAATGTGATCATGAGCGAGGGATTGACAAACTTATTGAGCTTGCAGCAGCAGTAAGCTGAATAAGTTCTTGGTGAGAAATATATATATAATCTACGATCAGCACCTACCTCAAGTAATAAAGGTAAATGAGGACAAAGAGGAGGGGATCATGGCTGGCCTTGATTATGAAATAATATTTTTGAACTGTCGTACGTTAAGCTATAACTATATATTATATTATCGTACTGAAAGATTTAATTCTTTGAGTTCTTGATGTGATTGTCGGGAAGAGGAAAATCTTCTCCAGTCTTTGCTGAAGTCTCAAAAGAAAAAAATTAAAAGCTAAAAAAAATTCACGAGACCCTTACTTTGCAGCACACAAATTCCGGTTGTGTGTATTGATCTTTGATTTAATTAGCTATGATTATTATTCAGCATTCCATTGTTGGTTTTGGTTTGAAGTCCTCCCCTTAGTTTCTTTCCTTTTTTTTTCATTTAATAATTTTTTTGTTTCTGTAAAAAAAAAAAAAGTTCCTGACCTCCAGCTGCCTTTATGTTCAAAATTTAAGGCAACCAAAATATAAATTAGCTAGATTATAATGATTTAAGTAGAGCCAATTAAATCAAAGTCGAAACTCGAAACAGCAAAAGAATGAAA
The DNA here is from genome assembly GCF_933775445.1 of Argentina anserina. Lineage (NCBI taxonomy): Eukaryota > Viridiplantae > Streptophyta > Magnoliopsida > Rosales > Rosaceae > Argentina > Argentina anserina. The sequence goes on from NC_065876.1 coordinate 1,788,815, forward strand.
GACGTCCGATTTCATGAGTAGGAGAAAGGTCTAAATTTTGACAGACGTTATAATCGATCTGTTAATTATTAGCTAGCTAGACTAAACTGATTAGTTTAAAATGCATCATCTCCGTAGGTTAGATTGGTGGGATGAGAAATTGCGCCATCTATATATCCTTTCTCTCATTGTTGCATAATTTGGCAATCAACTGTATATACCTCGACACGCTGGTCTAGCTAGGTGAAGATTGAGGCCTAAGTAGAGCTTGATTTTGCATTAGATTTCTAGCTAGCTTGCTAGCTTACTTCAGATATCAGTACTAACTCTCTCTCGATCGAGAATTGATCGAAATTTGAGATAGCTGGTTGTCCGTTATCCATCGTACTTATTTAGATATCGTACTTGTTCTATCCTTTTCTGGTATATATGCAAATACAATCAGATACGGCTGACAAAGATCAATGACTGCATGCGGGCAGGAGATCGAGCCATTCAGTTAGAAACCAAAAATAGACTAAATTCAAGGTAAGATCGATCCAAGCTGCATACATTTTTGTTTCTGCTGTTGCCGGAAGTCATCCATTGTAAATTATTGATCGAGTACATAGAGATATTTTAGGGTGTACAGGTCGATCATACCAGACTCTGAAACAGTGAAACATTAAGTATGGAGGGTTGAGAAAGTAAATAAAAGTAAATGCTCGAGTCAATTAAAAAGTGTGTGGACGCTTCTACTCCAGTACCCCATGCCAGTGTACCAGTTAATGCAGTAACTATCTGCGCGCGCATCTAACTCAAAATCCAGGGTTTTGATTGATAGAATCAAAGAGTGAATGAACTACCACGTGCATGGTGGTACTGTTATGGGAACGTTTACCACGCATACCTCCTTCTTCGATATTTACTGTACGTGCCATGCTGCAGCTGATTAATAAGACAATATATAAGCAGTCGGTTGCCGGCCGGGGCCTATATATTTAGCTCTGGCCAGACTTGGATAATTCATGCCGGCCGGCCCACGTCTCTTACCGTATATATATAGTATGATATATGATCATCGATCGATCATTTCCACCGTTCGAAAATGCAGGCCAATTTCCAACACAAATGCTACTTAACTGGCATTTGCAGCTGCAACGAATTAGTGAACGGATCAGATTGAGCTGGTATATTAATGTAAATGGACCACTGGTGGTGAATTAGAGCCTATATCTAAAGGTATAATCTTTCAAGAATGCACTCTGTTCAAGTTCAATTTGCGTCCTGAAGCTATATATATACCCAGCTACCCGGCTTGCATGTGATGAACAGGTATTCAGAGTATTTTATCTAACTCCTATATGTATATGTACTGTAGAAAATACATGTTATCAATAATTAAGCTGGACCTAACTGGACGCCGTACTAGCTTGCTGATTTATGCAGTACTATTTGGTGTCAATTGGTTCAGGTCACTGTGAATAATAATGGACGTGGAACGCAGCATCACCAGCATGCATATACAGAGAAAATTGCACTCTGGCTGCCTATTTTCACATACATATTTACGTTGCCTGCTGTTCATCTGTTCATCCTTTGAATTCCTCAACGGTCACATAGCGCGCCACCCAAGCAAATGATGCAACCTAGCTAAGAAGCATTAAATGACAAACTTCGATCGATGAATTGTTTTGTTCTGATCGATCGGGCAAAGTTGCTCTGTACGTTTTTGGCATTAATTATATATCAATCAATCAAATTTAACGATGAATTACTACGCCCGTCTGCAATTCTGCATCAAATCTCCAGTGAACAATATATGAGAATCCTAATTAAATCGACAGGTATAGGACAGTACCATACTGTCCATCTCGGAACAAATATATATCTTCATATGTATCAAACATACTAAAACTGGGTTAACCAAAAAAAAAAAAACATACTGGGAATTTTATATTGCATTCTACGATTAGCCCCCTTAAATGAGCTGGGGCTATGTTCCCCTCTAGAAAACAAAACGAGAACAAGGCTGCCCAAATTTGGCGTGAATGACGTATCTATCTACTTCTAAACCCTACATGGTCAACTCAATCATTTCCTACTTTGACTCCACTAAATTCTGAAGGACACGTGTCAACATCCCTCGATATTTCAATACTTTAAAAGCCGGTGCTTGTTTTCTCTCTTTCTGTTTCTCGACGGCGATTGAGCGAGCATGATGGCAATCCCATCCGGTGGCGAAGGCGACGAGCTCGTGAGTGAAGATTAGATCCTACTCCATGCATCCCTCTTATTCATCTACGCCATGTAATTGCAGCACTCCGTTACTCTCAAAGTCCCAAGTATATACCATATCCGAGAAGATCCACGCTAATGCAGTAACGCTATACAGCACATAATTGATACTGCAGTTTCTGCATTCGCTCCATTATACTTGTCACAGCGTTATAGGTCAGTATTAATAACCATTCATGTCTGCAGTTGTATATATATATAGTTGAGAAAGTAAATTTGAAATACACACCGGAATCATTTAATTAAGTAGTGTGTCCGGAAGCTAGCTCCTTACACTGCAGTGTACGTGTTTATGTGTAGTAATTATCTGTGTGCCTAACTAGCTGAGAATTTAGGTATTAGGGTTTTCGTTGGGCAGCATGAATGGAATAGCAGGTGCTATTATGGACAACATTAAATTATCATGAATGATAATTGTGTCTCCTTGATTTCTTCAATTTTTACGGTGCCATGCAGTACGTAGCTGATCAATAAACGTACTTTAGCTAGCTGGCCGGCGATGATTTAGCTCATACTAGAACCTGGACGCACATACAGTTCATGCTGATAGGAGGGGGACATCGAGTTAATGATGATCATCAGTCCATGCCACAATCTGAAAATGCAAGACCAAACTTTCAACACCAATATATGCTAACTTGTTTACTTAAAAAAAAAAATGCTAACTTGTTGGCATCATTCTGCAACTAATTAGTAAACGGATCGGAGGCCTGCTCGGAAAGTATTAAGCACTGTAAATTATTGGACCATTGGGCATTGGTGGTATTTGAAAGAGCCTGTTGCTACATACTACGTACATACAATGCAATGGTCCATTTTAGGGTTCTGAGGACTGGCGCTATATATACATATGTATTATATGTATATGTATACCTAGCTACCCTGCTGATGATGATCAGTTATTAATTTATCAATCTCCATATTTGTAGTCATTCAGAGTCGTCGAAATCCTATATATTATCAATAAGACAGACCTAAGTAACTAGATTAGTACTATATGGTCTAAAAGATGCCACGAGCGCGTAATTATAGATCCAAAATAATTAACTGGCTACTAGCTAGCATGCATGCAGTACTATTTAACCAGAGAATTTCTGAAGGAGAAAAACATTTTTGTAACAGAATGGGTAACGGGTAAATTGTTACGTTTGGTTGGAAAAGGTTCATTTCAGTCCCAAATTAAATATCATCCGAATTTAGGTCATTTCCTCGTCCCAGATTTATTAGAGGTTTCAAATTTAGAAAGGAGATTTAAGATCTTTATAGTTTTTGCCATCTTAGGTTTTGTTTCGTTCTTATTTTGGTCTGAACAGTTGATTTCGGAGTAAGATCTGTCGTGCTTTTCAATACTATTTGCAGTTATAGTATAGGCAAAATTAATCTTGGTGGTGCAAGGAGTGCGAGCAACCACATATTTAAGTTCTGTTAATTGTTATATGGTCCTGTGCCTTTAATCCACTGATGAACAGCTTGAATTTCTCAACTGCCACACAACGAATCCTCGCTGCAAATTCCCCCCAGGCAATTTTATCCTTCATTTATGATATATATGATGGGTTAGTCTCTCCTTAATTGGAGGAAGAAATTCATGTGACGATTTACTACATGAGATAAGCATGTGTTGCAAAAGCTTTGATGATCTATTGACTTACACAAGGTCAATTAGTTTGCTATTCATATAGAATGGGAGTGCAACTCTTAATTTGAAAATGAAGAAACAAACATATAAACATAGGTGAGAAGGTGACAACAATTTTTAAAGATGGAGAAAAGTGGCAGCAAATTTTGAAGATTGAGGAAGTATGCATTAATAAGCGTGCAAACATTGAACCATGAAATGAGAAAGACATTTGACTTTGTTTCCAATTACATGTTACTTGCATGAGTTGCATAATATGGTGCATGAAGTCATTTGCCTATATAAAGACATGAAGATTGCAACAAATATATCACAGAATGCAAAGATACAAACCTTAGAGTATTTGTGTAGTAGTGTGATCCTCACTTAAATAGCTTGAGAGAAAGAGTGTCTCAATTAGTGAGAATAAAATTCTTCTTGGGAGAGAGAGAGGTGTGTTACCACTGTAGTTAGTTTATAATGAGTTGTTTCTTCTAATTTCATTATTTGGTATAGTGGAAGAAAGTACTATTGTTGCCCCGAGAACGTAGACTTATTTGCCGAACCTCATTAAATATAGTGTCTTCTTTTTTATTGCTATTTCCGCTAATCACACTAGGGGTGGGAAAAGTCAGATCCTGGGATAATCATTTATCCATCGGCCTTTTGTATTAGGCAGCCACTACTTTCCCAACAATATAGATGATATTAATTGATCTTTCTAGGTTCATCCGAATTATCATGCGCCAAATTTGGCAAATTCTTCCAATGTTTTCCGTCATAATCGAACTGGAGGAACAAGAATATTCATATCGCACACACCAACTTTTCAAACAGAAAATTAAGGAACTGGTGGTGTAGTTTTCAGTTGTGTATAACATAAATTGTACATAATTGTGGCGATCCTTGGTCATGATATTCTGTTAATTGTCAAGTCAATCAAATATTAAAAAAAAAATTAATGGGTTATGATCACTACATACTACTCGAGCTAACTTAGAGAATTAGAGCTAGCATATTGTCACGAGCTTACTTCGTTGCTATGCTACTCGTGTGGCCTTAGCAAGTCTCTTATGCTATGTCAATCTTACTCTCGCAATCACCCTGTTAGAACAATTGAAAGACAAAGACAAAATCTCTAAAGAGAATTTATATTGAACAAAGAAATAAAGCTTACAAGTGTTTACAAGTAGGTTTGATGACTTCTTGCTTGATGGATCAAATGTGAGGGGTGCCTTGTTATTTATAGGTCTCCTCCTCTTACATCACTAGTTATAGAGAATTTTAGAACTATGTACAAGTGCAGAGACTTCTAGATAACTCTATACTAGTCTACACAAATCTAAGATGCCTCTTGAGTATTTTAGAGAATTCTGGAGTGGTCTTATTCCCTTAGCCTCTCTATGGTTCTAGAGAAATCCGGAGATGTCCCAAGGCTTTCTCATTCTTCCGGAGACTTCCAACGCCTTCTAGTGTCTTCTATGAACTTCCAAAGAGTTATAAAAGTTATGCCATATTCCAAATCCGTCTAAAATGCTCAAGTGTCTTCCGTAACCTTCTTTGAGCCATGCTTGCTTTAAAAATGCTCAAGGTAAAAATGTCTGAGTTTGGCGGGATGCGACAATATGCTCTATATCTATAACTCACACGATCTACATCTGGACTGTACCGTACTTGCCCTTCAAGCTACGTACTACTCGACCAGCTTAGAGAATTAGAGCATATACGTAGGTATATATAACTCACTCGATCTTCATCTGGCCGGGCTGTAACCGTACTTGCCCTTTTCATAGCATCATCAACGTAATGGGAAAGCAATTCAATACTGTTGCATCTTCTGGAATATAAAGAAAGGTCCATGAACCCCTCAAGAGGACGAGAAGCTCTTTGCTTTCATTCAACAACATGGCCATAGAAGCTGGCGTTCCTGACCCCAGAAAGCTGGTACGTACTTAAACATATTGCGCGCGCGCGCGCACACACACACACTCTCTCTCTTTACAATTTTAATCATATGTAGCAAAAAAATATGGACGGGTGTCTTTAACCTCTGTTTCTCGATGTATTATAGGTCTCAACAGATGTGGGAAGAGCTGCAGGTTAAGATGGAGAAACTACTTAAACTCTGATATTAAGAGAGGAAATTTCAGTTTGCAGGAAGACCAGACCATCATTCAACTTCATGCACTTTTGGGCAACAGGTAATTTGATGGATTGCTAAATCTCGATTAATACATTCGATATTCGACTCAAAAGGATCGATCGATCGGTTGGTCATGGATCGACTGATGTTTGATTTTGATGAAGTTAGATATTGATCGTACGTACATCGACATTGGGGACCTGAAATCTAGTTTACTACGAGTCTCGCTCTTACTTAATTAGTACTCAACCCTGAACACCCCCACATTAAAATACAAGAGTGAAAATAACCGTGAAATTTAAGATATACAGACATTGCATCATTTGCATGTGTGGGTTAATAAGCTCTCGTTTAATGCATCTACTAACGACTAATGGTGATAGGCATGTCTCAATGTAGGTGGTCGACCATAGCTGCACAGCTACCAAAGAGAACAGACAATGAGATAAAAAAAAACTACGTACTGGCATACACATCTGAAGAAGAGGTTAGCCAAGAAAGGGTATGACCCTGTAACCCACAAACCCAAGACCGCCATCCTTGCCTCTGCCCTCTGCTCATGGGGGCGACCCGAAGAACCTCTCAAATCTCAGCCAGATAGCTCAGTGGGAAACTGCTCGGCTTCAAGCAGAAGCTAGGTTTGCCGGACAGTCAAAACTACTCATCAATTATGACCAACCTCATATTAGTTATATATATGGATCAGAGCCAGTACCACAGTGCCCTGACATGAACGAAAGAGCACGGGAAATTCTGTTACTGTTAAAGTCAGTATTAGCTGCGGACGGTGGTGACCGAGGTGGTATTTTTGGTGCCATCCAAGTTGGGCAGGAGATTGGTTCATTTGGTAATGTTGACGTTGAGGGTGTGCCTATCAGCTGTGATCAGTTTTATGCCTCCAAAAACCAGTACGTCAGTACTGGAATTTAATGAATTTTTTGGGGAGTCTGGTACTAATTATGAATTTGGAGATGAATTTGGGAATGCTTGGAGTTTGGATCAATATATGAGAAACTCTGATTGATACTGAGCGAGCAGGCGGGCAACAACATGCATGCATGCCTCTGGAATAGGAAAATTGAGATATATCCTAATTAGATTAAGAGGTAGTTTGTGAACCGTTTGTGTGGTTTTAATCTCCTGTCTAATTATTAAATTAACGTTTGTTAATGATTATTTCCAATTTATGGTAAGGATGAGTTTTGTCCCGTGTTCATTCTCATAAAAAGCGGTTGAGACGCATATATATTTTTGTCCTCGCTTGAAAAAAATGTGTATAAAATGAGCCAAGAATTTCACTTTGTAATGTAATTTTAAAGCGAAACTTGGTTGGATAAAAACTATGTATATATTATTTTTGACTCCCTATAAATTTAGCTTCAAGGATATATTTCATAAATCTTTAGAGTCCCCACTATTTATTAAGGTTCTAAAAAACGCTAAGCGTTAATCGGGCGGACAACTAAAAACCAGCGCCCAGATGATTAATAGGGGATTAATCGGCCCAAAATCAAGGCGGCCAAGGATCTCCAGGCGCCTAGGCGCCGCCTAGGTGGTCCTAGGCGGGGATTTTTAGAACATTGCTATTTATATGCACATGTCAATTGATACATTATAAAGATAAATGTAATTTCACTTACGACGGATGTCTCTAATATATAATTATTTCGATTCAAATTTGAAAAACAACTGTTTTCATGTTGGAAGAAATACATTTTAACTTGAATTAATCAAATCGATTAGAGAATTATGTCTGAAAATCGTAATATTATGAAACCTATAAGGGAACTGACTAGTATGAGTGACATACTGGTTGAGCGTCAAATAGGAAATTCACCAACTTGAGTTCAATTCACGAAGTTCAAACTTCACAGAGATCAAACACTAAGAGTATTTTCAACAGACTTTTTATTATAATTATAAAGCTATTTTATAGAGTATATTTAGTTTTTTTTACGAAAATTAGTGCTTGTACCAAACTCTCTATTATAACTTTACTTTAACTTTAAGCTATTTCACTCGACAAATTTGTCTAGCGAGATAGCTCTGTTAACGTTGTAATTATCTGATGGGTGGCTGATCACACAGTTAGTTATTAGTGAGTGTTAGTGTAATAACCCGATTTTTCGGGACGAGTCATTATACTTTTCCTAAGTTATAAGTTTTCGAAAATTTTAAAGTGTGTTCGTTTCTTTTATAAATGTCGGAAATCGACAACGAAAACGTAATCGGAACGTTTAATTCGAAAAACGTTACGTTTCCGAAAGTATTTATCGACTTTTATTTCCGTCGCTCGGTTGCGAAAACTTCCTTCACGAAAGTTGTAGAGCTCGTCAATACGAGTTCGGGAGTATGTGACATGTTCGAATCGGACGTCGGAGGTAAAAGTTATTAACGTCGGAAGTTAGTTTCCGATTTTTGAAACGAGTATAAATAGAAACTTTTCAGATTAGGGTTTCCATTATTGGAAACCCTTCTCTCTCTCCTTCTCCCCGCCGCTCTCTCCCTTTCTCTCTTCGCTCTTCTCTCTTCTCTCTTCCCCCTTCCCTCTCTCGGCTTCCTCCCTCTCCCTCTCGACCCCGAGCTCCCTCCCATCTCTCTCACTCACTCTCTCGGTTCTCTTTCTCCCTATCGTGCTCTCCCTCTCACCTGAAACCTCGTGATGTCTCCATCGCCCAAACGCCCCACCGGTGAGACCAAGGCATAAGGACTGCACCACCACCATCTCTCCTCACCCCTAGTGCCTCCGGTGACAAGATCGGCGATTGAAAACCGCGATAGGCACCGCCGCTTCTCAACTGCAAGGCCGCCGGCACCTCGAGCTCTTCAACGTCGATTTGACAATCCAAAGGTTCGAATCAAGGTGAGGTTTAGCTAGGTTGGTCATTGTGATGTTATTGATGTAATTGTGGATCGATTTGTGGTGTTTTGGTGGGGGATCGGCGGAGGAGGAGGAGAGGAGATACCGCTGCCTAGAGGCGGCGCGTGAAGAGGCTAGGGATAGCCTAGGGGTAGGCGGACGCCGTAGGAAGATAGAGGAGGAGGAGGGGGAGAGTTTAGGCACGGTGGTGGCATCACACGCACCTTGGTTGGCGTCGGCGCGTGTGGCACACGCGCCGCCGTGTGCGGCGGTGTGCTCAGATTTGTCAGAAGGGTATTTTGGTAATTTACTGTGTACGGTAAATGTAAATGTAATTTTTATTTACTACGGTAAATGTAATTAAAATTTTACCTTCGGTAAATGTAAATATAAATTACTTTCAGTAAATGTAAAAAGTAATTTTATAAAAGGGTAATTTAGTAAATTTTATTTACTGAATTTGTATTTACATTTAAATCGTGCATATACGTACAGAAATACGTATTAATAATTATACGTATATAGTATTTATACGTACAGAAATACGTATTAATATTTATACGTACAGGAATACGTATATAATATTTATACGTACAGAAATACGTATATAATATTTATACGTACAGAAATACGTATTAAGTGCATATTTGTACAGTATCCGGGAATAGTAACTAGAACAGTAACACTGAACAGTAATTTCGTAAAACCGAAAAATTGCTGAACAGTAACCGATTATTACTGTTTCGGCATTTAAAGGTTTACGAACGATTCTAAATTCTTTTCTTATCTTTTCAAGGTGATCGTTAAATCGAGGAAAGGAATTATCTTCGGGAATTGTGGAATTACGCACAAGTCATTAAGGTGAGTAAAATCTCACTGAATTACGAATCTACCCTCGTGGTGATTCAACATTTTTGCAAGTGTGTTTATCAAATGAATTACAACATGTATATAATTTAGTGGACTACATATATATATATATATAGTTCATTAAATTACGTACTGTTATTAATTCATTAAAAATAGTCATTTAGGTGACGAAAGTTTGTGAATTGAGCATGTGTGGTGAAATATGACATGTATAAGATGTAGCGGACTATATATATATTGTATAAATGGTAAATAAGTACGAATATATATAGTTTGCTATATATTATACTGTTATGATTTTATTGTGATTATTTTGAGCATGTGAAATGAATTGTACAATATGATGTGAGATTATTGTACGTGATTTTTAACATTGAGATTGTTAAAATGTGAATTGTCTTCGGACGTGATTTGGTACAATATGATGTGAGATTATTGTACGTGTTTGGCAAGTCGGAACCTAGCCTTTGGCCGGGCGAAAGTTACGATACAGTTAGAGCTCTAGTCTGTCTGCCTTAGTACTGCATGTGAGGTAACGGGTGGTTATCTGCTCATGGGTACTCAGTTTATTTTAGATGTTGGGTAGCGGGTGACTATCCAATATCAACGGTGTATTACGAGAGGGGTAACAGATGTGTACCAGCGTTCTTGGTACCCGTATTATAAATGCATTGGGTAACCAGAAGGGTTACTTAATTTCCTCATGAGTGTTTTATTTCATATTTCTTTGGGTCAACCAGATGGGCTGACTATTGACTCATGAGGGCATTTATATTTGTTGTTTTGTGATCTTTCGTATATATTGATATGCGAACTGTATTGTGATTTTACTCATACGAACTATAAGCTTACCGGGTTTGTGTTTACAATCCCGGTGCACCAATTCGATGGTGTAGGGGATAATTCCGCAGGTGCTGTTTAGTGGAGGTTGAGTGTCGACTACAGAGGCTCGAAGTCGTTCGGATCCTACTTGTGGTGAGGTTTTAGCATGGATTTGTGTGTGAGGATTTGTGTAATTTCATTTGCGAGATTTGTGAGTGATTTGTGAGGATTATTACATTTCCATTTTACGTATGGATTATAAATTGGGTTGTAATAATTGGTTGTCTGGGTTGTATTGAGAACTCAGAATTGATCCGCTGTTACACATAAATGATTTCGATTTATTTGAGATTATTTTGTGGTTAACGACTTTAGAATTTTGAGTTTTTAAGCTCGAAATTTTGGGGTCTGTACAGTTAGTTTGACACGAGAAGTATAGTAGTTCACCTATCTCTCTTGGGGTAGGCTACGTCCACTTGAGTCCACTAGTATAGGCAAATAGCCTTAAGTTATACAAGTAGTCATTCCCTCATCTAAATGGGATGAGGGATCCATTTTATAGGTGAGAGAACCCATCTCATTTACATATTATTCAATGTGGGACAAGTGTCCATCTAGGCTTACTATTGAGCCATCTTGATGAGGTCGGGAATGTGACTTTCCGGTGGTGTATTGGTGAGTTCCGACTATCATTTGAAAGCTTATATGACGAGGTACGCTATTAATATCATGATTGAACCACATAGTCACTTGTAGATCCCCTAGAGAGTGATGCTTATACTTGGTGGCATGCCATACTAGCTCTATGCTAGTAGGGGTGCCAACAATCTCAAAATTAAAATAATTGAATTTAAAACATTCCTCGTATGCAATTATATATAATTTATAAATAAATTTAATTTATTTTTTAGACATATAATAAATACTTTAAATTTAAATAAAACTAAAATAAAGATAACTGATGTTAACGTATTTCTAAATTAATTAGTCAAAATGACTTTAAAACTATTTTTATTTAATTTTAATAAAAATATGGTTAACGTTACTAAAATTGCTCTAATGCTGCCAACACGGTTCACTGCATTATGTTATACCTTGTTTTAAACGGGCTGGGCTGTCTCATTTACACAAGGCTGGCCCAATCTTGGCGTGTGTTACAAACATTCCAACTCCCCAAGCTTATTTGACCGGACAACACGTGTACAAATCTGGCCCATCGATATTGCTCCACTCTAAAAGGCAGTCCTTGCTTCCAATCGAGTCCTCGTTTTCACTTTTCACCTTTGGGCCTAACGCTGACAACTCCTCACTCTCTCTCGCCGGCGATTGAGCACCATGGCAATCCCTGCTGCTTCCGCTTTGGCGAAACCGAAGCCAAAGATAACGGCGACGAGCTCGTCAACGACGTCGAGGTTCAGAGCCTACTCCATGCCGCTGATTCTCTTCCTCGCCGCCATGTATTTCCAGCTCTCTGTTATCCCCAAATCCTTCCCTCCTTCTCACTACGACGGTAACTCTCTCTCTCTCTCTCGGTAAATTCCTCTCGGTTTTCAGTAAATTTCTCTCTCTCAATTTTGTTTGAACTGCGCAGTTCTTGGCCTGAGGGAGAGCTCCATTGAAGAAGTGAAGGCGGCCTACGACAACGTCTCTTCCACCTGGTAACTATTTTCCTCTCTTGCTTTCTCTAATTTCCGAACGCCATGTCGTTTCAATTTGTAGTGCTCATAATTTGCTGTGTGAAATTCAAACTTTCATGTATGGATCAATGTGGTTTTAGCTGTTAACAATTCACATACCTACGACGTGTTGTTATATTAGGAATGAAGAAGCACAAGCTCCGGATTCTCTCGAATTTATAGAGGTCAGTTGGTTTTTGATTTTGCCTTATGAATTTTGATGATAGGAGATGGAAAATCGTATTCGGCGAAAGTGATTGAAATTATGAGGTACATTCGTCTGCTAGGAACTGATACGAGTGTGAAAGGTGTCATGTAGAGCTAATGGACAAGGAATTACAATTTTTGCCAGATTTATGTGTGTGTGTTTTAATTAGGTGCACGACTTTTGAATTTGTAGTATTTTTCTTAAATTCCCTCTGACTATGGTATAAAATAATTTGCAGGTTCGATATGCTTATGAGTTGCTGACAAATCCGTCATGGAAAAGAAACTATGACATTTTTGGTTTTGAGGAGCAAATAGTGAGTTCTTACCATTGACATCAAAACTTTACTGACATATCGCTAGACATGTCATCCGTGTTCTTTTCTCTAAGCATCTGCCAGGTGTTCAGCTGTTCACCGTGTTTTTTCTCATGATAGGATGTCATTGAGAAGCTCAAAAAACAATATGCTGGAGAAAGCTTTTCACTCATAGACCTTCCCTTACTAGAGTCTGCTGCTTCTGGTTAGTCAAGGATTTACACTGCTTATCATGTTGAAACTGTTTTTATTATTTATTAGTACTTTTCTTTCCTACTACCTCGTGTTCTTTACTACTCAAAGGAGTCACTGGTAATCCTAACGAGACTTTTCTTATGCTCGCTTAAGAAATCAACTAGAAGTTTCAATGATTTCATCCTGTATTATACTCATAGTTGATAGTCATTTAGTCTCACTAGATCCCTTCACTAGAAAAATGTGGTACATAGTTTTGAGGTGTTCGAATTGCCAAGTTTCCCACAGCCTCGTACAAGTAAAACAAATTCTAATTTTTTTGTATTTATTGAAACTTAGTATGTTATTGCGTGTCTGTTGATCAATGTCTCTTTAACATGCTTGTGGGAATTATGTTTTTACAATCCACTTGGATACTTGAATGTAATTATCTTGTTCCTCGCTTGTAGGTAAAAGTCATTTTCTTCTCAAAAACAGGGGAGCGTCCAGCCCCATTCGTACGCCAAGCTGCTAAAAATTATTGGACTCATGCTTCTTTTGCATTTGTGCTGTGGTGAGACGAGGAATCTTCCTTTTGGTTCAATTCGTGAGTGTCTACTCCTTGAATTAAACTGCATACAAGAGGATATGTTGGGTGTTATGATGACCTGTTGAATTTAAAAAAACTATCATGAATTTGGTGACCAAAACATATGCATACTTGATTTTAAATGTTTTTTTTATTGGCCATAGGTTTGAAGTTGAATCTGCACCTGCAATAGTGTTTCTGAAAGATCCTGGTGTCAAGCCTGTTGTGTACCATGACATGCACACTACTCTCTAACATCAGATCCTTTTGATCAAATAAGATTGTGCTTCATATGATAGCTAATTTTTTTATAATCTCATTGTAGGGCCTTTTAACAATTCACATCTCTTAAATATCATCGAACAGAATAAAGAGCAGGGTAATTTTTCTGTACTTTTACAGTAGTCTTCTTTACAAGATGGTTGAAGCAGAGTAGCTGTTTCTGATTTTTCACACGTTTTTTTATGCAGAGCTTCCTCAGTTGAGGAGTACAACGTCTATGCAATTGGGTTGCGATGCCCATGGGTTTTCTCGTGCTGGATTTGATACAGTTACTTGGTACTGTGCTGTTATAGCCGGAAGGCATAGCTTGCAACTCAGTGAAATGCGCAGAGTAAGTCTTTCCTGTCATTTTTTTTTTCTCTGTCTGCATTGCTGTAATTTGTGTACTTGGAACTATATTATGTTCAACTCTTGAGTTTCCACCGTTCATCTGCTCTCACATAATATACATATTTTGTTCTTTTTCAAATAAATGAAGCTATTAATTCAAATGACATAAGTTTGATAGACCATGTGCAGGGTTCAAGATACTTTATCGAATGAAGTTGAATCAGCTGATGAAGAACCAGATACAGCACCAGCAGCACATGCACTTAAAAGTAAACGACTGACATTTGCTTGGCTTGATGGGGAAGTCCAAAAGGTGGATATCTCTTGTTTGTTTATCTCTTTCTTATCTTTTTCCTGGTCTTGAAATAGATTTTCATGAATATACCCAGCAACATAAAATTCTATAGCGTCGTGATTTTAGAGAGTTTAATTTAATGAGAAATATCATGTACTTGGCTTCCCCATTTTTTAAATTTTAGGGTTTTTTTTCTTTCAAAAAACTTATAGTTGCATATCGTAAGCTACTCGGAATGATCGTTTGCACAGTAGGAGCAGGACCTGAGTCATTATTTAATTCACTTCTTCCTGTGTCTTACTAAAGATTTAATTTTTGTTCAGAAATATTGTCTCTTCTTCCTCCAATCTGAAACCAGCTATGAAACATGTGGATCAAGGACAGATATGACCGATGTCACTAAGTTGTTTATAATACGCTACAAAAGAAATGTAACAGAAGAGAGCGATAAACCCGAGGGAAAGCCAAAAAGCATATGGGATTCACTTCAAGACCAGGAATTAGATCCTGCAGCACAGCTTGTGGCAAAGTACAATGGTTCACATGAAATTCCAGAGGTATGTGATTGTAAGTTTGTAACTCTAGGTCTTTGAATTAGTCGGTTAGTATAATGCTTCATATGATTAGGCACACCTCTTTTCTGACTCATTTGCTTCTTACCAAATGGATCAAACAGATAATCAAGGATGGTGATGCGAGAGAACTTCCTCACTATGTTTGCATGCCAAGTCTAGTTGTATTAGCTATTGCATAAACTACTCATTTTTGTGAGCTTACCAGGCATGTACTATTTGTTTCCATTGCAGAGAACAAGAACTCCTCAACTTGTTCCTGATGATTCAGAACCAATATGGTCTGGCAGTGTTCAACGTATCCCTTCACCAAACACAATAAAGCAGAGCATCACTGGCATTTTACGTGGAGTACATGATCATATGGAAGATCCTAGAATTGGTCCCATCTTGCTTCTGGCAGCACTAATGTCTTTCGGTAGCATATGGCTTCGAAGAAGTCAAGCAACTCCATTGTCAAACCAGCCAAATTCCAAGGTGAATAATAAGTTTTTAGCTGTGCTACCCCTTTCTTCCGGTTTTAAGTCATCCACTGACTTCAATTTGTTTTTCTACATGTGCCCTTATTTTCCATTTTCTGCAATCTAGATCACGCGATTGATCTGTTTATGAATGTGTGCTACTCTTTATTTTTCCAGGACAGAACTAGACGAAGGAAGAGAGACCACAGTGGAGCCGCTTCTACCCGAGACCTACTTCCTTCCATTACCGATCTCGAACCCAGAGATTCTTATGAAATGCCACAATCAGTTTCCGACTCTGATCAGTAGAGATGCTGCTAGAGTGTTGGAGGTCTGTGGAGAAAAGAGTAGTCAGAAGGAATTTAAGATGCTGACTGCCAGTGTAGATGAACAAACCCCATATATCCTCGAACTACAGATAACACCTTCCAGTCAAGTTTTCTCTTTAATTTTGACAGAACAGTTTACTAGGCATTTACTTTAGAAGAAAATTTCAAGTCAGGCTATGCTTTCGTGAAGGAAACTTTCCTTCTTTGTATATTTTCATTTATATGTTCCAGTTAGTTGAAAACGATTTCAACTTGCAGGAATCTGTTACATTAGCCAAAGAAAAATTGTGTTCTGCATATCTGTTACTTCTCCAGGAAGTCAGTATATTGACCCAAAAAAAAGTCTATTCATTGTACTAGTCGCTGGATGAACAGAACTAGCTATCCAACTGTCTCTGGTCAAAAATACACATTATCAAACTGTAACAACATCACACTGTAACAACAATAGAAAGACTTAGAGCTACAACTACTTGGATGGATCAATCAATTTAAGACCCCAACTCATATCCTCACAATGCCTCACATGAGGAACTAGTTCACCTGTGTCAACTCCTGTTTTGGCTTTGCAATCATAGAAGGGAGGCGCATGAAAGCAAGGCTCCATTGACATTGCTCGCTTACAAGCAGGATCAGGGGCCGTTCCATTCTCCGGTTTGTGGAGTATCCATGGCGTAAGCCCACCTAGACTCTGTGCCACGTAACCAAAAGTCGACCATGAGCTTGTGATCAACACATCCATCAAGCTTAGCAAATACATTTCGGCCAATGCCTTCCGGTTGTGTGTATGCTTCTCAGTTTGTTGATACTCCTCATGACTAGGCTGATGTATGCCAATCACCTCTCCTGTCACAGTAGGATGCTCCCAATACATGTCCCTAAGCTTCTCAACGTATCCGGAGCTTAAAGAAGTCATTAGCACAGCTTTAGACTTCGGAGTTCCAGATGGTCTGATAATGATATCCTGCATGCTGGTTTCTGGTAACAGATTTTCCTTCAGTGCACAGGATACGATCTGATCAAACACATGTTGAAATGGACCAGTCCCGGTGTCAAAGACTCTGATCTGGATGCCTATTCTTTCATCTGCATTAGCTAAATATGCCTGATAGTATCTAGTTATAAGTCCCCATACCACATTTGTAGGATGAAATAGGTACCGACCCAAGAAATGGAACACCATTTCTTTCCTTGGAAAGAGATTATTGAGTTCTTGCTCAAAAGATGGGATCAAGAAAAGAGATGGGACAAAATAGTTATCCGTCCTCACAATCAACCATGGTACGTTGTCGAGAAAATCTTGATCTTGATTGCAGAAGAAAAACTTATCTTGATCATTATAATCATGGGATAGATGGAGATACACAAAAGATGACAGCAGTGACTGGTCGGCATTTGTGAGGTTCCCCTTCCTCACCATTTCCCCATAACAATGTGTAGACTTCTGATCGAAGCTCTCAAACTGTTTCTTAAGGGGGAAATCCATGGGGAGGAACCAAGACACTTCTGGAAATGGTTCGCAGAATAAATCAACCATGTCCACCCCAGGATCCACTAGTAGTACCCGATTGGTCAGGAGAGCATAAAGAAATGCCGAAGCTAGTGTAAGTATCCTGTTCCCTAACCCACTATAAGAAATCCATACCACATACTTACAATCTACGGAGGTCAGATGACGACCAGACTTGAGTAGTTCCACGGCTTTGCTGTAGGATTCAGTATTAGGTCCGCAGCGCTTATGCAGAGCTTCATAGCTTCTTAACCTGGATAAAAGGTAAGACGACGGTTTGTGTGGCATTTCTTTACGGAAAGAAGCTGACTGGTACCTACTGACACAAGACCCTTCATCAAATCCAGCAGCCAGAAGGCCACCAAGCAACTTATCCTTTGGTACCTCTACAGGACTAGAAAATTGATCTTCTGAACCTACAAAATGGAAAGCTAAAAACAGAATTAAGGGCGTTATCAAGTAACTCATGTGTAGACAGATTAATCTTAAACTGGATTGCTTATAAGATCATATGGAAAGAGGTAACAAAAGCATTTAAAAGAAAACGACTAAAATGTCACAACACTAACAAACAAACAGGGAGATTGTAGCTGGAAACTAGAATGATTATGTCTGTGAACCAAAAATTTGCATTCTTCAGTATGATGATAAATCAACCATCCATTCCAACAACAACAAATTGACAAGGAATAATATTACAAAGAGTATGAGGAACAGTTACCAATCAAAGTAGAAGAGAAAGTTTATGAAGTCAGTACAAGTGAGTCCATATTCAACTTCCACTAAAAACCAGTACAATAAATCAAGAACCACAATGCAGCTCATGCAAAAGCTTTTATTACAAAATAAAGAAAAATAAAATAAAAGAAAACCCTGCAATCCAATGATTCCAATCAAACAAAGATCAAAACTTGGAGCATAAATCACAGAGATAAAGCAACACTATTCCACAAAACACACTTACACTAAGCAACAGTATGAAAAAAAATCGAGCTGAAAATGACGTACTCTTTCTGGGTTCAACTTCAAGAACAGTAGCCTTTGAAGCTTCATGAACAGCATCAGAAGGTGGGTCTCTGAGAACCACATTGACAGAGAACAGCACTGATAACAGAATCAAGCAAGCTATAAAGATCCCCAACACCCTCATTGTGCTCAACCTGGTGTCCCTATCCGGGTCTCTCAGAGCATTACGGGTGCCCGAATCCGAGTGGTTTGATGGATCATCACCGTTGAGGGTTTTACTGAACCTCTTCATTCTGTGAGAATCGACATCTGGGAAAGACCGAGACTCCAGTTCAGGTCCAGTTTGAGGAAATGGGTGTTCGGATCTGGAGATCAACAAGTGAGCCGAGTCTTAGAAGTGAGCTTGCAGTGAGTAGAGGAGGGACAAGAACCGTGGTGGGTGACACGTCAACCGTGAAAGAGTCTTTCATAAGTTGGGGTTCGAACCATAGACCTCCTATCTGGTGCAGGCTTTCTTTGGATACATAATCAATTTCACATTGAGAGAATTATTTGACTGAATATTCTATCATATTTCGGAGCATTTACTTAAGAAATTTGGAGTGATGATAACATGTTAGAGATCTTAATAAAAGCTATTACATATGTTACTTGATAAGGCAAATTAGTTAACTAAAATGTTCATGCCGTGATTATGGCAATACTTCTAATCATATGGTTTCAAAACGATCATTAGGCAAAATTAGAAAGGGGTTGGATCAGTAAACAATGATGAACACGGTCGTATATTTTCGTTTTGATACATGAAATGGTTAGAGGTTGCACACTAAATTCTGCAACTCTGTTATGAACTTATGATACTATCAGCTTCAGGTATGGAGATTGCAAAATTGCAAATCACGGCAATGGATGTTTGCCACTAAAATGCTTTTCCCGATGAAATCAGCGCGGCATTTTCACCTCTATTGTAGGGGTACATGCATTTCTTGTTGGGCCTGAAGATGTATAAATACCTTACACTGGGTTTTCAAACATTTCTAATTGGGTTTAAGGTTGGGCTTGGAACGAAACAGGCTTGCCTTGCATTACGGGCTATTATTTATTTCAAAGAAAATAAACTAATTTCCATTCTCCAAAAAGAAATAAACTAATTTCTATCAAAACAAAAGTCTGAATACAAGAAGTGCGATATGATCTCTCAATACGCACGGAGTAAAAATGTAACACGACGTGGATGGTTAAGATATATGATACAAACACACAGTAGTTCCAAACATATGAATGGTTAAAATTTTGTTACTCTATCATATCAAATGATAGAATGATTTATTAACACTATTCATGAATCTCGCATAAATTGTGAATCGACTGAATTTTGTGCAATATTTGAAAATACACAATCTAAAAAAAAAAATCATCGCAATTAGTTTTACAATTTCAGAAAATGAAGATGCACCCCTTCCATTTCATCAGCCCTGAAGTCTGTTTTGCAAACCGTATAACAAACTCTGAAATTTGCCCATTTTTGCAAGGTAAGCATGAGCGCCAACCATTGCAGATAAGAAAATCCCAAAACCGAAAAACCCCGGGTCCACGTGTCGTCGACACGCTTATTTTCCCAAATTTCTCCGGGAGTTTTTCTTTTCTTTTTCTTTTTCAATTTCAATCCTCAGCTGAAAGATTGGTGGGAACCAAAGTTGAAGACTTAGAAAGACGAGGAAGCCTTTTTTCTCTGACTCTCAGTCACTTGTACGGTTGTACCTAACCGACTGCTGAAGAAGCCCAGACACAGATTCACAAGAACTCAAGAAGAAGAAGAAGAAGATGTCTGCTGCTTCATTGTGTTCATCAACTCTCAAGTCCCAGATCACCGGACTTGGTCTCAATCTTCAGAAGCCATGTCTTTCACAACCCAATTCCCTCACCTTCACAAGGTACAACCTTTCCTTGGCTTCTTTATTGTATGCATATTGGGTTTGATGGTTTCTTTGGATTTGAGTCACAAAGATTGCAGCTTTGTGTGTTTGGATGAAACCCAGTTTTGGTTTGAATTGTCTAGTTCTGTTTATTTTATATTGGATTGAGGTAACTTGCTGAGTTCCTGAGATGGGTGAATTGCGAGTGAACCTTTACATTGTGTTCTCTTTTGCTTCATGTGGAATGTGGGAGCTGAGTTGTTTGATACTGTGAAAGTTGTGCTTTGCATTTTCTATTCATGTATCTAAACTGCGTGAGATTATCCTAGTAAATGGAAAAAATGATGATGTACTGCTCTAACATTGGTTCTGCTGCTTTATATTGATCGATTTCAGGAGGAAAGGCAAGTCTGTGGTGACGGCTACATCTAGGGTTGACAAGTTCTCGAAAAGCGATATCATTGTTTCTCCATCTATTCTTTCCGCTAACTTTGCCAAGTTGGGAGAACAGGTTGTCTTTTCTGTTCTTTATCTCAGTCAGTTTTTTCTTTTACTTATGTCAATGATTGCATTGGATCTTTCAGATGTAAACAGTATACGTTTGAGACTGTTCGTATTTATCTATATCTGTGGAATTTTCATATTGATTTGTATTTAGAGTTTGACTCTCACTTTATCTAGGTAAAAGCTGTAGAGTTGGCAGGCTGTGACTGGATTCATGTTGATGTGATGGATGGTCGTTTTGTTCCAAACATCACCATTGGACCACTAGTGGTTGATGCCTTGCGCCCTGTAACAGATCTTCCTTTGGATGTGCATCTGGTAATAATGTTCTATATGTTTTCATATGGATCATTCAGTGTTGAATGAGAATCAAACTCTAATGTGGGCTCAAACTCTTGCAGATGATTGTGGAACCTGATTTGAGAGTGCCAGATTTTATCAAAGCTGGAGCTGACATAGTCAGTGTTCATTGTGAACAATCTTCCACCATCCATTTGCATCGTGCTGTTAATCAAGTAAGGTTTTCTCCTTAGCCTTGTAATTTCATGTTAAAGCAGTTATATTATTGCTTTCCCTGTAAAATGAAGTTTAGAGAAGAGAATTTTGATAGACACAGATGGTGAATTTGGTATGCTCATGTCCACTTTAAGTTGTTTCTTTTTCTCTGTTCTTTTTAGTGACAAAGAGCTTAAACCTTGTATACACCATTTAAGTAGCTAAACATTTATGAAAAGTGGGATGTTACCATGGAGCATTTTTTCAGAAATGAACAGGGTTCGTTTTAATAGCCCTTTTCTTAAAATAATCATTTCTTTTGGTACTATTCAGATAAAGAGTCTGGGAGCTAAAGCTGGAGTTGTCCTCAACCCCGGTACCCCACTAAGTGCAATAGAGTATGTTCTCGACGGTGAGTTTTCATTTAAAAATCTTATATCCTCTTTTGTTCTGATGAATTAAGATGATTCATTTATTTGTTGCCTTTTAAATCTTTGAAATGATACTGCTTGTCAAGGCTCATTCCCTTACATTGTATCTTGGTTATGGGCGATTAAGTTGGGGGTTTGGGGTCTAGCCTCTCTGAGAGGCTGGGCTCCAAAATAGTTTAGGTAATAAATGAAAAGGTGATGAAAATCAGGAAAAGATCAACAAAAGGATGATCTAAGACTGAATTTAATCGGAGGTGTGTCCTGCAAAGACAATGATTTTTACAGGACTCATGCATGGAAAGAGAGAGTGCAAAGATAATGTAGCAGCTTTGTTTCATTCTAAAATAGGATAGCTGAAGTTGTGTATTATATCATCTGGTGAAATGAGTAATTTGACTATTTTCTTACATGTTTCAGCTGTTGATTTGGTTTTGATTATGTCCGTAAACCCTGGCTTTGGTGGCCAGAGCTTCATAGAGAGCCAAGTGAAGAAAATTTCAGACTTGAGAAGACTGTGTGCAGAGAAAGTATAATCTCTCTCTCTCTCTCTCTCTCTCTCTCTCTCTCTCTCTCTCTCATACTTTTGGGAGTCCGCTTCACTTAAATTGAACCAAAGGTATTCACCTTTTTGCCTGTTGTTACCACAGGGGGTGAACCCATGGATCGAAGTGGATGGTGGAGTTACTCCAGCAAATGCATACAAGGTCTGTGGAACAAGAGCTGTTCTATGTATAAGATAACTCAGATGGAACTGGTCTATACATAATACAGTTTTTTATTGTTGAGCTCTTAAATGCTATTAAAATCTCTCATTTACTTTCTCCTCGAACTTCTGTATTCAAATTATGTTGATGCAACTAATCTAGTTTGGTAATGTTTTTGGTGGCAGGTTATTGAGGCTGGAGCAAATGCTCTTGTTGCTGGTTCTGCTGTCTTTGGAGCTAAAGATTATGCTGCAGGTATGAACCAAAACATCTCAGAACCTTTATATGGTTGTTAAAGTTAAAGAGAATATTAATTGGAAATGAAAATCCAGATGACTTACTGTAATTAAATTTTTGTATCTACTTTAATTGTCCATTGACAGCCATAAAAGGAATCAAAACCAGCAAACGGCCCGAAGCAGTTGCAGTGTGAAATGAACATCCAGTCCATTGTTTCCAAAAGGTGATTTCTTATCTTCAGTTCTATGTATGTTGCCTTCTGTTATTCAGAATTCTCCACGTTTTAGTTTCATATTTTCCAATTCTATTACAAAAATAGAAAACATAATTTGAACAACGGATCAATCATGATGCATAACTGTGATTTGAACAATGACAAATACAAAGTTTGGTTTTGGTCCTTTTCCTGTTGCGACTAACCTGTAACATTTTGTTCATATTTGCAGACATTAAATCAGCTTGGACGCATCAAAAAAAAAAAATTCGGCTTGGACAGTGTACCCGTCACTTAAAATCTTCTGCTCGATGTGCTCACTTCTTGATATATATATTTTTTCATAAGAGAATAGAAATAAACAAATAAGCAATGTCATATGTGGTGATCCTACTGATCTATAGATTCTGTACCATACCCTTCCAGGAGATTCATAATTCGAACTTCATGCCCTCGGCTCTGTAAAACTGTTATCATTCCTGTTATGACAAGGAGCATCCATAAGCTCTGCTTTTGTGCAACACAACTTATTTGCAACCACATGAGGGCGTCTTGTCAAATACATAATCAGAAATCATGAGTATATATTTACAATACATATCTACAGCCTCACACAATCTCAAAGAATTACCTCCCTAACTTCCAAGCTAAGCTACAAATAACCAACATACCACTAAACCGGCTCCCCCAATTGCCTATTGAAACACGTTTGTACGCAATACCAGCTTTTTCACACATCTTGTCTGCATAAAGGGCACGAACCATGTCCAGCAAGCCACTTGTCCACACAAGCCAAGTGAAATGTATGCTGACAGAGTGGGAGGGTCCTTGCAGTTTCTCCCACTTCAAGATTCTGCACATACCACATTATTGAGTCAAGGTTAAGACTGTACCTTCTTCAATTAGGTCTTTTGATACAGAAATGTAGATACTTTAGATAACTGTATCCATCAAGGATCAAGCCATTCCCACAATTAAACTTTAAGACTGGTCAGAAAGAGTTATGACCTGCAAACATATTGTACAACAGGAAACCCGAGCTGCCTTATCCCTCAGAATCTCATGATGTGGCAATTTCCTGAGCGAATTCCCTGACAACCCTCTGGTTTCAATTACTCCATCACGACTCTCATCAACATTATGATTAGCGAAGTTAACCTGCTGATTCCAGCTTAAAAATCAGATAAAAGTGACTGAGAGAATAACATCAGGGTGTGAATTGACTGAGTTCAACAGATTTTAGGTTCATGTAAAAAATCTAGAAATGAATGATTGGGGAGAGAAAATAAGTGGCAAGATACCGGCTAGAAATTAAAATCAATGCTTTGATAGAAAAGGAAGTACATCCGTGTACTACTAACATCGTCTATATGAACCATTACATCTCAGATGCATGCTAGGAAAGGTAATAGCTTTTAGAAAGAGAAGAATATGGAGCGCTAGTGAATACCTGCCAATGGCCAGCAGTTGCCACTTCCGGCGGTGGAAAGTTTTCCTCCTCAAACCTCCAACAAATAAGCTCCTCTGTAATTTCTGCCTGAATCCAAAATGTTGAATCAGTTTACAGGTAAAGATTCAAGACTACCATCCACAGCACTGAAAGAAAACTATAATGCTGTGATCCTAGGCATGTATAAGCTTCAGCATTGAATTATTATTATAAATGTTATTAGCTAAAATATGATATGTTCAAATTTTAGCAGTGAATCATCAAGAAGACGAGCACCTCTGCATCTTGGCAGGTCGGAACTCATAAACAAGCAAACAGCAGACAGAAAGAAAGGGAAATAGGTACCCCCAGAGATAAATAGCTAACCATCAATGAAGATCTTCTTGAGCCAGGCTGGCCAAGACGCAACAACTCACGTGAAGCTTCCAAAATCTCCACAGAGAGTACAGCCCCAGCAACAGCACCCAACCCGGCTCCACGAACAATACCACTGTCAGAAGCCTTACCAGCTAAAGCACCAGCAATGCCTCCTGCGAAAAATCCAGCTGCAAGAGGACACGATACAAAGATACGTATCAGTCCACACCCAGTTATTGACCTATGGCAGCATCTCCATCAACATCATCAAGTTCTAACTTCTAAACTAGATTGCTCCTTAAGACCTTAAACTCTCCAATTTTCAAAGAATAAAGAGTTCATTCAAAACATCCAAGTATAAATCAAGAACTGGGACACTTAGAGTTAAACAAGGCACTTATGGAAACATGAAAACATAATGCCCAGAAGCTAAAAGCTAACAACTTTCATAAGTTCAATTACCAAAACCCAGAAGCAAAAAGGAGTTCCAAAAAGTATAAACACCCTAATAACTCAAAGTTCAAAACTTTAGGACAAGAAACAAACTAGAAAGAATCAAAATTGATCAAGAAAAAAGCTCTAAATATACCAAGGGCAAAAAGCAGAACCAGAGTTCCAGCAACGAAGTTAATCACAAGCAGTGGAAGACGTTGAAGGACTCCAGCCCTCTGAAGCTCTCCGCTGTCCATGACCAAGACGGCGTCGGATCACCGGAAAGTTGTGCGGAGGCAATATCAAAGGTACAGAGAGATTAACATATTTGGAACCGAAACTAGCTAGAAATTCATTGGATGAATTATTAATGACATGGTCGGATTTTGATGTCGGATTGAGGGCTCAAATGCTACAGAATGTTTTGCTGCCGTATAATATAAGGAAGAAATAGTTGGGTTGATAACGAAAAGAACCAACAACTGTCACATGACCTATGGTCCTATGCAAAAAGGTGAGGCCCTTGAATGGACCATAAACCAAACAAAGCTCACATATTTTCTTCTTTTTCAAGTTCCTGAAAATCCCCTGAAAATATTTCATTTGTGAAAAATAATTCTTAGGTTTTCGATAAATTTGATAAATTGGATATCAAAATAAGTAGCTGAATTTCTGTAACCAAAGATGTTTGAACTTTTACATTACGTTCAAGCTGCACTGGTCTGTAATGGCATTGGACTGTTCAACAATGCCAGTCCTCCCCTATTGATGGCATAGGAGGCTAAAGTCATTTCTGAGCCCCAACCCGATATACTGTTGGATTCTCATTCTATGTCAAACTGTGTAGGGATGTAGGCTCAGACTCTCAAGGCCAAGTAAGCTCTTTCGGAGCAATTTGAAACGGCAGAGACCTGATCTCAGAATATCTTAGCTGCTGAGTTTTGGTGACCAATTTCTTGGTAAGCCCTAGTTAAGACTGGACGTATTTCTGCACTGGGAATGATACCCATCTTCATCATATCTGCATGCAGCATCATCACGCCAAGCGTATGCTTGTCTTGGAAGTGCCCCTTTAACAATACAATGTAAGTGTATACATCTGGTCTCAAACCACTGACTCTCATATCCAAAAAGAACTTGGTTGCCTCAAGAATGCGGCTGTCTACAGACAGACCCTGAATTAAAGCCGTATAGGTCACATGATTTGGGGAACAGAAGCAGCCATTTATATCCTCGGTTTCATCTCTACTGGATTTGGCTTTAGTTTTCTCTGAAAAGAGGTTGATTGCATCAGAAGTCTTTCCGTTTTTACCAAGGCCATCTACCAAGCAACTAAGAGTGAAAACATTGGGGGTGAGGCCTGCCTCCAACATCTCTTTATGTAGCCGATAAGCCTCCTTCAAGTTCCCGGTTTTAAATTGGCCATCAATCAAAGCTGTGTAAGCTACTACATCAGGCAGAAGGCGTTTAACTACCATTTCTGAGTACAAACCCAAAGCAGCTTTCATGTTCCCCATCTTGGAATGAGCATCGATCAGAGTAGAGAAGGTGATGACATTCGGTTCTATACCACTTTTGGTCATTTCAGAACACACCTCCAAAGCTTTCTCTATTCTACACTCTTTACAATACCCATCGATTAGTGAATTGTACGTCACAGCATTTGCAGCAACTCCCTCTTTCTTCATCCTCTGCAACAACTGATCTGCTTGTTTTACTCTATGAATGGAACATAGACCCTTAATTAGTATGCTGTAAGTGAAAACATCCGGAAGAATGCCATCCTTTCCCATCTCCGATATCAAATCCACTGCTTGCAATACATCTTCTGCCTTACAATGCCCGTCAATCAAAGCATTGTAGACGATCCTATTAGGCACAACGCCAAACTTAACCATGCACCCCACAACGCTCCTCGCAGCCATCAGTTGGCCTACTTTGCAAAGTGCATCTATTAAAATACCAAATGTGACAACGTTCGGCTGCAAGCCATCGCCTCTCAAGTTCGAGTACCACACAAGCACTTCTTCAACATTAGCCACTTTGCAATACCCATCCATCAGGCAATTGTAAGTCCACAAATTCGGGATCACACCATTTTTCCCCATCTTCCCAAACACGCTTTCAGCTTCCATCACTCTACCCTCGTCACAGAGGCCGCGAATAAGAGAAGTATACACAACCACTGTCCTTTCAATCCCTCTCTCAGGCATTTCATCGAACACCTTACACGCACTCAAGAGATCACCTTTTCTACAACAACCCTCGATCAACACACCACATGTGACGCAACTGGGTGACAATCCACGAGAGTCCATATCATTATAAAGCTCCCACATCATATCAACCCGACCCGTCTTCACCAACCCATCCAAGAGCGCATTACAAGCCTGGGTTGAAGGCAACATCCCCCCAATGCTTCTGTACACCTCCAAAGCCTCTTGAACAAGTCCCATCTCAGACAGAGCAATGATCAAAACTCCGAAAACATTACGAGAGATTCTAGACCTTTCCAAACGGCCGAGCGCATTGTAGACCGACTCACAGGCACGGCGGGATTCGCACGACTTCTGAAGATCCTCTACGACCTCTTTGATCAAGAACCTGGCTTGAACATAGTGCTTGGCACCCACCAACACATGCGCAATCGCTGAATAAAGCTGAACGTCCTTCCTTCCGCCGCATTGCTTCGACGCGGAATCGAAGAGTTGCAGTGCTTCGTTAGCGCTCCTGCAGTTCAATATTGTGCTCGGCAAATCTGAAGAAGACGAGAACGAACCGAACGCTCTGGCCAGGAGTGTCCGGTTCATACGGCAGAGCTTCAGCATTGGTACTCCGAAATAATAGTTTTATCTGCTGATGAGTGCGTCTGTTTAATCTACTAAAGAGCTGCAGCAGACTCCAAAACCTGACTCAAATTCATACGTATTTGAATGTGCTCAGTGCTTGTGCTAGGTCAGGGCTGGTTAGAGAGGGTGAGCAGTTGCATGGGAGAGTTTTGGGTAGTGGGTTTGGTTGTAGTGTGTTTATTCAGACCAGTGTGGTTAGTTTGTATGGTGGAGGTGGTGGTGGTGGTGGTGTTGGGCATGCACGCAAGGTGTTTGTTGAAATGCGTGAGAGGAGTTGGTATGCGCTGCTTGCTGGGTATGTAAGGGGGAGGGAGTTTGATGCGGCGGGGTGAGTTTTTGATGAGATGCCGGAGAGGAATGTGGTGTCGTGGACGACAATGATTGTGGGGTGTGATCGGAATGGGAGGTTGAAGCAAGCTTTGTGTTTGTTTGTGCAGATGAGGAGGGCGAATGTGGAGCCGGACCAGGTTGCGCTAGTGGCGGTGCTATCGGCTTGTGCTGAATTTGGGGACTTGAGATTGGGAAGGTGTATTCACTGGTATGTTGAAGAGAGATTGTGTGTTAGAGACAAGTCGCGGTTGGTGACTTTGTACAATGCACTCATACATATGTATGCCAGTTGTGGTTTGGTTGATGAAGCCTAGAAGAAGCACTGTTTCATGGACCAGCATCATTGTTGGGTTTGCAAAGCAGGGTCGTGGGGAGGAAGCTCTCCGTATGTTTCAATTGATGATAATATCGGGGGTGATAATGCAAGACCAGATGAAATAACTTTCCTTGGGGTGTTGTGTGCTTGTAGCCATGCTGGATTAGTTGATGAGGGCAGAAGACTTTTCAAGTTCATGTTGCGGACTTTGGGACTGGAACCAAGGATTGAGCACTATGGCTGCATGGTTGATCTATTGAGCCGTGCTGGTTTTCTAAACGAAGCTCATGCACTGGTGGAGACTATGACAAACGAGGCAGTGTGGGGTGCTCTCCTTGGTGGTTGTATGCTTCACAAGAATTCTGAGCTTGCATCACTTGTGGCTCAAAAATTAACAGTGCCTCCTGACCGTGACCAAGCGGCAAGGTATCTTGTGCTCATATCAAATGTATATGCTTCTGCTAAAAGATGGCTAGATGTTGCTTATGTGAGACAGAAAATTGTTCAGATGGGCGTGAAGAATCCCCCAGGCCGAAGTTGGGTTCAAATCAATGGAGCTGTTCATGGTTTTGTGGCAGCCGAAAGGACCCATAAAGATGAAACGTTGATCTATAAACTGCTGGGCGAGATCACAAGGCAAGCTCAGCAAGAAGGCTCTGAACCAGACATATTAAATATGCTTTCCCTTGAAGACTAGGTGGTGAAGGTTGTTCATCTGTTGATACGAGTGGTACTGTTGTTCATTGTGATCAAGAATTGAAGGAATATAGTGTAACAAGAGACAGGCCAAAGAGGATCATTAAAAGACCTATCACGACTTGCTACCAGCCATTTCTCTTGTAAAAGCTTTTATCTCTATTATTCCTTAATATATGTAAGCTGTAGGAAATTCAGTAGTTTTTTTTGGTATCATTTGAATGAAATATTAGACTGGGAACATTGTTCCCGAACTTGCTGTGTTCTTTTTGTTCTCTTTATAATTCTCAGTGAGTGAGTTCTACATCACTAGGAAAACGAGTGAGAAAAACCAAACTTGTTGCAAAGTATATGACATTCACTTCTCTTGGCATTCCATTGCCCAGCTTCACATTACTGAACTGCCCCAAAATTTCATTTATGCTCCCTTCTTAACCATGGACATTGCACAGATGTGGTCATTAGCATAATTACACATAACAAAGTTATAAATATATATAGTACATTAAATATATGCCACACTATTCGACTACTTTGTAAGACTCTAGGCGTGGAATCTCCATATTTATATTTCAATCCTGCCAACGCTAATTGAAGTTAAATCTCAATTTATTATTGGTGAGCGTTCTATAAATCCCGTAACATATACCGTAAACGAACTCCACACACAATGTGACAAACGTATATCAATTTTGTTGGACTTAAACAAAGTATACGTGTTCATATTCTTGCTTCCTAGTGAGGTTGTTTGAAGCTTTGTTCCTACACCAAGGCAAGGAATCAAGAACACGTCTTATACGGGGCCTTTTCATAAGCCCAAAGAAAGCCTTCATATACAAACAGGTTGTTTCGGCTTGGCGGGCACTAAATCTCCGCGTGCCATTCGTTCGTCGTGTCCAGCAAGATAAGACTTATGACGAATCAGAGCGGCGAGGACCGGTTCGAGATCGCCTTCTTCGACGTGGAGACGACGGTGCCGACCCGACCCGGCCAGGGCTTCGCCTTGTTGGAATTCGGATCCATACTTGTTTGCCCCAGGAAGCTGGTTGAGCTCCAGAGCTACTCCACTCTAATCCGACCCGCCGACCTCAATTCCATCAACTCTCTTTCCGTCCGCTGTAACGGAATCACCAGAGACGCCGTCATCGCCGCGCCGGGATTCGATGAGATCGCCGATAGAGTCTTTGACATTCTCCACGGTTGGTTTCAATTGCTCTTCTTTCTGTGTTTTGGTGTTTGTTTTCTGAGATAAGCTGTTAGGTTTTAGGTTTGATTGAAAAAATGAAAGATCCTAAGTGTTGTGGTAAAGAATCAGATTAGTTACAGTAAAGATTGATTGAGTGATTATGAATATGAACATAAGAGAAATGAGCTGAATTGATTGAAGTAGGGTGAGTCTTTATTCGCTATCCGATTAGGAGTTTGGTTGAGGAGAAATGGAGAGAGAGAGTCATTTTTATTGAGGGGAAATTTTTGTTGTATGTTAGATTTTCTGATTTTGTTCATAGGCTATACTGTATGAGCTAATTTCAATTTCTAATGGTTGCTTTAGCTGTCTTGATGGAATTTGTGATATAGAAAAATGGGGTTTCATTTTTATGGTTGTGCAGGACGGATATGGGCGGGTCATAATATATTGAGGTTTGATTGTCCCCGGATTCGGGAGGCTTTTGCAAGTGTTGGTCGACCTGCACCGGAGCCTAAAGGTACAATTGATTCTCTGGCTTTGTTGACTCAGCGATTTGGAAGGAGAGCTGGCAACATGAAGGTATATTTAATGTTGCGTGGTTGAACTCTTAAAATCGATCATTCAACAGATGTATAACACCTAGAGTGATGATATGGTTTTTTGCAGATGGCCTCTCTTGCGACCTATTTTGGTCTTGGACAACAGACACACAGGTATTCTTGGAAACCTACTGGGGATTACATTACTCACTGTTGCACTGCATTTGGTTTCATATAAAAACTGATGTAATATTTGATTGTTCAGGAGTTTGGATGATGTTCGAATGAATCTTGAAGTACTCAAATATTGTGCTACAGTTTTATTCTTGGTAATAATCTTATTTTAGAAGTAGTGTAAAATATATTCAGTGTGTGATACAACGTCATTAACATATGCATATTTTCTTTAATTCACATGCTAGGTTTCTTAATGGAAGGTACAGTAGATGAATTTCAGATGTAATATAATCACTTATTATTCAAAGGTTGATGTATGTTAGAGTCAAAACAATAATAGCCTGGTCTCCTTACAATTGGGGTTTTTGGGACTGTGGTTAGAGTCACTTCTGACATTAACTTTAAAACCTTGCAGGAGTCAAGCCTCCCAGACATATTAACAGAGAACAGTTGGGTTTCTCCAAATGCTACAACAAGAAGTCGAAGTGGAAACTTATCTCCTGAGGGTTCAATTGTGAACAAGAATATCTCAAATCAAACAGAGGAAAATCATCTAACAATATCCCTTAGAACTGAGATGGCACCAGGAGTCTCTGGTGTACTTGAGATTGTCGAGTCCAGCACAAATCGACCTGATCCTTTTGACATGGGCCCACTTATCGATCAAGTGAAGAAAGACTTAGATCAGCAAGACATCAACATGGTAGAGACACCTGCACAAGAGTCTCCCGATAGTGCTCTCAATGTTGCTGTGGCCAACAACTGTAATACCACCACGGATTTTTTTCAGCCCGATCAAGTTTCCATTCCTTCTATCAGTGCTTTGGTTGTTCTACTGAATCGTGGGGTTCAAAGAATAAAGTTATTACACAAAGATGCCACTTTGCAGCTTGCCTGCAATCGTATGAAATTGCGGTTTGGAATCAATACGAAGTTTTTTGATCATGCTGGCCGACCACGATTGAATATTGTCTTTGACGCACCACCAAAATTATGTGAAGTTCTTGATGCATGTGATGGCCTTGCACAGAAGGTGTCTAAAGATACTGGAAGTAGCTCTGAATGGAGGCCTGTTGTGATCCGCAAAGAGGGATTCTACAACTACCCGACTGTTAGATTGCAGTAAGTTCTATTCTTTTCATTTTGTTTTTCTCTACTCTCTAAAATAGCTAGGCCTATACAAGATTTGAATTTTTTTTAATCTTAAGAGCAAATGGAAGTGTCGGTGATATGTAAGGATTGACATATTTTTTCTTTTCTAATTTGTTACTACAGTATACCAACTGCAGTATGTGGGGACCTTGCAATCTATGCCACAGAGATATATCAAAGAGATCCCTCCGGCACTGAGCAAAGGCTAGTCTTCTCCAAATTTGATGCTTCAGAACTTAGTGCCTTGTTCACCCGAGGGATGTTTGTTGATGTGTTCTTCTCTTTAGATACATATGACTATCAGCAGAGTGCAGGCATTAGGCTGGTAGCAAAGAAACTGATCATTCATTCCAATGAATGTATGAAGTTGTATTTCTGATTTATTTAGGGTGCCGATTTCTATGTAAAGTTCTACCAGGTAGATTGACTCAGCTTTCGAAAATAGGAATCATACTGATTGTTGTGACTTGTAACTGCAATAGATGTTCAATGCTAGATGTTTATTTTTACCAAAACTACGTTCCTTTCGGGCTTTTATGGTTTATATAACTTTCATTTCTCAGTTAGGTTTTATTTGTTTGCGAAAGCTAAACGCGCAGACCTCTGCAATTCAGCTGCAGCAAGGCCTTGAACTTGTTTTGCCAACTGTTTGACATGCTATTGCTACTGGTTTTTCATTTTCGGATGTGTGAATCATATGATAAATATTTTCATGGGGCACTGACTAAGCTAGCCACACGACTTTGATACTATTCTGGTGAAGCAACTCAATTCCGTATTAAGAAAACCCAGATTCCTTCTGTTCTTTTGGATCAATGACCATGTGCTTGTCATATTCATTTCGTAAAAGGATGTGATAGAAGCATTTAAAACGTGATGCTCAACTCTTTTGAGTGGGTCGATCCATCTTGGTGCAATTCTTCTCTACTGATATCCAGGTGGAGCTTGTAACTTGTATCGGTTCATTGCTTGGTAGCTACCGTAGTTTTATTTCCTTTAATAAGCTCGTTTCGATAAACTTAAGACCAAATATGGAAAAGAAGTTTAATAGAGGTCCAAAAGTATAGTTATTACTTATTAGAGAGATTATATGGTTACTAACAGAAAATGGGAGTTGGTCCTTGACAAGGAATCCTGAGGTTTATCTGCACTGCATGTGAAAGATGAGATGCAGTTAGGTTGAGGCTTGGACATTTGCATGTGTCAAGTTTATTCCTCGCCTTGTAAATAATCGTGTGTAATTTGAGAAGCTGGCCTAAGAATTTGGCGTACCAAACTCTTGGTTGGCTTAGTTTATATGCTTCATGGGACTTGCATGCATTGTCATCTTAAATTATATTTTCAATGGAGAAGTGCAATCAGATGGCAGGCCAAGCTAGGAGCAAGAACAGTAGAACTTCCATTGATCGTAATCGAGTAAAGATTCTGTTGTGTGACCGGGACGCTGAAAGTTGTGAAGAGGTTTCAACACTACTGACAGAATGCTGTTATCAGGGTACTATAAGTTGATATTTTCTCTCTGCATTATATTTACAGCTACATATTTCTTATTGACTGAAACAGAATTTGAAGTAACTTCCCTAGTATTAAGTCTAGATACGCTGCAGGTTTATAAATACTACCTACTATGGTTATTCACCATCTGAAGTTTTTTCTTAGTCAGACAGTGAAGCTTTTCTGTAGAGAATGTTTTTGCAAGATTTTCAGGAGTAACTATGTTTCTAATGTGCCAGTAGCTTTCTGGGTTGATATCAATGGCTTCTTGAGTGTATTTAACTACTTAAATACATGATATTATATGTTTGTGTTATCACACGAGTACTGCTGGTATCAGGTTCCTTTTGTGTAACAGTAATTTCAGTTAGCTCAGCTGTGAAGGTTGTGGATGCTCTCAATGCAGAGTGGTCTTCAATTGATATCATACTTGTAGCATTGAACCTCCCACTAGAATCAAGCTCTGCGATGCTGAAGTATATCATGCAAGATAGACATTTCAAATGTATTCCAGTAATCAGTAAGCACCGTAATACTTTTCTGTTTTCAGTATCTCATATTTCTGGTATTCGAAAAATAACTCACTGCATCTCACCTTGTTGTTCTTCCAGTGGTATCAACAAACCATGAGTCCTCTTTTCTTCTGAATTTCTTGAGATTGGGGGCAACTGATTACCTGGTCAAGCCATTGTGCATCGATGAGATACTGAACTTGTGGATGCACAGCTGGAGGCAGCCTAAGGTACCCTGCATGTCTTTCATGCATCTACATTGATGTTCATGGATACATGTTTAGGTAGCTTTTGCAATACTGCATCACAACTTGAGACTATTCTAGCATTCCAAAGATCAGATTACTCTTGTTTCAGTTATAAAAATCTCTTTTAATTCATCTAGGCATCAGCTACAATATATACTTTGCAGAAACTCATCTTATCTGTGTAACTGTATGATCCAAATTGTGCTCGTATCTTTCAGAATGTGATCAAATAAGCCTCCCGTTGTAACCTACGTACAGTACTCAGTTTCATTGTTCATTCTTTTCCTCTCTTGTAGGTACTTGACTGGTTGCCACAGAACAACTTCCAAAGTTCAGGTGAAGAGAATAGCAATATATTCGTCTATAATGACACCAGCGAAGAGTTATTAGCGAATACGATGCAAACGTTGTGTGTATCCAAAAGGAACTAGAAAGGTTAGCTGAATTTTATATTGCAAGAACTGTAGCATATATGTGAAGTTATAAACTTTTAATCAAGGAAAAATCTGAAGAAAAAAAAAGAGTATATGCTTCATTAATATAATAAAATTCAAGGCCATCTCAGGTCTGATCACGAATGTTTACAAATTGTATAACATTATGATCTTTCATGTGCGAGATCTTACGTTATTTGTAGTCTCGGGAAATTTTTTTGGCCTCCAATTATGAGCACTTGTGTTAGGACCGGGCATAAAAAGTTCGAAAGGCATTAGTGATCAAACTACATAAAAAATTGCAGAACATACTTCAAGCAAATGAGCTAAGCACATCAAATGATTTCATTGATTGTGTCGCAACATTTCCCGGGTTAGTTTCATCCAACATCTCAATCGGTGTATAGCAAAATTACTCAAGAATACATTTGTAAGCGTTGTTCAGTGGGTCTTAAAGATTAATTTCTTTAATAAGTTCTCGAGAGTGTTATCAATAATATTTCTTGATATCATCCTAAAGAAATGTTAATTGTCATGCAATTAATATTCAACAGGTAACTATAGTATTGTAGCTATAGTACGTACCAAATATTCATCTCAATGTGCTATGACAATCACATCCGAATTGTGAGGTAAAGTCTTTGCTGTCTTGGGTATAAACATGCATGATCCATGTGCAGTGCCAAACTAAGATTTTGGTTAGCCAAGCAGACAGAAACTTTTGGTATACCAAACTTTGGTTGGCTGCTGCTGAATTGATTCCGTTTTGGATCTCCATCTTTATGTTAGCATTGTGTTTTGTTCTACTTTTGTTGATCTGGAATGGAGAGAGGTAAGTCGAGATCCACAGGAATGACAATGGCAGACATGTTGATTAGCCCTATTGCATTGTTCGAATTACAGACTTATGGAATATATAGGTACAAGAGCATATCTCTAGTCTAGATGCATGCATTCTCTAGTTGCTACTTCGTCTGTTTGCCCAGATGCAGAGTTGTGGATGCTATGAATTCCAAGTGATCGACCATTCTTTTGTCGATTCTCATTGGTAGTATCCAGAGCATCCACAACTTGTATGTGAGGAGGAAAATGTTGAAGCATGTAACGCTGGAAAGACATTTCCGATCGACCTATTACTGTGACCGGTTAGCCTCTTACTAAACTTTCCTTTGCTATTTCTTTCTTCTTTAATTTTCACTCTGCAAATCTCTTTGGTCGTGAGAAAATAAGAGGAAATTAAAAGAAGTAGAGAAGCTAGGAATTTGGAGTTCTTCGCTACATACACAGTACAGTTTAGAGATGAAATTTTAAGCTTGATTGGATAATCGAGCCACTTATCATACTAATGTTGGGAGTACGTTAATTGGGAAAAGGTTTCGGCACCGTACTAGTTACAGCTTGCAATTATTATCAGTGGAGCCTTAATACAGTTCCTTATTTTGTTCCATCGACTGATAACAAGTCTGGATTGGTTTTCCTGCTTTTCGTGTTGAGCCTGGGAGGTTGCAGATGCATGCTAGCTCTCAATGTTGAGCAATATGAGCAGCTTGCCTTTGATTTACATAATAGCGAGTACTATCTTTCTTATCTGCATATAATCTTTCGAATTCAGTTACCATAGTATTCTTACGATATTGTGCTCAAATTCGATCTTACCCAATTTACAGTACTTCAATGGAATATTTGATCTTTGTACTGATCTGTGATGATAGTCATCATCCGCATTTGTGTTTGTGTTGGCGCATGCTTAATATGGTACTCTTTGTTCATCTTTCTGTTTCTCTCTATTGGGTATGATCTTCCACAGAAGAACATCCTTAAAAACGTGACTATATATCCTAGCTGGTTTTAATCTGATGATTTCATCGATCAACGTACTAATGATTAATGAAGCCATAACTAACGGCAAAACTATATATATATATATATATATATATATATATGTATGTTTCCACCTCAGATGACACATATATGTGATGTGAATTGAAGACTTCTAACAGGAGGCAATGCCATGTTGTGTGCAACTATGCATCATCAATAAAGAATCAGCAGCCTTAGTTAGCTGATCATATTGATGCAGCTAATAGAAGTAAGAAAATCGGCGGTTTTCAACTTTTCATAATCAAATTGTAGCCTGGAAAATAAGCATTATTTCATCTGTGCGCGCAATCCTTCACTCTAGTCTATACTAGCTTGTTATTGTACTCAACCTGATTCTTTCAACTCATCTCTTGGCAAATTGTTCAACTGACTTTTCAAGGAAATAACAACGTATTACGATTAGTGGGGAAAATATTAACAGATGAAGATTAAATTCGAAGCGAAGCAATTAAATTTTGTTTAGTTTTTATGCGAAATTGAAACGTACAGGGTTTCATTTAGTTTGCAGATAAACACTGCATCACTCGCGCGAGAACTCGATCGATCTTATCATCCAATCAAATCTTTGACCTTCTAAACTTTAATGTATAATTAATCATGCATTGATCTAAGATGCAGCATGTTGGTTATTACACCATATAGGTCATACGGTCACAGATTTAAATCTCACCAGCACACCATGCGATTGTCGCTGCCTATAACAAAACCGTCATCCAATGAAAACATTATGCAGCAAAAATACTTATAGAGATCGAAGCAGTTCCAAACCGATCGAGCTTATGGATAGTTGAGAAACCTAGCTAGGTCTTGATCATGTGCCTTGTTTGGCAAGCCATAATGGAGGTCTTGGTCTAGCTCAGTTTGCACCTAATTCTAATTATGCATGTTTTTGGTGAGCATATACATGCGGCTCATCGATGTTCTCGAGTATTTTCGAAATAAATCATGTGCTTAAAATGTCGTCCATGCCCTAATTCCGGTAAGGGATGCGATTGGCACCGGAAATAAGTACCTTTCTGCAATCTATGTGTATACACTACTGATCTGGTTATCGATGTTCTCGAGTATTTTCGAAACAAATCATGTGCTTAAAATGTCGTCCATGCCCTAATTCCGGTAAGGGATGCGATTGACACCGGAAAATAAGTACCTTTTTCTGCAATCTATGTGTATACACTACTGATCAAACTAGATCTGCAATGATTAGCAACTGAATGAGCATCATTGACTCAATATAGTTGTAAATAACTAGATTTATAGATAAAAGAGCTTGAACTAGATATTGCATCATTATAATAAGGCAGCGAGGACTCTTATGATACTCGTACATTTGTAGTGATTTTTTTAGACTATATAAAGCACATACATTTTAGTAATGCCATATTTGTGTCATTTTAGCATGCATATTAAACAAAAGTTATATTTATCACGTTATACCTGCGTATAACATTTCCAAGAGTCGTCTTCTCATTTTTTTAGCACGATGATCGACAAGTTAAAATAAAAAGTAGAATGAATCGGAAACAACTAAAATGAGAGACGAAAATCCAATATGAGAACATTCACATTCACATAGTTGTTTACTTACCATATAAAATCAGAATAAGAATCAACGTAACAAAGAGATATTAATGTTCTTTACTTGTCATTCTATATTCACCACTGTCATTTGGTATGAAATTGTGTCATGAATCAGTTCTTGAGAATTAAACAAAAAAATTCTCACATTCCAAAGATTAATTCATCAAATTCTCTATTTTCATTTCAAGTAAATAAACGTGTCATGTCCAAATTCGTGAATACACCGCCTGCTCATTTTATATCAACATAATATTACCAAACTACTCTAGATTCGACACTTCAATTAGGATTACAGACTACTTCATCATTAGCAGGGGGTGCAGAAGATTTAGTTAAGTGCTAATTAGGACCTAACGATCCAATTTCGTTAATCATCCGTCCTTATTTTTGGTTCTTATCAATTATATTGAAATATACCAAACAATCCTAACCTCACCCTCTCAACCTTTTCTGCACTTTTCCCCTTTCCTTGTTCCTCATAGGTCCACGTCTCCACTCTCCCTAACCTGCGCTCCCTCCCCTCCCCCCGCGCACGTTAGCACCTCAGATATTATTACTATATTCCAAAAAGGTCCCCCTCTATAAATATCTCCCAAACTCTTCTCCCCCAAAATGGGTATAATTCTTTTCCTGGAATCCCCCGCTAACCTGCGCCGCTGGCCGGTGATCTAACCCTTGACCCCCCGCCCTATCTCCACCGTTGATCACTCACTCCTCTTCATCTTCTTCAGTTTGTAGTTTACCAGAGGCTCAGCTTAGCTCCTGTATGAAGTTTGGCGACGCTGACGTGGCGGCGGCGGTTGCTCGCTCGCTGTTGCGGTGTGTGAATGTGTGGACCGGGTTCGACTGAGGGAAATCGGAAGCCGTAGACCTAATTTTTCATCGGAGGTTACAGTCGATGGAGGTTTTATAGTGTTGGCTTTGCTTTGTGCTCGGGGTTTGGGGATTTGCTATGGATCATAAGGAGCTCAATTTGAACAAAGGACCGGAAAGTTGCGGCGGCTGTGGCGGTGGCGGTGGCGAGGGGTTTATAGATAGGAGCAAGGTGAGGATATTGCTCTGCGATAACGACGAGTCGAGCTCCGAAGAAGTGCTCAGGCTTCTTCTGAAATGCTCCTATCAAGGTTTGCTTTTACTATTTTGTTCATCATTATTTGCTATTTCTGGTTTTAAAATTGCCGGAAATTTATGAAGCTCAGATGGAAAATGTTAAAGATTAGTGTTTGTATATGTTGAGGAAATGGAAGTAAAAAAGTTATGAACAAAAGAAATGAAATCAAAGTTGAGTAGATAAGTAAGATAACTACCGAGATAAGCTGTTTGTGGATTTGTGATATATAGATGGATTAAGCATACACGATCTTTGTGTTTGTTCTTTTTTAAAGTGTCTATGTGTTTAAAATGTGTTAGATTTTGTTCGTGCATTAGTTTTGTGTGAAGAATGCGACTCATTTCATTTCAGTACAGTTTTTACTTGGCTTTTGTTTTTTTAAAGAGAATAGTTCCCTTTTTGGACCCCGTGGTTTGCGTGCCTTGTAAGGTGATGCTTGTGTTTCATGGTGTCTTATGATTGCTTTGCTTGACAGTCACTTCGGTCAAGTCTCCTCGGCAAGTGATTGATGCATTGAATGCAGAGGGGCCTGATATTGATATCATACTTGCTGAAGTTGACCTTCCAATGAGGAAAGGAACGAGGATGTTGAAGTATATCACACGACATAGAGAGTTGAGGCGGATTCCTGTGATTAGTAAGCAGTTCTCGTTCTAAAGGCTGATGTTTCATGAAAAATATGGTCTTTTAATGAACTACGGCTTAAATTGATCGTTGAACTTTTCTTCTTTGGTTAGTGATGTCGGCACAAGATGAGGTCTCTACTGTTGTTAAGTGCCTGAGGCTCGGAGCAGCGGACTATCTTGTAAAGCCTTTACGAACTAATGAGCTTCTAAATTTGTGGACACACACGTGGAGAAGAAGACACATGGTTTGTTTGCACAACTTTTTTATGTGCTTTTCTTTACACTGGTGTCTTAATCACCTCTTTCTCCAGTCAATCTTTTGCATTGCTTCATGCTGTATTCAAATTATTCTACTTAAAAAATGAGGGAAACACTGATTCATAGACACAATTCAGATGTCAGCAAGTTAGGAGTGAGCAATATATATGACTTGATGTTGTTTTAGAGCTATATAATGTCTCTTAGCTCAGTTTATAGGATTGGGTAGGCAGTAGAGCTGAAATATATGGTCTTTCTTTTGTAAAGCTAGTGACCTCTAAAGGTTCCGTTGATAAGTGATATCCATTTTCAAACTCCATATGTGCGAGTGATTTTAATGCTCTAGCATGTTACTG
Organism: Argentina anserina; assembly: GCF_933775445.1. Lineage (NCBI taxonomy): Eukaryota > Viridiplantae > Streptophyta > Magnoliopsida > Rosales > Rosaceae > Argentina > Argentina anserina. Next base: position 1,829,584 of record NC_065876.1, read on the forward strand.
ATGGCCATTATATGATGTTTCAGATCAGTATAACACTTTTTTACTGTATTTTTTTGGCAGCTTGGACTTGTAGAGAAGAATGTCTTTAGTTATGATTTTGATACAGTGGTATCAGATCCTAGTGATCCTAATACCAACTCATTCTCGGAGGATACAGAAGATAAGTCTCAGAAGAGTGCCGATCTAGAGGTTGTGTGTTACTTTATCATTGTCTTTTTTGAAAAGTATAAAAGAAAAGGACAAGTTTATTAGAATGTTAGATTTTGATTGCTCATTAAATAAGCAAGTATATCCGTTAAATGCGGGCCAATAGCTCTACAGACACTGGATCATTATCATCTAATAGCAGAATGTGAACTTGATATATGGTTTGAGTTCCTCTTAGGTGGCTGATTTTTAGACAGAACTAGAAACACAAAGAGAAGGAGAGCATTGTGATATCAAAGTACACGTATTAAGTTTCAAAATTTGAAAATTTAGATGCAATACTAAATGATGTCATGCTGAACCATGATGAACTGTACATGAGTAGCTTCTGAGCATGAAAAAGCATTTAAGGATTATGTATATATAATCAACTAAAGAGTAAGTTAAGTTTTCTTTATATTCAAGATTACTTACTAGCTACGGTAATAATACTGACTGAATGAATTTTGTATGCTTTCCTCCTTTTTCTTTTTTAAGTCTGTGGCTGCTGTTCTTGCTGCTGTGGAGTCTCCACTAGATGATCAACTAGAGTTTCAGAGTGATGTTCCAGAAATAAGTGACCGCCAAACTGGTGAGTCAATTATAACAATTTATGGGCTGCTTTTAAGTATGGATATCTTTAATCTCTGTTTCATAACAAAAGAAAAAAGAAAAAAAACAGTTGTTTGACAGTCAATTATTTAATTTCATATACTTTTTTTTTATATAATGAATTCATGTACCTTACTTAGTTTAGTTAAAACTTGAAAAAGCATGATTTTATCATGACAGTAACACGATATAGCAAATACTTCAATCTTACGATTTTGTTCTGGTAACTTTTCCTATTTGGAACTGATGTCAAAATTGTTCCTTCATGCTCAAGATTCCGTATAGCTTGTGTTCATTCAACTATTTGGTTAGAACATCTTTTTTAGTTAGATGTGATTTTATGCCGTTTTAGTTTCTTTGCTGGTGATCAGCCATTTGTAATGATTCAGTTTAATAATTGTCTTCTTGTAGTTTATGTATGGTCAGGATCCACTTGTTTTTTTTAAGTGAAACTTATGAGTTTTAATACTCTAATTATAATTGGAAAAAATGACATTGTTTGAAGGCTTCAAGTATTTTACTAACCATCATGTTGACCATCAAGTCTACCATTTGACTGTGGCCTTTCTTATCTTCCCTTTCTCTTCCAGAAGAAATGTATGAAATAAGAGTGTAAGATATTTTTCTCTCAGGTAGGGTTGTTTGTAGATATTGGATTGATATGACAAGGAGATGTTCTGTTATGCCAATGTTGTAAACATATTTTGTTATGTGTGGGCTGTAGGCCCAAGTGTGTATTATGTTCTATCATTAATTTGACCTCAGTGATGTGAGGACAAGTACAGAAAGACTTGTATGCAGTATGATATTCAACAACTCATTTTCATATCTGGCACGTGGGATAATCTGTTTCTGTGGTAATGTTCTGCAGGCAAGTTTTCATCAGGCCCAAAAAGGAGCGAATTAAAGATTGGGGGTTCATCTGCCTTCTTCACCTATGTGAAATTAAGCACTCTTGAAAACAACTCCCAAGTCTATATAAAGGATAATGGTGCTGAACGGTCAAGAGTAGAAGAGAAACAGCCAGCATTTAGTCAACAAGTGGTTCAAGAATCTTCCCAAGCAGATGGAAATGGAGAAGCATGGGAAAGCTATTCACAAGAAGATGAGTTTCCGACCAGTAATAGTATCCCTGATTCTCTTTCAGTGGAGAGGTCTTGCACCCCACCTGGATCAATGGAACTTCAGCATCAGAAGAATAATGAGGAAGACAGGTCCTCTCAAGTGCCTGAGCATCCAAGAAGTGAACCTAAACATGTTGCTTCTGGATTGCCTCCCCAGGCTTCATATCCGTACTATATGTCAGGGGTAGTCAATCAAGCTATGGGGTCATCATCGACACAAGTGTATCAAAAGAATCTGCATGAAATGCAAAAGAATCTGCATGGCATGCAAAATCATCCCACAGCTGCAATCATGCAACATTACAGTCATCTTCCACAATGCCCTCCTCATGTTAATGGGATGGCTCCGTTCCCCTACCATCCACTCGGTATATGCTTACAACCTGGTCAAATGCCTAACAATCATTCATGGCCATCCTTTGGAAACTCACCCTCTGGCGAAGTGAAATTAAACAAGGTTGACAGAAGAGAGGCAGCACTGATTAAATTTCGGCAGAAAAGAAAGGAGCGTTGCTTTGATAAAAAGATCAGGTATGTTAATCGGAAAAAGCTTGCTGAAAGGAGGCCTCGTGTACGCGGACAATTTGTGAGGAAGGTAAATGGTGTAGATGTGGATCTTAACGGGCAACCTGCTTCTCTTGATGATGAGGAGGATGATGAGGATGGGAAGGATGATGAGGAACTTGCCTGAAGGATTCCTCTCTGGAAGAGATTGATTCTCGATATCGAAGTCACCCATTGTTGAGGCGGAATAGTTTTCAGTTCCCAAGTGCAATAATTTCCTTATAGTTGTGGAAAGTTTGTTGAGGAAGTTCCTGCATCTTGGATTATTTGCTATTTGGATGATATCACTTGGTGCTGCACTTTCAAGTGAAGTGTCCTTAGAGCATCACCATATTGGATGGAGACATGGGGTTGATCAAGGGTGCAAACTTCTGGTTTAAATATCCATCAAGTTGAAGAGACTAGATCTTTTAAATGTATCCTTTTCTCCATTGTTGAGGAACAAAAAATTCAGCATGTGTCATTTTGAGCTCGTCAACTTTAAAATCCATTTTTTCGTTTCACCAAGAGTGCATAATTGCTTCTATTCATCTTGTATATTCAAAATTCTGTGTGATAAACAAGTAGATACATCACCCATGACAGAAAAATCTGGAAAATGAAATGTATAGCATAGGAAGAGAAATTATTACATAACGTACAAACTAGTATTGAAATAAGACATGGCAGGACAGTAAGCCTAGTGTGATATCTTCAAGTAAAGAACAAGCAGGATTGCAAGGACGAGAACTCCTACTATGGAACCCATGATCCATTTGTTCCTGCTTAGTTTTCTTGTCATGGCTACCAGTACCTTCTTACTCTTGGTAATAGTTTCATCCACACCATGCAACTGTCAAATCCAAAGGAAGAAGTACGTAACACATCATTTACGACTTTACAGAAGCTAACAACACATGAACCACTGGGTTTCTGTGTGCCATACGAAAAGGAGAAGCTAGAAAACATACAGTGTTACTAGCATGCAAAAGAGACTGGCGTTGTTGATGCAAGTCTTGGAGGATTGAAACACCAAGCTCCTCTGTTTCCAGCGCTGTTCTTCTACTTGCCTTGATTCTATCACTTGACTGGTTTATTCTTTCTGTTCCCATCAACAACCTCCCTCTTTGATCATTCGAGGCCTGCTCGTAATGGAACACATACAAATTATAAACTCATCACAACAATACACAGATACATAGGAAGAGGGAAAAGTTATACCGTCAATGTATCTGCTTCTCTAGACTCCAACAACTCGTCTCGAGCTGAATGACTGATATCTGGTGCTGTGATTCTCTTAACTTGGCTCTTCAACTTGTTCAAATCGGTTTTATATTCTCTCACTTTGGCAAGCAGCGGCGCCTTCACACTCGGCTGCAGACTCCTTGCCTCGAGGTCCATCTTCCTAATCTGATGAGCATTTGCATTACAGCAGACCATTAAAGTCCAACATCACAATGCACAGAAAGTCAGAAACAAACACATATATAACAGATGGACATATATAAGGGTGCAACATTACCAAATCATCAGCTTCATCCAATGCAGCTTTTATCTCTGCAGTTCTCTGCTCCCTTTGTTCTGCAAAACAAGGATTCACACAACCACCACCTTATTCTTAATGCACATTCCGAGTCTCTCGTAGCCTATCAATCCAACATATACATATATATATATATATATATATATATATATATATATATATCCTTGAATTACCAATGGATGCATGAACGTGACGCATCAACCACAGCACAAAAAAATGAATGAAATATAATTAATATCAGAGACGTTTACCTCCATCGACGATGATGGTGGGTGTGCATTTGTTTGAGAGATTGACGGAGAGCTCGCAGTAATGGTGTTCGTAGCCCTCAAATACATCACTCATCGTTCCAGATCGTAATTCCACCAACTATGAGCAACACGAATGATATTAAAATTGAATCGGTGGTCGATCGAAGAATTGCTATGTCGTTGAAATCTTCTAAATTGCAGAACTGCATGGAAACAAAAACTAGAAGAATCAAGGAATTAGTTTGTCATGCTCCGTGAGTTCTTTGTATATTATTACACCATGTTTGAGGAACTTTATGGGAAGACACTTAGCAATCAACAAATTCTCTAAAATATGTGTTTATACATTTAATTTCTTTGGTTTAACTCATATTCTATAGTTTTGTCACTTTTGTGTTTAATGCCTTGGTTGATATTATATATGTTTTTAGTTATCGACGAAAGTATACTGTATATGTTTTTATCGTACTTAATGAATTTTTTTTCATGAGTGTGCTTGTGAATGTTTTTTAGATTTTTAAGTAAAATTTAGTAAACGGTGTAGCTATTACACAAATTCACCAAAAGAATTGAAAGATTTATCAAAACAACATCTACAGTGATGGAGCTTGCAGTCTTATATATAACTAACAATTAAGATCATAATCATGACAATTAGATAAAAAAATTAAAAATTAATATGGGAAGTGAATCCAAATAAGAAGGGGACAAGCAGTAAAAACATAACACATGGGGGTACATGGGGATGAGAGTTTGGGACAGGCTTTTCAAATTGATCTTGTGGGTCCCCCTGGATCAAACATGAGGGACACCATCTCATCTGACCTGACCCGACCTGATCCAGTGATCCCATCTTCACATTAAAATTAAGAAACCAAAGTTTACATAGTTTTTGGAGGATGGTTTTTCCTCACGCGCTTTGTGAGGGTGTGGGAATAGAGAGCCGCCTTCACACGACGGTGGATTGGCCGCACATGAGTCAGAACTCAGAAACTTCGGAGGAATTTGCAGTCACATGTCAAAGCAAACCGGCCCGGCAGCCGTCAAGTGCAGAACAGACCTGAGCCAGTTCGAGCTTTTGACTCCGTTGCTCAAACACACGCTTAATATTACTATAAAAGAGAAAAATAATTGTACGGCCTCTGTGAATCATTTACAACTACATTATTCTACAATTTTTTTAAAAAATCGGGTAAAATATATCACACTAGTATGTCATAGTACGTATTTCACAAGTGTTTTATTTGGTTTGCTTATTTGTGATCTCAAAGTTTGTCTAAAATTGAACATTGCTGCCTCAATATGAACTTTATACTGATGATATGCAATTAGCAATGTGTACTAGCCTTTTGTGTGGCTCTGGCCTTAATTTTTTCAGTTCATTATGAACTAACATTTTCCCTTGATAAAAGCATTTGTAAACAAAGAAACCTAAGTTTTGTTTTGTGGCAATGTCAATCATATGACCTATCCCAAAAAGTAACGTCACTTTCAAAACCCAACAACAAATTTTATCAAAAAAAGGAAAAAGAGGAAATGAATTCAACTTCAACCTCAAAGGAAAAAATGAACTTCAAGCTGACTAAAAGCATAAATCATCTTTTCACAAAAGGAAGTGATGCAACTAATCAACCTATTAGGTTAAAAAACAAAATTTCCCATGAAGCATCCAAATCTGAATAATGCAAACTTTAATCCAATAAAACTACTTTAGGTTAAAAGACACGCACACATTTGAAAAAGAAAATTAACCACTAAGGCACTAAGCTACAATGCACCCGGGCCCGAATAGTTCCAAATCAGATCCAACCCCATTTGGGCCTATTAATAATTCAAAGTCCCCTATTTAGGACAAATCAAAATCAAAATATTTACAGATCAGACAACGATATTAGAAAAATAAATATGAAATTAAGAATAAGAAGCATATAAACCCCCCACGACGTGGACACATGTCTTAAGCACTCTCTCATTTTCCTTCTTAATCTCCACAGCGCAGACCTCCACCTCCCTCCCCCGCCATGCCCACCGCCACCTCCGCCCTCTCTCTCTAGGGTTTTACTCCCCCCTTCTTCTCGTTCTCTCTCTTCAGCTAAAGACTTTATTTTTGGATCATAAATGGGCCAGGACAGCTTCGTAGCCGCCCAGAAGCGCACCTCCAGCGGCGGCGGCGGCCTCCCCACCACCGCCGCCAGAGCAGCCCGCCCCGCCCTCCCGCGCGGCCGCCAGATCCAGAAGACGTTCAACAACATCAAAATCACCATCCTCTGCGGCTTCGTCACCATCCTCGTCCTACGTGGCACCATCGGCGTCGGCAACCTCGGCAGCTCCGAGGCCGACGCCGTGAACCAGAACCTCATCGAAGAGACCAACCGGATCCTCGCCGAGATCCGGTCCGACTCCGACCCCGACGAGTTCATCAACGGCACCCAGATCACCGCCAACCCGAACGCGACGTACACGCTCGGCCCCAAGATCGGGAATTGGGACTCCGAGAGGCGCCGGTGGCTTCAGTCCAACCCGGAGTTTCCGAGCTCGGTGAACGGTAAGCCTCGGGTCTTGTTGGTCACCGGGTCGCCGCCCAAACCCTGTGACAACCCGATTGGGGATCATTATCTGTTGAAGTCTATAAAGAACAAGATTGATTATTGTAGGCTTCATGGGATTGAGATTGTATATAATTTAGCTCATTTAGATATGGAGCTTGCCGGTTACTGGGCTAAGTTGCCACTCATTAGGAAGCTGATGCTTTCGCATCCCGAGGTGGAGTGGATTTGGTGGATGGACAGTGATGCAATGTTTACTGACATGGTGTTCGAGATCCCATTGCATAAGTATGATAGGCACAATCTGGTTATACATGGCTATCCGGACTTGCTGTTTGATCAGAAGTCGTGGATTGCGCTGAACACGGGGAGTTTCTTGTTTAGGAACTGCCAGTGGTCTTTGGATTTGCTTGATGCTTGGGCGCCGATGGGGCCCAAGGGGCCGATTAGGGAGGAGGCCGGGAAGGTCTTGACAGCGTATTTGAAGGGGAGGCCGGCGTTTGAGGCGGATGATCAGTCTGCATTGATATATTTGTTGCTGTCACAGAAGGATCTGTGGATGGAGAAGGTGTTTGTGGAGAATTCGTACTATTTGCATGGGTATTGGGCTGGATTGGTGGATCGGTATGAGGAGATGATAGAGAAGTATCATCCCGGGTTGGGGGATGAGAGGTGGCCGTTTGTGACACATTTTGTGGGTTGCAAGCCTTGTGGGAGTTATGGGGATTATCCAGTGGAGAGGTGCTTGAGCAGCATGGAGAGGGCTTTTAATTTTGCCGATAACCAGGTGCTTAAGCTTTATGGGTTTAGGCACAGGGGCTTGTTGAGCCCTAATATCAAGAGGATCAGGGAGGAGTCTGCCACCCCCCTGGAGTCTGTCGATCAGTTTGATATTCGGCGGCATCCAGTGCAGGGTGGATCACACAGCTAGTGAGTAAAACATTTTCAGTGTGTGATAATTGATAGGTAATGATGTAACACATCACTTAAAAAACAGACTTAAATTTGATAACAGTTCATCTTTACTTGTATTTGTTTGTTCTGTTGTCTTTCTACCTTGTTTTGAGCTTCCAAGAACAATAGAGTAGAATTCTTTCACAGTCTTGAAACCATCATTGTATCGTGTTCGAGTAATCCTTAAAGGAATTACATTTATTTATTGCAGCATATTTTCTTATGTCATACTTTCTTTTCTACTGTGGAGCTGAAATTAAGATGAAAACTTTAGATGTAGGGTTCATTGACTTAGGCATGTCGGTAGTAGATAGAAGAGAAGAGAGACTTGTTGTATCCTAGATGAAGTAACTTTGAAGTTTGGTGTTCAGAAAGTTGCTAACTTCCTTTGTAAGTTTCTGCATTGGAAAATGTCCGTTTCTGCATCCCGGATTCTAACAAGCCATGCAAAGTGTGGATGGTAGTTCAATATTGCCTGCAATAGTGCTTAAGTAAGCAACAAGCTGTACGAAGTTGTTTATACTTTATACTATATCTAATTCAAGCTTTTTTGAGATTCCATGAATGCATCACCTAGGCTTATTAGTGGTATCCATATCCTTATTCACAAGTGCATTTCATATTGAATTAATAATAGTGAAGTCTCATTTTCTGCATGATGATATGAAGGTTTCCTGCTTCAACAAGTTGTTGTATCCCACTCCTTGCTTTTTAGAGTCTTCAGGGTTTCATTCCTTTTGTTTCCGCATACTGTTGTAATGGTTTGTGTAACAAGTTTGGGTTATTATTGGTAGGAAAAGTACATTCAGCATTCCCATTTTTAAATATATTTGAAAGCATCAGTTACTGAATCATCTTATTCCTGCTAATTCGATTTGCATTGTGTTGCAATCTTTGCTTTTACATGCATGCATTAAATTAGAGCAAAGCCTACCTGTCTGATGCTGATATATGGTAATTCAGTAGCAGCTGTAAACCTGTGAAATACACTGTAGATATTTGGTTCGATTTGAAAATAGTGGTTTTTGATTAATAAGTACTGTCTTTATCGTGTGAAAGAGCTTCAAGTAACTCATCAGTAATTGGATGTTGCGAGTCTAAATTACATTTGCAGGCTCTAGCTGTTACAAGCTGTTTCCCTTGGATGGATGGAAAGTCTTTAATCTGAGATTCTGAGCTATTGATTGTGATTGTGATTGTGAGATATTAAAATAGATCTTGGTGAGAAGTAGGTTAAGAAGTCCTGCTTGACAGGCCACTATGGCCTCCTTTTCCTCATATATTTTATTTTCAAGGTTAAAACATGAACACAAAAATAGGCAAAACTAATCAACAAAATTAGCCAAGGGACAGACAAACACAATGAAATATTTCGTAAAAAGACTCTGCATGTAGCAATCAATAAAATGCGTTTGAAATGTGCATACTACAAATCTCCGCAGACTAATTGGCTAGTTCTAAATTGACCGCATGTCATGATTCTCATCACAAAATGATTTGTCATTCCTTTTCTGTTCTAGAGGGTTTTGACTAAAGAATATAACAAATTATTTTCTTATTAACCAAAAAAAAACAAATTATTTTCTTAAATGAAACATTATTTGTGTATGAAGAGGTTAATTCACACGATTGACTAACATGAGATCAGAGCCGTTAAAAAATGTGATTACCAAGTGAGAGCTAATTTAAAGTTTGTAAACACTAAACACCAAAACTTATCACAGAAATTTCAGAGAGTAAATAATGGAGGGCGAAAACCTATTCAATCCAGAAGGCTTGGAATTCAAGAAGAAGAAGAAGAAGAACAAGTGGTCAATGGTTGCCATCAGAGACTCCAATTCCTCCTCCATTTTCCCTCCAATTAATCACGAAAACCTCCACCTCCCAACCTCCCCCTCACTCTCCTCTTCTTCCTCCTCCTCGCTCTCCTCCTTTTCGCCCTCTGATTCCGACGAGTCCGGCCCGGTCCCGCCCAAGAAGAACCCCGATGCCCGCGTCAGCAAATGCGGCGAATCGAGGAGCTGGGCGGGTTTCGGGTTTGGGCTTCTGCGTGCTAGGGTTTTGGGGATTGCGTGGGGTAAAGCTTGGAGCTTTGGTTGTGGGGTGAGCGTTGTGGCGGCGATGTTTGTGGTGTGCTCGTTTTACTTGCGAGCGAGGCAGAGGCGGTATCGGAGGCGCTGCGATTTGGTTATCAAAGAGAGAGATGAGGTTTGGCTCTGGTGTTTTGTTGTTGCACACCAAGTGTTCGATGTGTTGCCTCTGTCGGCTTTTCTGAATTAGCATTGGTCTAGATAGTAATAGAAATTTAAAGCATTCTGCGAATTAGATTCATCCTGGTTTGATTTTCGGCATTGCTTGTTTGATAATTTGTGAAAGATTCTAGCTTTAATCTAGTGTATGTGCTGCATTGTTGTGTTATACTATTGATTTGGAAGAAGCTTTTATACTTGCATTGTTGTGTTTTTGTATGCTGTCGCATTACTGAAGTTTGATTTTGTAATGTGTAGAAAATTAATAAGCTGCTGCACCAAATCGCGCAAATGAATGAAGTACTGGTAGCTCGGCATAGAGTTCTGGCTTCCAAGCTGGCTGATTGACTGAAGACAATGTAGTGCTTTTTTGAATTAGGGAGGATCAGTTCAATAGTGGAGGTGAAAGGAAGTTGCAGACTCTTGTATAGATGCCTGTGGATTGGTCAGAACAGAACTGGCTGTAATGGGATTCCGATTTCTGCAATTGGCTCTGTGGATTGCAATATCGAGTTGAAGGAGTAAATAGGGAACCGCAAGCACCAGTGTGAAATCTCTAAACAATTGGATGGACAAAAGGGGATGCAAGAAATTGCTGAAGCAGAAGGTCTGGCGCTCAAGCTTCCGAGTTTGGTACATGAATGGAGAGACGTGCAATGATGTTCATGATATATGTCAGTCACAGTCTTAGTGGTTTGCTTGTATATTAGTAGTTTTAGTACATGGTTCCATGTCCTGTTGATTCTTTAGCATTGATTAAACTATAGTTTAATAAAGTCTAAGCTATGGATAGAGCTATATGGTGCAGAAATTTGTTTATTGTTTTCAGTGATATTCTGGGTTAAACTTGTGTATCTACTTCCTCATGAAATCATGATATATACAGAAGTACGGTACGTTATATAGAGAACAAAAGCCAATGCTATTGACTACTCACTCCAAAGGGGTATGATAAACCAAGAGGACCTATCTACAAGCTAATTACAAAGCTCACAAACATAACTGAATCAATCACACAACTAATGCAGAGAGGTAGCTCTTCAACCCAAGAAAATGGAAAAGTGTAAGCAGTGAATTTGGAATGGTGCCCAGTTACCGCCCTTGCACATTCATTTGAGAAAACAAGGAAGAACTACCAGCTGTGACTACAGAGTCCTCACTCATTGCACCACTAGCCGCAGAGCCATCCTTTGAATTTGTTTCATCTTTCGCACTTGCTTTATCCAAAGAAATGAGACTCGAAGTGTTGTCTTCCGGAGCATCCATCTGCGAGGCTGTCTCTTGAAGCTGGAAAGCATACTCCAAGTTCCACAGCACATCTCCCATGCTTGGCCTATCGACACCATACTCAGCGAGGCATTTCTCTGCAGCTTCTACATACTTCTTCAGCGCACCAGCGTTGATGGAGCTAGCGATTTTAGGGTCAACAATCTTCTCAATCATGCCCTTCCTATGCCACTGCATTGCCCACTCGGCCAAACTCACCTGCTCTCTTGGCAGAGTGGGGCATATAACCGGCCTTGCACACAATGCCTCGAAAAGAACCACCCCGAAAGAATACACATCGGATTTCTCAGTGAGCTGCTGCCTCCTGAAGTACTCAGGATCAAGATAACCAAAACTTCCCTTCACTGCTGTGCTGACATGGGTTTGTTCCAACGATGGAGCAGCTTTTGACAGTCCAAAATCAGCTACCTTCGCAACGAAATTCTCATCTAGGAGAATATTCGTCGTCTTGACATCACGATGGATAATGCCTTGTGCTGCACCAGTATGCAGGTAATGCAAACCGCGAGCAGCACCAATGCAAACCTCCAGCCTTTGTTTCCATGACAATGAAAGATAGTTCGAGCCGTAGAGGTGGTCTCGAAGAGGTCCATTAGCCATGTACTCATACACCAGTATCATCTCATTATTCTCGTCACAAAATCCAATCAGTGAAACAAGGTGGCGATGCCTTAGCTTGGAGAGCATGTCCATTTCTGTCCTGAACTCATTGATGCCTTGCTCAGAGTTGGGGTTCCCTCGTTTGACAGCGAGCTTAGTACCATCTTCCAACACCCCAAGGTACACTTTTCCGAACCCCCCAACACCGATCACTTCCTTCTCATCCCAATTTTGAGTTGCAGCTTGTAACTCGGCGAAAGTGAATGACCGGCCGTAGAGAGTGGAAGAGAAATAAGTTGAGTAACCACTCTTGCTCTTGCGTGAACCGAAAATGCTGTTTGTTCTTCTAGAACTACTCTTACTTGATTTGGAGAACAAGCTAGAGTTACCGGAATGAATAGGTAGCAACCATGATGAGAAGCTATCTTTCTTTTCCCATCCTTGAGGTCTCCTTTTCCACCTTATATAAACTGCGCCAACTAAGAACATTGCCGTCACTCCCATCCCCAATCCCACGCCTGCAGCTATTTTTAGTGTCTTTGATGATTCCACTGGCCCCTTGTATTTCCCATCGACGGCGAAAAGTCCATCCAAGCTTTCTGCTACATTGCTCAATTTCAAGACTTCCACTCCATTAAGTAGTCCATCGTGAGTCCCGGACTGAGTAGTGCCGGGACCAATCTGAATGTGGATGGTGTTGTTTAAGCTTGAGACCGCCGTGGAATTGAGCAGAAAGTCTTTGTAGAAAGCAGTGGATAGCCCGCCTGTTAGTGAAGAGAGATCAATGTTGGAGACAGCCACCATGCCATTGATGTACACATTGAAGTACAACATATTGAGGGTGTTGCTCACAATGTCACAGAAATGTAACCTGACCAAGTAGGAGAAGTCCTCCTCAACACTCAACTTCCAACTGAGGTTGAAGTTCTGGTTGTTTGTCAAAGAATCCTGCATGTGTTGAGCAGTTGCATAGACCCAACTCGGCGCAATCAACAAGTTAGCGCCACTCTTGGGATACTTGATGGTATTTGGAGCCACTGACACGTTTTGAGACCCTTGTGGAAATGCATTGTATGCAGTGTCTGGCTCCCAAGTCCTTGACAATGTGTCATTTTGAGGCGATATCAATGGCCCTCCAACGTTTAGCCGGTACCGGATTTGGAAAGCGTAGTTTTGCAAGCCTGGGAAGTCTCCGGCTATGGGAACAGTGGTGGCAGTGTCATTAAAAATAGAGTCAGGAGCAGAGACAACCTCAATGGCATTGACAAAAGCGATGGAGTGCTTCTTTGGTCGGAAATGTAGAGAAAATCTGTTGTCCGAAACATTGAAAAGGTATTCTTTGAACACCAACGTGGCTTTGTCCGAGGCAGAAAAGTCATGCAGGAGAACGTACTTGTCTGTCTGCACCGAGAAAACTGCGTCGGAAAGGTTGTATGTCTGGTGTGGAAGAGGATAGAAGTATAGGCGAATCCAATGGCGGCCGGGCTTGTTAATGTGGAATGTATACTGAGATTGCTCGGAGAAAATCCTCGCCGTTTGAAACAGAACTTTTGAATCAGGTGGAACAGATGAAGAGACATTGGCATTGATGGAGTCAGCTGAAGCCTTGAAGTCCTCATTTGTGGACAAGAGGTCAGCTGTTTCACGGTCCGATTTGAATGTCCTGCCATCAGGGAGCTTGGCTTGTTGAGGAGCGCCACAATCGATGAGGAAGTTATCAGGAGGATTGAATGTCAATGTAGCAGAAGCATTTGCATGGCCTTTGGCCGAGACAATGTGCATGAGATTGTTAAAGAATGTGAATAGGAAGACAAAAAGGAAAAGAAAAAAGAGGGGGGAGAGTTGCGGAGGAACATGTGATGATGCCCCATTTGTCACTCTCCTCATTATCTGCACAATGAGGTTAGTCTCGAGGCGGCGTCAATGGCAGAGGTGGTGGTGGTGGTGGTGATGGTGGAGGAGCATTGATGATCATAGCCAAGGAGTCGGTAGATATGATCAAGAATGCTAGCGGTTTAACTCAGATAAGGGGGTTGTGGAGGAGAAACTGAACGTGGGTTTTGTGGGGATTTTTGTTATGAAAATCTCAACCGAGGAGGAAGATGGAGATTTTAGGCTTTTGGAAGCAAAGCAGAGGCAAAACGTGCAGAGATGAACGTTCTGTTGTTTTTGTTAGTTCGAGTTTTTTTTCTAGAATTGGTAAAACAAACAGAGAGAAGTTGGAAGTACAGCGATGTATGCGTTGAACCTTAGAAGCCACTAAGCACAAATGCTTATCTTATATGTGATGATAATATATTCTTTTAGTTAAGTAGTTATTTTGGACACACTCAATATTTGTGAAAATTATTTGTATATCGTTTTGAAGTATAGCTAAACCTCTTGCCTCAAATTTGTTGCTTTCTACATCATTATGAATTTGTTCTAACAAGTTCGGTTACCATACAGATGGAGACATCCTTTATATTCATGTACACATACCAATTTACTCAACACTAAAAAATTTGTTTCAATTCAAACTATGTCAGAATCGATCATGTTCTAAGTGGCAGAACTTGAGATCATCTAATGGATTTTCAGGGGATATACAATTATAATTTATATATTACATATATAGGGATGTATACCCATGACTATATGTATTATCTTACATCATGGGAATAATGTTGCAAGCACATAAGGCCAGTGCCACTGTGCCAGAGGGAGATGGACGGCTTCTAATCCAAAAGAGTAAAGAAATTATGAGCAGGCTAATGTAGAGTCAACTCTTGAACCAGAAGGTCACACTTTCATTCCACTCTAGATATTCAACTGATTAATAATGAGAAGATGACGGGATTTGCTGGTTATTTATTTATTTATTTATATTTTTTTGTATGTTGGTATCAATCCCAATAAGTTACAACAGTCAACAAATAACTGGGGAACCACTAACATTAACATTTTGGATCAAAGAATGTTGAATTGGAGTATACAGTTTGTTTGTATGTGAGAGTATACATATTAAATAACAGCAATGAAAAACTGACCCTAATATTACAGCTTCTCTCATTGCACTTGACAACCTTGCTCTTCTGCTCTGAGATAAATCAGTCCCCGTTGTATTCTCTGCAAATTGAAAAATGCATGCCAAACTTTTGAGTAGTAAAGCGAGAGATGACAACTAAGTTACTCCTCTTTCGTACAAATTCAATGCAGCAGAAGTCATAATGGCATTGGCATTAGATGAGATCTCAAATTAGTGTAATTCCTACCTCTTTTGTATCCCTCAAGCGTAAGAGATCCAATCGTTCATGAGGACGTCGGTTTGAAAGGGACGCCAGCTGCATCAGAACATGCTAATAGCTGTCAATAACTTGATCTTGTATTCACAGTTACAGCAATTCAGTGAAAAGTAAGTATATAAATAAAGTTTTACCCAGAAGCTGAAGCGCTCAGGATCTTGAACTGATGGCATCATTGCTTCTACACTGAGAAGTTTCTCAAGTCGTCTTCGATCTGTAAAGAGTTGGTGTCATACACCAAAAAGGGTATGAAGAGACACGCCATAAGAATAGGAACATATATTAATCTTATGTACACGGGCATTACAGAGTAACTTAAAGATAGTGCTAGTCAAAATTACAAAAGATACAGGAAGCATATCCTCCACAGATTTTCCAGCAGAAGTTTAGTATAGAAAAGAAACGACATTAGTCATAGGTTTGACTTTAATAACAATTAATCTGCCAGCACTGGATTCAACACTATACCTCGACTTGCTGCTCTTTTACCCCGTCCAATCCATAAACGAGCATATTCTGCTGCATTATTTGTCAGTTCCTGCAACTATATGGATACAGAAGTGAGAACACAGAGGTACAACCAAAATGATAAATGCTACAGTTATACTTGATGCATTAGTTATATGGTGTTTAAGCAGGACCTATACTCGACCTAATTTGATATTAAAACTCTTCATTCAGGAGAATTCAAACCAGATAGGTCATATGTAATATAAAATGCCTTATCCATCACCATGTCAAATATTGCTAATTGTAATTGGAAGTCCACAGCTTTGCATAGTGAATAGGTCTAACTAATGTATTATACAAAAAAGTTCAAAGCACCAGATCATATCTAACACCAGAAAATCAATGTGTAGTAAAATCATGTACTTACTTCTGATCTCTCTCTAGATCCTTCTGGTGGACATGTATCATGTACCCATTCAATCTCTGCAACTCGGTACCTGGAGAACAAACTACAAATATAAGATATTGAACAAGAGCAGTAAGTACACAAATGAATAGCTCAAAAAATCATAAGACAACTCACCCATCTTGGTCCCAAGATCGAATTATGCGAAACCTTCGGCGACTTTCAATCTGTGAAAAGATACAGCAAACACCATTCAATATGACAAATATTATAACTTCAGCAAAAGTATGTGCTGACATGGAAATATAGGTATGTTAGAGAAGCCCTTGCTTTTATTTGGAAGTTCGACTACATTCCAAGACCAAAATGAAAAGGATAATGGTTCATGAATAATAAGTGGATTATTTCAAAGTAGACCAGTTTCAGCCATTCACAATGCATGAAAAAGTGGTAAACACAGAATTGAGCAAAGGCAATCGTATCCAACCTCTAAATAGAAACGCCCATCTGGAAGTGGTTCACACCTACACACAGATAAACCATTATAGGCATTTTTTTTAAGAACATTCACATTTGTACTGAGTTTACAGATGATATTGCTATGATATGAGAATTGAGGGAAGAAGCAGGATGAAAGACCTACTCAGTAATTTCCACCTCACAAGCAAAATCAGCTATGGAACCTGTTGTGGAATCGATGATGACCTACACCATTAAAACAAGGCACAATCAGTGAAAGTTTCAATTTGGTCGGTCTTGATACACCTTAAAAGATAAAAGGGAAAGAAATAGACCAGTAACAATAATCTACCATTCCCATCCGACGGTTGCCTTCCATTATCCTCCTCACCTGTAGTTGAAGTATCGTAAAAAAAAAAAAATCAATGGGTGTTACAATTGTAACAAGTAGGTACGTAGTATGCTGCTCAATTAGCTTATAAGCATAGATCTGCTTGCCAAGCGCTGAGTATATGTTGAATTATTTTGCAAAAATTATGCGTAAATAATAGAGAATGTTAACTAGCTCTTACCATAAGTCTATATCGAGGCTCAAAAATATTAAGTGGAAACTTCTGAAAAGGAAGGACGACATCCATTACAAAGAGTGGCATCAAATCAACACCAAAGTTTGTTATTGTGTCATTCTCTGCCTTCCTTTCAGCAAACTCCTCTGGGAAGTTCTTTTGTATAATGTCATTAAGAGTCACACTGGTAAAAGTAAACAGAAATTGAGTACATAGTATAGACTACTAAAAAAACAACAGTTTTTACTAAATTTGAAAGGCTTTATCACTAATTAGACAAGAACAAGTAGAAATTTTTTCATAATAAGAAACGTAGCAGTATGCATGATGAACAGGACAACAATTTAAACCCCACACTAAATTGAATGCCTAAAGACACATTAACAGGTAAGAAGTTTCATACTGGTTAAAGCTTTCATGTGCACAAAAAGTAGAACCACGGATCTTAATTATAATATTGTATGTTTCCAATGTCAGCCTCAGTGTATAGTACGTGTATGCTCAGGGAATGCTGCCTGAATGTGCATGATTGATTATTAATAGCATAGCTAGGGCAACAATAAGTTCTTCTGCTTAATGAGTAAATGAACAAAAACATGTCACTCAAATGATACCACATGAGCCAAATTACCTGATCGCACAAGTTCTAGGACTAATGAACAGAACGGTCCGGCATAATGGACATTTGTTACCTAAGATCAGTTTTCACAGGTCAAGGAAAAGATGAGGAAAAGAAGGCTATATGTGTGTGTGTGGCATGCATAATTGAAATGCCTGAATACTAGCAAAACACTCACCTCGATCCATTGACTGAAATAGACAAGATCGACAAAAAGAATGTCCACAAGGTGTTGTCACAGGTTCATAGAGTAACTTGAAACATAATGTGCAATCAAAATCATCACTGCGTTCTGCTTTTCTTTCTGGTTTGCTATGGCTTGTTTTCCCTGTCTGGCGAACTTGATGTCTCTCTAAACTCTGGAGACATGTCAGAAGAGGAGTGCTACAAAATAGTACACCAGAAGCTCAGAAACAGCATATGATATAGCCAGCAGGTATCTATTTTTTGTCTAATAATCAACAAAATGGAAACAGTTCTGTATTACCTAGAAGGGTCAACCTGAAGACCACATAATAGAACATCCCGTGCCATTTCATATTTTTCCAGCTGCAAATTCAAATCAAGATTAGCTGTAATATGATGGACAATCCCTAGAAACCTAACACACACCCAATAATAGAAAGAAATGGTTTTAATTGATTATAAATAAGCATAAATTGACAGACTCCAGGAGCATCAATTCACAACACTTGCTTAATCGAATGGCCCCTTTAACAAAATTTAGGGAAAAAATGAAAGTAAACAACAATCACTTACCAAAGTCAGAGCTTCAGCCTTCAGCATGTAAGGTTTTGCTGAATTACTTCGGACGTTGAGTAGCTTTTCCACATCCTTTAAAGCAAGCTGAAAAGAATGATTTGACGTTCTTATATAGTTGAAACTTGAAAATGATTGTTTGCCTTAAATATAACAATGAGCCATTAAGACATACTTCAGCATGTATTGTAGGATCTAATCCAGTCCGTGCTCTATATTCAGAAGCCGATGCCGGTATGCGTTTAAGGAATTTACTGATCCTGTAGAGATGGGTTTACAGTAGTGTAACGATAATTAGGTAATAACTCGAGGTGCTTGCAAAACCACGGCCAGGAACTAAAGATACAAAATGCACACCTGATATAGGCAGCAGTTCGGTTGCCAAGAATAACAGGGTCACATGGTTTAATGTGATTGGCTCTTGAGTAGCAAGTAATCGCCTGTGGAAAGAAACTTGATTGATTAGTAAAGGAAAAACAAGAGTTCAGAGTCAACAGAACTATTTATACAAAGTGGTGCATCATATGATACGAAATAACCATGTTAATCGCTTAAAGAAATCTGTTTAACTTTGGTTCTTAATTACTAGGATTATTTTTCTATTATAATATTTCTAGAATGCCTTGAGGAAGTATTATACAAATAAAGATACAAACTTTCTCATATATATTGGATAAAATGGCAAAACATCACCTCTTCAAATCGATTCTCTCGAAATGCCTGGTTTCCCTTCTGCACAAGATCAAAAACATGACTAAATATGTCCCAGGGCAGTGCCGGTTCCGCTTCATTAGCCTGCATATCAAACATTGCCTTACCCTTCAGATTCCCCATCACAGTCTTACATTTTCAACACACAAAAAAGAAGCCTCAATTCAAGCAAAATCACATAGCAAAAGCACCGCATTGCACATTTCAAATTCCCATCTCAAAAACCATGACTTTCCACACCCCAAATCGACACTCTGGTTTCATCATGAACTCATCAAATGCACTGTTTTCCATGATCCGACAAACAAAGAAACCCAATTCCAGCTAACAATCTAACATCGCATTTTCTCTAAAGACTACATTTTTCGAAGTTACTAACTAAACTCCAGCTGGCATAGTTAATTCACAACCAAAAGCAAACAAACAAACCAAGCTCAAATCTTCAACTTGTTGTTTCCCCAAACCCCTCCCAGCAATCAAACACACTCCAACAAACCTCCAAACAAAACAAAACAAAACAAAAACTAAGACTTCAACTCATGAACTAAACCTCCACAACAAAATGCCGCGAAAAAAGCTTCAATTTCTCCACCTCAATCTCCTCTAGTTTTCTACGCTCCAAAAAAAAAACACTTAATTTCTTCCTCATTTCTTCACATTTACAAAAAAAAAACTCAAAAACAAAAACACACACGCACACAAAGTTAGAAGCAGAGGAAAAGAGTCGTCACCGAAATGTAGTCTTCGACGTCATCAGGGCCGTCTGTCACGAACCCCGAGGTCGACGACGGCTCCGCCTCCGCCGACATCTAAAGAGCTCCAAATCGAATCCGAACTCCCGCAAAAAGCTCGAGTCTTTAAGAGTGTGAGAGTGAAAAGCTCGAAGCTTTGAAGCTCTGGAGGTCTGAAGTGATTAATAGAGAACCAAAAATCGAAATGGGCGGAGAGATTAGAGCGTCATCGTGTTCGTCCCTATACCCCTTTCTGTTATACGGACCACATTTCTCTACGTCTCCCCCGCCTTTATTCTACGTCTACCCCCCGGGAATTCTTTCCCTGATCCTCTGCTCCGCAGCCTCACCTGGTCCGCGTTGAGGTTACTTCTCACACACGTGGCGAAATATGACTGGTTTTGTCAGTACTCCCCTATCCCGTTTTCCGAGTACATATGGGAAAAGGAGTTTTCCGTTATCTTTCTTTTCTTTTATCTTGTTGGTTGTAGAACGAACTCAACGAAGATTGTTACGCCGTGATTTATAAGCTACGCGATTGACGGCTTTAGCATTGTGAAATTTGGAATGGGAATGAGTTGGATACAGAGTGTTTTGGGGGGAGTATATAAGTATATTGTGGCCGTCGTGTTGATGCCGTTGGTGGCGGGATTGGAAAACGGCAACCGTCTAAGGGCACCAAAACTTGATCACATACTTCCACTGGTGGCTAGTTAGATATTATAGTGTATCTATCTTATGTGATTGTGGGTGACACAAGATTTAAAATGGGTTGAAAGAAAAAATGGGTCAACAACTCGGATATGAATACTCAATAAGAGGATATTGAAGAAGGGCCTACGGCAATGTGTTTTTTGGCTACGAGTGACTTGGTTTTATTTGGACAGAACCCTAGGGAGTGTGCTACATGGGAATTTGGCCACGTTGACTTGGTTACAACCACATTATAGTATAAGGTACAGTAATATAGTTGGTATAGGTTTTAAATTGATATGGTTTTTGGTGGCTAATATGTTGTGCTAAGTGAAAGATGCGAGACCCTTAATCGTCGGCCAGAAAATTAAAGCATCTAACAGTCGCACACTTTGTCTTAGTTGGTGCCATTTGGGAAGTCTTGAAGTCAACTAACTTTGGTTTAATAAAACAGAAGCCTAGTCTAATTATTTTTGATGTGTTTCCTCAACCTCTAGTACTATATATGTTACGGCTAGTAGTCTAGTACAGCTTAGCGAAGTCAAAATGCATTGTAAGTTACTAGGTGAAGTAAGTACTTGTCAAAAAGATGAAGAAGTCAAAATGGAAGAGATGGGAGATCGGATTGTCGTTATTGTTTTGGAAGGGTACGAGCTTTGGTTACATCACTTGTGGGTTCTTCTATGAAAATAAACACGCTCTGATAAAATGACGGCATGGTTCGCCTAATTGTGAACATTGTAAACTCTTGATATATACGACTTATTAAATTTTATTCATTTAGTCATTTTCATCGAAGGGAAAATGGAAGCACTATCTTCGTTTCTACTAGTGTCATTACTGCGCCATATGAGTGTTGGTCATCTCTTACCGGCGTCAATGGATGTGCTATGGAAATCGTTAAGATATGATATAGTCACTTTGAGTTTTCACCGGCGTCATCAACTTCCACCGGATGTGGCATGGAAATCTTTCAGTCTGTTTTCAGTTTTCGATTCGGTAGCATTACTGCCGATTGTTGCAGGGCGTTCCTGTCTGTCGAGGAGAAGCTCTCATCTTTACTTGCCTATGAGCTTGTTAATCATTGCCGATATATGAGTCTTTGTGTACTGCAAATGCAAATGTTCTCTGTACTTGGGAGAGCATAACATGATAGTTGCGGCCCAGTCGATCTTCAGACACAAGGGGATGACAATGGGGTCGTTCGGAATGGATGGGATCATAAGTCCTTACTGACTCCCACTACAGGCCCAATTTCACAGCCTTTTATCAGTTGTCTTAATAGTGCGGTCTACAGAGAACCATATCTTCCACAAGTACTACTAAAACAGGTTTGATCATTCCTCTTAACAGTAGTACAGTAATAACTATGAAGAAATCCCTGCTCATTTCTTGATAGAAATTCGATATTAATTAATAGCAAAAAATCATGTAACTCACTGTCATAATTCGTTCTAGCCGGAATAATGGGTCATGGGTGATCAATGTTGCAAATATACACTTCCAACAATGTTGATCACAGTGTAATTTAGATCGTTTTAGACTCGATTCATTAACAAATCGAAAAAATTACGATTGTATTATTGGATAAGGATATTGATTGGTGAATTTGGTTATAGATTAAGACGTTAAGTATAATCCATGTCAGATATTCCAGGTACAAGAGCAGGTAGCTCCCCATATGCATTGGGATATATAGCTACAAGCCTTACTCAGAACTACTTGCGACTTGGCCCCATTTATATTCCTAACGCCACGAAAGCGAATGTCATGGCTCTATTATCACTTTGCAATTTTGTGCAAGTTTTCAACTTTTCAATTTTGGAGATCATTGTATAACTCCATTTCTATTGCAGGGATATTATAGCACCGATTAGAGCTAAAACACCTGTAGAATTTATTAAGTTACACCTAGGGCGGATCTATTCAATGAGCTCTCTGGGCTGGAGCCTAGACAAAATCTCGTGATAATATTTACTATTTTCCCTCGTGCAGTCATGAAATTCTTGATAGTTCAGTTGGCTAAGTCATTTGTTGACAATTCTTGATGACTAGGGTTCGAATGCGAGTTCTGGAATGCACCGTGACCATACGGAGCCCTTAATTTGTCTTATTACGTGTCGCTCAACAATTGGTGTAGAGGCCTGGTCTCGCCATTTCCCTCTATTTCCCTCATTTCTCTTCCAACGCGCGCGTTGGGCAATCTATCGCATTCTCTCGGCTCACTTGAGTTGTATTGAGCCGAATGGAGCAACAAATCGATTTTACCAGTATCAGTTAATTGCTTTGATTTATTTGCTTAGTTATTTTTTTCTCTGTTATATCTTTGAACATTGCTTAGATCAGTGGATGTGGTGATGGAGTGATCTATTAATGTGGCCGCGGGTTTTGGTTGGGATGAAGTTCCCAGATTTGTAGATTGAAGTTCAGCAGCTTCCTTGCCCTCGACTTCGTGTTGTTTTCCTCCTCCAAGGCTCACTGGTACAGTAGTACTCCTTAAATGCTTCGATCCTTCTCCAGAACCTCGCTCAACATCGCCTAACCTCTGTATCGTCAATTGAGCTTGACATTGGGGTCAATGGAAGTAACATGGGGGAAGAAATAAGAAGAGAATTAGGTTAAATTTTTGGAAATTGAAATAGATTCAATTAGATCTCGAATTGGGTTTAATGGAGGAAGAATTTAACTTACTACAAGGAACTAAATTAAGCTTGCCGAAGCCTTGATTGAACGCCAGAGTTCCTCCTTGGAGTGCTACTGTTTCAATCACTCACTATTTGTATCAGTCATTGAATCTGTTGGCATGTTTGAGACGTGGAAAATAAGGGGATGATGGTGGTGTCGGTGTTGGCTCTGCCAATCGGTGGAGAATATAGTGTCGGTGTGGAGCAGTGCGAATTATGGTCTCGGGTCTCGATGTGTTACGGACTTACGGGTTCCCTTCGGCTCAATACAACTTTAGTGAGCTGAGAAGATAAGATCTGAGGTGCTACACGCGCCAGGAACCGAATAAATGGACATCAGCTGGGTCATACATGGGCCATGCCTCTCCACCAATCAGTAATTGACACGTAATAAAATAAACAAGGGGTTCATCCAGGTAACGGTGTATTCCAGTCGTTGCCGGGTTCGAACCCTCTTTTTTCCCCTGTTGTCTTTTGGTTTCTCCCTTTTTAGAATCTTTCACAGATTTCTTCTCCTTCTCCTTTATGTTTTAGCCTCGTACTGTAGGCTATACCTGTAAGGCCTGTAGCATAATATTTTGAACCCAATTTATATGCTTTGTGCATGCATTGACAAATTATTTATGTTGTTACTTTGTGCATCTATTGACAAATTATTTACGGTGTTTAGTAGACTTTCAAAATTTCTTGTATGAATCTTGTTGAACTCGGCATGTTCGTGTAGCCATTTTGGCAATAAAATAAGAGAGACTTCTATAAGCAATTAGACATTATTTGTTGCAAAAGTGTGTTGCAAGTTAGTAACTAATGTTAAATTGGTATTGCTCTATGTGAAATTCTTACTTTGCTAATTAGCCTATACAATGCAAGTTTCGGATCTTGGATCCGCACTGGTCTCACCCAGCTAGAAAATCATGATGAGACAAGTTAATTATCAGTGCGATATCTACGTGTCAAGTGAAAGTGCTAAACAAATCAAACGAGTAAAGTGTGGTTTTCTCATTTTTCATATATGAGACAAGCTAGGATGAAGGAAATGTTGTTTGGTAGATCTAAATCTCCCTCGCTACTATATTGTTCAATCCGTGACATCAATCGATACTTCAAAAACTGTTGACTCAACCCATTGACACCGAAGTTTAAACTAATCTAATCAATAAATTAGTATGCATGCATGCTCTAACCTCCTGTATTGATTAAGACAAGCTATATATATGTGTGTATGTTTTAATATATAGATCCTCGATCTCCAATTATTTTTGGATACTTTAAAATAAACTAGGCAAGGATGGATAGGTTCCAACAATAACGTACGTAATTTCAAGTGGTTAAGTTTCCACTTCAGGGATATTATCTATCTTTATATGTTGCAAATAAGATAGAAAACAATGGGATCTAATCATATAAACTAGGGTTTGTAAGTTCCAAAACTAATGTAGTAACTCGATCAATCCAAGAAGATTGGCATATCTGTAATGGTTTGATGTTGGGTCTCATTCACTCATGACGACTTAATTACTTGTAATTAACTAAAGCTAGTGATCGGAAAGCTAGTGCATGGTTCTTTCGCCAGAGTATGTAATTCCCATTTCGTTAATCGTAAAAAAGAAGAAGAAGAGGAAGCATCGTTAGGTTTCCCTCTAAGATTCATGCATGCACGTGGATTTTTAATCAACTGATATTTCTTTTTTCGAAAGAGCATTGTGTTATCTTCTTCATCAGTTCATCTGCATGTACGAGTTTAATCGATCATTTGACGATAATATTATGAGTTGCAGACATTCTCTATTATTGAAGAATCAGAGCTCAATATATAGGGCTAAAATTTATTTGTCGCTGTTTGCAAGTGATCGACAACTCACATTCCGACCAAAAGAAAAAATGACAGCACATGTACAAGCTAGAACTCAATGAAATTATGGAAGTGCTGTGAATAATTGTTTGGTGAATGAAACAGCTCTATGAAAATGAATTGGCATCACAAAAATAATGAATTAGTCACAACCAATTGCCTATAATGTATGTCCTTGAATAACTATGACCTTCAACTTAAGCAATCATTGTGAAGGAAAGTCTAGAGTCTCAATTATAATAGAAATTATGTACAGTTGAATCCCGATTAGCTTGCAAACTCTAATTATTATGCTTTTTGTCGTTCATAGATCGAAGAACAAAATAAATTTTATATAGCTGCCTTACCACACATGCATGAAAGTGATCGATGAAACCCTAAACTATATTTAAGCTATTTTAGCTTACTCTTTTTGTGGATATACTAATGTGGCTAGCTTCCTTTAATGGATAAAACTAGACTAATAATTATATTTATAATTTAGGGTTATGATTTAGGGGTTTAGAGTTTAGCTATGGAGGAAATCAATTAGATTTTTTGCCATTAGTATGATGTATGATCATTTGTACTGAGTGTATATTTACTAATTAATTTGTATTTTTTATGATGAAACTTGTAGATCAATTTAGTTACTCACAAGTCAAGACTCATATGCCATAGCAATCACATAATGCCTCAAAGATTTTTCTTTTTCTCTTTTATCTTTCAGTTGACAGATCACCAAAAACATAGACAGTTCAACAGAAGAAGCAAATTGGAAAGCCTAGCTGATCGATACCATTTTGTACGTATTCCTTCGAACCCAAGTATACTACTGAATGGGAAATATAATGCCACATCGATCATGTATGATATATGCAGAGCTCCGTAACGAAAAATAAGTAGGCAGAGCTCCAATCAATGGTCGAGGTCAAAAGTCTGCGCACCAACTCTATGATATGAATTGTGATCACTCATCAACTTTTTTGGACCTAATTAGGTAATACGGTATCCCCACTTGACCTATACATCAAGTCTTGTTCCATCTCTATGATTATACGTTGCAATATACATGAGGAATGGCCAATGTGGTATTATGAAAATGTAGCATTATCATAAGGATTCAAAAGTATATTAAGAGTTTTGGTGTTCAACATATAAAGCTTCTTCGAAACTGTAATGGAACAGGCACAATGTTAAGTTTGGAAAATCAATCCCGATCAAATGTTCAGAGGTAATTTGAGGAGGACGAAAATGACAACGATAATAAGATTATTATTTTTTCTCCGCTTCTTATGCGTGACCTTTATTTTAGAAAATTTTATAACTTTAGTAAATTTTATTTTATTTTTACTTGTATACTTAATAAGAGATCGAAGAGAATAAGATTGATGGAGCCCTAATTATAATCAATTGATGGACGTGAACTGCAGAATGAACGGTGATGATAGCAGTTCAACAAATAATGATACTGCGTTCTAATTAACTATTTCCCAAAATTATTGATGATAGAATAAGAAGGCAACACATCTTAGTCTACTCTATAATTTCTAATTTATTTCAGGATGAAATATTTGTGTATTGTTGAATGATATGTGAGCTTATATATAGGCATTACAAAACCACAATCCCGTAGGATTCGGAGTCCTAATATATTACGAAGATGCTAATCTATCTCCTAACAGGAAACCTGTTAGGCTAAGACACACACAAGGGTATAATAGTAATTCTCCCGGAACACTCCCCTTTGTGTCACATGCCTAGGTTGCATGGTGCACACATCGTTGCCTCGGTAAAAACTTTGTCAAGCAAAATAAAAACCTCTTGGGTAAAAACAAAAGCTTGATCGAAGGGAAAAAGAGCACAACACACCGTCTACATTTGATAGCATGATGTGAGGTAGACTCCCCTGAAGTCTACGAAACAACTCCCCCTGATTAGTGCCATAATCATGGAGTACAAAGAACAACGTATACAACGTTCATTACATACTTCTCAAACGTAGTCTTGGGCTAATGATTAATCATTAATCTAGCCACACATCCTTAGATCATACATGCTATACTTAGCCAAACTTAGATCTTAGGAAACAAGATTGCATAACAACTCAAAATAAGAGTTTGCAATGAAAATCAGATTCTCGGGTAGAATGACTTTCACTAACTTAAACAGCCATAACTTCTTCGTCAAAATAGGTATCAGCAAACCGTAAAATGTTATGGAAAGTAGACACCTGTGACTTTTGAATGACATAAAGTTCACAACCTAATCCGATCAGAGCAGTTCAGAGTGCTCTGTTGAAGTTGACTGACTTGCAAATTTCCGGACAGAACTGTCATACTTTGCTAAAATGGCCATAACTCACTCAATATGATAGCTATGAATAAATGGTTGGTGTTCCTCGAAAGTAGACACATAGACATTTCCCATGGTACCAATTTTACCATAATTCATTGAGCGAGCTGTGTTGTAGGTCTCGTTGAAGTTGACCTACGAAACTGGATAGATTCTGATTTGTCACATTCAATGTGTCTTTCGCAAAAAGAATGGAGGAATAGACCAATGAATGACTGATTTTGGTCCGAAGAGGAACCGTACGCATCCTCTACGCTACCAGTGTCGACTGCTACACTAAGACGTACATTAATGTTGCTGGAGCTGCTAGCGGCGTTGGTGTGGATAGGATTTGTGTTGGTTCACTAAGTGTAGAACTAAACCCATGTCAAGGGAGCAATGCAAGTCCAACGATAATGCATAGGCGCAGAGTTAATCACGTCATAATGAAAGCAATAATGTACCAACAACACTTACATATATGAATCTATAGCTCATTGAATCTCTTCATCATCTATACTTAGACGGAAAGGAGAATCAAGAATTAGCTTTCATATGAACACATATGGGTATGAGTTCTTGCAACCGATTGTACTACGTTCTCTCGAACGTCGCAATTTGATTACATAAGCTCTCCGTGGTCTGGAGGCATTTAAAGTCTCTCGGGCACTCTCATATCTACGTCAAGATCCCTTTACAGATATTCTATGACCACTATCATATGCTGCAAATCAGTTTTCATGGACATTACTACTGATCAAGTAGCGGAAAGTAATTATGTCCATAACGAGAGAATATAACTCGTCGTAGTCAATACTAGGATAATGAGACAATATTTGCGCCATAAGTCCTGCATATATCGCATGACTTCATCTTTCTCATTACACTTACGAACAAGGACCAACATAACAAGTCTACTTCAGCCTGTATTGATTCTTTCCACTTCGGTCAAGTTTTTCATCGTTAATGCTTTACAATGGAATAAGAGCATAAGCGAATACATCATCAATCATGGAAGATCAATCCATTAAATACACGTGCGCGTTGTATACGATAAATTCGTGAGATTTCTATTCTTCTCTAACATCAACAAAAGGAGTCTGTAGTGTCCCACAGAAACTTAGTTGATACACATGTTTAGAGAATATCTCTTGATGATGGGCGAAATACTTGTGCCTACGCACTTAGCTTCTTTTTGGTTTTGATTCCAGAGAATAATGGTCTCCCCCTCATCTAGGCAGAAGCCAAGACCGAAGCTATGACCCTTACTAGTCCATCTTTGCGTTTGCCGCCCTTGTTTTGTGGTGCAATACCACGGGCGCCGACAACACCACAGCGTACGATGGTGTCATTGCCGGCTTCCTTCCCACTGTCAGGGATGGTGCCAACGGTGCTAGGACCAGGTCATATGAAATTCTCCCATATTCTGAGAGTTCCAACCTTACCGGCACATCATAACATTTATGTGCGATCTCATCATTTTTGCAATATCGGTAAAGTCATTGAGCATCGAATCTTTGACTTTCTGGAGGTAGATAATGTGTTGCACATTTACTCACTTTGAGTAGTGCGAGATCTTAATGAGACATAGTGCCACACCACGTCAATTCCTGGCGTTAAAACCGGAATGAGAGCATTCCATATCTCCCCTTAACGACGGGAAGTATGTCTCATCAAAGTGATCGTCTGCTAATATCGTAGAATAGAGATTAACGGTTGTAGATTGGAAATAGTGGACAAGTGTTGGTGATTCAGAAATCATAACCAACCAAAATACTTAATCGTTTCAAGTAGACCCATTGAGATAACTACAATAGAGACACATAAACAACTTTAACAAAATAGGCGTTTAATGAAAAGAACGTTGAGATCGTATCCAGTAACCATCTGGTACGCACTAAGCGCTTGACAAGTTGTGGGTCTAAAACGAATAAGTGTCGCTGCATGCAACATCATTACATATCTCCATGCAAAAATCGGCAGGTTAGTACCCATAACCAAGTCTGAGCTCTGCTAGATCGTGCAGTGAATGAACATGAGGAATAATATGTTCAACGACGATCCCAGTAAATATGCAAAACGAAATCATCAAAAAATCGTGGAGGTGAACTCTCCAACGGTATCCAATCAAATAGATTTGAGATGAGAGGAATGGTGGTGAGCCATTAATATGATGATCATAGCTAAAAACTTAGCAAATGCAGTGTTCCTTGTGGAAAGCAAAGCGACGTGTGACCAACGCGTCGATACTCTTAACCTGTACCATAAAAATACCGAAAAATGTCCGCATTCGGTTAAATAGGGTCCACTAATGTTACCTTAAATACTTCGTAAGAATAGAATATTCTCGGTTGGAGCCTTAGCAAATAAGGACTTCCTTAAAATCTAGCAAAAGAACAAGCTTTGCAAAATGAGCGATAGGCATCAGAGATTCTTATGGAGGCATTAGAAAACACGGGAGGCATCACAAGCTCTTGTGAAGGAGGGGATGCCGCCACTGACGGCCTTAATGCCATGGAGCCGCCGGGAGGGGCTGGCTCGGCCTCACCATGCATGGTACGGATAGGCACGGCCTCACCGTGTGGAGCACGGGTGAGGTGGTCCTCCAATCGCTTCGTGAACATGAAACATAAATGATCATATGAATTTCAAAGAACTCGAATCATTATATTTCGTTCAAAATGACCAAAAAATGATCATGTCAAAACCGAGGAGACAGCAAAACCGAACCCATGATTCAAAGAATCTTGAGTTACATAAAGCTACTGCTGCAGGCAAGTAAAG
Source organism: Argentina anserina (assembly GCF_933775445.1). NCBI lineage: Eukaryota > Viridiplantae > Streptophyta > Magnoliopsida > Rosales > Rosaceae > Argentina > Argentina anserina. The sequence goes on from NC_065876.1 coordinate 1,859,790, forward strand.
CTATGTCTGCAAGCTAACAAAGCTACTGTCTAAGCTTTAAAAAGCTACTGTCAATGAAATCTGACAAATTTATTCCTCTCCATTCTTAACACAAATATCAAGATGAAAATCCATCATTGGCATGTATGACCTTTAAAACTTAGCAAGGCACGAAGATATGGAACACAATCTCCGCACGAGATCCGTAAAACAACTACCTGCACCGTAGAATAGTGTGGGTGGTTACACAATTAGCAAGATACTCGATTTCATGGTGGGACATGCTCAAAATAAATTTAAGAGAGTCAACAACGCGGTGAACATCTCTAGACAATACGCCGTAGGATATTGTAAGAGGGGGGATTGAAACAAATGACAATCCCATCGAATGTATCACATGGCAATAGAACTACATTCTTCAACTTAAGAGTTGGAAAAACATGGTATTGGAGTAGTTGAATACCAAACAATTAGGGTGGAAAACCATCCATTTGGTGCAGGTGGTCACCAATAATAATAAAATCGTTTGAGCTATGAAATGACTTGTAGAAAATCGGAAAACAATGTCAAAATAACTCAAAACCGGGTGAAATTTGGACTGGAAAACTTGGTAGTAAAAACTGCAGGAAATATGCCGGAAAAATGACGAGAAACGACTAAAAATTGTCGAAAACTAACCGGAACCGGCGGCGCCGATTGCCAGAAAACCGGTCGGCGGCGGCCGGAACTTCAGATCCGACAGGGGACGCCGGCAGGAACCGGATGGCGGTGCCGGAAACACCGAAAAAACGTTGGAAAACATTCCGGAAACGCCAGAACAGTAACCGGGGAAAACGACGTCAATTTTGACGTTCCGATGTCCGTTTTCCAAATTTTAATGTCCAAATTCACAATGTAGTACTATTGGGGTCTCATGTAACCCAAAATCAGCTAATTTAAAAACCACATGAGTTGCAAACGTTGACCATGCATGCTAAGTCAAGGCAAATAAAATTCTTACGAGATCATCTTGTAAACAAGGAATACGAGAAATTTTATTGAATATGCCAATATTTAATACAACACAAACAAGCTTCCAATTCCAATAAACGACTTAAGATAAAGTCGAGCAAGAATTATGGCAATGCCAACGTCATACTTGAAAAATAATAAGCAGAAAACATAGTCAAAATATATTGACTAATCAAAAGTCCGTAGCAACAAAATCTTGCATATCGAATTGGGCGGAGCCTTAGCCTGAGGCTAAAAAATGTGCTTACTTGAGAATGGAAGAATGTTACATTTCCATCTCCAAAATTCCCTCAAGAAATAGATACAGGTGTCAAAAATGGCATATGTTTCTCGGATGTGGAGTATGGTTCAAGGTCAACTCTGGTAATACAACGTCATAGACGTTTATTGAATCAATTTAAGTGTGTCCCATAGAATGTGTTATTTTTGGGATCTTTTGTCAACAAATAGTGCTGCTTCAGAGTAATAAATGAGTACGTAGACCTTGGTATTATCGTTTATAGACATTCAAATAACAGTCGTGAGGACGACACATCCATAAAAAATGAGGGTTGTATAGGTTCGAATAATCGAAACTATTCAAGTATATAACCGGAATTAGAAGAGTTGTGATGTATATGGTCACAAAATAATCGATGCATATCGGCGATTCTCATGATCGCACCCAAAACAGCGGTGTACTCAGACAACCACACGAAATCGATTTCTTCCCTTTAAATAATAATGTGAATCTCTCAAGACCGTCACACAAAAAACGTCGACCAAGAGGGGAATCATATCTCTCTTTCGTCTCATCGGCGTAATAAGAAGGCCGGAAAAGAAGACATGAAAAAGGCTAATAGCGCCCGATAATTTATATATATATGTTCAAAAGCAGCAACTTTAAGAAAAACATACTTGTTGGTCTGCCAAATAGACCACATATAATTAAATTGCTCTGCAAATCGATCGTCATGCATAAAGTTGCTTGATGAATTCCTTTTCGATCTTCGTCCGATGACATAAAAATCTTGGGAGGATACGATCGAAATCGTATGTAGATGACAAAAGTATCGTCCATCTCGGCATGAATGTCATCACCATAGTACGACGAGCAATAATTTTACCTATACGAGCACGTGAAATATCGTTAGAAATAAAAATGTGCCAATGAACATTTAAATAATGAAATAGGAAAAAGGAAAAGAAAATATAGTATGAAGCCCAAAGGGCTATTGTGCTCGGCATGCTATAGGCCCAAAATGATAGAGAAGACGGGAGTAGCTTCTCTTGAGCGAAGAGTTTGCTTGTGCAGTTTGCCTTTCTTGCGTAGATATGCGGGGGGAGCAATTTTGAATGCTTTGATGCGGGGTCTTGCGGGGCAAAAAGATGTTTTTGCGGAGCGAATGCAGAAGAGACCCTACGGGGCTGCATGCGTGCGTGCAGAGGCTGAAGGGGCGGGCTGCAGGGCAGCAGGGGGGTCGCAGGGGCTGCAGGGCAGGATGCGGGGGCTGCAGGGGTTGTGTGCGGGGGATGTAGGCAGGGGCTGCAAGGGTTGTGTGCGGGGGATGTAGGCAGGGGCGGGATGCAGGGGTCGCGTGCGGGGCTGCATGCAGGGCTGCGGGGGTAGCGGCGGGGGGGGGGGGGGGGGGGGTGCAGCGGTGGCGAGCAGGAGATGCGCCGGCGGAGGAGAAGAGAAAAAAAAATTCTAGGGCTCTAAAAGTTCAGGGTTTTAGGACAAAGTGCGTGATAACGTGTTTCAGGATGAAATAATTGTGTATTATTGAATGATATGGGGGCCTATATATAGGCATTACAAAATCACAATTTCGTAGGATTCAAAGTCATAATCTATTACGAAGATGCTAATCTATCTCCTAACATGAAACCTATTAGGCTAAGACACACACAAGTGTAGAATAGTAATTCTCCCAGAACATAATTTAAGATTTTACCACATATCTAAATCAATTTCTTTCGTATGTTATATTATTATTGTTAATCTTGTATTGGAAGCTAAGATTCATACATTCATACTTGCATCAGTTGCATGCCACGTGAAACACTACAAATTAAGAAAGGCCCTACTCGCTGGCGTGAATCGTAAGCAACAACATTTATCTTGAAATTTCAGTCACTTTCCTCGTCCATAATATGAAAGACAAACTACCCCATTTCATTGATCATTGATTAAGTTCTACAGAACTACACGCCCAGACACACTTTTTTCTTCTAAGTTCCATTACACAATACATAAATCTTCAATGCTTTGCTGGTGAAGATCTGTTTGAATTCGAAAATATTAAGAAGTTGCATATCAAATAACATCAGAATTTAAAATAGTAGATAGAGGATTAGGAGCTAATGGTCAGGAGTTTGTTACATCACCAATATTGTGTGAAATAAGGTTAGGAAAACTGTGAACTACCTCACTGGAGGAGTCCCAAAAGTGAAAAACATCTCAAATTTCAGCTCTGTTAATCATTATAAACCAGGTCATTATAGAAAAATTAACTGAAACCAAAAGCAAGTACCTTAATCTTAAGATTCAAGGGATCTAGATCCCACAATTTTGTTCATGAGAAGCACAAAGACTTGCAAAGAAAAATAATAGTCATAAACTCTTAAATCTTAATGCCATCATCATGCAACAAATAAAAGAGGGGGGAAAAAAAGAGGCAAAGGAAGAAACACATATCAAATTAGATGAGGTAGAAGCAAAATCCAAAAGCAGGCACGCACAAACATTGGATCAGCAAAAGCCATGCCACGGGTTTAGGTTTCTTCACTTTCTTGTGCTAAAAAATTATAATATCTCAGAAGAAGTGTTGCCCTTTACCCTAAAATTACACCACATTGTAGGAGATTTGGAGATTACAAAGATGAACACACTAGAGTCCAAAGAGTTCCTTTGATAAATACAAGGCTTTAACAAAGCTGAAAACAATTCCATCTCTATAAAATTGGTTAGTTTTTTAGTTGTTGGCCCGTCCCAAGCATCCAAGACACCCAACCTCCTAATCTCCCCAATCTAACTAACCAATAATTAAAAAGAGACCTAATTAATTAAAATTAGAAATCATTAAGAAAGCCACTTCAATATAATACCCAATTGTCTAAACTACTTCCCACATTCCATACCCATCCTCTCTGTCTCTCTCCCTCTCCTCTCTCCCTTGTAATGCAAGAAGAAGAACACAACCCAAGAATTACAATGGGAAAAGCCACCCGGATTCTCAGAAGATCAATCCACACATTCCTCCAACACTACCAGGACTTCACCTCCATTGTGGCACTCATAGCCTTTCCTTTCTCAGTCTCAGTCCTAATCTCCCAAGCCATTGTTCCTTCTTCAACCTCATCTCTATTCCCAACCATCCACAACCGCCTCCGGAGTCTTTTTGATGCAGCAGGGCTCCCACCATCTTCACAATTCTTCACAATTCTCACCCAGAAACTCTCCCAAACAATCTCTTCCGCAATTTTCACACTACCCTTCACCCTAACTTTCCTCCTGATCACCAAAACCTCCATAATCCAAGCCCTCAGTTCCCACAAGAACCCATCTATCACTTCTGCACTATCTCTCTACCCTTCAATTCTGATAACCCATCTCTGCAACTCCCTCCTAATCCTCTCTGCAAATGCAACTGTGTTTTCTCTCCTATTCATCGCCTTCAACTTTCTCGAGGGACTTGGGTTCTCTGACTCACACAAGACCCTACTCTTCTTATCAGCATCTGGGGCAGTATTGTATTCTATTGTTCTTGCCAATGCTCTTATTATTTGCAACATGGCATTGGTTATATCAGGGACAGAGAAGAGTGGGGGTTACTTGACAATTCTCAAGGCGTGTTTAGTAATCAGAGGAAGAACTTCAACTGCTCTGTTTTTGGCTCTACCTGTCAGCTTGGGATTGGCTGCAATTGAGGCATTGTTTCAATACAGGGTTGTAAGGGCTTACCACTTTGAAGGAAAGCTTGGATCTTCAATGGTTTTGGAGGGAGTTTTCATTGCTTACTTGTACTCAATCCTTGTGGTTCTTGACACAGTTGTCAGCTTCATGTTCTTCAGGAGCTGCAAGACAAGTTCTTGGATTGAAATCACAGATGAAGAAACTGGTGGTTATACCAATTTGAAGACTGCTTTGAAGGAAGTCTCATGAATGGATTGGGGTTCACAATTTCATTATTCTTTATAGAAAATTACAAATTATTATAAAGAATTTGTATGATTGTATCTTCAAAGTTGATTTCATTTTGCTTGGTAATGACGCCAGGCAACTTTCCAGGGCATAAAGAAGAAGACAAACCCTGAACAGGAAACGAAAATTGTACACAAACCTTTGCTCATTGGTACATTCCATTTCTACTCTTTTTTTCCCCTTTTCACTTGGGTCTCTTTTTCGTTAGATTTAGGTCAAGTTTCAGACTTTCAGTGTAATTGTACCCTCAGAGTAGTTGAGAAAGGGAAAAGAGACTGGAACTTTACCTTGAATATAAATATAGGAACTTTAATAGATGATATGCTTTTCAATTGGGATTCTGTTCAGTCAGTATTCTACATTTCAGGCAATGTTGATTACTTGTGCCGTTTGGCAAAATTTATTGTAAATTTAAATTTAAGAAAAGCAGACGAGTTTAAATTCGTCGTCAATAAGTTTTTCTATGGTTCTTCTACTGGACTAAACTAAATGACATCCAGTAGTAAAGACAGTTGGAATGTAATTTTTTGTGGCAGAATAAGAACTTCCATGGATGACATAAAAGATGCATACATCAACTAGTACATCAAAAAGATATACCTACGGCAAAGGCAGATATGACAATCCACGATCTGATTAGAAAGTCCGGAACAAAAGATAGCCCCATTGTATCTATCCGACGCACGGGACAGTTGTTCATTATCATTAAACAAGCTTGAATGACCAAATCTGACATCAAAATTATCATGAATGACGTGAAAGTAGAAGGAAAACCGGAGTTGGCAAAAACCGTCATTTTCTATACACCGGAACTTTCATGAATTAGTATACTTCCAAGTTCCAACTAATCTAAGTCAGCCTATTGGTTATTTTACAATTACACTAGTCTTCTAGTCTCCTGAGCCTGATACCTATACAACATCTAACGCAACTGGGTCATCCTATGCAAAATTTCAATGGAAACACGAGGAGAAAGGAACTACTGTTATATGTTACAGGAAAAATGAATTGAATTCTAAACTAAGGAGAGGGTTAGTGACTTGTACATGGTTTCGCGGTAACCGGGAACATGTGCTTTAATTTACAATCCCGATGGCATCTTCCCTGGTGCTGTAAAATCTGTGCAGCTCAAGTGGCCAAAGACGAAACCAAATTGCCAAAGCTGAACAAGACTTCAGAAAATTATGATCAGAAGGAGGCCTGAGGGGGGCAGGTCTGATTGGTATCCAGAAAGTAGAAATACCATTGCTTCTCAATTACTTATTGAGAGCAGCCGAATGCCAAAGTCCAGTCTGTATAATATCCAATGTCATTGATTAGTTGACCATCATTGTATTGAACATCTTGCGAAGCATGTACAGTAGAGCTGCTTGCATAGTTCAAAGGCTGCAGGACTCGAGTAGTGCCCCTTTCCACTCATTCGAATCAACTTGGAGGAGGGTTTTTCCTGGCACAAGTACTGTGAAAAGGATTCTGACCAGGGTCGTCCTCGAAGCAATATACGGGGCCACTGCCAGTTAGCAATATTGGAGCCGAACTCTGCTGTATGGCAGGAGTTCAATGTCCCATGCAGTGGTAGAATGACTATAATCTTCACACTATTTTGTTGTTTTTTTCGTAAGGTTAACACCCTTGGCCTTTTCCATTTCCGCTTCCTTCTCAGCCTTCTTCTTATCCAATTCAGCCTGTTTGCAATTCTCTTCGTGTGCTTTCTTAAACAACCTCACAAAGTTTAGAAGAGTCGCAGTAACTGCAAATATCCAAACAAGACATAATGGACAACATAAAAATAGTGAATATGTACCAAATGAAAACATAAATTCTTAGGACACCTACGAATATACAACAATCTCATACAGTTGAACATTGAAGGTAGCAGTCTGAAACAACATCAAAGACAAATGATCAAATCCACAAACCTTGCTCAAATGGGCATTTGGAGGGCTCCTCACCAAGATATAATGCAAGTCCATCAGCCGCTCTACCCTGATCACCAAAACTAGATGTCAGACATTTGGTAACAAGTCATAATCTAAGGCAACTAACAATGAGAGTTCAAAATTAACATATTACCACCACAGAATATAGATTTGTCAGAGATGCCACTTCAGTCTCAGCAACAGTAATAAACTCCTCCAATGTCTAAAATAAATATAATAAATATAAAAATGTTAGGCTACTACGCAAAAATTTGAAAGGAAAAAGGCAGGATCTTTGGTAAAGCGTTAAAATCATTAGGGAGGAAAAGAAAAAAAAAACTCTGCATACCGTACGGAAAACCTCTGAAACAGGGCCATCATTTTCTGAAGCCACCAGCTCCTGCTTGAGCTTTTCTAACCCCTTGGTTAAAGCTTGCATTTCTTCTGCTAAAGACTTCAATTGAATCTGCATGAAAGGAGGACCTGTTACACACAATGTTTGAACTGAAATGTCTATGATTAACACGCATGAAATAGATGGACACCTTTGTAGCAGGTTCCAAGTTGACAAGGTCCTCATGAAAACCAAGAAGTTCAGGAGATCTGGAAGCAAGACTCTAAGATACAAGAAAACCAGATCTGAGAATCAAAAAATGTACTGCCACATGTACCAGAGATAAATATTACATGTTTCAAAAAGAAAATTTGATCGAGAAGTATTTGCCAAGTAAAGCATCTTTTTGCAAGCAATCGTCTCTTATATATTAGTTCAATGAAAAAAATGATGACAAATCAACTAATTAATAATGCAGAAAGAAGAGCCCCATGACATTAACAAACTATTGCAATCAAAGTAAAGATGTGATTTTTTTTAATGTCTTGGGATAAGATTTCCAAGGGCCTATGTTATCAATTCAGTAGAGAGATGGAGCTTTAATCTATGCCTCCCCATTCCCATAAAAATACATGATTAGGTTTACTGAAACTCCTTTACTACCTCGATTTAACCTCTTGGGTTTCCTTATTTTGAAATCAAAGCAAAGCTAATAGTTATCCTGCTACAGCTGATACTATTATCTCAAGGACACAAGGAGAGACTGAGCGTCGATCACTTATGTTTATTATTATTATTATTATTTTCTAATTTTATGCATACTTATAACTGGATCAAAAATAATAGATTTTACCAGCGAGCAACTAATTCAAAAAGGAAAAGAAAAAAGGCATACCTTACAGAGATAATGAATGAGTGTCATCTTACTAGTAGAAGCGCGAGTATCAGCGAGCTTCAGGAGACTGTCCAACTTAAATCCAACAGCAGAACCTGTTAACACAGTTAATGAAATCAGTAAAATCTATTAATTGTAAAATCATACACTAGTATGAGAGGATGGTAAAAAGAAAAGAAAAAAAAACATCAAAATAACCCAACAAGTGCAGAGAGGAATTATAAATGCCATGTGACATGTTCCTTCATTTCAGGTGAAGAAGATGCTGAGTCACATTAAAGGACAACGAGCAAGTCATTGGCATCAGCTTTGCAAGATGCGTCAAAATACAATTTACATAAATAAATCTACCACATTAAACCAATGTTCAAGTCCTTAAGCAAGGACAGTCTATAGAGGGAACATTTGCAAGGATTTAATATAATATCTTTCTCTTTAAACCCTCAGTACTCGATCTTTTGAGACAACAAACTGGTGCTAGCCAAGGTCTTGCCTGACAGTTAATCCAAAGTAGACACATTTCTAGAAGCAAACAAGAGACCAGACCAGTGGTTTTACAAAATTGATTTTTCATATTTCCAGTCTACAGCATTGACTATGCAGTCTATGCTGCTCATGGAAACATAACAAATCTACTCATGTACTTTAAGCAACACATTAACACAAGATCTTAAAAAATGCTCTAAATCCAAAACCAGTTTCATTATAACTTACCCCTTGCAGTTCCTTGGTTCAATGTATTCCCCAGAAAAAGAATTTTACTCATAATTTCCTTGAACTTTTGGGAATTTCGTACCTGATTAACAAGTGAGAGATACTTAAACTCCAGATACTACCTATATACAAGCAGGAAAGAAAAAAATGCTAGTAGTAGCATACCTCCTCGCATGCACAGTATACTGTGTTTAAGCTTTTTTTAAATTCTGAGGCCTGAAAAAGAGATCAAGAATTAAAACATGGGTACTTGTGAGGTCATGTGGTTAGATATACTTCATTGACATCAGAAAAAAGAGCTACCACCAAACCTGTGAGCTGAACTGAATCTTGAAAGAAAATACTCTTAGTTTTGACTCCACCCGAGGCACTTTCATCAACTCCAAAAAATACTGAAAAGTTAAAAGTATATCCATAAACTAGAAATTCTAACAAGAGTTCTTGCTGTAAAGATAGTTTATAAAGTTTCCATACAATATGCACTCATAATTCAAAGTTCAAAGACACAACTAAGAAGAAATTCTGATCTTGATGAGTTATTGTGACTTTTTGATACCTGTTCGCACTTTCCCAGGGTCTCCTTGTCACCAGTATAGTTCTATAAAATCATAAAAAACAGCAAATCAGAACCACAAAAGTAAATAAAAACAAGATGAGTTAATGTAACATTGACCAGAAAATAAATGCAGACAATAAACACTGCAAAGCAAACACCAGCAAAAATATAGGTGAAAATGTTGAAAACAGATGGCGAAATATTAGCTATACCTTGAGAAGTTCCATCTCCTCTTTCGTAGGACAAAACTTTATTAGATTTTCCACCTGATCAGAATCTAATACCGACTCATCCATTGCTAAAACGGCAGCCTGAAAAATTTTAGTTAGTACATCATTAGCTAAAGTACTAAATGACCATTTTTCATGGGAATTTGCATCATAAAAAGAGAAGCTCACCATCATATCGGGTAGCGGCATCTTAACTTTTGTGAGCATAATTTCAGTGTTGTTTGCCCTTCTCAGGTCGATCTACAGTAGATAGTAAGAAGAGGATCATAGTAACACAGTATATAAGTAAAAGGAAAGAAATAAAAAGGGGGAGGGGAATTTGGACTCATTATAATCCACACTCCTCATTTCCAAATTTGGTGAATTTTTTTATAAAAGAGACAAATCACATGCCACTTAAAACAAAAGTAAGTCACTTTAAAAGGAAACAAGGAGTGTGGATTGTAAAATGGGGAGTGAAAATTTCATTTCCCAATAAAAATTATCTGTTAAACTGAGAATTATCAGATAAATTTCTGCTTCAATAGACCTTTTTTTTTTTCAAGAGGACAAATTAGCACTTCAAGAACAGGTGCTGTCATTGCACATGTGATATTATTCAACACATTTGCGATTGAGCAGTAATAACTCCAGGGCATGGAGGGACAGAAGAAAATTTGTTACTTTCGCAAGTACGAAGTTTTATATTTTTATGTCTGGTAGAATCTTTACAGAAAATAATGATTTTAGAGCAAACTATTCAACTGTATAACCTTACCAGGTTGACTTTGTCCGGTTTGGATCCAGCAGACTTGCGCCGGTCTCCAGATTTGTTAGCAGGTTTTGGAACTGTTGCAGAGAAAAGGCTCTCTATCTCTGACACATCAAATTCAGGCGCACTAGAATATAAGGAAAAACATTAGCGAGTTGGAACAGAGATACACTGACATGTTTGTACGACAGGTTTAATAAAGAAGCCAGTAGCAGAGTGGACCTCCACTTTTGTGCTGCAGTTCAATAATTAACGGAATCATCTCCAAGAATCATACTTTCCAAAGAATCAGTCTATTGGAAGCCATCTGATCATCCATATGCAGATAACAGAATATATAACATTTGGATGATTCTTGGCAGTGTTCATCCATGCAGGACCTAAAACATGGATGATTCCGATTATTGACGGCAAGCAGTAGAGAGGAAGTCTGCAAATCCAAAAATGGAGGTCCACTCCAATTACTGCAGAAAAAAATACTACTAAGTCAGGAAATGTATTACATTTGATTTCCTCCATGTCTTTGCAGTTCATCCCACAAGCTTCCTTGTATTGCCCTTGTCACTTTACTCCAATGTAGTGGTTTTAAAGAGGACCTTCGAGGTGCTGTAGCAGAAGGGCCCATCCCTGGACGTGCCAATCCACGCCCTCTTCCAGAAGGAAGGCCTCTTGCATCAGTACCTTTGGCACCCAACGGAGGTGGTGGTGGTGGAGCACCACCTGGAGCTGGAGGACCAGGACCACGAGCTCCTGGAGGTGGTGGGGGTGCTCGACCTCCACCAGGTGGCGGGGGAGGCGGGGGCGCCCGACTTCCACCAGGTGGCGGGGGAGGCGGGGGCGCCCGACTTCCACCAGGTGGCGGGGGAGGCGGGGGCGCCCGACTTCCACCCAGTGGAGGGGGAAGCAGGGGCGCCCGACTTCCACCGGGTGGTGGAGGAGGTGGTGGTGGGGCCCCACGCATTGGAGGGGGTGGAGGAGGTGGGACACCAGTTGAAGGAGATGGCAATTGAGGTGGGGCTCCATGTATTGAAGGTGGTGGCATAGGTGGAGCTCCTGGAAGTGGTGGTGGAGGAGGTGGAGATGGACCTTGCACTAAAGGTGGTGATTGTGCCCCATACAAAGGAGGAGGTGGTGGTGGAGGTGGAGATGGAGCACCTTGCACTAAACATGGCTGTTGAACTCCATACGGAGGAGGAGGGGGTGGGAGAGGCGGAGCTCCATGTAAGGAAGGTGGAGGTGGTGGAGGTGGTGGAGGTGGTGGAGGTATAGTTCTCAAGGTTGGAGGCAGTGGTGGCGGTGGTGGAGATGGAGCTCCACGTGAAAGAGGTGGGGGTGGTGGAGGTGGTGTAGCTCCATGTGTGGGAGGTGGTGGTGGTGGTGTAGCTCCATGTGTGGGAGGTGGTGGTGGTGGTGTAGGGATCCCAACACTGAGTTTTAAAGCACTTAAAGCATCCTTAACAGGAGGTGAAGGAGATGTTTGCGTACCCAAAACCCGGTAGGCTGTAGAGTACCCAACCTTCCAAAGGGATGATGAAGGTTGCGAAGGCAATATGGTGCCACTGCTTTGGCCACTTGCTTTAAGGGAGGGAGGAGGAGCTGGTGGAGCTATAGGGGGCACAGGTATACCAGTATCCTGCCCACTACTAGGTAAAGGGGGAGGAGGCGGAGGAGGGGGAGGAGAAGAGGGCTTTAACGACACCACATTATGACTTAATAAAGGAGGAGGAGGTGGGGGTGGTGGTGGTGGTGGTGGTGGAGGAGGAGGTGTAGGTGTTGGAACGGCCACTACTTGCTGTGAGCTAATATGTGGCGGGGAAACAGACGAAGCATGTGTCTCTTGATTTGGAGGAACTATTGATGGCAGGCAGGAAGCAACTGTGTCTGGTGCTGATTCTGAATGCTTTAGAGGAACATCATTACTATTTTTCAGTTTACTTGCCACATCCCTCGGTGCAGTTCCAGATGCAGTATTAACCGAAGGAGCCCTCAACTTGGTGTTTGCATTCGTATTTTTTGAAGGAGCGGAATTGGCAAAAGCAGCTGGTGCACTATTATATCTTGATGGTGGATATGAAACGTGCATTGAAGTAGTATGCGAGCCTTTGTTAGGAGGAATCCACCTGGACACTGCATTTGGTTTTGCTATTCTTGTTGACGACCCCTGAGTCTCTTGCTGTTTAGCCTTCTGTTTTATAAGTGTAGTTTCTGAAGCTGTTTTTGAGTTCATTGCAGGTTTAGAAGTGGGTGGCTGCAAATTCTCAGATTTTTGTCTGGAGACCTCGGCTTGTATGAGCTTGGTCTCTAGCTTCTGTGTAAACGAGTCTTCTCCATCAGTTATATCTTTTATCTCTTCAAAATTTTCACACACCTCATCTGCCACTTCCTTAGTTTCTTCATGAATTGGAATATCAGCAGAAATTAAAATGAAATTCGAGTTTGTATCCCCATCATCCACAGCAATGTCTTTCACTGCATCTAGAATTGAATCCACCTCTTCCAGCTTGTATCTTACATCATCCACAGCGATGTCCTTCACCGCGTCAGTTGTCCAATCCACAATTATGTCCTTTTTGTGGTTCCCATCATCTGACGCACAGTCTTGGAATGAGTGAGGCTCTATATCGTCCTTCCCGACTTCTTTCTGATTTACATGTTCAGGCCCTTCTATGACATTGCTGAAACTATCTTCCACCTCATAAAATTCCTCATTTCCAGGTGAAGCAGTCCCTGCCTCATTTCCATCATCACTTGCCACAACTGTGGTGATATGAGGCAGAACAGCATCCGCGTCCAAAAAAAGTACCTGTTACAGATTTGAGCATGCAATCAACTCCTTAAGTTCTGAAAAGCAGATTCACATAAGGCCAAGAATAACATACCTCTGATCTAAAGTCCTTTGGGAACTGTTCCTTAGCATCCCAAAGAATATCAATATCGTCACGGCTGAGCATCAATATATTCGACCGTACAAATGCTGTGTGAAACATAACTCTGAACATCATCTCCTCACGAACCAGATCTTCATCCAGGTGGATACACTCAACTACCACATCCCCTCGAACACGACAACGGATATCCATTTTCACCAGCATACATTCTGCCTGCGATTAGGATTCATAAGAATGCTTCAAAAATCAAAACTTATTTTATATATCTGATTGAGTTGCATGGAGTAGACATTACCTGTACATAGTGGTGAGTATTATTTTGTGTCTTTAAATTTGAAAAGAGAAGCTTAGAACTTCTGTTAGCCGGTGTTGAAGGGTCTTGACCATATACTCGTATGAAGGGCCTGCAACCTTTTCCATCGTTAAAAAGTGGAAGGTTTCTAAGCATCAGACACTCCAACCATAGAGGTGTATCTGACGGAGGCCAATCAGCACCCAGATTTCTCCGTGAAATGTACTGAAGATATCTAAGCTGTGAGGGTTGAGGATTCAAAGGAGTCAAGAGATGGAGAAGCTGTCTAGGAGCCTGCTTGTAAACCATATCAAGAGTCTTCTGGTCCCCTGTGTAATTTTTACGGTATAGCAAAAGACCAGCAAGCATAAAGGCAAGCACAGGCCATCCTCCTCTTTCACAGTGCATCAGCAACACATTCTGTTGCCCCTCCAATGACAACCAACTTTCACTTGACCGAAGAAAGTGATGAATCATCTCCAGCGGCAGCAGAGGACAACTCTCATATTGCCGAGGGTAATCCATAACTGTCATGTCATACTGAGACAACACATCTGAAATTTGGCTCCGTCTATCCCCTTCTCTAAAGTTAAACACCATGAAGGAAGCATCAGGGAAGTAGTCCTGTAGCTGGCCTACAATGCCACCCAAGTACACTTTGTACTCGTCTTCTTCCAACACATCGGTGGAGAAGCAGCAGTCAAAAACTGCACAAAAGGAGAAGTCAAAATGACAATCAATCCCATTGGCACTAAAACAAGTACTAAACCATGCACTATGAGAATAATTTGGCTATACAAACTATAAGAACATGCTTTTGGCTATTCAATCTCCATGACACCGATACGTATACATGTTATCAAACAAAGTTCCCACTTCTTAATGGAAAACTAGAGGTCGAGTAATCGATTATGCACCAAACAAAAGCCTCTGCATTAAATAGATTCTGGAAAATATAAGCTTTTATGCTTCCAACTAAAAGGTTTCTTTCTCGATTCAGCTCAATTTCAACACCAACACAACAGAATCCGGCTTCGGAGTTGTTCAGCATATAAAGACTGAAAAAATGCAATTCCATCAAACTTTTCTTGCAACTATCCAGCTCAGCCTCAGCTGGTTTCATCATATACAGCATCATTATCACAATTAGAACCAAAGCTCCAGCTGAATTACGCGAAAAGACTCAATGCACAATCAAACAGCACAAATTTGACACCAAAATTTATGCACCAGGCGTAACACATTGCATCAAAAACCCTAGCATAACTCCTAATTAGACCAATTTACATCCCCATTGTACCTAAACCGCCCCAAAAATCCATAATCCAGCACAGAATAACCAGAATTACGCTACCGAGCTCAAAATTTAGGGCGCAAAATTGTGAAGAAAGATAAAAGAAGAAAACGGTGACGTACCGTAAACCCGTTCAGAAATCTCTAGAAGCCGATCCGGCGGCTT